>NC_136879.1:31945034-32652534 GCF_949152265.1 Phoxinus phoxinus | reverse complement strand
GTGATAACATTATATTCATTTAATAAAGACTGTAATAGTAAGAAAAGCATAAATGTTATTTATTCAGCGATCGGCGGTAAAAGTTCATCTGTACGGAACATCGTTGTTGTACGGAACATGGTTAGTCTACGTTACCCTACTTAAAACGACACTAACGAGACGCTTACATACGTTTGAACAAAACAGTGTACACAACAAACATTTTTATATAGATATTATATTCTAATTAAATGTACTTACAATTACACAGAATGTCCTTGGCGATGGTCAATGTGCTGCCGCCGCAGTTCGTGTCTGACAGCTGAATCCGTGTAACAGCTGTTCTAAATAAACTACACCTGATTGGTTAATACAAATCATATGTCAGTATCTTGCCGCGCTATTGGTTTGACTGATATAGTAGGCAACCGCGTTTGCCTGCATATTTACGGGGACATTTTATCATTTCGGGGGAAAATGTGCAATAAATGGGAGTGGCAACACTTTTCATATCGTTGAGAATAAAACAACCGTCCTAACTTTACAAATTCAGGTTCTCCCTCCATGGGGATCATCCATTTCGAAAAGTAAAGCAGATACGGACCCTCGGCCCACCGTCTAAATCATGTAAGCCTAAACATAGCCAGACGTGAGAGCTCCATAAAAGGCCATATCACATGACCACGTGTACCGTGTGAATGTTTATGTGTGTACACACCATGTAGAGCGGATTGGCCACCACTAGTTATTTCCATTTTCAAATTAGTCTCTGCTGGTCTTCCAGCCTGGTCAAGATGCTTCTTGTTTTAGAAGAGGTTTAAGCACTTTTAAACTTGTCAGTCAACCTTGACTGCACTGGGAAATAATCTTAAACCAGGTAAGAACAAACTGCCAAAAACACCTTTTTTTTTCTTCATGCAACCAAAATGTCTTACCATAGATTTCATATTTTAAATGATGAACCATACATTTTTTTATTATTACAATTTTATATGATTCTCATAAAAATTCCTTTTAAAATTATCTTTGAGTTTTCTTCGTGGACTTCGTGGTGTCTCATCAAATCAGAGCTCAGTTTCTGCACAATACGTCCAGGCTATAAATTAGTGCCTTGGTTATGGCATGGGGTATTTCGGATTTACATTTATTTAGATAGAGAAATTTTGTCTAACATTCTTTCTGTACATGCTATATAAAATACAATCAGTCATTATAAAGCTTCTTAATACTACATTGATAATAAAATAAACAAGGTTATAACTTTTATCCAAAAAAACATTTCTTGACACAAACTTAAGCAAGATATATGAAATATATATTCCCTCCTGAGCTTTTTGGCAGTCTTCAGTTTGGACTCTGTGCTTGGTCCACTTTATGGCGGCGACGGAAAAAGCCACACTGAAAATAAAATCACATGAAGAGTCAGTGCATGCTGAGATAATGGTTCTGTTCGGAATAGCATCTTACAACTCTTACTATTTCTGCAGTATGTTGTATGCAGACTGTGCACAGGATGCAAATTTTATACATAAAATACAGATGACCAACTACATTCACCAAAATATGCACAATACCATTACAGCTTACTGCAAGAAATAAAATCCCAGATTGCATTGCGCTCGACTTGATGAAGGGTTCATTTTTACCTTTACGAGAATGACAATAATGATGAAAAGGAGCAGAAATCCTCCAATGGATCCTCCAATGATGGCACCTTTAGATGACGTCACGGTCAGCTTCGTGATCATCACCTCAACCTGAATTGCATGAAAAATCTCTCAGCCACCAAATGCTTGATAACATGTTTGTATGCTTGAGAAGGGTCTGCCATTCACCGTAACGGTCCTTGAAGTATCCTTCGCAGCATAGAAGGTCTCATCAAAGCTGTATTTTCCTACGGCAGTGATCTTTTCTGATTTGCCCTATAGGTTTGAAAAGTAATATAGGATAAACAGGTTGTCCGTGTACATGATTATCCCTATACCAGGATTAATTGCTGCTTTCACGCCATGTCGTAATTACCGTAATTTCGAGATGAAAACACGTGACGTTCTCCTCGCACTTGGAATTATGCGTTTTTATGACAACACTATCAACACCTAAATTAGATCTGCAGTGGTCAGGTGGTACACCGGTCACGTGGTGCAAGTAGCTCTCAGAAAATTCCCAGCTTTTAAATTGTAATTACAAGCTCTACGAGGACGTGAATGCTTTTTACACGTTTAAATCTCCTAATTACAGTAATTACGACATGCGTGAACGCACCTATGCAGCCATACCTGAACATCATGTATCAAAACACCGGCATCAATGATGATTTTCTGCAGCTCTTTCATGGTACATCTGATGACATAGGGTTCCTACAGGCACAACAATATAAATATAAAATGCATTTTAAATGTAAAATATTACAATTATTTTATAATAACAGTTGAACAGTTTAAACAGTTTTTTAAAAGCATGATCAATGTTTCAAGGTAATCTCTTACTTTATTTCCTTGCCAAACACACTCCTAATGCAAAAGGAGAAATAGATGTTAGTTTGAAAGCCTTCATGCTGTTTATGGTCACTCTATGCACTAAATATTTCATGTGGTACCTCTGGTTTTACACTTTTGATGTGCAGATCGGTTTGGGAGGTTTCCTTTATTATGTTTACAACTACATCGATTGTAGCGCCATACTTATTTTCACCTACAAACTGAATCAGAATACAATAGAATATATGAAATGTATAATATAAATATATAAACATAAAAATTTGCCGGTTCTTATGTGATTTATATACTGTACCTGAAATTCAAACTGAATCGGTTGAGTGTCTTTTTTTGCACCCTCTTCAATACGGAGTCTATTTTGGGAGGCTGTGCTGTTGTTGTGGAATAAATAAATAAATACCCTAATAATAATACATATGCTTCAATATTACAAAATCAAGAAGTTTAAATGGGTCATGAACTGCATTTTTTTTAAATTAATTTATATTTCCTGAAGTGTACTTATAATGTTAATATGATTTTTACATCAAAAATGGTCATCATTTAGAAATAAAAGGCTATTTCTGCCCTGATTTTAGCCCTCTGATTTGAACTCTCTGTTGGAAGGGGCGTGTCCGCTGTTAAGTAAACGCCCACTGCTGTGATTGGCTTACATCTTCTCATATGAAATAAGTATGAAAACTTTACTATGTTTTTACTATCACAGCTGTTGAGATTAACAAATCGTAAAAAGTGTTGATTATAGCATTATATTTAGATCTACTTTTAAAAGTTAAAATTAAAAGTTTTAAAAGTTGCAGCAATGCACATTGTAGCCTATGACAGATGTGTCTGTTGAGCGAATGAATGCAGTGATCTCATCATTGCAGCTCGATCTCTGCACTCTCACAAATGTTTTCATCATATAGCAAATAGCACAAACACAATGTAAATAAGATTCACATTGATAATAATGGGAGTTTTGGTGAGAGTCCAAAACTCAGTCACTGATAAACTCTTGACAGCTCCAGCGATTATAAAGGGAGGGTTCTTTAAACCGCTTTCTCTATATAATTAAATCACAATTAAAATAACAGATTATTTTCATGCTATAAGAAAAATAATGTAAAGTTGACCGTTTAGTCACTGGCTTGATTATGACGCATAAACAGCAAAAAAAAAAGAAAAGAAAACTCTTTTGAGACAAAGAACATCTGACTGTACATGAATCTTATCCGAAATCACTGGTCACAGATTAGGCATTAGATTTAACTCAGTTACTTAAATGTTGTGGCATTACTGTCAGGTCCATATCTTACAGTAAAAGTCTGTTTGTAAAGCCTGTGCCGAAATTGTGACTGATTTACTGCATAATCCACAGTGAAATGTATGGAGCTAAATGAGTCTCAAAAAAGATAAATGCACACACTACATTCACATATGCACACACTACATTCACATATGCACACACTACATTCACATATGCACACACAGGATTCATAAATACACACACAGGATACACAAATGCGCACAAAATTCACAAATGCACACACAGAATTTAAAAAGCACAGAAGATTCACAAATGCATACAAAATTCACAAATTCACACAAAATTCATAAATACACACACAATTCAGAAATACAAACAAAATTTACAAATGCACTCAAGATTCAGAAATGCACAGGGCAAGATTCAGACGTGTATTTCTGATGCACACACAAATATATATTGATTTACAAACTGCTTGCGGTCTGTGAACTTCACTGCATTTGTGTGTGAATTTTGAGACTCCCTTGACTTGGCTCGACACACAAATGCCTTTTTTTAAACAGGGAATGATCAGCAACCAATCAGATATCTCCCTTGGTTTAGCCAATCACAAGAACGCACCCCGCGTGGGGGATTGTTTACTCATAAGCCAATCACATGAATGCGTTCACACAGCGCGATATGCATGTGGCGCGGGCGCGGTGGAGTTCTGTCTGTCAGTTGGTTGAGACATAGACATCATATAGATAGACGCCCTATCGACCGCTACTATGGGAAGCCAAACAAACCAAAAGTGGGACGAGACAGCGGGGGTTCACAGAGCTCGCGCCGCGCTGACATGTCATCTGCGCGGTTCAATGGTCCGAGCCGCGCGGCCGACTCGTCAGCGCAGCGCGGACGTGTTTCCTAGCGACAACCAATGGGCAGCGCGGCGCGAACAATCCTCACCAGCGCTGCACTGATCAAACAGCGCAGCGCAAACCATACATGCAAATAAATGTACAATAAAGAAACCCCAGCTTCCTTACAAAAAATTGGTTCTCTGCTGAAGTTTAGGAGTTTTTCCCTACAGAAGACAAAGAAGAAGAAAGACTAGATGAAATGCATTTCTTATGTTTATTATAGCTATTTAATACTGTTAGTAAAGAGTAGTGTTGTGCGTCGATACTTTGAAGAACTGCACATATATAGAGGCTACGGAAAGAGCTGTACAAAGCAGAAACTTCAATGACTTTCAATTTCGTAGTCGTCTTGAGGAGCACGCCAACCTTCTGGAAATTATATCGGACAGTTTACATGTTCAGGTAATGTATGTTAGTAAGTTATGCATTCAGCCATCATTTGTAGACTTTAAGCTTTTTATGTCTGAATTCCATAATCATTTGTTAATTTTGAATAAAATGTTAAAACTAAAGATCAATTTTATGTTATTGATATTTTGTGATATTGATTTATATATTGTGTGTGTATTCAGGTTGATTGGGAGGGACACTTTTTCCAATTAATCTCAATAGCAAAAAGTGTCCAAATCACACTGAATTCACCCTATAAATCAATATCACAAAATATCAATAACATAAAATTGATCTTTAGTTTTAACATTTTATTCAAAATTAACAAATGATTATGGAATTCAGACATAAAAAGCTTAAAGTCTACAAATGATGGCTGAATGCATAACTTACTAACATACATTACCTGAACATGTAAACTGTCCGATATAATTTCCAGAAGGTTGGCGTGCTCCTCAAGACGACTACGAAATTGAAAGTCATTGAAGTTTCTGCTTTGTACAGCTCTTTCCGTAGCCTCTATATATGTGCAGTTCTTCAAAGTATCGACGCACAACACTACTCTTTACTAACAGTAGGGTGATATCAGCTAAATTGGGCCACTTTTCGGTAAATCGTTTGGGACAATAATACAACACCATATATGCCCTTTCCATGTGTTTTTATGATTAATAATGACTGTTTTTTATCATTTTGTGTTGAAATTATTTAATAAAATATAATTATTTAGGCCCTACAGTTCTTGAAACATCAGCTGTGCCAACTTTTTTTGCATGAGCAGTTTCAGGTAAAATGGGCCAGCTGTTCAGGTAAAATGGGCCAGTCAAACTGCAAAGAGAAATAGTAATTTATCATCAATTTTAATTTTAAAACACAATTGCTTATACAGCCACATAACATTTAAAGTGCATTAAACAAAAATATTCATATGTGCCATTAAAAAAAAAAAAACATTTTGGGTGCAAACCCACATATTAAAATGTGCTATTAAAAAAGTGTGTGTGCATGTGTGAGTGTGTGTGCGTGCATGTGTGAGTGTGTGTGTGATTGTGTGTGCATGTGTGAGTGTGTGTGCGTGCAGGTGTAAGTGTGTGTGTGATTGTGTGTGCATGTGTGAGTGTGTGCAATGTGCATGTACGAGTGTGTGTGCGTGCATGTGTGAGTGTGCGTGTGTGCATGTGTGCATGTGTGAGTGCATGTGTGAGTGTGTGTGCGTGCATGTGTGAGTGTGTGTTCGTGCATGTGTGAGTGTGTGTGCATGTGTGAGTGTGTGTGCGTGCATGTGTGAGTGTGTGTGCGTGCATGTGTGAGTGTGATTGTGTGTGCATGTGTGAGTGTGTGCAATGTGCATGTGTGAGTGTGTGAGCGTGTGTGCATGTGTGAGTGTGTGAGCGTGTGTGCATGTGTGAGTGTGTGAGTGTGTGAGCGTGTGTGCATGTGTGAGTGTGTGTGTGTGATTGTGTGTGAGTGTGTGCAATGTGCATGTGTGAGTGTGTGAGCGTGTGTGCATGTGTGAGTGTGTGAGCGTGTGTGCATGTGTGAGTGTGTGTGTGATTGTGTGCATGTGTGAGTGTGTGCAATGTGCATGTGTGAGTGTGTGAGCGTGTGTGCATGTGTGAGTGTGTGAGTGTGTGCAATGTGCATGTGTGAGTGTGTGAGCGTGTGTGCATGTGTGAGTTTGTGTGCATAATGTAAATCAAATATCTACTGCATTATTACTGTTCAGGGGGTGTGTGGGGTCATGGTGAGACACGCACAACACACACACACACACACACACACACACACACACACACACACACACACACACACACACACACACACACACACACACACACACTCACTCACACTCACTCACTCACACACACTCACTCACACTCAAACACATGTGTGTCATTGACAGATGATGGCCCATTTTAGCTGAAACCATGTAGCCCATTTTACCTGAGTGGGTTAAGGTAAATTGGGCCGCCAAGAAAAACATCACTTTTTCAAAAAATATGTTCATATACCAAACTAACAATATTATTTCTGATCGATGCCATCAAGACAGATATTATGCATAGTTTTTTTTATGTGCATGTTCGTTTTTTTATAGATGTATCATCCTTATAATAGTTTAGTTATATTTGGTATGCCAGGCTACTTACCATGCAACTTTCTGGTGCAGTCTTGATTTTAATTATTGCCCCACCCACCATAGCAACAATAAACCAATCAAATCACCTGTTACTTGTCAAGCACAGTTATGACAACAGTTTGAAATCCTTTGCAGTCATTGGCTTTAAATTCCAGAGGGGCTGGGACCCCCAAACCTTAGATGGCCCATTTTACCTGATGGCCCATTTTACCTGATATCACCCTATTAAATAGCTATAATAAACATAAGAAATGCATTTCATCTAGTCTTTCTTCTTCTTTGTCTTCTGTAGGGAAAAACTCCTAAACTTCAGCAGAGAACCAATTTTTTGTAAGGAAGCTGGGGTTTCTTTATTGTACATTTATTTGCATGTATGGTTTGCGCTGCGCTGTTTGATCAGTGCTGCGCTGGTGAGGATTGTTCGCGCGGCTCGGACCATTGAACCGCGCAGATGACATGTCAGCGCGGCGCGAGCTCTGTGAACCCCCGCTGTCTCGTCCCACTTTTGGTTTGTTTGGCTTCCCATAGTAGCGGTCGATAGGGCGTCTATCTATATGATGTCTATTGGCCCGTTTCCACTGAGCGGTACGGTACGGTACAGTTCGGTACGGTACGCAATTATTTGCGTTTCCACTGTCAAAAGCTGTGAATGGTACCAAAAAGCCGAACCGTACCGTACCACTTTTTAGGTACCCTTCCATTGGGGTACCTAGCACAGTGGAACGGTACTAAAAGGTGGAGCTAGATCACTGCAGGACGTTGATTGGTTGACAGAGAATCGTCACTTGCGCGTGCTACAAGAGGAATGACAACATAAGAAGCGCCATTTTTTTATATAGTTTAATATAATACTACTGTTACTGTATCACGAAATGTAATTTTAAGAGTTTACAGGCGAAAATGTAGTTGTTTAAAGCTCAAATCTGTGGTTTATTTATAAAGATGATTATTTTTTTCCCCGGTTGTGAGATCCATGCGTTCAGCCGGCGCTCGGCGCTCATGTTTCCCGGCTGGATGAGCCTTTCCTCGGCTAGTTCGTCGCTGACTCCGACGGTAGTGGTTAAACATAAGATATAATTCGTTTTGTGTAGACCTAACGGGCGATCTTTGGTCTCGTGAATATATAATGAGTTCCCTGTCAATCGTTTTGGCTGAGGGCTAAGTTTAGTTTCATATTAACGTTATTTGTGTTTACTTGTAAAGACTAGAGCGCTGCATTTGGATATTTGACTGAATTGTTTGCTTTATTTCTTATTGTATAGCTTCTTGTACTTTACTTAAAGTTTTATATAGGCTATTATTGATAAAACTGAAATTTTACAAAAAGAAATATGGTTTATTGTCATTTTTTATTACAAGAATATCACTGATGTTTATTGCAACATTTGTACAAATGCATATATTGCCTGGAATATGTTTATTTTATTTATTTTTTTAAACGAAAAGAGGTAACCTTAGGGTTGTGTTTTAAATTTCGTTTTGTTATAAATAGAATAACGTATAACGTGCAGTGAATAATCAATATGCGTTGCGCATGAACCACATTTGTGTCCCTATATGTTTAATTTATTTAAATGAAAACGAAAAGAGGCAGAGTGGTGTTTTATAACATATTTCGTTTTATTGTTGCTTAAAATGTACATACCGAGTGACAGAGATAACCGGAGTAGCAGCGCGAGCTGAGTGACGCTTTTAAGAACGCGCTGTAGCCTACCATTTGCATGTAGGAGTCGCACATGGCAAGTACAAACTTTACGTACTTGATATTGAGAAAAGCCTAATGTCGGTGCTTGTCTTCTTGTGACAAACATCATACATGTCGAGGAGCAAGAACTAGATCTGCTGTATGTCATCCATTGTAGTTTACTATGTTCTTCTTCGCGCGAAAATGACGTAGATCGAAACACCACGCCTATCAAGTAAGGGTACTGTTGGCAGTGGAAACGCTAGCCAGATCATGGTTAACAGACCCGAACCGTACCGTACTGTCCCGTACCGTACCGTACTGCTCAGTGGAAACGAGGCATAAGTCTCAACCAACTGACAGACAGAACTCCACCGCGCCCGCGCCACATGCATATCGCGCTGTGTGAACGCATTCATGTGATTGGCTTATGAGTAAACAATCCCCCACGCGGGGTGCGTTCTTGTGATTGGCTAAACCAAGGGAGATATCTGATTGGTTGCTGATCATTCCCTGTTTAAAAAAAGGCATTTGTGTGTCGAGCAAGCGGCAACCTCCCCGTCTCTCTCTTGAAACCAACACGGAAGTGAATTAAACGGCAATTCATCGACTGAGGCTGGCTGCAGAAGGGAGTCAAATCTGTATCTCCCCCATGTTAAAATGCCCAACTTTACAGCAGAACAAAACATGTTTACAGCCTGGTTCTCTCTGTGGCTTTGGTCTATAAAGCTAACTTTGCCCTTCATAACAACTGTGAGGGGGGTGCATTTTTTTTATAACTCGCCCGTGTAGTTGATTAATATTTAAAGTTCTGCAAAATTAAGGGTGTGTCCACTTTTGAGTGACAGGCGGATTCCCGCTGATGTAAATGCTAGCCGGTTAGCAGTCACTTCACTTCAGCAAATTCCAGCTGCTGAATTTGCCATCTCTGCCGTGTTTGTGCTTTTATTCGGGATTATTTCATATAATTTAATACACCCGTGACCCATTACCTCGCCCACGGCTTTGGATTCCGCCGTTTTTCGTCGAGTGTCGTTCGAGAGAACAACCAGCGCTGTATTCCAGTCGTTCTCCTCTGTGAACATGCACTGATGGATGTGATGTCTGACAATTTCGTTGCTTTTTGGAGTTTTCAGATTTAAAAACGTCTATAGATATAAAGGCTACACTCGTTCTGCGGTGCCGTTGCTCTGGGACAGATTATAACATGCTTAACGTTATGTACCGTCAGATGAGATCCTGTAGGTGTCTGTGTTTCTCCGTTCATGCAATAAATGCACATCCTTGAATGAGCGCGTATTTCTAGCGCATTTACTTGAACTTCACAGGTAATATATCTATGTTTTGACCCATTTGAGAATTGAGATGCGGCCAAAATCAGAATTTAAAATGGACTGAATAATAAAGCTCTCTACGAACTTGCCGAGCGATGCCGCGCTGACGGACCATAGACTGTAATAAAGAGTGACTGACATGTATGCACATAATCACGGTCACACACACACACACACTCTCAGAGTAGCCTAATATTGTAAAGTTACTGCATAATACATTTTCAACAAGCAGAATAACTTAGCTGCACAGAATCGCGATACACAGTCTCACTTGTAGCTATGTCTTTTAACTATTACAATATTTCGAAGGGCAAAAACAGGACCTTTTAATTGCCATTCAGATTTTAATCATCAACTGTCAGTGTCACTTTAGCGCGAGCCCGTGTGCAGTCGCAGACTTGGTACTGTGAGTAGCATATAGCATTAGCTCCAAGCCTGCTAACTCCATAACGTCGCGCTAGGTGGGCGTGGTTTCAGATAGCCAGGCTCCTCAGCTCCGCCTCTTTGCCCATATTCTGTTATCCGGGAGTGACGAGCGGTGACGCGAGGCCAAGATGGCGACGGCCGGCTCCGCCCACTTTAGGCTTCAAAAATGCTCTTCAGAAACCTACGGGTGACGTCACGGACACTACGTCCATATTTTTTTACAGTCTATGGTGTCGAGCCAAGTCAAGGGAGTCTCAAAATTCACACACAAATGCAGTGAAGTTCACAGACCGCAAGCAGTTTGTAAATCAATATATATTTGTGTGTGCATCAGAAATACACGTCTGAATCTTGCCCTGTGCATTTCTGAATCTTGAGTGCATTTGTAAATTTTGTTTGTATTTCTGAATTGTGTGTGTATTTATGAATTTTGTGTGAATTTGTGAATTTTGTATGCATTTGTGAATCTTCTGTGCTTTTTAAATTCTGTGTGTGCATTTGTGAATTTTGTGCGCATTTGTTTATCCTGTGTGTGTATTTATGAATCATGTGTGTGCATGTATGAATCCTGTGTGTGCATATGTGAATGTAGTGTGTGCATTTATCTTTATTGAGACTCATTTAGCTCCATAGTAATGTTCCAAACAAACAAATAATTATCTACTGAGACATTCACATAGTTGAAAATAAATAACCACTTTTCTAGCATTAGGATCCTTTGGAAGGTAATGTTATTTTTAGTCCAGTGATCCTGTATCTCTCTTCTCTTTACGTCATAATGTGACAAAAAAGTTGTTTATAACAGTTTTAATAAAAGCTGTTTTTTGGACTAACTAGGAAGTTTTGATTTCTGAAATTTACAGGATGTTTTTATAGTACAGTGACCATTTACATGTCAAAAGATCAAGAAAACGTATTTCTCAATTCATGACCCCTTTAATTCAAAATCAATACTTAGGTTCTTTATTCACTTACCCAGTCAGCTGGATTGGTAGGGAATACATCACATTAAATGCATATTTTTTTGAATCCAGAAGCTGAGAGCCATCATTCTGACTAAAACCAGATAAATTTTTTTTTTTTAAATGCATATTTAAAAATTAGCAACTGATTTTTATATAAAGAGAAAGAGAACCAACTCTCAAACCTGGTTAGATTAGCGATGATCTCATAATCCCTCAAATCAGATATGATGTCATTGAGCTGCCAGGAGACGAAGAGGTTGCTCTGGGAAATAAAAAAATAAAACAACAACAACAACTTTTCATTACTGGAAAAAATCAAGTGCAGATCACATCAGAATTCTTATGTTTCAAAGATGAAGTCATACCATTGCGTCTCTTTTGAAAACAGGGTGTTGAATATTACACTGTATCTGATTGTCATTCTTCACGGGGCAGGTGGCACCTTCTATTTTCTGTAAGCGAGACACCAAAACAGGATATCCTGTATCTACTAAATGCATCAACAGCAGAGATAATTGGCTTTTGCAAGGCGAGTTGTTTCTTTACCTTCTGACTGAGTATACTGGGGTAGGTCAAAGTCAGGGTGGTCAAATAGGAAGGGTCTTCAGTATTCGTAAAATTGAAGTTGATATTCAAGCTTTGAGTGTCTCCAATTATGATCTTAGTTACACTGAAATGTAAATTATTTTAGTTACTACAAAAAAAAAACATATCAAACTATATTTTTACATGTGTAAATAGCTGTTATGAATTAAAAGTTAGCTTAATTCATGTCATCAGTACATACCTAATTTGTGAATCAGATAATGTAACACTTAGTTTACAATTTGCAGCTTTGCAGTCATTTTCAAAGGAAATCTAAAAATAACAACAACAAAAAAATGCTATGATCATTTTAAATGTTATTACAGAATCTCTTAATGAAAAATTGCCTAATATGGATGATGGATAATCAAATAATACTTGGTATTCATTAAATTGTTCAAAAATGACAGTAAAAACATGTATATTGTACAAAAGATTTCTATTTCAAATACATCATAGAATGATTTCTGAAGGATCATGTGACTATGAAGACTGGAGTAATGATGCTGAAAATTCAGCAGTCAGGAAGAAATTACATTAAAAAAAACAGCTATTTTAAATTGTTACAATATTTCACAATATTACTTTTTACTGTATTTATGATTAAATAAATGCGAGAAACTTCTTTCAAAAATACAAAACTTACCTAAACTTTTGAATGGTAGTGTAACAAATGGTAAAAGATGACTATGTTCACAATTATAATTTTTATATTATGAATATTCTGAAAAATATTTACCTTATCTACAACCTCAGTTGGAGTAAATATGTCAAGAATTCGGATAGGGGCTCCATTTGGGTTGGGGGCCAATGAAAAATTCAGCTTGATTTTAATTGGTGTAAAACAATCAAAACATCCCTGAAAGGAAGACAATCAGTCAATATCACAAAGAAAGGATCATGGCTCTCAAATGATTTTTGCAACTTCTCTGACAAGTTGGTTAGGGGGGAAAAAGAACCAAACAAAGAAGCAACGTACCAAATATTGTAGGTTGATACTGGTGCACTCTTTTTCTGCCGTCAAATCTAAAATGTTTTTTAATTGATCGCTGTTGTCAACAGTGATACGCTTTTTGTTTACATCAGAATCCAAGTTAATTTGGTACTGAAGAGGGAGTGTTTCTTCAGCTAAAATGACAGAAAGTGAATTGTGGTTAAAATAACCATGAGGACTGTTTTGGATCAAGAATACTCACTGAAATGAAACAGAACACTTGCATTGAAGTTTTCCCTTTTTCACATTAAAACATACTCCAAAACGTATGCTAAGCTTGCTGGATAATTCATTCATTTGTTGAGTCAGAGGAATTCTGTTTTGTGAAATCGTGATAGTTGGGTTGATAACCACAACAGGGATACTCCTGCAAAAAAAAAAGTATAAACATGAAACAACGTCCAAAGAGAAGGTTCCCCTAACCTACAATGAAACAGAATGTATACTGAAATATAATTTAACAAATGTAACAAAATGTTTTTTACTCACTCAAAAACAGTCACTCTCCCTTGACTTCCAACAGCGATGCAGGGCTTATTTGGGGCCGTGGCGGGAGCGCCACTTACTGACTGACCAAAGTGCACAAGTTTCATTCCAAAATCTGAGGGTGAAATTTTCTAGGGAGGAAACAGCAAACTATATTTGAAGACACTTCAAGTCACATTGAGATGGAAAGTCAAACTTTAAAGCAACCATCTTAGGTCTATTATTAAAAAAATTGCAAATTCATTTTTAGAATAAAATAGAATATAGCAGGGAGCTATATTTTGTGAGGAAGCAGGCTCATAACATTTCATAATTTTATTGTAAATGATAATGAAGCAAAATCATGTGTATTACATATTCAAAAAATCACTGATTTATTATGCAAGGCTCATGATCTTTTCCAAGTGTCTTTGAAGAGATTTGAATTTCTGGATATTATCATAGGATATTAATCGTTTTATTATTTGTATTATTTATTATTTCATTTTATGAATTTGACATGAGTAAAATCTCTTTAAATAATAGATATAAAATATTGTTCTAATAATTATCTGCACCATGTCTATATTATCACTAGGGGGAAAAACGGATTGTCTGTCAAAAAATTGTCTGGATATTGTCCAAGATTTATTAAAAAGCTTAAGTGTAAAGAAAATATGCCGGCACGGCACCCACTTGTGAAAACTGAAGGCCATCTTTGAATCCGTTGTAAATGTAAATGCTTCCCGAGGAACCTGTTTCCAGAGGAGCGCCCACAGCTACATCATTGAACCTGTTCCCATCAATATCTCCTATTGAGCCGATGGCTGCACCAAACCTGGCAAAGGCCTGTCCCGCATCACCCTGCAGCTCCATTGTCACGCTCTCAAACCTGTCCTGCTTTAGGATGATTTAAAAATAACCCACGTTATACTATGGCCCACACGTGTTCATGAGCTGGAAGGAGAGTATGATCTTACCTCATTCAATCTGTACACTAGCACTTTGCCTTCTTCCCCGTTTTGATAGAAATGTGGTGCTCCAACTAATAGATAATCTGTGTATTGATCCCTATCAATGTCCAAGGCACAAAGAACTGATCCAAAGTAAGATCCAACCTATGGAAATTATATTTTACTTCATTATTATCATATTAGCAAATTCATACATTCTGGCTTGTAAGTGAAATCAGAAGATAAACAATACCTGTGCATTTATTCATAATTATGCACATCATTTAAAGATTACTCAATTCAACAATTTAAATGTGTAAATCTTAAAAATGGACTAATATATAGATATATATAAAAATATTTCACAATATTACTGTTTTTGCTGTATGGGATCAAATAAATGAAGCCTTGGTGAGCAGAAGAGACTTATTTTAAAACATTAAAAAAATCTTACCATTCTAATCATTTTTGCCACCACTGTATATATATATATGTATAATATTTTTTTGGGAGCGCCTAGAATTATTTTAGACTTTCAAACTTAAAACAAACAGTCTGGTGTGTTAATATCAATAGTATTAACTACAAATACCTGCTCTCCCTGGAGCACATAGTTTTCGGAGCCGTCAAAAATAAATACCCCACCAGTCAGATTATACCGTGGTGCACCAGATATGTAGAGAGTTTTATCAGATAAATGAGCAGAAGTGACGCTATAACCTGCGATCAGGAAGGAGATTCAACAAACATAAAACAGAGATGACTTTCATTTATCCAGGGGTACAATATCAAAAAAAATAAAAATAATAATCAACTGAATATGATGGATCAATGGATTCCCCCCTAGGGCAGTTTAGAAAATTCTTATTATAGTAATACATATATTATTGTAAGGCTGCTAGGAAGATGATTACTGTGAACTGAATGAATATATATATATATAAAAATATATATTATTTGAGAAAATGACTGCTGAACTGCAGTTTTTCACTGAATATATATATATTTTTTAAATCAACTCACTCACCTAAATATGAAAATTTGGGTCCATTATTAGTGTCATTCATAAATTTATCAGTGCCTTTGGATTTCAAAATGACCCCACCACTCCAGTCATAGGCACCAACTGCTCCAAGAAGAATAGATTTCTATGCAAAAAGCAAAACAAATGAATGCTAATAGTATATCAAACATCCACACAAGTTCTTTGTAGATTAAGGTACAAATCCTACTTACGTCCTGCACGATATGGGAACTGAATCCAATTTCTGCAAGCTGCATTTGAAATCCTGAAGTGCCTGAGACACAAAGTGGTCAGATATTGCATGAAACTTATTTTACTTGGTAAAACTCACATTAATATTATATTGCATATTCAGTTACAAAACTGTCAAAGTCAATTTTAGAATATTTGATCTATTTTTAATCATTCACTGATTCACAAAACACTGATTCTGCTTTGGCTTAGTTTGGATCAATTTTAGTTGCCGGTGCAAAAATAGAGAGAGTAACTGGAAATGTTTTGTTTAAAATGTTTTACTCAATTGACTGCTTGTTTACGGAAATGTTATATAAAAGTAGCACTCACAATTTTGTGCTGTTGCGCTGAATATCTGCGTGGTTCAATTTTACAACAGCTTTTTATTTAGGCTATAGCTGCTCATCCAATTAGATTTTAGCATTAGAACTATTCACCAAACTCCCTTTCTCTATTATATTGCAAAATGTTTGATGAAAACTTTCTTACCTTCAACCCCAATTATACTGTTCCCCAGTTTGGACAGAATGTCATCTAATGCAGCATAATTGGAAACATTGAAAAATTGACCGGGATCTGCTATCTCCGTCATCTCTTTTGTCGCATTAGGTTTAGTCAGAATGCCATCACCAACCTAAAGATAAAATCTTATTAGGCATGTATAGGTTTTAAGATAACAAAAACAAAAAAACATACAAATCATTAACTATAATAACAAACTCTGAGTAATATAGCTGATATGAGTGTATAGGGCAGGCTGGTGAAGAAGTATCTACAGGGACAGATTAAATCTGTAATTGTAATTCTAATTGCATTTTAAACATCTAAAATGCTAGAGTAATAAGCAGTAAACAGGACACTTACTCCTATGGAATAGCGATTGACACCTTTCATTTGTGGCATGTTCAAAACGTCATCAAGTTTCATCGAATCTCCCAAAATTTCCCCGTCAGACAAAACAATGATTATTTTTTGGGAGTTATTTTTTGATCCATTCTCAGGGATGAAAGTGTCTGTACTGTAAATAACCAATGAAACCAGTCAGACCATGACATTAACGTATCACCAACAAAAATGCTACATGCTAATCAAACACTTAAGATACAGTATAAAATGTATAGTATTTCACATCATAAATCGTAAACTCACAGGACATGATGGATGGCCGAGGCAGTCTTTGTGTATTGGAGAATTTGCTCTATTTCCTTGACCTTTTTCAAGGCATTGGCACCGATCTCATTCTCAAGAAGTGAGAGCTCTGTCCTGATAATATTGCCATATTGCACTATCGCAAAATCACACTGAGGAGAGAGTTGTTGTTAAATTGCACTTAAAAAAATAGCTATAAATGTGTCATAAAATCCTTTTGTTTATACTTGCATTGAAACATGCTTTCCAAACATTGTATATGACATTGTAGATGAAGTCTTTGGCTTTCTTAAAGTCCTCAACGCTAATGCTACCAGAGCCGTCCAGCACAAAAGCGATCTCTGTCCCAGCATCTAAAAAACATGTTCTGAAATATCAGTATAAAAATAATGGTTTCTTTTAAAACATTATTCCTTGCATCTGTAGTAAGACACAATCAGCATGACATAATTAATCAATAATAATACTGATTTATTTCAAAGGCCAAACATAGACTAGTAGCCTACCCTCCTCATCCTCCTCTTCATCTGTTTGTCTTCTTCTCCTCTGTTTAACTTGTGGATATTGACAGAAATGTAAATTAGCAATAAAGTTCTTTAAATGAGTCACAACAAATTATTTCGTTTTATCTCAGGTGGGCTCACCTTGATCGATACTTCTACCTCGATTGTTGTTGTTGTTGTTGTTTTTGACTGAGATGAAAGAGATTTAGAAAAATCAGGGATAGGATTTTATCTGTTCGAATCTGAAATACCATTATCAAATCATACATACATACCAAATTCAAGTTTGACTTTCTCAGTGGAATTCATCAGTAGGCAATTTCCATTCAAACCCTCAGTTACTGACTTCTGTATGCGAACTTGGTTGCACATCTTGGGAGAAAAAAAAAATACACAACTGATTAACTCGATTGTATCTTTCACCGAAGTCATTCCTCTTCGTGTTCGGCTATCATTTCATTCTAACTGAATAAACGGATGTTAATGTCGGATGACATTAACATCTGATTGAAACGTGACAAAGAGTACATTGGTTTTTTTTTTTTTATGTTTTCACTAGGGAAGTGACGTCACTATATGGTTTTGGGTGAAGTAACAGTTTTGACTCACAATGCTTATGACTTCCTCCTGATAGTCACAACACAAGCATCATCCTGAAAATTTCCCGATACACTTTCCCAGTTATTTCCCAGAAATAACTTTGGTATCCCAGTATTCCTAGTTCTATTTAACTTTTCACAAACAACTTTTTTTCACAATTTTCATACTCTCTAAAAGACTATTTCCTCTATAGAGGAGAACCGACACATTTCTGTCTGTCACGTATCTGAAGGGGAAGCAACACTCTCTGCGGTTTTACTGTGAAAAATGCGACAGACACTAAAACTTTTGCGAACAATATCTGATTATGCAGTTTACTTCTCGCTAGGCCTTCAATAGCTCAATCTTTGGTGAAATCATGTTGAGAATAAAACAACTGTCGACCATATTTGACATCTCTGTTTTTATACATACCACAAGGTGCTCCTCATCTGATATCAGCCTAGAAGCCACAGATGCTACTGATCTCAAGCCTTTTTGTTTTTCATCTTTAAAAGATACATTGATATAATAAGATTTTCACTGTGAAAGTTCTGTAAATTAGTGAGGACATTATTATGAAATAAACAAAGTTAAGTTTACATTTTCTTTAGAGGAGCTTCTCTATAAAAAAGATACAAAAGACAAACTACCGTTTAAATTGATGCATTCATCCTTTAGAGTGCAGCTGAAAAGTTTTCCATTTGATGGGGAAGGAACAAAAACTCTAGAACAGGACAAATTAGGATACTTTTACTAAAATAGATGATCTATAAGGTCATTATAAAGAACATTTATTTATCCATTTCAGTAAAACAACATAATTATTTAAAAAATAAGTCATAAATGACTAACCCATCTTTTGATTGGATAACAGTTTGCCCAAAGAGTGGATCATCTTTTATGAAATGCTTCACTGGAGATATCTGAATATTGAACCCGGTCACACTGCATATGCCTGCAACATATAAAATAATGAGTAAACAACAAAATGATTCAGACAGCAGAATTTTACACAATAAAATTATGTTTTTATAATATTGTTTCTACTTTTGTGCCCAGACATTTTCAGATTCAAATAAATATGTTTAAAACACGCCCAAGGACGAATAATTTAAAAAAAATAATGAATTGTAAACACTGATCATAAACACTGTACATAAATACATACCAATCAAAAATAGCAGTCCTTTGTACATTTTGTTAATTTGATCAACTCCACGCTTTGAAAAAAACATATCGGCACACTGAGACAGAAAGCAGCTCGTTGTGCTGTTGAAAGTAGAACAGCACACACGCCTCTGCTGACTGTTAAACCCTCCCCCTTTGACACACTTCAGCACATTTACTGAAGGACATTTGAAATGATTAGCTGTTTATAACTGTTTTTACTTGTATTTTTTTAAAGTAAAGACTGTATAAACTCTAAAATAAGAACACAAATTAAACTAATTGGAACATCATCGAAAGTGATAGCACTCTTCGGGCAATTTTTTTTCAGAAAATAATGGTTAGTTATAGGCATCCACCAACTATATACGAAACAATGTGGTATGTAGTTATCTTCCTGCTCCTGAAAAGAAAACATGGCTTGGTTCTTTATGTCTTCTTGGGTGTAGACATTGTGATAGCTTGGTCAGAACAATTACTTTTAGTGATGCGTCTTCTGGGAAAGTGTATCCATTGAGTCCTTTATTATTTGCAATTCCTCGTATGTTTATAGGTTAGAGTTTGAGTGCGGATATTTCTATATAGGTCAAACGAAAAGGAAATTGCGTTTAAGAGTGGCTAATCACAAACATGCTATTCGTATGAAAAACATGTTGTAGGCCTATCCATGGCGAGGAATTATTTGAGTTCCGTTAAAGTTGTAAGACTGGAAAAACTGGAAGAAATAAAAGAGATGGCAACTCTCTGAGAAAACAAAGGAAATTAACATCCCCATTCCATCACACTTGAGTTGATCACAATTCTCTCCCTTCCCCATCTCGTCTCTCTCACTCATGCTGAAAAGACAGTAACACGCAGTAAACCTTCACCTGCTTATCGGAAACTGTCGTTGGACCGATTGTGCAGGCCTTATAAAGTGATTGGAATTGATCCATGTTCAATGAGAAGTGGAAATAGACAAAAAAGGCTTTTGTAGAGACTTTTTGGATTCATAAAAGCAACTGATTTCTTATCCTTTTTAGATTGTGTTGATGTATATGTTTATATTCAAATTGCGATGTGTGTGTATATATATATATGTCACATGCTTTGTGTGACTCTCATACAGACCTGAAAATAAACTAGTTAACAAAGCTATTGGTTCAATGTACTGACTGGTAGTCTCAACCCAATAACTCAATTTTATTTTCTATTTAGAAAATGGGCCACCACAGGAAGAAAAATGGTCCTTTTATTTTAGAAAATATTTTTTAAAGTGAGTGAGATGCCCATTCATTATCACTGGCGTACTATAGGTAGGTACTCACTAGTTTTGCAAGAGGACATATATCTTATATCATACATCAACAATCCGAGACGATCACACACTGACTTTGTTACAGGATGTGGTGGTGAATATGGAAACCAGCAACTCTAACTGTGACAGTAAACTAGTCTACCCTCAGCCCTCAGTTTTTTAATTGACCTCATATATATATATTTTATATACCGGATTACACACATAGCCTACATTGTTTTACCGGAACCAGTTTTGCGCAATGTATTGTGAAGTAATTGAAAATCTCAAACAAGAAAAAATCTGGGGTGGGGCTTGATTTTGTCCATCGTGAATTGATTGGATGGTTGTGGTTTGCTATTGGTCGGTCTCATGTGAGTGACAGCTTGTCTAGCCCTCACACCATCGGAGAAGAGATGTCAAAAGGCATAAAACAACTATAATTTTCAAAAACTGAATAGAGATTATCGAACTGTCAAAAGATGCATGAGTTATTTAGAGCACAGAAGAACCCCGTTAGATAAAGGCTTATGAAGGGAAGTTTCTGTCAAACAAATTATTTGTATTAAAAGGACAGCTATATAAAAAAAGAAGCAAACAGGTATATGAAGCTGCTGGCTGGCTGGCAGTTGTGCATAAAGTTGCATTTCAACCACCCCTAACCAAAGCTTACGAAGAGAAACGTTTACATGAAGACAAATTTTTAAATACATTAGTAAACATTTGAACTGGATCAAAAACTTTCATCAAAGTTATACAATTTTGAACAATACCCTATAGGGTAACTTTTTTGATCCACTTCAAATGTTGACTACTGTAGTTGCATTCACTGATGAATGATGTGTTGCAAAGAATAATCCAGATGGAAGGACTTCTGGATGGTTGGTAAATGGCCACCCTGTTAAAATGTTAAAGGAGTCAAAACAGTGGCAAGAATTCCTCCGTTGCACACAAAATGAAGATCTGCTGCAAGGAGACTGTGTTTCTGATGCCTGTACCGAACTGAAATGGACAATGTAGCTCCTATGATGAGAAAATGGAATGCTTCAGCATTCTGTCCTTTTTAGGTTTTTTTTGGGTTACTGTTTAGATGTCTTTGGTCCCTGTTGCATTCATATTTATGTCGGAACTGCATCCAGAGTTTGTTTGGAAGCGGACAGAGACCCCATCTTTTCATGGGTCTCGGTCCGCTTGTTTGGTGCGCACCAGGGTTCGGATGGCAGCGTTCACATTTAATTAAATTAACCGCATGAACAGAGCAATCGAACCAGAGTTCGTTGAAATCGAACCAAACCTGCCAAGTGTGAACACATCCTAAATGTACATTACTCTAAAGTATGAATATGCCCCTTTTATGTGTAGATAAGGTACAAAGTTGTCTCTTTAAGGGTACTGCCCCAGTGATAAGCTGTTGTTTCTGCAATAGATACATTTTAAAATTACTCATTATTTTATGCATGCACCATTTATGGGTTTCTGACAAGACAAGGAAGTTAATCTCAAGTTTACTTAGAGGAAACTCTGTGGTTAGCCATTTTCAGGGCTGTCACATGCTTTGTGTGGTCTTGAATAAAAAGCAATGCACTTATAAAGGCACCTTATAGTTTTAACTGGGGTGTTGGAGGGGTGTTTAAGAATATTGTGACCATCCCAACCACAATCGGATAAGATCAATTTGTATGTCTTAATAATTTAATCATTTTTATTTTATTTACTATAATATGATGAGAAACTAAAAGGATAGTTCACCCAAAAATTTAAATTCTGTTTATACCAGGACACAATTCTACCATTAACTTTCATTGTAAGAACAAAAACACTAAGATATTTCCGGAAGACACAAAGTCATACATGTTTGGAAGCATTATGATGATATGGGGTGCACTAGCCATTTAAATACTGTATGTTCTCAGTAAACAGAAAATCATTTGCAATGTACAGACATAAATTTGCTGTATGAAAATACAGGGTGATAATTGCTTAGCAATGAATGTAATTATAGACAAAGGCAGCTCTATACTAAGCAGCAGTGTAAGTGGAATGGAAAATGATAATAGTAATCTACTTTTTTTTCTTGGATGTCATGGAGCTCTGTAGTAATCAATCATTTTGTTCTGTACTCACTTGTTTTACAACCAGAAAAATGGTTATACCAATAATAACAAATAAACATACTTATTTTGCAGTTATAGAGCTAGGCTGAGAAATCACACCTAGATTGTCACATATAGCATGCAAGGTATTATGTGTGTGTGTGTGCTTATACCGGAAATATCAAGTGACTAATAAACTTAACAGGTTCTTTGAATGAAGCTTCCATTAGTGCTTGGTGACTTCCAAAGACATCTTTCTTGACAAATATGGCATACATTTTACAACTTTGGATATTTTTTACTGCTCTGGTGTCTTCAAACGGTAAGTTATAGATAAAACTATTTCTTAAATCTTCATATCTTTTACCTGTGAGAGAAGAAAAGGTTGATCAGTCACAGATTGATGCTCTTCCACTGTTCAGGTCTGGACCGCTGGAACACAGGATGGACAGAGGTCACCATCAGCGCCTCTCTGAAATCTGAAGTCTTTCTCCCATGTCACTTTAATACATACATACATTTTACAACTTTGGATATTTTTTACTGCTCTGGTGTCTTCAAACGGTAAGTTATAGATAAAACTATGTTGCGGCAAAAATTCATCAAACAAACATCACTGCGTAAGAGACACTCAGAGTCAAATTATATAAAATAGAAGTATTTATTCTTGCAAGAATAGGAGCAGTCTAATACACAGTTGTTACCCTGTGCAGAAGAGTGACACACCCCCAGACAGACTGAACCACCTTTTATCTTAGTTTCAAGGCCTAATTTCCCCCCAGAGCCTTCCTCCCAGTAGTTTTCCATCCAGTAGTTTTCCATAGACAAGGAAGCCATAACATTAGTTTAGATTCGTCACTAGTTGGCCCACTAAGCCCCCCCTGCACCAAATGGCCTTCTGACATCTAGGTCAGAGGTCCTTGTTCGTCTGTTCTCTGGAGTGTCTCTCCCTTCTACCTCCCCAGGTACATAAACATAATCTTCTCTCACTACAAGTGAGAGACACACATGTGACATTCTTTGAATCATCTATATTTTACTAAAGATCAATGAATATCATAAAATTGCCACCACAACTATTTCTTAAATCTCCATATCTTTTACCTGTGAGAGATGAAAAGGTTGATCAGTCACAGATTGATGCTCTTCCACTGTTCAGGTCTTGACCGCTGGAACACAGGATGGACAGAGGTCACCATCAGCTCACAGCCTGCTAGCTAAACACAGGCTGCAAGACAGTCTTATAAACTCACTGCACATGCATGTAAGAGTCCGAGCAAGCCACTAAACGTCAATGGTACAACATAGTCATTTGAAGGTTATAGGCGTAAACACGGGTTTTGGACTGTTTCTGGAGAATTTGGAGGTAAAGAGCTAAAGTGTCTCTTACCTTTAACAAATGAGACATCGTCACCATGTTTCCTTAACTTATCCCCTCGTCCGATCTCGCGAGAATTGGTTCGGTATTAGAACTAGCGATGGGATCTTCGGTTCATTTCTGCAAATGGATTCTTTCGACCATTCGTTTTAAAGAACATTTTCAAAAATCGATTCTCTGCTTATTTTATTTATGTCATGCAGATATAATTCATCTGATGATATCTTTTTAGAACATAATTATTAAAATATAAGAAAACTGAATATCAAATATTACTTTTTTTTTTAGTAAAACTTTAGTTCCCTTTCGTTGTCACTTCGAGTTACGTCGAAATGACGACGAATGGGGTTCGCTTAGAAGCCTATCATCTTCGAACAGTAATAAAACGAGCCAATGGCAAGCAAATGCCATGGGTCTGCTGAATTTGCATAGCATAACTCCGCCCCACCCTGTGGGTATAAAGGAAGTGAGCTGGCAACATGCAGATATGTTTTCGCTTTCGGAGCCAAGAGCATTCTTCACTCCACAAGCCATTCTGAGATCATCTCTCTTCACTCTTCGAGACGAGCTACTCTTCAGAAGTGTTGGTGTGACGGCGAATTCCAGCGAGCTTCATATTGCCTGCCGATCTGCGCAGTGGTCTGCCAGTCGTGTGTCTCTCCCTGGGCGCTTCAACACTGCTGTTTGAGTTTTATCTCTCTAAAAGAGCTGCACGCGGCGCGTCTTTTTAAAGACGGTTCGCCCGTGCGTTTCTGGGTGCGATACACAGATTAAATCAGCTGATGGGCACGGACGCTGTCTGATGTGTTTGGGCAAACGCACAGACAGCGTTCGTGGATGCGTCATGTTCTCATTGCGGGGACATGACCATCGCAATGTAACGATCGAGACTCGATGACCTCCTCGAGAGAGAGTCCCCTCATCCACACCCCGATCTATTCTCTTCACAAGAGGGAATACTTCGGCTGGTGGCCAGGGTGATCAGAGGCTGCTGTGTGGAACCAACCCGACGATCTATCCTCGGTCCACACACTCCTCTTCACATTGCAACCCGTGTGGTATCCGGATGAGATCGCTGACCAGTCCCGGCCAGAGGTTGCGGGCTGGTCCAGCATTTCATTCGATGCCCCGGCAGATGAAATCTTGTCTATCGCCGCATCACAAGGTGGGCGTGAGTACGCTGGAGAAGACTCGGCTGTGCTGCCTCCTCCGGGTGTGCCAGCATTGCCCGAGTCTGAACCAGAACTCTGCCATGCTTCCCCAGGCAGTCGCGAGCATTTGGGCTTGTGTGGAACCCTCCGCCATGTCCCAGGTGCTTAAAGCTGATGATCGGTTTTTGGGGACGCACCGGCACACGTCGGCCCGCCCCCAATTCCTTTCTTCCTGGACGTGCATGAAGAGGTCATGAGATTACTCAGCGGCCTCTTCCGCCTTCTCTGCCCTCGATGAGGTCGCGGCCAGTGGGTACACTGGGGTTCCCCCTATGGAGTGTTCTGTGGCAACACAACTGTGTCCCCACAGCGCCTCCACTGGCGTGGCGGCCCTAAGCACCCACCCACCCCGAAGCATGTAGGTTTTTGTCTACTCCGGTGGCAGAGATCTATAGAGCTGCGGGGCTGGCTGCCACCTCACTGCATGCTATGCCCATCCTTCAGGTCTACCAGGCCAGGGGTGCTCATTGCTAATGCACGAGGGTAGGGCTGGTCCAGGGCTCTTGCAAGAGCTGCGTGCCGCCACCGACCTCGCTCTACGGGCGACGAAGGTGACCACACGCTCCCTGGGTCAGGTGATGTCCACATATGTGGTCCAGAGACAAAAACTGGCTTAGTCTGGTTGATATGGGCGAGGTTGAGCGAACCCGCTTCCTCAACTCCCCATATCCCAGACTGGCCTCCTCGGCGGCGCAGTCGAGGACTCTGCCCAGAGTTCTCGGCTGCCCAGAGCAGACTGAGGCTCTGATCCCGCGGCCAGCTGCTCAGCCGCCGGCTCAGCTGCCTCATTCCGCTCGCCGCCGAGGGCGCCCTCCTGCAACACTCCCTGCCGGCCCTAGCAGCACCCTTCACCCAGGCCGTGCCGTGGAGGTAGTCGCAGGAAGGCGCCCCAGCCCGTACCAGCCCCGCAGCAATGCGGTGCTCCCGTTACGGGCAGCTCAGAAATGGGTTGCAGTTCTTTCTAGGAGGTGGTTGCAGGGCCACTCCTTCCCCCGGTGGAGGGCCGGGGGAAAAACCTCTTTTTCCAAAGAACTGTCTCTCCCATCTCTGAGCACACAGAGTTCTCGGACGACAGTGCGCGCCACCCTCGGGTCCCGCCACTCTCGCCCTCCTCTGTCACAGAGTTCTCGGATGACAGTGCGCACGCTCACGGGCCTCGCCACTCTCGTCCCCCTCTGTCGCCAGACCCCTGCCAGAGCACGCCCCTGTGGAACGCTGGTCCTTCCCTGGCCTCCTCTGGCAGGACGCGGCCAATGACCGTGCCCCCACACCGGGCCGCTATGCCACCCACGTCTGGGCCGGTCATTCCGCTTCGCTGCACCCCCGGGGGGACGTCTGTCGTTCGCATGACCCCGCTGGCTCAGTCCGTGGGAGCCTGGTTAGAGCTTCCCCCCTGTCCCGCTGGCTTGCGCGAACCATCAGGCTCGGCTATGCGATTCAGTTCGCACGGTCTCCTCCCCGCTTCAGGGGAGTCCGCTTCACTATGGTCGGTGGCTATGCCCCTGTCATGAGAGCGGAGGTCGCCACCCTGCTGGCGAAGGGTGCGATCGAGACTGTCCCTCCAGCCGCAATGAGGTCCGGCTTCTACAGCCCTACTTCATTGTCCCCAGGATATCCGGTGGGTTACGGCCAATCCTGGTTCTGCGCGTCTTGAACCGTTCCCTTCACAGGCTTCCGTTCAAGAGGCTCATGGCCAAGCGCATTTTCGAAGGTGTGCAGCCACAGGATTGGTTTGCAGCGATCGACCTGAAGGACGCCTACTTCATGTCTCCAATTTTTCTCGACACAGACCGTTCTTGCGGTTTGCTTTCGAGGGGCAGGCATACCAGTACGCAGTTCTCCCATTCGGGTTGGCCCTGTCTCCTCGCGTCTTCACGAAGGTCGTCGAGGCAGCCCTTGTGCCGCTACGGCAGCACGGGGTTCGCATCCTGAATTATCCCGATGACTGGCTAATCCTAGCTCACTCTCGGACCAGGGTTGCGAACACAGGGACCTAGTGCTCCGGCACCTAGCCCGTCTGGGCCTTCGGGTCAACTGGGAGAAGAGCAAACTTTGCCCCGTGCAGAGGATCTCTTTTCTCGGTAGGAAATTCGACTCGGTCGCCATGTGCGCGCAGCTTACGAGCGCGCGCGCAGTCACTGCTGACTTGCCTGAGACAATCTGAGGGCAAGAGTGCGGTTCCACTGAAACTTTTTCAGAGGCTCCTGGGGCATATGGCATCTGCAGCCGCGGCAACGCCGCTCGGATTGCTTCATATGAGACCGCTTCAGCACTGGCTTTGCGATCGAGTCCCGAGGTGGGCATGGCGTCAGGGCACGTTCCGAGTACCAGTTACTCCGACCTGCCATCAGACCTTCTCCCCGTGGACGAATCTCAGCTTTCTCGGGCCGGAGTGCCCTTAGAACGAGTTTCCAGGCATGTTGTTGTCTCAACGGATGCCTCCTCCACGGGCTGGGCCGCCATGTGCAATGGACATGCTGCCGCGGGCTCCTGGACAGGTCCCCACCGCCTATGGCATGTCAATTGCCTCGAGTTGCTGGCAGTACGTCTCGCTCTGCACCGCTTCCGGGCGCTGCTCAAGAACCAGCACGTACTAGTCCCATCAGACAATACCGCGACAGTAGCGTACATCAACCGACAAGGTGGTCTACGCTCCCGCCGTATGTCGCAACTCGCCCGCCACCTCCTCATATGGAGTCAGAAGCATCTGAGGTCGCTTCAAGCCATTTATATTCCGGGAGACCTGAACTGTGCAGCCGACGAGCTCTCACGGCTTCAGCCTCTTCCGAGAGAATGGAGACTCCATCCCCAGGCGGTCCAGCTGATTGGGATCAGTTCGGGGACGCACAGGTAGACCTGTTTGCCTCCCACGACTCGTCCCACTGCGCCCAGTTTTACTCCCTGACCGAGGGCACGCTCGGCACGGACGCTCTGGCGCACAGCTGGCCCCGGGGCCTCCGCAAGTATGCGTTCCCCCAGTGAGCCTTCTTGCACAGACCTGTGCAAGATCAGGGAGGACGAGGAGCAGGTCATATTGGTTGCGCCGCACTGGCCCACCCGAACCTGGTTCTCAGAACTTGTACTCCTCGCGACAGCACCTCCCTGGCCAATTCCTCTGAGGAAGGACCTCCTTTCTCAGGGACGGGGCACCCTTTGGCACCCTCGTCCCGATCTTGGAACCTCCACGTGTGGCTCCTGGACGGGACGAGGCAGGTTTGAGTACCCTACCACCAGCGGTGGTGGCTACCATCACTTCCGCTAGAGCGTCGTCCACTAGACATGCCTACGCGTTGAAGTGGAACCTCTTCGTCTTGGTGCTCTTCTCACTCAGAAGACCCCAGATCATGCCCGATCAGTGTCGTGCTTTCCTTCCTGCAGGATGGGTTGGAGCGAAGGCTGTCTCCCTCCAACCTGAAAATATATGTTGCCGCTATCGCCGCACATCACGATGCAGTTGATGGTAAGTCCGTGGGAAAGCACGACCTGGTCATCAGGTTCCTGAGAGGAGCGAGGAGAACACAGCCTCCTCGCCCTCCTCTCGTTCCCTCTTGGGACCTCTCAGTGGTACTAAATGCCCTGCAGAGTGCTCCCTTTGAGCCTCTGCAATCAGTGGAGCTTAAGTTCCTGTCAGTTAAGACAGGGCTCCTGGTTGCTTTGGCCTCCATAAAGAGGGTAGGGGACCTGCACGCATTTTCTGTAGACGAAGCGTGCCTGGAATTCGGGCCGGCCTTTTCTCACGTGATCCTGAGACCCCGGCCTGGATATGTGCCCAAGGTTCCCACCACTTCCTTCCGGGACCAGGTGGTGAACCTGCAAGCGCTGCCCCTGGAGGAGGCAGACCCAGCCTTGGCATTGCTCTGTCCAGTACGCGCACTCCGTGCTTACTTAGACAGAACGCAGTGTTTCAGGACCTCAGACCAGCTCTTTGTCTGTTATGGTGGGAAGCTGAAGGGAAAGGCTCTCTCCAAGCAAAGGTTGTCTCACTGGATAGTGGACGCCATTGCTTTGGCTTACAACAGCAGCAAGGTCGACCGTGCCCCCTTGGTGTGACGGCCCACTCCACCCGGAGTGTGGCCTCCTCTTGGGCTCTAGCGCATGGCGCCTCGCTAACAGACATCTGCAGAGCTGCAGGCTGGGCGACACCCTACACATTCGCCAGATTATAGCTATAATCTCCGAGTGGAGCCAGTGTCCTCCCGTGTACTCGCTTCAACCAGCCGGTGCTAGGACCCGCTCAGGTGTCTTCGCTTGCTCGCCATTCCACTCCACGGACTGGATACGTGCGATATTTCCTCAGGTGAGCCTGATAAGCCCTGAGTTCCTCCAGCGCTGTTGACGTCAACGCCAGAGTTATGCCTCCGGCAGCTTTCGCATTGGCTAGGTGCCACCATGTGCATGGTTCCCCCTCTGGGCGACCCCCACGTGTGTATTCCACTGTAAGCCTCTCTCGAGCATGTGTCTTTCCCTTGGCAAGCCAGTCTGCCACCCCTGGGGTTGAAATACTCCACCCTACGGGCTGGACACCCCAGTGTTTTCCGTATGCACCCCCCTCCGGGTCATATGTTATTCTTAAGTCCCCCCTTCGGGCGGGCACTGATTGCATATTCCACTGAGATATGCTCCCAGTGTACCTTGGTATTCCTGTGTTAAGTAGGAGTCCTTCGTCCGTGCTAGTCACGACAGGGAGCTCAGACTTACGCAGGGCACTGGAAGACAGCCGAGGTGGCGTGATTGGACTGGTAACCCCATTCGTCGTCATTTCGACGTAACTCGAAGTGACAACGAAAGGGAACGTCTCGGTTACGGATGTAACCCTCGTTCCCTGAGTAGGGAACGGAGACGTTACGTCTTCCTGCCACTTCCGCTGTACCGCTGGAACAGCCGAGTTCAGCCTTGGCTCCTTCAGCGAAGAAACATATCTGCATGTTGCCAGCTCACTTCCTTTATACCCACAGGGTGGGGCGGAGTTATGCTATGCAAATTCAGCAGACCCATGGCATTTGCTTGCCATTGGCTCGTTTTATTACTGTTCGAAGATGATAGGCTTCTAAGCGAACCCCATTCGTCGTCATTTCGACGTAACGTCTCCGTTCCCTACTCAGGGAACGAGGGTTACATCCGTAACCGAGACGTTTCGTATAGGTCAAAAATGCACCTTTTCATGACATCGTATTTGTGGTATTTCATCTATTCTGCTCCCACATATCAGGGCACTCATTGGTTCTCGGCATTGGCATAATAATGCACATACCGTATTATTATGTGTATTATTCAACACCGTTTTAAAACTGTGAGGCTGTGACAGTGACATTCAATAATCATGTAAGCCTAAACATAGCCAGACGTGAGAGCTCCATAAAAGGCCATATCACATGACCACGTGTAGGCTACTGTGTGAATGTTTATATGTGTACACACCATGTAGAGCGGATTGGCCACCACTAGTTATTTCCATTTAGCAATGTAGGTAATTATAAAGGCAGCTCCATACTAAGCAGCAGTGTAAGTGGAATGGAAAATGATAATAGTAATCTACTTTTTTTTCATGGAGCTCTGTAGTAATCAATAATTTTGTGCTGTACTCAATTGTTTTACAACCAGAAAAAATGGTTATACCAATAATAACAAATAAACATACTTATTTTGCAGTTATAGAGCTGGGCTGAGAAATCACACCTTTGTCACATATAGCGTGCAAGGTATTATGTGTGTGTGTGTGCTTATACCGGAAATATCAAGTGACTAATAAACTTAACAGGTTCTTTGAATGAAGCTTCCATTAGTGCTTGGTGACTTCCAAAGACATCTTTCTTGACAAATATGGCATACATTTTACAACTTTGGATATTTTTTACTGCTCTGGTGTCTTCAAACGGTAAGTTATAGATACAACTATTTCTTAAATCTCCATATCTTTTACCTGTGAGAGATGAAAAGGTTGATCAGTCACAGATTGATGCTCTTCCACTGTTCAGGTCTGGACCGCTGGAACACAGGATGGACAGAGGTCACCATCAGCGCCTCTCTGAAATCTGAAGTCTTTCTCCCATGTCACTTTAATATAAGCCTTGACGATAAAACGGACACTGTGGAATGGACCCACAAATCCAGTGGAGCTACTCTTCTAAGGATCATGAGTAACGGCAGTGTCTACTTTGATAGAACAGAAGGACGAGTGAGTGTTTTTCCCCTTCTGTTCAAAGGAGGAAACTTCTCCATCCTCATCCATGATCTGGAGCCTTCAGACATCGGCCCGTACTTTTGTGAGCGGAGCAGTGAACGCTGGAGAGTGGAAATCATAGAATCAGAGCCTCCAGTTGAGAGTAAGTTCAGTCCCTGCATGGGAAACTCTTTCAAATGAATTTAGAGGAGGAATCACAAAATGGTGTAAAGATAACAATTTATTAAAGATAATTATTATGAAATCGATCATTTTACAATTATATAACACAACATTTCTATTTGTGGCACAGAAACTTTGGAGTTGAACTCTTATCATAACTCCTGGTTATTTTTTTTTGCTGGAGCTGGACTTTTCATTCTTCTTTTTATTGTATTTAATCTAACTGGTGAGCCTTATATTTATAATTTATTATCCAAAGTATTCAATGAACCAGTATTTACTTAGATAATTGATAAACTAACTCCAATTTATTTGTTTGTAAAACAATTTTCAGGCTTAAATAACCGTTGTATGAAATGTATGAGATCATCCAAATCTTGCTCTACTATTAATGAAGAACACGATGAAGGTAAGTTCAGTAAAAATGATTTGAATGAGATTTTAAGATCTTGGTTTGTTTGTTTTTCTAAAGAACGGATTGATAGATTTATTAATGGCACTTATGCCAGTTGATACAGTATGTTTATACAAAATATGATAAAAGATTACAAAACAAATGCATATTTAATTTACATTTAATTACAGTTTCCAAGTACGTTTTCAATTGCTGCTAATGTGGTTTGAAAAAAAGCTGATAATACAATGTGAAATTCCTGTTGATAGCCTATATTAATGTTGTATATATTATGATGTCATACCCTTTTGTTTTTCAAGAACATGATTCTTCAAATCAAAAAAAGATTATTGACGGGCTATAATAGAGTGGTGCAGGTATGACATCACTTTGTAGGCCAAAACGCATTAGCAGTTAGCATTTTAGCACTTCTGGTTCCAACTTCCATTTTCCGAAGTCAAAGTGTTTTTTTTTAATGGGGGTTTTGGTTAAATGGCTGAAATAAGGTCTGTGGTGAACACAAGCTCAAGACACTTTCACGTTTTATTCTACGACATAAAATACATCCGTATTACCCCACAAGTGATTTTTTTTAAGCTGGTACGTGTCTTGAAAAAGGCGGTAAAAAGTGGCTAAATGGGACTACAGAGGCTGTCAAGGAGATTAAACGTCATCACGCCGAAAAGTTAAGCTCAGTCAAACTACTCTTGCTCTTACAAACTATTCTAACTCAAACGTTCCGGGAAAGTGTTTTTAGATAAAAACGGAAAGAGTTGTCGGAAGCTTTGTGATGGTGACTTTGAATTTGTGGGACCGTGGTGTCGTTAGTTTATAGCCTATAGCTTTTTACTTGGCGACTGCATTTAGTCTTTAAAAAAGTTATAATCCAAAAGCCTATGTGAAAATCCTATTGGGTTTTTGTCGAGGGAACCAGTGTGATGCTAACTGCCGGTTGGCCTACAACGTGACGTCATACCTGCACCACACTATTGAGCTCAATTATGCTAATTAAGCAGGCTAAAATGTATTATTATAATCTTTTTTATCAGCATTCAGAACTCCAGATCCAAAGGATTCTCCCATAACAACAGTATATGGAAATATATAATGTATGTTCGGAAAACTGTTTCTATCGTAAGGCAGAGAATAACCTCAACCAGGCATAAAACTGAAAATGAAGGAATGCTGACAACAGTGGGAAATAAAAACAGGATATCCCTGTCATCTGTTTAGAAATGTTTTTCTATTTATTGATTTCTACTTTTTAAAAAGGTTGCTTAGAAACTGAATAAATTTGTAAACCACATATATAAATTGATGTGCAAATGAACGTTTCCTTTGTGCAAGTGCAGTGCACAAATAATTTAAATGCAAACAAACAAGAACACTGTTCGGGTGTATGATATTTAGGCTAAAGGTTATTTTAAAATCTAGAGTCGGGGGAAGCTGTGAAAAAAAAATGTGTATGGTGAGGTGTTAGGTTTTAGTTTTGTTGCCTTTTTGTTCCAATATGTTTGTCTATTGTGTTTTCAGTTCAGTTTAGTCTTGATTAATCTCTAGTTAGTTCCCTTAGTTAATTACATTCACCTGTTGGTCTCCCCTCATTATTCCTTGTGTATTTAAATCCTTATTGTTTCCTCTGTTTATTGTTCTGTGTCATCTGAGTTTTAAGTTGTTGCTAGTTCTTTTGAGTATTCTTGGTGGAGATCATTGGATTAAAGACTGTTTTTGTCATATTTTCCTAAGTTGTGCATGCGCTTCACTCTAGTGAAGAATGACAGTAAGCTAAATTTACGTTTAATATAAGCAGGGCTGGAAATGGCTGAGATTCACTGGGGGACTCTAGTTGGGGAGATTTCTTCTTCTTATTATTATTATTTGACCTTTCAGGTGTATTTAAATATAAAATATTATATAAACTATAATTACATTAAACATATTTCATGTTTCCTCCAAACATTTTTTTTTGCATATGTGGTGCATTGCAGAATTTAACAGGTCAAACAATCATTTTAAAAACATTAGTCACATTTATTGTAGCCTATATATAATATTGATTCATCAATTTTCATAAACAATGATTTAAAGAGTTGAAATGTGATGCTTATTTTATAAAACGTTTTGACAATGTTACCATAGAGACATGTATAATAGGCTATGTTACAAACATGTAGTTATATTCTAAGATAAGAATTCTCTCAAATAATTTCAACTGCTGATTCTACTTTTTAAAGAGTAATGAGTTGATCTCCACCTCTTTCTCTTCTCCACTGCTTCATCACATGACTGAGGTTACTGAAATTGAGAATCACGATTCTCCCACGATTCTTCTGAATAGACAACTAAATAAAAAAAAACATTTAATTCTAGAAGGTTCTGAAAAAATGTTAATTGCTGCAATCTATTTAAAAAATAATAATTTGAATGACTTATTTAAATCTGTTTAAATTAATGGTAGGCTACAATTAATCACTCATAAAGACTTCAAGTTCACTTGTTTCATTACTGGATGAATCAGCGTTTTTGAATCTCCTGATGAACTATTCAATGACAAATTTGTTTTTTAAAACCGTAACTTGTCGACATTGTGGTCGTCAACGTAGACATCAGGGTCTATATCCGAACTAAAAAAAATATCCCAGTACTTCTGTGATCATTTGAAGACAGAAATAATTATATGTGGTTGAAAATATTGTTTGTGTGATGAAGCGCTATCATAAATTATAACTGCTCTCTCTGGATCAGCGCCAACGCAGATTTGAATGTTCCTCTGTGATCGTAAAAAGGTTTAGACATAGCCGAATCGTTGTCATTTAGGAATAAGATTATGTAAACGCAGTTTATCCTTTTCAAACGTTGTATCACATATATTAAAGTAACGGTTTATGTTAATATCTTCGGCCAAAATCTCGTTTCATTCCACTTTACCTGAAGTGTTCTGACGCGCGCTGGTAGGCTACTAGCACTACTGACTGACAGACAGAAGCATGTAAGTCGACATTCATTATCTCTATTAGTTCATTAGGTACAAAAACAAGGAATTTAGATTAGGATATCGCTAAAAAGAAAACATGCTGAGAGAGAAACAGCCTGAGGTGTCACATGGTTATAGCTTGAGTCAAACAGCTTGACTATTCTGTCCAGTAGGTGACGCTAATTAGGCTACTGCCTATCTAAACAAGAAGGTTCAAACTACACATTTTTTTAGCTTTACTGGCTTTATTCAGCAACATCTGATAATGTTACCTTATTTCTTCCCTCTTCTTATTCCATTTCCTGTCTCATCTCTCTCTCTTATTTGTTGTTGGTTCATATTAAACAAATTATTTGAGTAGAAATGTCAGTTTAAAAAGTAGTGCCTATTAAGTATATCTCAGGATAGTCAGGAGGATATATTTGGTCTGAAAAGTTACTAGTTGGCTTACCTAAAAATAAGTTGCCTATAGTTCTATTTTTTCTAGTAATGCATAAATAAATATTAGTCACTATTAAAGTATTTACTAGTATCTAATAAGCAGTAGGCTATCTAATAAGTAAGTACTGGTATCTTTAAAATGGTAGCATACACTAAAGTCAAGTCACCTTCATTTATTTAGCGCACAATACAGATTTTCAAAGCATCACACAAGTGATAATGATTCAATGATGCAAACAGTTCATTTCAGATGTACAGCAGCTCTAAAAGAAAATAGTGTAATTGTTCAGCTGAAGTCAGCTCAGTGTTGATTCAGTTCTGTTGTAAAGATTATCAATTATTAAATTAGTTCATTTAATTTCAATAAGTACTACTGTACCTAATGGAATGGATATAGCTAAAAAGTAAGTTTCATGAAAACATACTAATACATTTTAAGGATTAAATGTTAAAACAGCTTGCTATAAAACTTGGATGCTATAAAACTTTAGATGAACTTGTAATATAGTGAAGCATACTATGAAGAAAAGGAACAAGGAAAAAAACTAAAATGATGATTTAGACCTTCAGTGTTATTTTTAAGGTCATTAAGAGGAAACACTTTCACATGCTCATGTCGCGGTTGTTGCAAGCGGATCTTAAAATAAACTAGACTAGCTTATGCAACAGGCAATACATGCATACAAACACCTGTTGTGGCTGGGGCACAATCTTCATTTTAGTAAAACAACTATGTTTACTTTGTTAACTTGGATGTGACCGCAAACGAGATTGTTTAAAATCAAGGAATTATTTTTGTTTATAAGGATATGATAGGTCTAAATTAAATAATTTGCAATACCTTTATGCAAATTAAGTCTGAGATTGCATAGCAGTTATCCAACAAGATGTCATTTCTGTCGTAAGGTAAGTATAAACTGTAACCTATGACATCAGTGATGTCAGTGATTAAAGGATTTGTGAATGAGTTGAGCAAGAATCATCATACCGTACTCATTAGTTTTGCAACAGGGCATCCATCCAACTAAGAAGTTGATCTTACTTTGACTTTGCTACAGGATGTGGTAGTAGAAATGGAAACCAGGCAAGTAGCCTGGCGTTTGCAGCCTCAAAACACAATAATGCAAAAAGAAAATGTATCTACCCTCAGCCTTTAATGTTATCAAATCTGTTACAAAACACATTTTTCACTGTTTGGTCTTAGTTACATCACTAATCTGACAGGTAAAAAAAAAACATTATATGCCAGTCTAAATGTCAAGTAACTTGGGCTGTGAATTTGCAGCTCCAAACCGCCACATGAAAAGAGGCTGTGTGTGTGAACTTACAGGAAATAACATGTGAAGGACATCAGCCTACTTTTTCTCCATCTCTGACTTGGTATTGCAAACTTTGACATCTTGAATGACATGCATCATGTACATTTCACATCTTTGGATATTTTTTGGTGCTTTGTCTTCACATGGTAGGTTCAAAATACCAGTATTTATTATTGAATATGATGTAGCATAATATTATGGGCAAAAAGTATCATAATTATCAATAATGGTACAAAGGATTAATATAATAAACGTCTCATTATTCTGATATTTTTACATGTATGTTTTTAAATAATTAAAATCTTTATTCATTTATTTTAATTTTAAATTGATGTGTTGAATGTCTTTAGAAACATTCTTTAGAACAATTTTTGATAGCAATCAACTCTTAAGAGATGAAAATGTGTGACTGTGTGACATGATACTGAATCAGTTATATTTCGCTGCCCCTCTTTTTAGCTCTGGACCGCTGGAACACAGGATGGACAGAGGTCACCATCAGCGCCTCTCTGAAATCTGAAGTCTTTCTCCCATGTCACTTTAATATAAGCCTTGACAATGAAACGGACACTGTGGAATGGACCCACAAATCCAGTGGAGCTACTCTTCTAAGGATCATGAGTAACGGCAGCGTCTACTTTGATAGAACAGAAGGACGAGTGAGTGTTTTTCCCCTTCTGTTCAAAGAAGGAAACTTCTCCATCCTCATCCATGATCTGGAGCCTTCAGACATCGGCCCGTACTTTTGTGAGCGGAGCAGTGAACGCTGGAGAGTGGAAATCATAGAATTAGAGCCTCCAGTTGAGAGTAAGTTCAGTCCTTGGAAATATGTAAGAATGGAGCTTATTGTGACTGGGGGAAGTTGTCACAAGTATCTCAATGTAGAAAAGTTATCATATGTGTTTAAAGATGCAACTCTGTAAAAACAAACAAACAAACATTATGGGGGAAGAAAGGCATGTTGCCAGAAAATCACTAAAACTGGTGACAATATTTCAGGTATTACTGGCGTATTGGTGCCTGTATATTGTGCCTGTGTCTTTCATTAAGTGTTATAATTTTAATTTACCAATCTACTTGAAACATATTTTTTTTACATTCAAATTAAGTGATGACTACCATAACTGGTACAACATAAAGCCACATCCATGATGAATCAATTGCAAGTGGCTTGTTCATAAAACATGGCCAAGACAAAACACCTGCAGGGCAACCCACTTAATGCTAAAATATTGCAATAAATATGAACTAAATAACTGAAAAACACAATGTACATCACTGATAAGGACAACAAATATTTACATAAAATATATGTCATGCAGGCACCTCTGTCCTTTTACTGTTTTTCACCATAATTCTAGTAATATCGTTTTTACTTGCAAAAAACATTGATGTTAAACAGGTTTTTACTTTATCCTTTTTTACAGTCTTTTTTGGGGGAAAAATGACAGACAGTTTTTGGTCACACTTTATATATCTTTATTTTACTACTAACATTGTTATGTACTTATTGTGTTCATACTATTGAGGTGGGATACGGATAATGTTAGGGACAGGTTTGGGGGCAGGTTTAAGTGTGGGTTAAGGGGTAAAGGAAGGATCAACAGTGTAATTATGCAATTATAGAAATTAATTGCAGCTGTAATTACATGCAGCTATTTAAGTGTAATGTAAAGACATGTATGTACACAATAAGCGCATTGTATCAAATTATTAATTTTTTTTTACAGTGTTCGCATTTTTACAAGTAATAATTATCGGCCACAACAATGCTTTGATTTGTTAATCCCTTTTATTTTGTGTTTCATAAATTTCATACTGTTTGCATTTTTCTGAAATCCTCTGTAATTGTCCATATAGGACCGGATGAGTTAAATCCCTGGTTCTACTTCGCTGGTGGAGCTGGATTGTTTATTCTCCTTTTTATTGGATTAAGTCTGTTTTCAAAATATTGTGGTGAGCAATGTTTCCTTAAAAAAAGTATAATTCTTGTATTACACAAACTAATGTTACAATATCAGCTCTGTTTAAAAATATTCTCATCTTTTGGACAGCTAAACATAGATCATCCAAATCTAATCCTGGTAATGGAGTTCAGAGTGAAGGTGAGCAGAGACATGTGTGAGTGACATTCTGATGTGGAGTTTGTTGACCTTTATGAAAACCATTTGACTCATAGGTAATAACCCCCCTGAGGAAACACAGAATACAGAAAGAAGTGAACAGAGAAACAACAGGGGTAAGAAACATCACTTAAATGCTTTACTTACATGCCAGTGGTTTTGAAACGCACAAGATTTACTACACTTAAAAATCCATCAATGGCATTGCATTATATTCAATTCAATTCAAATGTATGAGAAAAGGTCTACATTGAAAAGAAATCTCTCTTGCCATTGGTCAGTTTTTCGTGGGCAAGTTCACTACTGTAAATGGATTTACAGTAGAGAAGAATTACAGTAGTGACTTCAGTATATTTTCCCATAATCCTTTGCTGTTTACAGTAACATACTGTATACATATTTTACAGTATCTGTAAAAGTTCAAAATACAGAAACCAGTTGCAGGGTAGCTTCATTTGTTTGCCACTTGGCTCGATGTTCGTTTGTCTAGACCAGGGTTTTAAAACTTTCTGGGGACAGAAATATAATATAGATACAATAATAAACATGTTTGTCTTATTACTATTTCTGAAGGTCTGAGACGGGGTTTCACAACTGTTTATGGTATGCGTTTCTCTTCTTTTCACCATTCCCTATAGTGACAAACTTGTGCAAACTGTAAGATTCTACATTAGCCTTCATTGTCAAGTTTGTTTCAAATGAATTATTTTTTCATTATGATTTTGGGTAAAATGTAATAAATGTTTTTTTTTTTCATGTCAAGAAAATGATGTACCTGCTCCAAATCGAAGTCCTGTTGTGCAGCAGGGGCAACATCCTCAGAGAGGTGACTTGTTGATTTATTTATTATTACTTGATAAATCTAAGATAAAATGATACAAATCTAATTTTGGAAAAAAATAATAATCAGCTTTTAGAGCCGTTCCTGATCCACCTGCAAGTCATCCTTCAGATGCAAAACCATACTATGGTAAGACAATGTTTGTGTTTGGAAAAACAGATTAGCTGTATATGTGCTAAAAATGGAAATAAACCAAATATCTCTTTGAAATATTTCAGTCAACCAGGCAGAGCTCTCCATTCCAGGCAATGCTGGCAACAAACGGAAAAGAAAACAAAAACGTAATTGTTCATTGTTCGGTTTAAAATGTCACTTGAATGAAACAAGTTTTTTAAGCCAAAGTATCTTAATTGTAATTTTCTTGATTTTCTCTGGCAGATTTTCAGTTTAAAAATCCAATATATGCAGACTGCAACGATTAGAAGTCAGATGACAGAATCCAGTTCCACAGAATCCACGTTTCAGTCTGTTTAATTGTTCATTTTAATTGTGCAAACAATTCAATATCTCAATAAATGTTGATGTTTAACATTTATTAATGGAAATCGTTCATTTAAAAGAGAAAATGTTGTGACATGATGAAAAACTAATGCTTCAAATATTATCCTGCCCCCCTGTTTTGCATATTACAGATAGCAGTTGGTGCATTTTAGTATCAGTTGTTCAGAAAACATATTGATGATAATTGTTTGTCATTAAAAAGCCAGGTGATCTTCACATTTTAAGGAGTTGTAGCCTAATATCCGTTTCCTGTTGGGCTAATAGATACACTGTTGGATATCTTAACTGAGGTCATTCGTTTTCTGAACATAACCAGTCATAAAAATACCTCTCTTAGTCTTTTCAAATCATCAATCAAATTTCACAACGTGTTGCAAACAAAATACATCTAGCATTCAGTATAGGATAGGCTAGAGTACCATATGGTTGTGAGGTGCTTTAGTATTCTTATCTATTTTATTTGTATTTATTTTATATTTTATTCTATTTGTTTTGCACATACATCATATAAATGCACTCCATAGATACTGAAGTATAACTATGCATACACAGTCGACGATTCGTCGTGGACACACCACTGAAGAACTTCAGTGGACAGAGCGGCCTGAAGTCATCATCCTGTGCAGCAGGTGGCGCTAGTGCGTTTTCATTAGCTGTGAGTAAGAACAGATATGAGTTCAAACCGTTCAAACGCTCAACTAACAACTTGTAAACAAGATGAAATAAGGTCTTCTGCGCCATCAATACGACTTATTAATATTCTTCTGAGCTTTTAAAAATCGTTTCAAGAGCTGAAATAATATTTCGTTGGATAAATAGCACGTGAACGGATAGACATGTCAAAAGCAGAGAAGAGCAGTGAAACGGAGCATCATGAATCAAAAAAGCTGCCTATTTATCAGCAAAAAGACAAACTCATTCAGGCTGTGAAGGAAAATGCCTTCCTGATCGTAACGGGAGAAACTGGCAGTGGAAAAACAACTCAACTCCCTCAGTATTTGTACAAAGCAGGTATGTTCATGATGACAGCTAATGAACCGGAATGGACGTGCATGTTCGTTCATTTACTGTGTATTGGATCTATCGTTCCTCTTCAGGATGCCTCTGTTTCTGTTCAGGTCTTTGCAGGAAGGGCAGGATCGGTGTGACTCAGCCCAGGAGGGTTGCAGCCATCACTGTAGCACAGAGGGTGTCTCATGAATTGGGGGTCAGGCTGGGTGAGGAGGTGGGATACCAAGTGCGCTTTGATGACTGCTCAACACAGGTAGGAGATAACAAACACATATTATCACTGTTACCACCACTATGCGTTATCAGTATCACTGGTTAACACTATGCAGAAATCTCAATATAAACTACCGGTCAAATGTTTGGGGTCAGTAAGATTTTTTGTTGGTGGAAGAGATATATTTTTTATTCAGCAAGGATGCACTAAATTGATCAAAAATAATTGTAAAAATATTTATAATGTCACTAAAGATTTCTGTTTCAAATAAATGCTTCTTTTGAACTTTCTATTCCTAAAATAGAAAAAAAAAATGTATCACGGTTTCCACACAAATATTAAGCAGCACAAGTGCACAACTTTTTTCAACATTGATAATAAGAAGAAATGTTTCTTGAGTAGCAAACCAGCAACTTAGAATGATTTCTGAAGGATCATGTGACACTGCAGACTGGAGTAATGATGATGAAAATTCAGCTTTACATCACAGGAATAAATTACATTCTTATAAATTGTAATTGTGTAATATTTTCTTATAATATAAAAAAAACCCACACATTTTTGATCAAATAGTATTTGTATTTGTTAGAGTACATAGTCTTGGTTTGTGAAAATAGCCTCTACCAACAAGGTATGTGTAATTCATTATTGTCATTTGTAATGAGTTTTTTTTTTTTAATCTATTTTTCTATCAGGACACTGTGGTTAAATACATGACAGATGGCTGTATGCTGAGGGAGATTCTTGCAGACCCCAGTTTAACACACTACAGCATTGTGATCCTGGATGAAGCCCATGAGAGGAGTCTGAATACAGTATGTGGACTTTATATGTGCAATTTGTGCTTTTACTTGTGAAATTAGTTTTGTATAGTGGTCTTTTTTATTTCCACTTACAAAAAAGCACTGGATTGGTACCATCCATGGTACATTGATTGTGTCAGATTGTAATATTATGGTACTCCAATGTACTTAAAATAATACTAGGTATTACCATAATACAATATATACAAAGAAACCTAGGTAATACTGTGGTACTTTGGTTTTATTGCAAGTTGCAGCTTCATAAAATTCAGAAGATATTTCACTAAATCTTTAACAAAATTGTTTGTTTTTCAGGATGTTTTGCTTGGGTTACTCAAGAAGACCCTGTCAAAAGGGTCCCATGGCCGCAAAACACCTCTCAAAGTGGTGGTGATGTCAGCAACATTAGAAACGGAAAAGCTCAGCTCTTTTTACGGACACTGTCCCGTATTCACGATTCCTGGGCGTACATATCCGGTGAAGGAGAAATTCTGTAATCTGATTGGTCCAAAAGACAAAGATAGTTCTCTCTATGTCAAAGAGGTGTGTTGTGACCATATACAGTATTACAAACTTTATTACAAATAGTGTGGTTGCAGGGAAACGTTATGTTTGAAACACTAGAATCTTCACACTGTAAATGTGTTCTGTTTGTGATCCATAGGTGGTAAAGGTGGCTTTAGATGTGCACACAAATGAAGCAGCTGGTGATATTTTGGTCTTCCTAACTGGTAAGCTCAGCAGAGATGCAAATCTCATTTGAGATTGTTCAAATGTTTTGGGTTTCTATTTCAAATAAAGGCTGTTTTTTCCCCCCTAACTTTCTATTCATCAAAGAATACTGAAAAAAAACACGGTTTCCACAAAAATATTAAGCAGCACATATGTTTTCAACATGGATAATAATAAGAAATGTTTATTGAGCAGAAAATCAGCATATTAGAATGATTTCTGAATGATCATGTGACACTGCAGACTGGAGTAATGATGCTGAAAATCCAGCTTTGCGTCACAAGAATAAATTACATTTTAAAATATATTTTACATTTAGTTAAATGTAAAAATATTTCACAATATTAGCATATTGTTTTTACTGTATTCTTGATCAAATAAATGCAGCCGTGGTGAGCATAACGCCCTAAATATAACAGAAACGAAATCAAAGAACTGGTTTGACGTCATTTCAAACATAATCATGAAGTTTTGTTTTGGGAAACCGCTTCCCTAAGCAAACTTTCCGGAAAAGTTCACTCCGACTGGCAAAAACGTGAACGCACCGGCGAGCGGCTTTATAGTAGAAAATGTCATTCTAATTGAAAAAGTTTAATACTATATAAAACTGCTTACTTTTAAACATTCTATTGTAAGAAGTGAAGTGAATTTACTGGAATGCCAAATTGCAGAGATCGTGCAAACATCCACATCTCTATGATAAGATACTTTCTTAACTTCTGATTTCTTTCACTGCTGTCATTTTTGTTGCGCGTTTATTTTGTTGAAAGTAAAACGCAGAGCACATATTAAGTTTAACATATTCATCTGAACGTCGCTCTCATCAGTGTGGGAGGCGTTGGGATGTTCCCGAGCAGTTTACCTCTGCTCACATATTTATTTTATCTACTTTTTACCTCAAAATGAAGAAAAAAAATAACTTTGCCATGTTTATCGTGCCCTTAAAAAACTTCTTTCAAAACATAAAAAATCTTACCCTCCTCAAAATTTTTAATGGGAGTGTCAGTGTACAGTATTTATTTAAGAGTTTTACAGTAGGTTTGCAGATTTTCAATGGTTAGAATACCTTTATTTTTATATTACCAATATTTGTCTTTAGTTTGTAGCTCTGTGCTTGTGTTTTGAACAGGACAGTTTGAAATCGAGAAAGCCTGTGACTTGCTTTTTGAGAAGGCTGAGATCTTAGACTACCGTTACGATGTCCATGACCAAACTGTTGAAGGCCTTCTCATCCTACCTTTGTATGGATCCATGCCAACAGGTTAGCCTGTCTTAAGATTGGTCTCAAAGCCAAAATAGAGTGAAATCTTGTGTATAATCATAAATTGATCAATACATGTTTTGTTATATATATATTTTTTTGTTTTACAGATCAACAAAGGCAAATATTTCAGCCTGCGCCTAAAGGTGTGAGAAAGTGTGTGGTAGCGACGAATATTGCTGCAACTTCACTCACAATTGATGGAATCCGGTAGAAACAAATCTCACAGTATTAAACAAGCATCAGTTACTCAATAATAAAACAGCAGAAATCAAAAATTGCATGATTGTGTTTTGAGGAAATATTGCACTTTTTACAATTAAACAACAATTATTTTGTTATGTTGTGTTATAGATATATAGTTGACAGTGGATTTGTGAAACAACTAAACCACAACTCAAGAGTTGGATTGGATATTTTGGAAGTGGTACCAATTTCAAAGTATGTGTCATGAAATAAAATGCTACAATTTAGATTTTTTTAATGAAGTTATTTATTTATTTATTATTTTTAATTGTTTATTCATTTTATTATATTTTATTGTCAGAATAATTGTTTCATTATATGTTTGCTATTAGGGCTGCACGATTTTGGCCAAAATGATAATCACGCGAATTTGATCGTGGGAAGCCAAAATCGTAATCATGATTAAAATTCGATTAATTGTGCAGCCCTATTTGCTATGAATAATATAGCTTTTGATGCTTATATTATGAATTAATTAATTCAATTAATTAATTAATTTCTACGTGAGTGTGGGTTATGCTACTTGTAAAAAGCTGTATAGTGGGGTATTGACTAGTTTGTCCAAATAATGAAAAACAGTTCTGTTTGGTTCCACTTTTATTCTGTTCTGATAATGTTTCCACACAGAAGCGAGGCTCAGCAGAGAGCGGGCAGGGCTGGACGAACATCTGCAGGAAAATGCTTCAGGATTTACAGTAAAGACTTCTGGGACAAATGCATGCTAGACTACACCATTCCAGAGATTCAACGGACCAGTCTTACATCTGTCATTCTCACACTGAAATGTCTCGGTGTCCATGATGTGATTAGGTAACACCGGGCTGCATTGTTATTTTTGTATAGTTTAATCGGTTTTCTTAGAATTGAAATTAACACTTTTTTTTTTGTGTATATTATGGTATATTTAGATTTCCTTACCTTGACTGTCCAGAGGAACGGTTTATCCTGACCGCTCTGAAGCAGCTGTATCAGTATGATGCCATTGACAGGTGAAGTGATATTCTCCCACAAACTATTACCTGTTATACAAGTACATTGCAAGAAACCATTGAGACTCTAGTCTAGAATATGTCTTCAGCATTTTTCCAGAAGCCCATCCTAACCCCAGTACGGCTGATATTCACATTGACATTACATGTCAATAAAGGCACACACTGTTTATTGTTCAATGTGTCAGTTCTGTAATACAATGCTAAAATCAGCTTTTTTTTGTGACAGGAGAGGTCACGTGACCAGACTGGGGAGGTTGATGGTGGAGTTCCCTCTTCCTCCTAATCTTACTCGTGCTCTACTCAAAGCTGCCGCTCTCGGGTGTGAGGACATAATGCTGCCCGTGGCCGCCATGCTGTCAGTAGAGAACATCTTCATTCGACCAGGTAATGGTTCCTGTATGTTATCATTAATGTCTGTCTCTTAAAATTCATGTTTTAGATTTTGATTTAATCTCATATAGTGTTTAATCAAAATGTTATATCTCAATCTTCCAGTGAAAACGACAGACTTCTCTCTGATGACGTACAGGTGAAACTTTTTGGTCAAACTAAAAATTTGAATATCGTACAAAAATAATTTATTTCATTAATTCAACTTAAAAGGTGAAAATAATATATTATATAGACTCATTACATGCAAAGTGAGATATTTAAGTCCTTTATTTGTTATAATTTTGATGATTATGGCTTACAGCTTATGAAAACCCCAAATTCAAAATTAGAATATTGTGAAAAGGTTTTCATAGCTGTAAGCCATAATCATCTGTTTTGCATGATATTCTAATTTTTCGAGTTTCACCTGTATGTAGGACTTCTCCAGTCATTTAGTCCTCTTAAACCCTGCCCCTTTCTGACGATAGACTGCAAGCTAATTTCTGTTTTCGAATGCAACGCCCAGATCCAATCAACAACCAATGCATAGAACCAAGTTCCTGCCCTACATTTCTTTTTTTCGACAATCCATTTCAGTTTTATGTACGTCACAATACAGAAAAAAAGATGTCGCAATTTCTGTTTCATTGTGAGTTATAAGTAGTTACTCCATGTCACATAATCTGGTCAACTGAGCACTTATTACCCTACTTTATAAAGCTACACTGTGTAATTTTTTTCGTTAAAACGCCCTCGGAATGGGAGGGGCTAGAAAGTAATATTCAGTTGGTTGTCATATACAATTTCACCACTAGATGGGAGAAAATCCTACACAATGTAGCTTTAAAGGCTCCTAATTTTGTTTAGGAGGTATAATATTTTAATATATAATGGCCCATATTAAAATCTTCTACTATTTGTCTAAATAAATGAAAAACTAAAGACAAATGAAATGCTACAAGTGAAATTAGGAATCACAATATTATAATTTATTGTAGGATATATATATATATATCATTTTTTTTAAGTTATATTGTATTTCATACTTTTCCCCCAATACTAATAATATTTTACAGTAAAATTAAATGTCCTGTCCCATTAAATATAATATCGCCTATTACATTAGATAATTCCAATATTTCCTTCTTTTTTTTTTTTAGGTAAACCAGAAGGACAAAAAGAAGCCGATATTCGACACAAAGAGATAGCAGCTTCTGTTGACAGCTCCAATGATTTCCTCATGCTGCTCTGTGTCTTTGAGAAGTGCAGAGCAAGGTAGACCATGAAGTTTGAACGAATGACTAAATAAATCCAGAACTCTTTATGAAAATCATGTGACATGCTGGTATTCATTCTTATTTTTGTTCTTCTAATAGCGAGCATCCATCCGCCTGGTGCAAAGAGCACTGGATCCATTGGCGAGCGGTGAAGTCAGCCTTCAGCGTTGAGACACAGCTGAGCGAGATTCTTCAACGCCTGAAGCAGGTAAATCAGATTTTCTCTACAACAGTAATTGCTTTTACTTTCATTATTTGAATTCTTATGACTTGCTCTTTGACTGTTTATGTAGCAGAAAGACTTTCCACATGAGACGTTTGAGGGCAGTAGGAATGAACTGCTGCGCCAGTGCCTTTGCCTGGGTTATTTCACCAATGTAGCCAGGCGGTGAGCGCCACACTGTCATTTTATTACATAAAATGTGTTTATTAAAGCCAGTATTAAAGCTGTTCTGTTTTCCTCAGATCTGTTGGGAAATCATTCTGCACCATGGACGGACATGGGTCCAGCGTTGTTGTTCACCCTTCATCATGTGTAAGGAATTAAATCCATCCATAAGTTCATCCTAAAATGAAATTCTCATTTAAAAATTCATTATTTACTCACAATCGTGTCGTTTCTAAGCTTGTTTACATTTGTGAGTGATTATTTTAACCAAACCACTTTAACTTCTTGTATTTAGCTCTTTGGTCAAGAATTGCAGCTGGACTGGATCATCTTCCATGACGTGTTGGTCACCTCACGGGTGTACGTGAGAACAGTTTGCCCCATCCGTTACGAGTGGGTGAAGGACCTGTTGCCGAAGCTGCATGAAATCGACGTCTATGAGCTGAGTAGTGTCGCAAGGGAAGAAGTAACGGATGAAGAGATGGCCCAATGGGAAAAGAAAGAAGCAGCAGCAAAAAGACAAGCAGGTGTGTTTGAAAAGGCTGAGCTACATTTTGCTTGTCATATATTTGTTTACATTATTTTTTTGTATGTTTAAATAGAGGCCACAGAGGATGCGGCAAAGAAGCTGGAAAAGAGGAATGATGAAAGCTCAATCACAGATGCTCGAGCTCGCTACTTGGAGCGAAAACAGCATCGGCTACAAAGAAAGGGTACATGAGAGGATCAAATTTTCACCACAGATTCTGAAGCCGCTGAATACAAATATGAAAGAATTTTTATTCTCAGATTTCAGAACGTAATCCTGCCACAGCACTCTGGTCCTGTGTATTTTGATATGTCTTTTCAGTCACAATGTGTAATGAACATATATTTTAAATCTTTTATGTAAATACATGGTTTAAAAAAAATAAAACGTTTTGATATTGGGTGTTATTTTATTACATCTTCAGAATGCAGACTAAAGATTTTAAAGCACAAAAACATTTTTTTTTTCGTCCCAATGACACGAATCGTTAGGTTTCAATTTGTGACATTGAAAGGGGCGTGTTGATGTGACCATGGAGGAAACACTGATCTAAGATATGTTTTAGGTAATATATCAGTCGGAAGAAATCAAGACTGTAGCAAATGGTGTACAGAGAATACTCAACTTTGACAGTTTGCTTTATGTAACAAAAACATTTGTGATATGATGTTTAAATAAATGATGGAAATGTATATTTTTCATCATTTTGAATTCAGGTGCAGTTATTTGCGTTTATTGTTCACATTCTTTGGTTTGTTTAGACTACTTTTATGTTATGTTTCCTACTTTAGTGCGTGATTGATTTGTAATAACGTAGCCTACGACAAACTCGGAGAAAATGTTTATCAGGTCTACTTGCACGTCACAACTTTTTTAATTTTTTTTATTTACAGTCAATGGTCACAACCCGCATTAAATAATTAAATACCTGCGATACTCAGAAAACGATTCAGTGAAGGATTCATTCACTTAGATTCATTTAAAAACCAACGATTCGTTCAGTAACGCACTACCACTAGAGCGCAGCCGGAACTGACGTACATACAATATGAAGAACTGAATGATGTGGCAAAAATGAAACGAATTATTTAACATTTACTAGACTACTCATACCGGCTCTTTTAAATCAAATATTACATATTAAATGTCCAACCGCTTACATACACCAAATCAGTGCTGCATTCGTCGCCCGCTTGATTAAAATCCCTGAAATCGCGAATGTCCTTCCGCCGCAAAGTCCGCGCTGCTGCTTCCGGATTGTCAGTCTGAGCTGTTTCCGCCGCCATTGCGGGTCTGAGCGAGTCCCATCCGTGCAGAGAGGGGAGAAAAAACATCAACCATCTGGCGGATTGGCTTGACACGACGAAAACACGACAGTTGCATTCTCTGTTTAATATAACCATCAGTCCTGCATTTCATCTGTTTTGAATCGAGGGTGTCAGCGGAGAGGAGGTCGTCGCTCGCTAAAGCTAGGGAGAATTTTTGCGAGGAGTCCGGCCGGGAGGATTGAGAACAGAAAGCCCAAACCATGGCTCAGATCCTTCCTATCCGCTTCCAGGAGCACCTGCAGGTGGGGTTTCACTACAGCTAAACATTAACATTTAAATAATCGGTGGCTCTGCTGTAACAGAGGTGACAGTGCTAGTTAGCTTTAGCGCTAGCTCAATGAATGACCTCCCATCCATTTCAATGGCTGTGTCTCAAAGCTCGCGAGCGGCTCAGCATCATCTTCGAATGCGCCTGTGATTCTAATAATACTGTATGTTCGAAACAAAGTTCGAAGAGACCCCGAAAATACTAATAGTTTAGGCTATATGGTACTCAAAATATGCAGTCTGGATTGGCAGGTCACTAGGTTTTTAGACACAGCCTATGCAGGTGGATTCAGTGATCGGTGAAAGGATTAAACCAGCTTTATAAAGCCGCATACATGCTGTGATTTGTTTTGTCGGTTGAATAAAACGTGACTCGGATTGTCCACATTTACCGCTCAAAAACATTTCTGCTACATGTCTGTTTATTGACGATAGTTAACCCGAAAATAAAAAAAATCTGTCATCGTGTATTCCCCCTTAAAACCCCATTAGACGTTTGGTGAAAATGACGTAAAATTTTAGGTAAATATGACTGGGTATTGGCACAGATTTCCACAATCGATTCTGATTCACAAGATCTTGTTTCGGTTCAATATCTATTCGTTTGGATATAAATTAGGCACTCTCCATAGTAAACTTTCCCTTAAAATAAACGAACCTTTCGGATAGTGTGTGGTGTTTATCAATATTGATGTATATATTCAAAGGATCATTGACGTTCATTAATTTTTGACAGTTTTTATGTCAGGTGGTACAACCAAGTAGTTGTATGTATATACTGCCGTTGTACCACCGAACAATGTACCAACCTACTCATACCTGAAATTAGTTTTTACCAGTATTTGAGAGAGATCTGCAAACCTTTTCACAAGGAAGATCAGTTAGATGATGCATAATCACGTTTACTGTTATTACCTCGTCAATTCATAATAAAAGAGCCATATCTGCTGCGGTTGTGCCACCCTGACATTTGAATCTACAAATTGCTGGACAAAAGTTTAACAATTATCTCAACAGCTTTAAACCTACTGTTATTTATTTATTATTAAGACACCATTTTAAATAGTTATCTTAGTCTGTTAAATTTTTCAGACAATTGCGTCACCTGACATTTTGGGGCTTTAACATAACAATACATTAAATCATATGCACCAAAAATGTGAATAGGTTTTATAGATTAAAGTGATATAGGCTATGAATTTATCAAATTATTTTAAAAGGAAATAATGCACTTGGACATTTGAATGCAATCTCATGGATATTTGTTGCTTAACTGGCTTGACTCGAGTCATTACAGTGTATTGTGTCATTGCACAGTTGCATCTCAGCTGGGGTAAATGATGGGGCTCATGAGATTGTGCCCATATCTCCTTTTTTATCCCCCCATAAACACTGAAACAAATTTGCAGCAGACACATTTAAGACCTCCAGGCTGTGTATTCAAAATAAAGCATACAGTAGCTAGATGCATTTTAGTACCAAAAAATGCTCTCTAGGTAGGTAGTTCACTTGGTTTTGAGAGACACCCTTGATTTATAAAGGTATCTGTAGTAGACAATACTAGTGCTGTTACTAACATTGATACATATTGTCTGTGCACTCTTTACAGCTCCAGAACCTGGGCATAAACCCAGCAAATATTGGGTTTAGCACCCTTACGATGGAGTCGGATAAGTTCATCTGCATCCGGGAAAAGGTGGGCGAACAGGCCCAGGTTGTGATCATTGACATGAGCGATCCCAACACTCCCATCCGCAGGCCCATCTCTGCAGACAGTGCCATCATGAACCCAGCCAGCAAAGTCATTGCTCTTAAAGGTAAGACACAAGGGGGCTTGAACAGTGGGGAGAACACGTTAAGGCATGGATTTTTGAAATGTAATGATAATTCTTGGGATGATATAGAAATTTCTGCAACCCCCTCCCACCCACATAGATAACATGACTACACCTTTTGGCTTACTGTGTTTCTCATCGAGACAATTTAGTGTAACATAGTGTATTACTTTTGTCTTGTCAAATTACATGGTTATCGTAAAATACCCTTCATATTTCCAACAAATGTGTTCATATTCTCAGCCATCTTTGTCTTGCTACAAATTAAAACTTCTTGTTGTAATTTTTTGGTTAAGAATAGCCTTTAAAATGCTCATTGGAAATGTTTTGCCGTCATAAATGCTTTGTCTGTTCTTGCTTGTTTTTGTTCTTTTTTATTTTTTGTTTCTTACTGCTTTCTTATGTTTGCAGACGGTGAGTTCAATTTCATCTATCCTGAGTTGTGGGATTTTGAATTGTGAAATGTGGGGCATTCTGAATGCATTTGATGTTGAATGATAGGTTAGCCATATTAGTAGGGGGTCGGGATCATGTAACATGCATGTAACTTGGCAACAGCCTGTTTTCTTCTTGTTTAGTGTAAAATTAAATCTAGTTTGTTGTTGTTAGTTGAAACAATAGTCAACTGAGCCCTTTAATTTTATTTTTGTTGTGGCACTTGTCAGTCTACTGTTAATGCAATGCAAAGGTCTACTATGTCTGTAAAGTGATAGATGTGCAAGGCAACTTTCTATATATATATTTAACACTGCAAGTCAACTGTAAATAATGAGAAGTGGATTATGACCTTGAAAATAGCAAGATCACAATAAATACTGAATACTGTAAGATTGTCTTATAGTTGGAGTTCTGATTTGTATTTAATTATTATAATGATTTTGGAAATCTTCTGTATAGCCATCAGAGGCTATAACGTATACACTACTGTTCAAACGTTGTTTGGGGTCAAAATGAAATGAACACTTGCATTCAGCAAGAAGGCATTAAATTGGTCAAAAGTGACAGTAAAGACATAAGGTTACAAATTATTTCTATTTCAAATAAATGCTGTTCCTTCGATATGTTTTATTCGTCAAAAAATCCAGGAAAAAGTTTGACAATTTCCACAAAAATATTAAGCAGCACAACTAATTCAACATCGATAATAATAATAATAAATGTTTCTTGAGCAGCAAATCAGCATATTAGAACAGTTTCTGAAAGATCATGTGACACTGAAGATAGAGTAATGATGCTGAAAATTCAGCTTTAACATCACAGGAATAAATTACACATTAAATCAGAAAACAGTTCCTTTAAAATGTATCGTTTCACAATATTACTGTTTTTACTGTATTTGTGATCAAATAAATGCAGCCTTTGTGAACATAAGATGCTTTTGAACTGTAGTGTGTGTGTATATATATATATATATATATATATATATATAGATATCCCACTGAGCACAGAAATTTAACTTTAGCTTTGAGTTTATATAATATAGGCCTACATTTATTTCACAGTAATGTGTCCCCCCTCATGACATAATTGCTTACCACGCCATGTTTGAAAAAAACTAAACCAAACATGTTTCACAAAAATTAGATAAAATATACAGTGACCCCAAAAATATTTGGACACTTAAAATGTCTAAGGGCCTGTTTAAACCTGATAGATTAATGCGTTTATACTGTCCGGATAGCGAACTGATTTGTTAAAACGGTTCCATTTACACTCGACCACATAAATGTGTCTTCGCAAAAAGAATATAAATCCATCTTTAGTTCCCGGCCCGCGTTACATGCAAATCTAACAGAGTTCACGTCAACGAAAACCACAGATATGCGCTGCATTTTATTTATCATCAGCTAAGTCCAAGATCAAAGACCGCAATAGGAGAGAGCGGCATCAGCACTGGTAAGATCATTAAGTCTCACTACTTTTAATGAAGATGATTGTGTGTTGAACATCTGGGACTTACTTTCAGTTTAATTTGCGGCAGTTTGCGCGTCGGCTTGCTGAAGAGATACTCAGCTACTCATCTGCAGCGTTGCGTGTTGCAGTAGCGCTGTCATATCTGGCTATAACATGTGAGAGCGTGTTATAGGCTATATTACGTTTATCTTTTAACATTTTGGGAGGAGTAAAATTGACATGTATGGTTTCAACAACCACCCAATACATTTACACTTGTCCAGTTTCTTCTGGAATGCATCTCAGACCACCTCCTGAAGTGGTTTGAGTGATCCGATTTAAATCCATTTTGGAGTGCGTTTACACCTGGTCTTTTCGTGATCGGAAGTGACCAGGTGTAAACATTTTACATTTGACAACCAGAAAGTATCCACAATACTTTTTGTCTTAATTTTAATTACATCAAATTATTTGTTTCGATTCTTCTTTTTTTTTTCTTTAAAATAAATATGCCACTTTGAATATGTAAATATTTTTTTTTGCAGTGATATTGATACATTAAGTGTGGCTTTTAATTGTCCTTTTAGATTTTGGGGCCACTGTATCTCGATAAAAAGTATAAACCAGATCTACAGATTTAGCCAATTGTGGTCCACATTTTAGGAGAGAAAAAGCTTTTAAACATGTTTTTATATGTTTAACAAATTGTATTCCGACATGCTTAAGGTAAGGTGATGATTCATGTTATTGCAGATGGGAATTTTCCCTTCAAACAATCTGCATTGCATTTTTAGAGTAGAGACAGAGTTGTTTACTAATTAATAATTGATAAGCGTACTAGGTTTAGAACCACTAAAATTGTCCAACTAAGGGCAGATCAAAAAAATTCGGCTTGATATTTGTAAATGTTTGCAGTGTTTGTCTTATAGTTGTTCCTTTTGCATTGTAACCGCTTTGTCGTGTATTCCATATTTGTCTTTACTTCACAATTACAATTTAACATTCACGTGTTATTAGCATTAAGCTGGATGTCTGTATGTTGACTAATTTAAATCACACCATTTATGATCTCGAAGAAAATATTGCTGTTTTATTTAAATGACCTCTGTTCCTGAATTTCAGCGGCAAAAACCCTTCAGATTTTCAACATTGAAATGAAGAGCAAGATGAAGGCCCACACCATGACCGAGGATGTTACATTTTGGAAGTGGATCTCTCTCAATACCGTAGCACTTGTGACAGACAATGCGGTCTATCACTGGAGTATGGAAGGAGACTCGCAGCCCATCAAAGTCTTTGACCGACATTCCAGTTTAGCAGGCTGTCAAATTATTAACTACCGCACTGACGCCAAACAAAAATGGCTACTTTTGATTGGAATTTCTGCACAGGTAAAATAACGAATATTTTGTGGATTTAAATGGTCTAGTCCAGGCGCAGTAACCTTATCTGCATGTCAATGTGGTTGTCGTTTTCCTGCTGAAATGCCTTTTTTTAAAAACCTTTTCCTGTTAGCAAAACCGTGTCGTGGGTGCAATGCAACTTTACTCAGTGGACAGAAAGGTGTCGCAGCCAATCGAAGGCCATGCTGCTGGATTTGCTCAGTTTAAAATGGAGGGAAATGCTGAGGAATCCACACTTTTCTGCTTTGCTGTTCGGGGACAAGCTGGAGGAAAGGTCTGGTTATTCTTCATAATGAACGTCACTGTTGAAGTAATGCTAATTATGTTTTAAATGACTGTAAATTTAATGCCGCCCTTGTGTTCCCCCCCCTGTAGTTGCACATTATTGAGGTTGGGACACCTCCGACTGGTAATCAACCTTTTCCAAAGAAAGCAGTCGATGTGTTTTTCCCTCCAGAGGCTCAGAATGATTTTCCAGTTGCCATGCAGGTATACATATTTTAAAATATTTCATAAATGTATTATTCACATTTGTCTATTGGGGCAGTTAAGTTAAACCACACAATTTCTATGACCAACAGAACTACAACCCATTTGTGTGTGTTACAGTAACTCATTTTTAGTATTGGGAGTGGAGACTCACTCGTCTCTTTCCTGTCTTGTCTTCTTCTAGATAAGCTCCAAGCATGATGTAGTCTTTCTCATCACCAAATATGGATACATCCACTTGTATGACCTTGAGACGGGTACCTGCATCTACATGAACAGGATCAGTGGAGAGACCATTTTTGTCACCGCCCCTCATGAAGCCACATCTGGAATAATTGGCGTGAACCGGAAGGGACAGGTACCGACTACTTTATCTGCTGTTGTTTTTAGCTTGAACGTTAAGGGTTGTTTAGTCAGCACATTTGAATGGACCAGCTGAGCTTGTTCCAGACACACACACCAGGGGTTTGTTTCCATATAGTTGGCCCTGATTTGAGCTGCCTTCTACATGTGCAGACTACAGACTAGCTTGTGTTCTGTAATCTACTGTAACAGGATGCCATCAGTTGATGAATTATTTTGGAGCTCAGACCCAAGTGACATTAAATATGCAGAGAGAGCGTAGAAATGTGATTCCTGCTCATTGTTATTCCTCCGTTTGTTTTCCCCTTCTCATTAGAGAAACCTCCCTGGTCAAACCACAAGACTGTCAGTACAAACTAGCATTGGTTGATATATTGAATATACTGTGTGTATATACAGTATATAGATAGATACAATTACATGGTTATGGATATAAATTTTGTGTTATCCAAGCCTGGAAAATGCAAATATTGTCTAAAAATAGCAAAAATATTTTTGTCTTTGTTGTTTTTTAAATCTACATTACCTATATCACCCTATTCCATCCTAAGTCTTTGTGTGAATGCAGTCCATAATGCATAAGGATGCTATGAATGAGTCCCTGTAAATAACAGTGTTCGTTGATCCCTTGACACGTACAGTGAGAGAACAGCATGTGACACTCAGTAGGAGGTAGAGATAGACGCAGTAATCCGCTTACCGTTTCTGCGATGTGTTCGCTCGGCTTCGGTCGCTGACTGATGACCGCTTTAGCTCTGTCACAGGCTCTGCCGCAGACTTAAATAAGTGCATAATGGGATACCGGCCCATTCATCTTACCCTGAGGGTCACTTTAGATGCTTATGGGTCCAGGTCAGCATCATTTGGAGCCAATCAGTGCATAATTAGGTGCTTATAAATAGAGATTAGCCAGCATTAGAACTAATGTGGTAATGCAACAGAGGTTATGGGCTGGTCTTGGCACACAGAGGTTTGTTTATTTCAAGAAGCCAAACAAACTTCACAACAAACATTGCTGATACAGAAAAGACGCGTAATATACAGAAAGGTAGCTTAGCAATTGCTTGTGGCTGTATATTATGGGTGTTCAGTTAATGCATACATAAGAATGTCATTGATGAAGCCTTTTCAATTATTGTGTTATATTACAAAAAAAGTTAAACGATCAAATAGGGCTGTAATCAACCAAAGGAAATCTTGGTCGACTAAAGTCCTGAAATTTTCGACTAAAAATCGACTAAAAATGACGTTAGAAAAAAAAAAACGTTAAAGTCCCTGTAAAGTCAAAATTAAGTATGTGTTCTGAGTTTGTCATATCACAGAAAAATATGTTATTAGCCACCCAGCCAAATTTGAATGATAAAAAAAGCCGGCAAGTACATAAAATAAGCTATCAAAATCTTGAAAAAATGAGCAGTGGTCTCTGCTCTCAAACGCTGGGGGCGTGTCCGCTGTCTGCGCTGAAACCACGCCCACTCGCGGGGAAGCTGCCGTCGCCACACTCAACTGTCACCGCTACAGCCGGAATGAATGCTCCTAGCAGCGTATTAGGTTTATAATTATAACATAAGCAAGCACACAAGGCAGCTTACCCTCATTGGTGGGCACGCACTGCCGATGATGGCACAGTTGTCGGCGCGACGGGAGGATGAAGGCCGAGGCGGGAGATAGTCGGTTCGGCCCCATTCACCAGTAACAGATTATCAGAGCATCCCAGTTGTCTCCGACGAAAGTTTATAAAACTATCCCGTGTAAAATGATCACTACAGAGGCGGGTTTTGGTGGTGATCCTCAGCTCTCCATCAAGGTGGCTCTTCACAAAATTAATCCACCTCTTCTTGATGTGATCGTTTTTAGGAAATTTAAATAAGGACACCGATCTGTTTCGTACGTGATCGCATCCAGGTAGTAGTGACGAAGGCATAGCTAACTAGCAAACTGTAGGCTGTAGTAACTAATAATAGTACTGACTGACAGTAACTCGCGATTGAGCGGCAAACTGATGCGAATGTGCTATATTTATATTGTTAGGGAGCGCTGCGGCCAGCATCAGGGGCTCCAGTGCGTCATCAAGTAGGGGCGTGTCCAGCAGCTCAGGGGCTCCAGTGCGTCATCAAGTAGGGGCGGGGCCAGGAGCTCAGGGGCTCCTGTGCGTCATCGAGCCCCCGTTTTAGCCCCGCCCAAAAAATCCGGAAAATAGCAATGGTGAAAAACTGTTTAACGGTCTAACTCCACAATTCAGTACTTCGCAGTTCACAGTCTTTGTAATATGTTTTAGCAATACATTTCTAACATGTATAATGTGTTTAGAATTTTTTTTTAGAATTACCTTTACAGGGACTCGCACTGTGCGCAGTACTTGGTAGCCTTGTTGTCCGCCTAAATGAATTATAAATAAACATAAAAAATAGTAGGCTATTTGCAGTATATTAAATCGTTTTTGACCTAATTTTTTTGCACTGAAATGAGTCTGACACTCGATCTGTCGGCTCTGACAGCGTTGCATCACATGCACCTGCGCAATATCATAGTCATAGCCTATGATTTCCGAAAATAGTACTGTTGTCAACTAGTGATATCATCACAAGAACTTTTGAGGAATATGCAACATAATTTAGACGATTGTTTTTATCATATGTATTATAATAACTGACAGCTCGAAGCAGCTCGCAGAGTGAGGCTGAACACAGGAGCGCGGCTTCGCGGCTGAGACACGAATAGACTATTAACTTAAAGCTTTACTCTTAAACACAAAAGGCACGTCCATTTTAATAAAAACATAATATTTATTAAACAAACCAGATCAAGAGCAAAAACGAAATAAAGTGCATAACTGAAAATAAAGCATAGGCTCAAAACTAATACAAACAGTGGCACAGCGCATTAGGCTACAATCATAAATTTCCCGTTTTCTATAAAAAAAAAAAATGCTGCTACACTGCCGATGTCTTTGTTGACATGGTAGAAGAGGACTGACTATGAATTAAACGCTCTCACAATTAAATAAATAATATTCAGCAAACCTTCTAGTAGCCTACTTTCTTCTATCTGTCTCTCTTCTCCGGTGGGTTGGGCTAATCCAAAAGAAGTGAAAACAAGGGGGGTGTTCTGAAGACAGACTGTTACCTGTGAAACAGGGGTGCTCTGAAAACACCCCCATTAGCAATTAGTGCTTTCCACCTGATGAAACGAACGCGGCAAAACTGATGAAACGAACGCGGGAAAACGGATGAAATGAACGCGTCAAAACTAATGAAATGAACGCGCCAAAAAATCGACCAATCAGAATTTTGGTCGAGCCAGAACGTATCGACCAACAATCGACTAATCGACTAGGAGATTACAGCCCTACGATCAATTTCTTATTCTAAAAACGATTCTTCTTCCCCCATCCCCAGTCTTTCTGGGGTTTCTCCCTGAAATAAATACATTTTAAAATATATTAAAATAGAGAATAAATCATTTTTAAATTGTAATTATTTCATTATTGCTGTTTAAATCTATATATATTTTAGTACTTTTGATCCAATAGATGCAGCCTTGGTAAAGCATAGAAGATTTCTTTCAAAAACTTAAAAAAATCGACCCTAAACTTATGGTTGTGTAAATACAAAAATTCTGTTTAATTTGTAGTGTGACTGACACTGTCAGTGTCTCTGACACATTATGTTTGTCGTCTGCTGTTTATCAGGTACTGTCTGTGTGCGTGGAGGAGGAAAACATCATCCCTTACATCACTAACGTGCTGCAGAACCCTGATCTAGCCCTCAGGATGGCCGTCCGCAACAATCTGGCAGGTGCCGAGGAGCTCTTCGCCCGAAAATTCAACAACCTGTTTGCTAGTGGCAGCTATTCGGAAGCTGCCAAAGTGGCTGCCAATGCGCCAAAGGTACAGCAGACTGCATCACACTACCAGATGCTTCATTAGTCTTTGTCAGGCAAATATTGACGTTTCTGATTGGCTGTTGGTTTCTTGCAGGGGATCCTGCGCACCCCAGACACCATCCGTCGGTTCCAGAGTGTTCCTGCCCAGCCTGGTCAGACTTCTCCCCTGCTGCAGTACTTTGGGATTCTGCTGGACCAAGGCCAGCTGAACAAGTTTGAGTCATTGGAGCTTTGCAGGCCCGTCCTGCAGCAAGGCCGCAAACAGCTCCTGGAGAAATGGTTGAAGGAAGACAAGGTACATCCTCCTCTGAAAATAAAAATGTATTAATAATAGATGATCCAAAGTCGTATTAAAAATGTAAAATACTTTATTGGCATGATAGTTAAACAAGCGATGTTACCAAAGCATCAATACATCAAAAGCAGATTAAAAAAAAAAAAAGACAGACAGATGTATCTCTTAAAGGAATAGTTCACCCAAAATTTGTATTGATCCCATAAAGTTCAGACAAACACAATCAGAGTTATATTAGAAAATATCCTCTTCCAAGCTTTATAATGGGAGTGAATAGTGGGCGAGTTTTTCAGGCCCCAAAAAGCACATCCATCATAAAAGAAATCCATACGGCTCCCGGGGGTTAATAAAGGCCTTCTGAAGTGATGGGTTTTTGTAATACCCATATTTAAAACTTTATAAACTATAATCACTGCCTTCTGGCAACGGCCGTACCCACGTCCATGAGATTCAAGTTCCTGATTCATTCTATTCAGGTTCAATCAGTCTAAATCCAAATGATTTTTTAAAAAATCGATATCCTTTTATCACAAACAACCGGAAAGGTCAAGGAAATTAATGTCAAACCCCCTGATATCTTTATAACTAATTTCATTTTTGTTTCTCTTTATGATTTTTGCAGCTGGAATGTTCTGAAGAATTGGGTGATTTGGTGAAATCTGTGGATCCAACTCTTGCTCTTAGCGTTTATCTAAGAGCCAACGTTCCCAACAAAGTGATCCAGTGTTTTGCAGAGACCGGGCAGTTCCAGAAAATTGTACTGTATGCAAAAAAGGTGAGTTTAAATGCGTTTCCTGGCAATATATTTTACACTGCTTTTATACAGCTTTATTTGTGTGAGCTCCGTCCTCTAATGCGTGGCCATCTGTGTGCAGGTTGGCTACACTCCAGACTGGATCTTCCTGTTGAGGAACGTCATGCGGATCAGTCCAGAACAAGGCCTGCAGTTCTCCCAAATGCTTGTTCAAGATGAGGAACCTCTGGCTGACATAACTCAGGTTTAAGAGCATATTATTAAATTTCCTCTGATGTATATCTTGTATTTATTTTGTTTTATAAAGTTTTTGATTATGACTGGATATAATTGCGTAACGTGAAGGGGAAAAAAATCAATCAATTAGGCAAAAAACACAGGCAAAAATTCCTTTATTTACTAAAATAATTTTTTTAATCCTACAGATTGTGGATGTGTTTATGGAGTATAACCTGATCCAGCAGTGCACTTCTTTCCTGTTGGATGCCCTGAAGAACAACCGCCCCACCGAGAGTCCTTTGCAGACTCGTCTGTTGGAGATGAACTTGATGCATGCCCCACAGGTGCTCACTACAAACAGCAGCACCTCGTTTACTTAAAGGACAAGTTCGGTATTTTACACTTAAAGCCCTGTTTACAGATAGTATCTGATGAAATAGAACGGTTAAGATTAAACTTTGGACACATGCTCCTGTCCCGAGAATTTTAGTTTTATTTAGCTTTCCCCCCCACCCCCACAATGGTTGTCTATGTGCACTGGCAGATTCCTTCCTAAAACACATTAAACTTTCGTTTACAAAGACGTGAAACTCACCGAGTGGTCAGGGGTGTTCACTGATATGATCCCAAAAAAAATCGCTGAAAAAGATGCTTTCCAACAGGTTTTATCGTAGTGTTTGTCCACCTCCATTGACTTGTATTGAATGTGCTGTGTGAGGTACGATATTCCTCCGCCGCTTCTTCTGTGTATTCAATGAAATGCCAGCGGTTTGCTTGCAATTGGCAAAGGTGCATTATCGCCACCAACTGGTGTCTATTATTCAAGCTCTCAACGGAAGAATCTGGGTGTGACGCGTTTGGCAAAATAGGTCCACAAAAGCTAAATAAACCTAAAATTCTCGGGACAGGAGCATGTGTCCAAATTTTAATCTTAACTGTTCTATTTCATCAGATACGGTCTGTAAACAGGGCTTTAAGTGTAAAATACCGAACTTGTCCTTTAAATATTTTTTGCAAAGCTTTGTATCACAACATGTTTTTCCTCATTATATTTTCTTATTCAGGTGGCAGATGCCATCCTGGGGAACCAGATGTTCACTCACTATGACCGGGCCCATGTGGCTCAGTTGTGTGAGAAGGCAGGTCTTCTGCAGAGAGCTCTGGAGCACTACACTGACCTGTATGACATCAAACGGGCCGTGGTTCACACCCACCTGCTCAACCCAGAGGTTAGGCCTACTTGGACCTGATGCTACTGTATCATTAATTTGGATGCATTTCAGTTTTCTAAAACTCTGATAATGCTGGTTGTCTGTAACGTATCTGGTCCACGTCTGATCATGGTGTTTAATGGTGGGTAATATGTTCTGCTCTGGTTGCAGTGGCTGGTGAACTTCTTTGGCTCTCTGTCTGTGGAGGACTCTCTGGAGTGTTTGAGAGCCATGCTGTCTGCCAACATCAGGCAGAACCTCCAGATCTGCGTCCAGGTGGCCTCCAAGTATCACGAGCAGCTCTCCACCCAGTCCCTCACTGAGCTTTTTGAGTCCTTCAAGAGCTTTGAGGGTAACAATGCATCACAATATTTTTTACTATGGATATTATTTGTGAACCGGTTATTAGTGTATTAAAGATTCTTTCATTTATCTGTGTTTTATATTCTGTATTTTATTGTGAGTCCTAATTTCTCCTCGTTTTATTATTTATAAAAAGATTTTTGACATCAGACATGTATTGGTTATTAGCCATAACATGATGATAATTAATGGCTTGTCGGTATCGTTCTGAATTTTAATATCGTTACATCCCTATTTTTACAACATTTTAACACTGGCGAAGTGAGTTTTAGTGATGACACCAACAAATCATTGAACAATGGTTTTAAATTGATTCTTGGAAATTGACAGTTTTAACTGAATCATGAAAATGAATCCGATGTCAAGCTCAGTATGTTCTATCATTAACTCTGCAGGTCTGTTCTACTTCCTGGGCTCCATTGTAAACTTCAGCCAGGATCCAGAGGTTCACTTCAAATACATCCAGGCTGCCTGTAAAACTGGTCAAATCAAAGAAGTGGAGAGAATCTGTAGAGAGAGCAACTGTTACGATCCTGAGCGTGTGAAGAACTTTCTCAAAGTATGACACCTGAAGGGCTCTTGAATTTCTTTAAGGCTTTTAACAAGCATCTTAATAGTGCATTATGTTATTCAAAACAATAATTTACCTTGTCTTTAACAGGAAGCAAAACTAACCGACCAGCTGCCTCTCATCATTGTGTGTGACCGCTTTGACTTTGTCCACGACCTTGTGCTCTACTTGTACCGCAACAACCTGCAGAAGTACATCGAGATCTACGTTCAGAAGGTACTTGAGGCCTGATCATCTCAGCTCTCTGTTCCTGTAGCAGTGATGATGACTGATTGAGTGATGAATCGTTTTTGTCAGGTGAACCCCAGCCGTTTACCCGTGGTGATTGGAGGGCTGCTGGACGTGGACTGCTCTGAGGACGTCATTAAGAACCTTATTCTGGTGGTCAGAGGGCAGTTCTCCACCGATGAGCTTGTGGCCGAGGTGGAGAAAAGAAACAGGTTCGATACGGCTGCTTTAAGACATCAAGTCACTGTTTAGGGGATTCTTTGTCCATTATGTAGACAGCAGGGTGGCCAATATAATACAGATAAATTCATAATGCAATTTAAATAACAAATGAGTGAAATATTTTACACAATGCAATTTATGGAAGTATAAAAATATATATTTTGTTTTAGAACATAATTATCGGAATAAAAAAAATAAAAAAAGATTATTATTTATAAAATGGACTGCATTTGGACTGCATTTATATAGCGCTTTCACAGACCCAATGGCCACCAAAGCGCTTTACAATATTGCCTCACATTCACCCATTCATACACCGACGGCGGTGTCAGCCATGCAAGGCGATCCAGCTCGTCGGGAGCAGCTGGGGTTAGGTGTCTTGCTCAAGGACACCTCGACACTTGGTCAGGTGGAACCGGGGATTGAACCACCAACCTTCCGGTTTGTAGACAATCTACATGAACCACTGAGCCACTGTCGCCCGTATAAAAGTATTATTTTATTCAGAAAGCCTTAAGCATTAAAAATTCATTTGATTAAAAGTGATAGTAAAGTATGATATTTAAATAAATGTTTTATTTATCAAAGAACCCTGGAAAAAATACATAAAAAACGAAGCAAATCAGCATATTAGAATGATTTCTGAAGGATTGTGTGACACTGAAGACTGGAGAAATAATGCTGAAAATTCAGCTTTGCCATCACAGGAATTAATGACATTTTAAATATATTAAAATAGATTTTTTAGTTATTTTACATTGTTTTAATAATACATTTTCACAATATTGCTGTTTTTATCAGTAAAATAAAAATCACTACAATTAAATGTAGCCTTGCTGATCTTAAAAAACAGTAAAAAGTATTACTGACCCCCATACTTTTAAATGTGGAGTACAAAATTATATATATATATATAATAACACTTCTGTAAATTTAAATGGGCACAATGATCTCCAACTCTCAAATATTGGCTGATTAATTGTTCTATCACTAATCATATAGCCATATTAGTCTATAATAGTGGCCAAAACCAATATGGTCAGTGTTTTATATTGTTGACGGTGGTCTGATTTGGCTGATTTTGGCTGTTTGATCTGTATAACAGACTCAAGCTGCTTCTGCCGTGGTTGGAGGCCCGTATTCATGAGGGCTGTGAAGAACCTGCTACCCATAATGCTCTGGCTAAGATTTACATCGACAGCAACAACAACCCTGAGCGCTTCCTCAGAGAAAACCCCTTCTATGACAGCCGTGTGGTGGGCAAGTACTGCGAGAAGAGGGACCCCCATCTGGCCTGTGTGGCTTATGAGAGAGGACAGTGTGACCAAGAGCTCATCCATGTAAGGAACAAAAGCACTTTTGTCTTAGTGTTTGTTGCAGTGGAATATTTTAAGCGATTTTGTTCTGAGCTTGTTATTTGCATTTTTAGTTTCTAAAATGGAATAAAATAGCTATTTTTCCATTTTCCATTCGTAGGTTTGCAATGAGAACTCACTCTTCAAGAGTCTGTCCCGATACCTTGTGCGCCGTAAGGACCCCGAGCTGTGGGCTAGTGTGCTTCTGGAAACCAACCCTTACAGGAGACCCCTAATCGATCAGGTGCAAATTAGAAAATGACAGAAGTCAACATGAAGCTCTATTCACAACCCATTTTATCTCCTTAATGTCACATTTCCTAGTAGAATGGGAAAACGTAAAAAAAATATCCATTGAGAATTGTCTGGATTGTGAAACGTGTGTGTTACACACCAATAATGTAACCAAATGGTTGCAAGGGAGGGGCTAAAAAATAAGAGGGATTGGTGATCTCATCAGAAAAGTAACATTGTTTCAGCGTGTTTGCCGAAGGACTAGGAATAGCATTGTTAATAAGAAAGAAAATGGGCCTAGTTTTGATTTCATGTTGACTTTTTAAGTACATTTATGAGTTATAGTGGCAAAAAGGGCTTCAAACGTAAAGATTACACCCAGTTTATCCTTCCATTTACGACAGGTTGTGCAGACTGCACTTTCTGAGACCCAGGACCCTGAGGAAGTCTCTGTTACTGTTAAAGCTTTCATGACTGCTGACCTACCCAATGAACTCATTGAGCTCCTGGAGAAAATCGTCCTGGACAACTCCGTTTTCAGCGAACACCGGTAATTTAATTTGGTAGAAACATTTGAGAGGTGACAGAACAAAATTAATTCCATAAATGCCTTTAAGGGTGCTAAACGTTTGCCTTTCCATTGTTTGTGTCCCAGGAACCTGCAGAACCTCCTGATCCTGACGGCCATCAAAGCTGACCGCACACGTGTCATGGAGTACATCAACCGCCTCGACAACTACGACGCCCCGGACATCGCTAACATCGCCATTAGCAATGAGCTCTTCGAGGAGGCTTTTGCGATCTTCAGGAAGTTCGATGTGAACACATCAGCAGTGCAGGTACATCTTTATCTCTTAAATCTCATCTATGGCCTGAAATATATCCTACACATGTACATGAACTTACTTTTTGCTTCCTTGTTTCAAATCATTTGTTGTTTTTCTTGACTGTAGGTTCTTATCGAGCACATTGGGAATCTGGACCGGGCCTATGAGTTTGCTGAGCGTTGTAATGAGCCGGCCGTGTGGAGTCAGCTGGCTAAAGCACAGCTGCAAAAGGGGCTGGTGAAAGAGGCCATTGACTCTTACATCAAAGCTGACGATCCCTCAGCCTACATGGAAGTGGGACAAGCTGCAGCCCAAAGCGGTAAGAACCACAAAAAAGTGCCTGTTTCATGACTAAATCCATAACGTTCAAGGTAAGGTGTTTAGAAATATGGAAAATGGTCTAGTAGTGAACTAATTGTTGTTTTGTCCTCAGGAAACTGGGAGGATCTGGTCAAGTTTCTGCAGATGGCTCGTAAGAAGGCCCGTGAATCTTATGTAGAGACCGAGCTGATCTTTGCCTTGGCCAAGACTAACCGTCTAGCTGAACTGGAGGAGTTTATCAATGGGCCAAACAATGCACACATTCAACAAGTAAGAGTCTCCTACTTTGGTTGAGCTGATGGTTTAGAAATTAATTGGGCCGATTATGCCACCAAAAGTGACACAAATGTCTCAGAAATGTCTCAAAGTGTGGGTGAAAATTACTCAATAATGAATTAATTTTTGCAATTTGAGTTGTTTTGATATATTCAGCTGTTATTGTAATTATTCCGATATAAAGGAAAAAATACTTAATAGAAGTATCTTACATAAGTATGAAAATATAAGAAAAAAATAAGCCTTTGGAAATAAGGTAAAACATTCTTGCACGTTTTTAAAAATGTCTTGAATAAATAAATGACATCCTCATATTTCTAACAGAATAATGCATTTTGCTCTTTTTTTGTCTAGGTTGGTGACCGATGCTATGATGAGAAGATGTACGACGCAGCTAAACTACTTTATAACAATGTATCCAACTTTGGCCGTCTGGCCTCCACTCTGGTGCATCTTGGGGAGTATCAGGCTGCTGTCGATGGGGCCCGCAAAGCCAACAGCACGAGGACCTGGAAAGAGGTCTGGTTATACATTCTGAGATGATTTCTTGCACTTTCCTACTGTAACAAAGCACATTTTCAGTGGCATGTTACCTTCTTTGTCTTTGAAAGTTTGAATCCCATTTGTTTTGCTTCTTAATATTCTGTGTTTTCGAGATTGGTGATACATTAGCGACAAAGGTGTTTTCTGCTCGTAGGTTTGCTTTGCCTGTGTTGACGGGAAGGAGTTTCGTCTGGCTCAGATGTGTGGATTGCATATTGTCGTTCATGCTGATGAACTTGAGGAGCTCATCAACTACTACCAGGTTAGGCTGAGAATTTGGCTATTTCATTTGGTTTGAGATTAAATATGAACCTGATTCCCACAATCACGGAAAATCTGGAGATATTAAGGATTGTTCTATAGTGAATATATATATTTTTTAACTATAATATTTACTATAATAGTTTTCAATTTAATTTACAAACATATAAAGCTATAAATACTATAGGATTACAAACAAAACAATGTTATTAGTATAATAATTGCCATGATGTTTGTTTTTTTAACACCCTTATCCAGTAAACACAAACAACTTGAAAAACCATGGAAATGAATTTGCCTGGAGGAGAATTTTAGTTTTTGCTTTCAGAAGAACCTTGGGCTGGGCAATATGTTGCAAAAAATCATATCTCTGTATTTTTTGGCTGAATGGCGATTTACGGTATATATCTCGGTATTTTCTACATTTTTTCTATTTGGATAAAAATAATTAAAAATCTGTATTTACTTAAATTTTTATTTCACATTCTGCCCAATGGTGTTCTACAAACAATGTTTATATTGAAGGCTATGTAAACAAATAGTGAATGCAATCATGTGTACAAAAAGGGTTAAAAATCACATTACATTCTAACATTGTAACAATCCACAAACAAACAAAATTATTTTTAAAGCAGATGTTAAATCCACTGAACTTACAAAAACACAGACTAAATATTAACTGGAAAGAGGAGCACACATTCACTCATCTGAGCTTATAGTTACTCTATAACCTCATTACAATAGTCACTACAGTTACTGCTAACATAAAAAATACTTTCTTGTAGGTTTAAAATTCTACAAATGCCACTTTTAATGTCCATCAACAAATATTTGAGCAAAATGTATATTTTAGTCAGAATTATTGCACTCTAGTGCGCTCTGTGTGTCTGGTGCGCATGTGCACGGCGCCGCTCGCCCACCAAAGTCCGTGAGGTTTAGCGGAGACTTGCTTGCAGTCCAATCCTGACAGTAAAATGGAAATATTTGCATGACTTTCTAACATTTACAGATAGAGGATATACCTGTGAAATTTAAGTTATGCACTGAGAAAAACTAGCCTGGCTAACGCCAGACCCAATTCTCGTTGAGACTTGGGTCTGGGAACCACATGTTCATTTTCTCGTATTTGAGGCGTGGTTTACGAATGCGCCGGCGCCGTTTATTGGGTGCTAAGAATGTCTATCAAATGCGCCTGTACGTAGCTCATAGCCAATCGTTTCCATTATAACAGATGACGTATGTAGAGAAATGGTTTAACGCCAAACGCTGCTCTTTTTTCTAAATAAAATTGCGATCTAAACTACTTAGAACAATATCTAAGGCTGCATCAAAAGGTAGCTTCGCGTCTGCTGCCATGTTGACTCCATAGATATAAACAAACTGCTTAGTTGTGTCGCAAAGATGTCATGTCATCATCGTCTTGCTGCTCCCTCCCCGTTCTGTGATTGGTTCCCTAAACGAGGCGAAAATCAGGTCCATGGTTTCCAGACTGCCTTTCAGCGAGAATAAAATCGCGCTGCGCAAAGGCAGTATGGGGAAACCCAGGCTAGAGAAAAACAGCATTAAACATAAAAGCACAAGTATCTGTTAGAGCTTCTGACGGGGAAAGCCGCGCTAAACTATATGCGTTAACTATATCTTATGAGCTATTTTGAAGCCCTTAATATAAAGCATGTCGATATAAACGGAATTTGCCTCATCCTATATTGTTTATAAAAAATATATTGAATATTGTACAAACTTAATTATACCGCCCAGCCCTGAAAGAACCTCCTTAGTGTACAGTATCTGTCAATCTTGGAGTCCAGCAGGGTTGATTGATGTTTGTTGTTGCTCCATCAGGACCGTGCCTATTTCGAGGAGCTGATCACCATGCTGGAGGCGGCGCTGGGCTTGGAGCGCGCTCACATGGGCATGTTCACAGAACTGGCCATCCTCTACTCTAAATTCAAACCGCAAAAGATGAGGGAGCACCTGGAGCTCTTTTGGTCCAGAGTCAACATTCCCAAGGTTGGTGAACTAAAACCATTCTGTAAACTCTGAAATGTCTCTCTGCTTATAATACATATTGATTGATGTAAATGGAGTTTATATTTTTGGGGCCGAACAAACTATCATTAAAAATAGCAAACGCATAATATCCATCTATTTAGGCACTCTCTATGTATTTAGCATATCTCAGTATTGATTTGATGGAAAAAATTACATTTGATGTATCTGTTCAGGTTTTGAGGGCAGCTGAGCAGGCTCACCTGTGGGGGGAACTAGTATTCCTGTATGATAAATATGAGGAGTATGATAATGCTATCATCACCATGATGAACCATCCTGCAGATGCCTGGAAGGAGAGCCAGTTTAAGGACATCATAACCAAGGTATTGTCACACTTTACTTAGAGTTAGCCTTTTGTTCGAACTTTGTTTGCTTGCATTCATTTAAAACAGCAGCAGGTAAAGGAAATTAACTGTTTTTGTACATTTTTGTTGCAGGTGGCTAACGTTGAGCTGTATTACAAAGCCGTCCAGTTTTACCTGGAGTTTAAACCGCTGTTACTGAACGACCTGTTGATCGTACTGTCCCCACGTCTCGACCACAGTCGTGCCGTCAATTTCTTCAGCAAGGTACTGTGCACAAACTTTTGCTTACTGTACCAACCAGTTGGTTGTTTTTAGCCAGGAAAGATCCAATCATTTTGATTCGTTTCTTTTAGGTCAAGCAGTTGCCGTTGGTGAAAGCTTACCTGAGATCTGTACAGAACCACAACAACAAGGCTGTAAACGAGGCACTAAATAATCTCTTCATCACAGAGGAGGATTATCTGGTATATATCAATGGACAGTCATTTTCTGGACAGTCATTTTCCAAACAGTCTCTTGGTTAGCAGCTTTGCAATCTGTCGTCTTTTTGGTTTCTCTTTTTTCCACAGGCTCTGCGCACATCCATCGATGCCTACGACAATTTCGACAACATATCTCTGGCTCAGAGCCTGGAGAAGCATGAACTCATCGAGTTCAGGCGAATCGCCGCCTACCTGTTCAAAGGCAACAACCGCTGGAAGCAGAGCGTGGAGCTCTGCAAGAAAGACAAACTCTACAAGGTCTCACTCTTTGCCAACTGTCTCTTATACCAGGGATTTTCAGTATTTTAGATGTCATGAACCCCTGAAAGGCATTACTTTTCAGGCCACTGGCCCCAATTTGAGAAGCTCGATCCACGTCGGGCATAATTTTATTTTTTTTACAGGACAGTTAACTAAATCTTTGTTTTTTTGTCGCTTTTCCACAGGACGCGATGCAGTACGCTTCAGAGTCAAAGGACACCGAGCTGGCGGAGGAGCTGCTGCAGTGGTTCTTGCAGGATGACAAGAAAGAGTGTTTTGCCGCCTGCCTGTTCACCTGTTACGACCTGCTGAGGCCCGACGTGGTGCTGGAGACCGCGTGGAGGCACAACCTCATGGACTTCTCCATGCCCTACTTCATCCAGGTCATGAGGGAGTACCTCTCCAAGGTGAGCCCCCATCTAGAGGATCCGCTGGGTCTGATGGTGGTCTTCAACGTTTTTCAGGGCAAGGACCCCTTAGGCGATAGAGACATGGAGCAGGGGCCCCCAATACAAAATGTGTAAAACAGAGCTACATATTAAGCATATAGTCTTCGATATTAATAGAAACAACCATATTATGATGGTTATATCATGTTAAGACAGTAGATTATTACTATGCATGTTATTGTTGTTGCTCATGCATCATTGTCTGTATATTACTTTTCATTGTTAAAATTGAAATTTATGCATAATAACAAGCATATAATTGAGATAAAAAACAAACAAAAAAACTTTAATTCACGGTCATTAAACATATATTTAAATATTACTGTCAGGTGGAAAATTAAACATTTACTTAAAACTTAGCTTAATTTACTAAAACTATGAAGGGAAAATTAAAAATTAAATCACTGAGTATGTGAAATGAGTGTGGGTTCTCTAGTAAAGGGCAAATATAATTTGTTAGAAAAGCTGCCACCATAACCAGAATAGCAATGTATAGTGAGTCATTACTTTTACAAATAATTGGAATAATTATTTATTTATTTATTTATTTATTTATATGTTAGTCTGCATTTACGCGTATCTGTTTGGACATGCCATGTTTTTGTCTTGTGCTAGTTATCACTGTCATTTGCAATTTTGAGAGTAAATCTCACATTTATATGTAGATTTCACTTCCAAAAATTTGGGTCGCCAGTCCTCTTAGCAGCATGAAAAACCAAACTTTAATTCAATGGATTATATATAGCCTAGAAAGCACCCAAAGACGGCTCCCTTTACAATCACTAAAAAGCTGTCACTCATCTCAGTTCACGATCTCCATTAAAATCAATATATTGTGTCTTTGTTTAAGGGTTAGTTCCCCCAAAAATGAAATTTCTGTCATTATTTACTCACCCTGTAATGTATTTCCATTTTGTTCCAAACCCGTAAGACCTTCGTTCATCTTCAGAACACAAATTAAGATATTTTTTGATGAAATCCGAGAGGTTTCCAAACCAGCAATAGGCAGCAACGTCCCTGAAATTGCCGAAGATGAATGAAGGTCTTACGGGTTGGGATCAACACGAAGGTGAGTAATTAATGACAGAAATTCATTTTCCCTCTTTTTCTCATATTTTTCATCTTTATTGTTCAATTTATGATTGATAAATGACTAATTATAATGTATCATTTTCTGTAATTAAATTGAAAATAAAACACTTCACACTACAATAATTCGTTTAAAATGCCACAAGTACGTTTAGGCATCACAAATATACACCCACTGAGTGGCAAAAAAGAATGAGTGGCAGCATTGGTTTTCGGTGTGAATGCCGCGAATAACACACACAAAACACATCTAAAATGGAAAAGAACTGTGCGATTGACTACAAATAGAAAATGTACAGACTGCGAAACGTGGATTTTCAGTTACTGTTTTGTGTCAGAGATATGTTGAATTTTGGGGTAAAATCATACCCTAGTTCATATATTGTATTGACAACTCAATTAAATATTTGCCATCTTATATTCTGCGTAACTAAAGTTTTTGTCAGTGTTTATTAAAAAAACATTCATTATGAGCCTTGTGTTCTAAGTTTCTACAAAATATATTGAAATAACTAGAATATCCAAGCATGAAGTGTGACCAAGCCCCATTTATTTCTATAGCTGTTTACAATACACATTGTTTCCAAGCAGCTTTACAGAAAGTCATAATGTCATGTCTATAATGCCTTAGTGCTTTAACAAGTTTTAGGGCAAGGCAATATGACAATATATATCACTGATATACAATAATTATAGTTTTGTCTAGCAGATAAAGTATTCACAGATATATATTAACGTCAGGAAACCCAATTCCTGGCAGCATGTCAATGTCCATGGACCACTGGTTCTTTGGTGAGTTGTGAGGAACACTGTCGAGTCCAACTGCCTTTAATTTAAGAAGATAATCGTTTGTTTTACTCCCGTTTACGCAGTTTCCCCTATTAAATCCAATCATGTTGCAGGATTTTTCATTGTATACGATGCCTTAAAATGCTGTCTAGGTTGGCTGCTAGCTTGGTTTTGGCACAGCTTTTTAGTACCTTCTTTCCATATCGAATAATTTGATGTTTTCTACATGCTACTGCATGTTAAGTTTTAATTCTTCTATCATTCATGAACATGTTTAGACCAGACATTTAATCATGAAGAATATTTAATCACCTTTTTTTTAAAAGTTTAGATTCACTAGGTAATGATCATTCATTCATTTAAACAGCTAATGGAGTAGCAGGGAGGGCATTTGATTTGTATCTTCTATTATTTCCCGCTGTAAATTTCTTTTAACATTTGTGCTCTACCTGCTTTTTGCAATGCTGGACTGTTAAGTTTGCTTTTTTTCTTAAGCTGCCACTCTTAAATTTCCTTTCAGGTTGATGCAATTAAGGAAAAGGTGAAGGTTCACTCTTATTCCATCTTTAACCCTTGTAGTTTGGAAGACTGAAACTTTGAAGAATCTGCATGAGTTCTTCCCTCCCATGTCACTCTGCTGCTTTTAAATACACACTTTAACTAGACTTTCCTTGAGTTTCTTCTAGAGTACTGGCCATCCGTTTGCCAGACGCTGTGGTAGTTCGCCTCAGACCTGTAGATGCTAGAAATCTGGAATTAGCTGATGAACGCATCTAAACGGTCCTTTCATTGATTGTTTTCGTCAACTATATATTTTTTCCCCTTTAAATTTATAATCATAGATTGTTAATGTTCATCAGCTAATTCAGTTGTAGGTAATTAGGTAAAAAATGAGATGAAGGCAAAAAGAAGTGACCACATTTTCACACTTATTTTGATACATAATTGAATGTTATTTGTCTCGGACTGAGAGGTGCATGGTTGCTCGATTTGCTTTCAAGCTACAATCTGGCGACAGCTTTGAGAAAGTGTGGTCCTTCACAAAATTAAAACCATTGTTTGCTGTAGATGCTTTACAAGCATGTGTTTTACTGTATTAGTAGCACCCTTGTACGGTCAGGGATCGTTGCTGTTGGCTTTGCCTGCCTCTGGAAGCCGTGAATGGCTGAATAAACCATCTCTCACCCCGTCACACCTTCACTCTTACTCTGCCTTTCTCTCATGCACTCTTTTTAACATAGGAATAACAAACTACACCTGTGGCATGATTTCTCCCTCTCAACGAAACTTCGACCTGCCGATCTCTTTTAAGCCTACTCAACAACATAATTCTTTAACTTTTAAATGTTGACACCAGCTCTATGTAGAGAACTGAACCCAAATGCCTTAACTTTTAAAGGGATAGTTCACCCAAAAATTTTAATTCTGTAATCATTTACTCACACTCAAGTCATTCCAAACCTGTGACTTCATTTCTGCTGTGAAATTCGAAAGGAGACATTTTGAAGAATAATCCAGCTGCTCTTTTCCCTAAAATAAAATGTACAATAGAAGTTAAATTTGGGTCTGTTCCTCATACAGAGTTATTGTCTGATTTCAGAAGACTTAGTCACAAGGACCACTTTTATGGTACTTTTTAAAGATTTAAAACGAAATGAGGGTGATTTAAATAAGGACAGAATTGCACTTTTTAGGTGAACTGTTGCTTTAAGTCATAATTGAAATCACTCAAGGATTGGTAAGACTCTACCATTTGTAACTTGGCTTTTACTTGCTAATTGGTCATGTTTATCAGCCATATCAGATTATAATTTTTGGTTATTTTATGGTGGTAAGACACCTATAGGACTTAAGTAAGTTTTCGTTTATATCGTTTTTGCAATGACTTCCTTTTCCTCGCAGGGGCATCTTTCACAGAACCTTGTCCAATGAGCAGCATCCTCCCGTTTAAATATTCACACTGCATTTCTTGGCACATAACATCAAGTTAGACCTTCGGTTTGACTAAAGCTGCGGTCACATTTACTGTTATTCTGTGAATTTCGCGGACGAAATCCAGTCATATTGATTGGAATCTATGCGTTTGGGAGTTTCATGTGAGGACGATAGATTTCCCCACACAGATTTCGCATTAGGTCTAGTTGGTCATTAGAATTCACTGTACTGACCAATAGCTGCTTAGTTTATGTGTGAGCTGTAATTTAGGCTTTGATACACTTGACAATGGACTTCTTTTCCCCGTGAAATTTCCCCGATATTTTGCAAATGTGACCGCAACTTAAGAGGGTTCTGTTTTCTACATATGCACTGTTAAATAATAGGATACTGACTGACTGTATGGGGGACCATCTACTATCAGTACCATGTCTTTTGTTACTGACTGAATCATAGAGGACATATAAAGCCATAGTGTCCATGATGTGAATTGCATAGACTAATAGTCCATAATAGGATGCTTATTTCAGTGGTTTGTCATCGGGTTTGGAGTGCCTTGGCAAGAAGCTTGTGCCCCGAGACCTGCTTTGAAAGCGTGTGCACCTTGTATTAAGCTTGGCTTTATGCATCTCCCATGAATGGTCCCATCCATCAGTCATTACCCCCTTTCTTCAGGGTATTTAATCTCTTCTCACTTTTCTTCTTCTTTCTCGCACTTCTTCATTCAGGTTGATAAGTTGGATGCTTCTGAGTCTTTGAGGAAAGAGGAAGAACAGCTCACGGAGGCACAACCCATAGTCTATGGTAAGACCCTTGTACTCCCCCTTCATCTATTTTTATATTTTACATATCTAAATAATAAATGTAGCTTTTTTTGTTGTTTTGTTTTGCTTTTTATTTTATTTTATTAATTTTATATTGAATTTACATATGTAATATTTCACTTATAATATTTCACAGTAGTAAATATCTGCAGTAACCTTAAAATATTAAATATGCACAGTATCACTAGCTACATTTGACTGATGAATCTGAATGTAGTGTTTACATGAACGCTAAATAAGTTGATGTTGAAGGTGATGGCTTGTTTATGTCACAAGCTTCAAATCAGTTTAATCTTTTAAAGTTTCCCGCGGTTGTCACATACTAACCATCATTTTCTTGGTTTTAAAAAGCATACGTTTACACGGCACCATTCTTATGTGTTTTGGCTGTTCATTTACATGACAGCAGCGTTTTGGGGGGCTGAGAACTCAAATTATTGAAAACTGGTTTCAAACAAAATGCAGGTTTTTGAAAATGATACAGTTATTCGCTCAGTGTAAACTACAAAAACGGTGACGTCATGCACATGCGTATTACGTGTTCAGCCTATAGGTGCGTAGTTTATCTTAACAAAGTGACATCGCCAACTACTGGCCTGGCATGAATAATACAGTGTTTTTAATCGTTTTTGCAAATCCGTGGACCACGTTGAACGGGGACCGTTTTGACAACGTTGTCGCCTGTATGCGAAAAACGCAAAGAGAAAACTTTTCTGTTTTTAGTACATCTTTGTAGTGTAAACGTACCCTTAATATTTTTTTCCCGGGTTCTAATTAGGAGACAACGAGCACATGAAGCTTTGTGTCATTGTGCTTATATTTCTCAAGCATTAAAAACACCCCTTCCCCATGCCCAAAACAAGGCGTCTGTGGATTAGAGTCCGAAGCGAGCACTGGCGGGATGTTGTCCTGCTCCACTTCACAAACGATGAGTGGAAGGAACAACAGAAGCTCATTCTGTGCGTCATACATCATTGCACATGCGCAGAACTTTCCAGTTTCAGCTTTTAATCCGATCAAGTTTTTATATGTCCTGTCAAACTGAACAGGTTTAAACCACCTCTTACAATCTGAATGAAATTTAAGTCAGATTTGGCCAATTTATTCTGTTTTACGTGCTTACATGTGACTTTTTTATTCCAGCTGTGCTACTAATCCGTCAACTAATTTACAGTTGCATACTAAACATTTTAAATAAGAGGATCAACCGGATGTAGATTGTTTTTGTGATAATGCTCAACCGGTTTTTAATGGTGTTTAATCATTTTTCCCAGGCACACCCCAGCTGATGCTCACTGCAGGTCCCAATGTCGCAGTACCCCCACAGCAGCCTTACGGCTACGGATACCCCACGGCACCTGGCTACGGCCAACCCGCACAGCCAGGCTTCGGCTATGGCATGTAAAGCCCTCCTGCCCACAGCTGTCCATCCATCTCTCCTTAAGTTCCTTACTAGCTTATTGTGGTCTACACACAAGGTTATATAAAGTTTAAAAAAAAAAAGTTACACATTTTAAATTATTTTCCTTAAAATGCAATGAAGGACTTCATTTTTATTTGTATTGTCAAAGAAAATAATCGGACCACATTTGTTTTGTTATTTCACATTCCATATATTTAAGGCTACTTATATCACTAGTTTTTTTTTTTTTTTTTTTTTTTTTTTTTTTGAGCTGATTGTTTTTTAAGGGGGCAATGGGTTGTGTATGTAAATGGAGTGTTAAGAAGAGCAATTAACCTTAAAAAATGTCGTGAAGCATCTGATTTGCACTCTGTTGTGAGAGGAAACTAATGTAGAATCTCTTAATTTTGATGTATTGTATGTGAAGAGCTTACACTGTCAGTCTGTTTAATGCATTTCATTATTGTATATTATGAAAAAGGTTAAAACAATATTTGAACATGAACGTATGCATCCATGGGTACATTTAGCTAACACTAAGTAATAATCTGATATTCTACACAAATATGTAGCTGTATGGACATTTTAAGCGCATACAGACATAAATATAGTAAACGATTTTAATCCCTTAGCCTAAACGGGTTTCCCCGATCGACCTCGTAGTTGTTAACATCTCATTCACTCCATGTGTAACAGGTGACCTTTCCTTGTATTGAATACAGTGCTCTTTCTTGTGTGAGTCCATTTCCATAAATGAGCAAGGGATACATTGATTCTTCTGACTTCTGTGTTTACTCATTCAATTCTTTGTATTGAGGTTTGTGTGTGCCAGGTGTCGTGCTGTTCTAGCTCATTATTTGGAGTGTACAGAAGAATGAATACACAAACAGATACCAATGCTTGTCCACCTGTAAGATTTGTGCGTGATCTGCAGAACCAGAAAATAGGGAAATAAATTCAAAGGATTGTGATTATTTTGGTGGCTTGATTGTAAATTCGCAAAGATTAAAATGAAACTCATCCATTCTCCATTATATATTTTCCCACTTTATTTTCCCCACAAAACACAGTAGCCATTAAAGATCTGCAGTAATTTTTCCCTATATTGTGCTGGTCAATATGGCAGACATCTTGGAAGAAATTCCTTGTTAGTCATAATTTTTTTATTTTTTTTTATTCTGATATTCATCTGATCATGTGATCTCAACATGGCAGCCCCCATGAGGTGACCGCCCTCCATGTATAGCAAATCCTAATGTGAGTGGGATATTCATCTCACTAACTACATCTTTTTTTTACATTTCTTTACAAAGGTGTTAACTTCTTAAAAAGTGCACCTTTAAAATTGCATAAATTTGTAACTAGATATTTGTATCAATGAAGACAACCCTGCTTGTTTGTATTTGTCTTTAAAAGATAAGTATAAGACCCGTTTAAAAATCTAAATATATTTTAGACGCCTATAAATAGCCACACTGAAAAAGGACATTGATTTCTCGGTAATTCAATAGTACGGTAGTAGTAACGTTAGTGGGAAGTCTGCTACTCTACTACACAATCACGGTCGATGGCAGCGTAAAAGACCAACATCGAAGATATAAATTGCTTTCTGGGTCATCCTAAAATATATTTTCTATTTTTGTCTCGACGTAAACGACATCGACATAATCCGAAGCTGACGGGTAATATACTACATTAAAATATAGTTAAACTGGGTGAAAATGACGTCAACATAAAGCTCGATTATTTTTAGTGTTAATAAAATCGTCCAAATGTGGGCAGCCGGCAGTCAGCATCGTCTTTTATTTTGAAAATACTGCTCTGCTTTACAGCTGAGCATGAGTCATTTCCTGTGGCAGTTGTTGTCGCTTATTGCTGCTGTCAGGACGGAAGAGTGGTTGCAGGTATGAATGTGTCCCTTCACTTTACGTTTTATCTGTCATGACACTTTTGACTCTTTTTACCCTAAAAGTATGTAAACATCACTATGTACTCGTTGCCGAGTCTGAAATAAAATCTAAACAGCGGCAGTGGACTCAAAGCTAACCTAGACAGCTAATTCTTGCCGGTTCATCACCCACATGGGCTTTTTGAAATGAAATAATCTGTCAATGGTATCTGAAAATGTTACTTTGAGATCATTATTAATAACCAAACAAGAGCTAATATTTCTCACATACTATAACCCCACTTACTCTGTTGGTTAATCTTTTACTATGAAGTTCTGGTTTAGTTAAGATAGCTCAAGTGCTAGTTAAAGGTCCTAGTACAACATACAGGTGATCAGAGTCCTGTTGTGGAATTAAATGAATATACTGGTACTATAACTTATTATATCCTATATTAGTCAATACCATTGACAGTGCTGAGCTGTTAATGACCTTCAGATTTAAACAAATTTTTTTTATATATATGTCAGCCATTCTTAAAAGGTTAAAATATAAGCCGGTCAATGTTTTTTGGAGAAGATTAACCACCATCATTACGTTTAAAGTTTGATTTGGGATGTTTGTCTGCCATCAGCAAACATACCAAGACCGCACGAGTAACAACATAAGTTTGTTTTATGTGTGCAGGTGTTTGAACTGTAAACAGTTGTGGGAGATGGATGCAAATGGAGCAGAATGTGAACAGCCGCAGAAAAGACTAGGACCTAAAGACAAGCAGAATGGCAGTTCTACAGGTTTGTTAAGCTGAGAGGAAGCTGATGTAATTATCGGCTGGCAGACACCAAAGTAAGCCTCAGCTGAACAGATCAAGGGTCAGGACCAGAGATAAAACGTCCTGTGGAGATAAACAGACCTGTCATCATCACTGATGGATTCGTCATTGATCTTAAAGTCCGCATGGAATGAAAGTTCATCCTATTTGTTGTCTAAATTGATGTTATAAATCTAATTGTAAACAATTAATCTGTGTACCCCCCATCAGACTTCTCTCTGGTGATGTATGCAGGACTTTTCCAAAAATTGATGCTATTTTATGCATAAAACTATGTCCCCACCCTCCTTTTTTCCCCGATAAGCTGTTACACCGATGTATGTCACAATATGAGATCTGTCAGTAATTCTGTTTCATCTTGACTTTAATCATAATGACAAATCATACACATTTATAATGTAATCTTTGTTTCCACAAATCATTTTTGTTTGATGTTTGAAATAATCAGTAGTGTTTGTGATCTCGCTGCTTTTGTACTTGGGAAAATGTAAAGATGCATGTTGTTTTAAAACATGTAATAATGAAATCATATGTTAAAAGCTTGTGTATTGTACCCACAGATTCATCTTTGAGAGAGAGAAAGCAGCAGGACAGAGAAGAGCGTCTGTCTTTAGTGTTGTGGAAGAGGCCTTTAATCACACTACAGTATTTCTTCCTAGAAACCCTCGTTACCCTGAAAGAATGGACGTGGAAGTAAGCAATCAAACTTTTATTGTACCCTCATAATTTAATTCTGAGTGTCTTTTTAGGTAGTTTATGGGATGTTTAGCTAATGTATTTGCATCTGAGTTGTATGTAACCTTACTTGGCAAGGATGCATTAAATTGATCAAAAGTGACAGTAAAGACATTTATAATGTCTAAAAAGATTTCTATTTCAAATAAATTATTTTGAACCTTCTGATTATCAAAGAATCTCGAAAAATGCATCACGATTTCTACAAATATATTAACCGCACAACTGTTTTCAACATAGATAATAAGAAATGTTTCTTGAGCAGCAAATCAGCCTATTAGAACGATTTCTGAAGAATCATGTGACACTGAAGCTTTGCCATCATATATATATATATATATATATATATATATATATATATATATATATATATATATATATAAAATATATAAAAATAGAAAACCGTTAAGTTTAATTGTTATAATATTTTACAATATTACTGCATTTATGATCAAATATATGCAGCCTTGTTGAGCATAATAGACTTCTTTTACAACAAATCTTACCGACTCCAAACATTTGAGCGAACATTGATTTTCAGTCTTACTTATAATCACATCCACCTTTTATTAATACATATTGCATCATTAATGCTAATTTATTTTATTTGTTTACAGGCTTTGGCAGAGAAAAGGTGTGGTATTTTTGACCATAGTCCTTTTTTCCTTTTTCTCAATGGCTTACTCAATAGAAGGAACACATCAGCAGGTGAGCTCAGCATTTGCCTGTTGGTCACAAATCTGTAGCCAGAATCATGATTTTGCTGCTTGTACTATTTTTTTCTTTTCTTATGATCTTTTCTTTTGTTTTACAAAAAGCTTCTGCAAGGTAGTAATTTAGCAGTTCTGTGTTGTTCACATGCTCTAATAGAGTTGTAGTTATTCTGAAGCTTCTTAGCCACTCTTTAATGCGTTTGCCATTGTTTGTAGTATGTACAGTACCTGGAAAAGAAGTTCCTGTGGTGTGCCTACTGGGTAGGCCTGGGTATCTTGTCTTCGGTTGGTCTCGGAACGGGATTGCACACGTTCCTCCTGTACCTGGTAAGAGTTCAAACAGTGGACTGAAATTTAGACTTAAATTTCTCATTCTAGGGAGTGTTTTCTGGGTGAAAGTTTGTTTGTTTGTTTTTCTCAGTAGAAACAAAGTCAACTTTTATATGTGCCATACCACACAACAAAGCTAATAAACATAAAAGTCAAGTTTTGGTTCTTTGAATACAGTGACATCGGGTATTCCCCTAGATTAACTGTCAGGGGCCCAGTGCTCTGTCAAAAGGGAAGAGTATTTGTGCTGGATGTTCCACTGAAGTTTATTAATAGTGTGACAGTGAGAGCATGTGCCTCTCTCTGCTTCTCTGCAGCAGATCTCGTAAGCAGAACCTTTCGCAGTTTCCACTGACTCAGATTGAACTGCTAGACAGTGGTCAGGAGTGTCCACTTCCACTGGCTGTGGTGAATTCACACCCCTCCTTTGTCACCGGGGAATTCTAGTACTTTGCGCTCGGTTTGTGTGTCTATGGGCGGCATTGTGAAAGAATGGGATGTGAAAGTGCAAATACGCACAATGTTTCGCCATCAGACTTTTGTTTAAAGATGAGCAAATTTTTTCACACATCAAGCTCTATTTTTTGTCGTTTTAATTGTTTATAGGACAAGATCTTGTAAAGGGGCTGTCAAAGCAAGCGTAACTAAAACCGTTCTGCAATAATATTTATTTGATCAATTCAAAATCAATTTGAATTGGGTTTTTTTAACCTTTATACACCTAACATTACTTGAGTAGTGGGAAGAAAAAAGGCACCCTTAATATAAAGACAGTATTTTCTAGGTAGTACTTTGTTTTTAGTAGTGAAGTAGTTATAGTATATAATAGTCAAGTATTTATTATTTGTCACCTGATCTTTACAAAATCATTTTATAATGCTGATTTTCTGCTCAAGAAACATTTATTACTATTATCAATGTTGAAAACAGTTTTGCTGCACTTCTACCAATAATGAAAATGTTATCATATACTCACCCTCATGTTGTTGCAAACCTGTAGGAGTTTCTTTCTTCTGTTGAATACAATAGAAGATATTTTAAACAATGCTGGTAACTAGACAGTTGACGGCACCCATTGACTTCCATAGTAGGAAAGAAAAACACTATGGAAGTCAATGGCTACCTCAACTGTCTAGTTACCAGCATTCTTTAAAATATCATCTTTTGTATTCAACAGAAGAAAGAAACTCATACAGGTTTGCAACAACATGAGGGTAAGAAAATTGTGACAGAATTTGAACTATTGCTTTAGTATTTTTGTGCAAACCATTATACATTTTTTCAAGATTCTTTGATCAAAGGTCAAAAGAACAGCATTTATTTGATTTTGTTTTTGTTTTTCTTTAAAAACCGAAACAAAAAAACGAAACATTTTTAACCCCTTATATTAATAATAATAATAATTCATTACATTTATATAGCGCTTTTCTCGACACTCAAAGCGCTTTACATAGAAGTGGGGAATCTCCTCAACCACCACCAATGTGCAGCATCCACCTGGATGATGCGACGGCAGCCATATTGCGCCAGAATATTATTGGCATAGTAATGTCAACTAGTGAAAAAGTTTGGTACTGCGCCCAAACAGAATCTTACTGAAAGCTTATTTTTTGAGATATCAACCTAAAATTTGAAACACAACTTGTTCAGATTTTTTTTGTGCATTTTTAGAGTCCTCCAGGTTTTGAAAATATATATTTTATATAAAATATGAATCATAAAAATTTTAACATTGTACATTTTCATAAACTCAAACTTCTATAACTTTTTTTCTGTTTAACTTCCTTAATTTATTTCACTTCTACAAAAATCGGCCAAATGTCTTCTTCAAAACAAGACCAATCCTATCTATATTCCAAAGCTTTCTTGAATTACAACCATTTAAGTTCAGAATGTGCATTTTCATGTCTATTTAAAAAAAGGGGGTGCCGCTTAAGGGGTTAAACATTTGTAGCAAAAACGCCTAATACCAGGAATACATTTACATTTTTACAGTTTTTATCAAAACTACTTCTCATCTGCATCTAATGATTGAGTTTGGGAAGTGGCTTGTGTCAGGTTTCAGTGCCTGGGAAATAAACTCAATTGCACTGAGTAACCAGATAAAACAGTTGCTGTGACACCATCATGAGCTCATACCTCTGAATGTGATTAACCAATGGTGGTCCTGACTGGCTGACATCACCTCTGACTGTAAAGATCCCAACATTCAGCAGAGTAACCTAAGACCAGCATCAAAATGTAGACTGGGTTTAGGTTTAACAGGCTTTTTAGTGCAGGTCTTGGATATCTCTTTGCATTCTGTTCCTTATAAAACACAACTTTTGATGTGACAAACTAAAGGTTTCTCTATCATTTGTTGCATCTGTGTAGTATTTCCTATTAGATTATGGTTGGATTTGGATGGAGCCATCCACTAAATGGTACCACCTGACTCATTTGTGCCTCCTTCAGTTAAGCAAGGTTATCAGAGGTTAAAAATGCTAGACATGGTATATTGTCCAGTCTCCTCTCCCACGTATATTCTCCCACGGATCGACCGACTGTGGGAAGGTATGACATCACTGTCTGTTTTCACTTAATAAATGAATTGTCATTTCGTCTTTGTACTTTTTTTCCATCGCTCTACATTGAGGTCACAAGCTTTTTGCAGTTGCATTGAACCGCACGGACATATGTGGTGGTTTTACGTAGTTGGTCAGCAAACAATTGTTTATTTTACTCGTGAGGTCACTATTCTTAGAAACGCATCAAGCTGTGCATGTGACAGCGCTCATGGGCAAGAAATGTTCATGCTCACGTGAAGTTTTATTTCAGCCTGTAAACATGTGATTGCATCATTTCCTCCAGGGACCACACATAGCTTCTGTCACCCTGGCTGCATATGAATGTGGCTCAGTGAACTTCCCTGAGCCGCCTTACCCAGCTCAGATTGTGTGTCCGGAGGAGGAGTTCCTAAAGGAGAGCATCTCATTGTGGACCATCATGGCGAAGGTCCGCCTGGAGGCCTGCATGTGGGTGAGTGCTTTCACACCACAGTCTTTGCTCATTACACACAATGCTCCAGCTTACATGAGCTGTTGGGTTTCAGTAGAGCAGGGTTTGAACTAAACTCTGCTGGAAGTTGACCTTCTGGAATGGGATCCAGCAGGCTGAAATGGTCACTCACACTAAAAGGTCACTCACACTAAAAGGTCACTCACACTAGTTTTTGAGGATGTGAACATATTCTAGACCCTGCCAGTACAATTTCACTCACCATTATATCATTATAATAATTATATCAATATTATAAATATAAAAATATATATATTTTTAAATGCATTTAAAATATAAATGTATGTATTGTAATAATATAGATTTTTTTTAATGTAATAGATTTATAATATAATAATTATAAATAATTTAGAAGAATATTTATAATTAATTCTTAATTTAAATGTTAATTCGGTCATTTGTCATGTTAAAATATGCTTACTATGTATTGGGATCAATGCAGCTTCTTATTTTAAGTTTGCATTTTTAAAAACTTTTAATAATGTGTAATGAGTAATCTGCCAAAATGAGAAGATCCTCCATGTTTGGTGATTAGTCTTAAGATGCCAATCTGTGATGTTTTGCTGTGACAAACTTCTTTTTGGCATATAAATTGACATTTCAATTTCCAAACCTGAACTATGATAAGCAGTGAAAGGCTTCTGAGTATTTGTGTGTTTTCAAAAACCTAGTATTACCGTCCCAACGTAACGTCTTGTTTGTGAAGACTTGCAGAACTCAGAAGCTGTTGTTCATGATCGATCACACTTTTGTCTTCTTTAGGCTCATAATGTGTGACTGTGTTTGCAGGGTGCGGGCACGGCTATCGGAGAGCTGCCTCCTTACTTCATGGCGCGGGCGGCACGGCTTTCTGGAGCAGATCCTGATGATGAAGATTATGAGGAATTTGAGGAGATGCTGGAGCAGGCACAGAGCGCACAGGTCTGGATTTCATCTCAGAAGCACATGTCATATACTGGACCCATGTGTCCAAACTAATAGTTAACCTTCATACGGACATCAGCTCATTAGGATCTCCGGTAGATGTTCAAAGCTCAACTAACTATTTCCTACTAGTGGTCATGCCTTTATGAAGCTGACAGTGATGAAGCAGCAGAGACTGTATCCTGTTGGTGGGTGGGGTCCTTGTATCCTATTCCCATGAGTCCCCACTAGTGTGGTTCACTTACGCAGGTCACATGATTTCTTGGAAGGGCTCTCCCCTGACTTCCAGTAAACCCTTTGAGCAGCGGGTGACTCAAAGTCAGAGCTTCCCTTTAATCATTGCCTCTTAGTGTCTAAGTGGGACCCCACATGGTCTGTGCCTTCACACAAGACTTTTAATTGGTCATCTTTAACAATGTTGTATTCCACCTCAAGGTCTGGTGATTAATGCCAGCCTTTTTTTTATATCTTTTTTCTATCTTTTGTTATTTTAGGCATAAATGTTTTCTTAGTTTTTGCCTTAAAATGTTGTTGAGTAACTGAAAGCTGATTCCAGAAATGTTTTTACTACAATTATATAAAATATTTACTTTATGTAAAAAAATAAGTGAGTAAATGTATTACATTAATATTTGTATGATATTTTAACTATTATTATTATTGAATATAATATTTTATGTTTTATATAAACACATTTTTTAAACAATATTAAACCTATTTTACAGTATAAAAAGTTGTAGAGATTGTTCAGTCCTTGCAGACTTATGATCACTTTTCCATGCCAAGTCTTAATTTTTAAATTGTCAAATTTCTTACAGGATTTTGCATCAAGAGCCAAGCTTGCAGTGCAAAACATGGTGCAGAAAGTGGGATTTTTTGGAATTCTGGCTTGTGCTTCTGTAAGTTTTATTTTTTTACTTGATGTCTTTATCATTGCTTGGTTTGTAATTGCAGAATTTAAATGTTTCACAGCATGGGTGTAGTTTGCTGTGAAACATTTAAATTCTGCAATTTTTGCAAAAAAAAAAAAAAAAAAAACAATAACCAAAGCAAAGTCAATTATCAATTATATAGGCTACATCGCGCGTTCAGAGCTTTTATAAGCACTAAGTTCTCGTCCGAACTAAATGGACCAATTATCAGTGCAATATGACAGAAGCCTGGATTATTTACATGAGTGGTGTGATTTGCGCGAGTTGCTCCTATCGGTACAACGATGATAAAAATGTGTGACCCATCTGAATTCTGTAGACAATTTACTACTTTAAAATGCTATGGGGAAAGTCAAACATGATCTGAAACAGCCCCATGATATTGTATCTATTTATTGTGGTAAATTTTGACAAACATGTAGAATTTATAATAGATAATCTGTTATGGGAATAGATAATTTTTATAGATTTATATATATTTCTATAGATTTATATTAAGATAAATCATGTAAACAGTGGCATGTTGTAGCTTCTCAATGTGTAGGTTGCTATTTTTTATAACAAATGCTATAGATAATTGTTTTTTACATTGGCCTAAGCATGGTAATGAGGAGCTATCAATAGTCTTACTGTAATTATAGCCTTAATATAACAAATGCGACAGTTGAACAATTACACAAACTATGTTACTAAGCACAGTTATATATGCATAGTTACTTATGTTCTAAGCGCAAGAGAATCAAAAGACTGGACCTTCTTGAATTGTTGACTATACAATCAGTTTCCCTCATCTGTAAAATGTGTTCTGTTCTCGATGTTAAACAAAAACCCGGCCTTCAGAAATTCTGAGATGACAAAATCAATGAGCCTGGTGAACTGTTAAGAAGTTGTAAATAAACGTTGAAGTTTAATGTACACTGGGTGTTTTGTAAGAATATATATTTTTTTTAATGGTTCTGAGTTTCAAATGCATTTGTCAGATTATTGTCTTTTGGTGCTTACCAACACTTATGCATATCTGTTTCTCAGATCCCAAATCCCTTGTTTGACCTGGCTGGAATCACCTGTGGTCATTTCCTGATTCCATTTTGGACCTTCTTTGGAGCGACTCTCATCGGAAAGGCCGTTATTAAGATGCACATTCAGGTATACAGAGAGTAAGAAAACAAATGTTAAAAATTTGTTAAACCCCTTTTTGAGTGTCATTCCTATAGAGATGATTCCCAGTATTTTTTCAGTTGATCGTGCCATTAGATCATCAAAGGCAGACCTTTGCATGTGGCTCTTTTGAGTTTAAAATGTTGACTCAGCAGATTCTAGACAGCGGTGCATCTGATGTCTACAGAGCTGCTCATGTCATCCAAATGATCAAATCATGAGCGGGAGTGAGTCAGTGATCTCACCGGGTGTCATGTCTCCTCACTTCTCGCTGTCTCCTAAAGACACTCTCTGCCCCCCCACAAGACACATCTGCTACACTCGCCTTCTTGAGGAACATCCCGTTGATTCATTGTCTGACAATGTTTATCCACTTTTTGTTTCTCTACAGAAACTATTTGTTATCATAACATTCAGCAAGCACATAGTGGAGCAGATGGTCACTCTGATCGGGTGAGTAATGACACCACCGTGAGGTGAATATGGACACCCTGTGTAAACAATGGTAAACATTATAGTGAATAATCAAGAACACCTGAAATTATAGTAGTTGTGCAAATTCTGAAGGTTTTGTCTTATTTGGTTCGATGAGTGGCAATTCAAAATGCATTTTAGACATACAAAAATAAATATATTATTAATCATTTATTTATTTTTTGCATGCAAATTACTTATCAAATAGATGCAGCCTTGTTCCATATGTTTAAAAAAAAATCTTACCAACCCCAAACTTTAGAACGGTAGTGCACAGATGAATAAAGAGTTCTTTTTTTGCCAGTAAGAAACAAATGTCATTGTAACATGTAAATGCACTAGAGGAAACTAAAAAAAGGATCTAGCAGAGTTTAACTCTTTCATGAACTGTGGGCAGCTCATTTTAGTCTGAATCATCTAAAGAATCGCATATAGTTTCTGTTCCTCTATACTACTATATAGGACATGTGAATGGCTAAATATGTCCAGGTTACATTTCACTCCAAAATCAATTAAAAAAAGAAGATGTGTTGCTTTATCTTATTTTAAGATCAGGGTTTTTCCTGGCTCAAAACGAGGCGGAGGTGGTAAAATCCTGATCATGTTTTTTAATAATGTACATAATACATTTTTCGTAGATGTTCATATAGCCTACTGTGTTTCCCAGAGTATGTTAGTGTGTTGAGCTCGGTACCTCTAGAGGGGTCCGGGGGCATGCTCCCCCAGAAGAAAATTTTCACTTTGAGTGCCTCGAATCCGCTGTTAAAAACAATCCACCCGCCAACCTATGATATACTCTGATTTAGATATCTGCATCATAACATTATAATTATTCAAATTCTCAGTGTTAAGCATGATAATATGGTAACATATCAGTAGCTGCTTTAAAAATAACTTTTATTTTACTTCTTTTGGCAAAATTACATTTCCTTAATAGCCTAAACAGAGGCTCCCTTCAAACTTAAATTGTCAATGTTTCATTACTTCACTGTTGAAAAACACTCTTATCAAAATACGTTCTTTACCTTTTATAAAGGGCATTTTTTTCCCTGATTTTATTAAATGTATGCTCCATCTTTCATTTCAAATTGAAACAGCGCAACTTTGTTACCATCAGTATATTATTATCAACTATCAATCGCCACTTACATTCAATTAAATAAAATCAGAATCATCCTCGCGGTTTCGGTGATTCCCTAGTTATTTTTTATTTAGTTTTTTTTTATATTGAAAATTGTTTTAATCAGGGCATTTGTCCGGTTGGGCAAGTACAATTCTCTTTAACTTGTCCCTTAAAAAACCCACACGTGTCCCGGACAAGCGTTATTGTCGAGCCCTGACTATTACACATCTTCTGAAATCGCCGGATCAATACACAGCACAAAGGAGGAGCAGAAACAAGCGATAGAAGCATTGCTTAAGCAAATATAAAATACTGCGATCATTAAACGGCATATAAATCAAAACTGCCAAACATTAACGCATGAAATCTCAACCCAGGAAGAGGTAGGCCCGATATAGGACTGTGCAAGCATTAGGGGTGTTGATGGACTCAATCTACTCGGTTACTTTTTTCAATTAAGTTAATTTCTTTTGATATATTGCATGTTCAGATATTAATAAAACAAAATATTCTGGGGGCATTGAAAGTTTTGTGAAAATGATCAAAAATGCTGGCAGTGGTTGGCAAAAACATTGGCGGGGAAAGAGTTAATTGTCATTAAAATAATGTCAAAACCCTATTAAGACTTTATTGCATTAAATGTCCTTATTAACTATGTAATGTTTTAGGGTGAAATGTGATTGACCTTAACACTTTTTGTAACACATACTAAGGCTACTTATTAGTAAGCCTGAGAAGTTTTCACCATTTATGGTGATGAGGTTCTGTGCACAGAGAGTTTAGATGATGTAGCAGAGTGACTCAAGAGTAGAGATGTGGTCTCCGTGTTGGCACTCAAAAGTAAAAATGAAATGACTGTTCATCTTTGAATGAGGCACAATTGTAGCTTCATAATTAAGCCACATTGAAGTAACTTCATAATTACAATCTAAGAATGTGGTGAGCATGTTTCGTCACATGATCTGGACAAGATCCTTTGGATTTGAAGAGCTGCTCAAACTTGAGGATCTTAATCATCAGACTGTTTGTGGTGAGGTCATTTGACTGAGACCAGTAACATTCAGTATTAGTATTTCTTTGCTTTTTTGATGTAATAAAGACATGGTAATTGCACCTTGAACTGGAAAGATGTGTGGTGCAGAAATATTATAATTGATCCTACATGATGGTTTGGTTTCAGTGACATTCACACACACCCCCCAAAACTGGGCGGTTCTTCCTACATTGCAGTGATGACACAATATTGAGTCACTTCCTCATTAATTGCTTTAGAGCAGTTCCTACAGAAGCCTCTCTGCTATAAGTGAGGGTTCAGAGATCTGGTGCCTCATTCTTCTGGAGGCTTCACTGATGGAAAGCTGTTGTGCGCTTGGGGAGATCTAGTTGACTTCTGGCTGCTTCCATTCTTGGTAAGACTTTGCTAATCATTTCTTCTTTTTTTTTTTTTTTTGGACAGTATTATCCCTGGAGTTGGAGCATCTCTTCAAAAACCTTTTAGGGAGTACTTGGAAGCCCAGAGAGCCAAGCTTCATAATCCAGCCGGCGAAGGAACTGCAGCGGTAAACATCAAGCAATGAGCTTTTTTTTGTTAAATAAATATAGATTTATTTATTTATTATTATTCTCATTGTTTAATTCTGCAATTTATTTTTTGTATTTTACTTTATTTTAAAGAGAGAGAGATACATATACTGTATGTATAATGTGTATATATAGAAATACACATACATGCATATGTGTGTGTGTGTGTGTATATATATATATATATATATAGACCTTGCTTAATCCATTTATTTTTGTCTTTATTTTAATATAATATAGGTTTAACATGGCCTAGAAAAACATTATTTATTAAGACAAATTGTATTTGGCCATAACATCTTTTAATCTTTGAACCAAGTAATTCAGACATATTTTTATATACGTTTTTTCTCTCTCCCCCGTGCAGGGTGAAAGCTGGCTCTCGTGGGTATTTGAGAAAGTGGTGCTGGTCATGGTGTGCTATTTTATTCTGTCCATCATTAACTCCATGGCACAGAGCTACGGCAAGCGTCTCCAGCAGAAGAAGTACTCAGAGGAGAAAACAAAATGACGGACTCACAGAAAAACATCTCACGCTCCTGTTTTGGAACCTACGAAATATTTAAGCTAAAACTGCTACATGAGCACTGATTTGTGTGCGCTTCTGTATGTTAACGTTCATTCAGATCCCTTTAGTTACGTGAAGTCCCTCTTCATTTGTCTGTAGTGTGCTCTACTATTTAAAATCAGATTTAACATTTATAGAGAATTTTGTCTTTACAGAACCAAGGCAGTCTAGCTAACAGGCTGCGTGGAGTCATATTTGTTGCAATGCCTTATGCAACATTTGGAGGTCATGCTTCCATTGAAGTGAATACAGTTCTTAATCAATAGATTGACTTATTTAATTTCTAACATACAGGTATGGATGGGCAGGGTCTGTTTTGCGAGGTGTTGTGATTGGAATTTTCAGGGATAGTTTTTTTTAATCAATATTGATGTCATTTTGTATTTCTTTAACTGTTTAAAAGAGGATAGCAATATCAACTCAGAACATTGTGGTTTCTAAATAGTTTGCACATCTTGTAAATAATGTTTTGACTATACGCACATGTTTATTCTCCAGAGATCTTAAACCAAAATGTCACACACTAGTGGATGTAACTTTTAACCCAAGAAACTAAAGATGTGATATTTGCATTTGTTCGTGCATTTCAACCTTTGACATTTTAACTAAAACCACAAGTTGATCCATATACTTTCCTCTTTTCTTATTTTGGGCTGAAATATTTGTGTAGCTAACTATAATTCTCTCAGAACCAACATTAAATTGATTAATACATCTGCTGTGTTGCATGCGCGTTTTACGTTAATCTGTGAATTATTATCCCTCCCCAAAAAACCATGAAAATTCATTTCTTTGGGTTCAGACCAATGGGTGACAAGTTGTAGGATGCAGCCCAAAAGCAGGTATGTGAAAGGCTTTGAAATATCTATCAATCTGTCTGTCTATCTTTGTTCTATCTATCCTTCTATCTGTTTGTCATTCTGTCTGTTGTTCTTTGTCTATATCTGCCTGTCATTCTAGCCATCTCTATTTGTCATTCTATCTGTCCTATCCGTTTGTCGTTTTGTCTATCATTCTTTGTCTATATCTGCCTGTCATTCTATCTGTTTTTCTATTTGTCATTCTATCTGTCCTATACATTTGTTTTGTCTATAATTCTCTGTCTATATCTGCCTGTCAATCTCTCTCTCTCTCTCTCTCTCTCTCTCTCTCTCTCTCTCTCTCTCTCTCTCTCTCTCTCTCTCTCTCTCTCTCTCTCTCTCTCTCTCTCTCTCTCTCTCTCTCTCTCTCTCTCTCTCTCAACAAGTTTCAGTAGTATGTTGTGCTCATACAGCCACAAGTGTCCCATTTTGTCAGGTAGCTTATCAGACTGGTGTTGGCTGTAATTCATATGGCAACAGCAGTCTAATAGGCTGCCTGAAATTTTGGGATTAGTCACCATCCGCATGTTTTCAGGGCTGAATTTTGTGCCATAAATGTTGAACTGAACAATATTTACTAACTGGTGAATGTTCAGTGCGATGGGTCTGAGCATTTAATGGATTATTTCCTGGTTTGTTGAGGCAGATGGATTGTATGCGAACATATTTAAGTACAACTAATATTTAGCTTTTTTAAAACAACTGTAAATGTAGTGGTAAGATCAATCACTCAAATTTTTCTTATTGCATTCAGCTATTTAGGAGAAAGATGTCAAGGCCAGTTATATATTTTACATTTCATTATCACAATAAAAAGCATTGTGTTTGTCACACGTGTTTGAATTTTTCCCCACTGATTAAAAAGCACGTTATAGTGTGTTACTAGTGTTTTTTCCCCCTCACAATTTGTTGAGCCATTAGGAACATAGACTGTAAAAAAAGAAAAGAAAAAAGTTCAATGGATGGGCCATATGTGAACAACACTTCTTCAGTGCGAATTCAAAAGCGTCATTCGTTTTTTTTTTAATGGGGGTCTTTTGTTGTTTGTGACGGGACATTGATTGTTGTATGGATGAATCGTCCTTTTCCTACTGCACTTGCAGATTAATTCAGGATAATGCAGATTCCATCTATCGAAGTGTTCCACTGTACAATTCGAATGTTCATTATGTTGTTACGTAATAATTCTGCAGAATGTATTTACCAGAGCCGTTGAAAAATTGTGAAACTGCTGTCTATCTTGTTTTTTCAAAGAGAGCCAGTGACAGCGCGGAGCTATTGAACCACGTGACCGCGTGGTGGTTATATCAAGATCAACACATGTTGCAACTTTTCAACGGCTCTGGAGTGTAAAAAAAAAAAACACAGATTTTTTTTTTTTAAATACTAATCAAATGCAGGCAATATCTATGTAATCATAAATGGTAAGGTAATCATTAAACAAAAATATCAGAGAACCCCCCTGTAAATATATCAGATAGTAATAATAATAATAAAACATATTCTAAAAATTCAGCACTAATTCTAGGTCTTCTAAATTACAGCCAGATGTGCGTGCTTCCGTTGAAGCTCAAGATGCTCTTTGAATCATTTTCAAATCTTGCAGGAGAAAAACCCAGGGGCAAACTAAGACATTTTGAAAATCTTATTTTTCCAGTTACAACTTTCTTTTGCTGACACTGCAGAATGTGTATTCATAAGTGGCTCAATTAAACATTGCTTTTATTGAATTAAATATATTTAAATTATTAAAATACAGTTAGATAGATAAATATTTGTATATCACACAATGAATTGCCCTATTTTAACAAATATATTTCTCCAGAGGCCAGTTAAGTCATATAATATGGAATCATATCAAATATTTATGATAAGCCGACTATGATAGGTGTGTGTAGCTGGAGATGATCTGCTCTAGTGCAGTAAAACTGTCCAGAAAATCCTCCTCAGAGATTCCAAACTTTGTATACTGATGAACATAAGCCCTACAGGGAAAAAAATTTTTTTTATTACATTTAAAAAGTACAGAATTTTATCCAGTATTAATGCTACTGTGTTTCTCACCTTGAGGCAAACATGTTCCAAGCCTTCCTGACTATATTGTCCAGTGGTTTTAAAAGGTACTGGCTGTTACTGACCAAAGTGGCAGACTTTTCATATCCGTTGAAAGCTACAGGGGAGTTCCATGTGCTGAAACAATTTTCTGTTTTAAGCCACGGCACATATAACGCAGGATCCTTAAAACCATCTGTTGATTAAAGTATTTTTCATGTTAGTTTCCTATCCACCTTATGTGACAAGTTTGAGAACCATTATCTTACCCTGATTCACTATTGTAAGCCTAATATAAGTGTTTATATTTTAGACCTGACGGGACTGTTTCCATGGGAAATTGCGTACATTCACTCGTCCGTGCATGTCTCGTCATATCTGTAAATAGAGAAAAGTTGCTCCGGCTACTTTGACGTGTGTGTGCTGTGGGACTGGCATTGGTTAGTTGTCTAAACGAGCGAGAAAGGTCGACATGGAGCAGCTAAATCTCGAACTCCGGGGACTCACGCGTTTTAAACAAACTCAGAACAGGAGACTCTGCTGGCAAAAAGAGAACGCGACAAAACTTGTAATAAAACAAGAATCAACATTGACTTGGCTTTTTCAGAGATGGCATGAACTGAGGGATTTGAAATGTTGTAAAAGCGACGTGGAGATGGCCTTTTTATTACTCAACAGTTAAAAGTATTTTATCATACAGATAAATTGCTAAATGTAGTTCTAACAGATTTCATTATGGTTGTTGTAGTGCTTTGTTCTGAAATTTATTTTCAAGAAAGTACCGTGTCTATTAATAGGTAAAGCTACAGTAACATCTTCAGTCAACTTGAGATCCCTTTTCATCTAAACTGGTTATATCTCTTAGGCCTAGTAGTGAATGTTTTGTGAGCGGTAGGATAACCATGTTCATCCTCACAGTCCCGCAGAGCTGAAGCACAACCAAAACAATGTTCTTCCGCAAAATGCAAGCAGTTTTGTTTTTTAACTGCTAGAGGGCCAAAAGTTACAGTGTACCTTTAAAAATGCTTGTTCATGGATGGAAGTACATTAAAGGGCTACTTGCCTGTAACTGCAGTAGATACGTCTTTCCCCCGCAGTATTAGAAGATTAGCAAGTGACGAATTGAAACTTTTATGCCTACTGTTTGTCACGCTCTCTCCTCCTGATGTGACGTTTACTGTCCAGTCAATTCCTTTAAAAAATAAAGCATTTTAGTTCCACAAAACCATTAATGTAGACAATCAATGAAGTAATATTTTGGATTTCTTCTGTTATGTGTCGTGTATATAAAGCATCCTTCCTAATATTACATGAATATGTGACATGACAGCACTGACCTTCTTCCATCCTAGCGCTGGCGATGAGCATTTGACGTAAATGCTTGAGCAGACCAGGCCAGTTAAACGCACTGTAGGCCAGAGACGTGCTGGACATCTGAGGAATGTTACTCAAGCTGAGCAGTTTGTATTCGGGGTGACACACCAGAGAACTCAGTAATTCCCCTGTAGAAAGCAGATAAACACTGGTTAAGGAATTCCTGATGACTCTCTGAAATTGGACGTGAACTGTGAGGCATTTGTACCTATGGGGTTTCTGTTGTAATGGCAGGGTGAGTCAGCAGTATAAGCGGGCTGAAGAACACTGCCCAGCTGGTGAGCGATCACCTTATTAATGTCACTGATGGACATGTGTTTGATGTTCATCAGATGGCTGCAGATTTTGTGCACAGTGTCATTCTCGTGAACCAGAATAGCGTCAGAGAGCTGGTAGAGATGTGACAGCGTGAGCACAGAGTTGTAGTTTTGCACGATCACCTGGAAAGGAAAACAGAATCACAAAAGCATAGCAATGATTAGAATAAGGATCAATGCCAAATAAGACTTTGTTTAAATCAAATCTAGTTTAAAACATGTACCAAGTTCTTAGAAATGTACCCTTTGTATTCATGTTGGTTTAACAGTTTTGATAGCAAGACAAGACACCACACTTCCCCAGTTGATTAATCAGTACATTAAGACAGTTTTTTTATTACAAGTTTTCTAGAATGTTGTTTAAATATGCAAATGCATCATTAATTAAATATGCACTAATTTGCATACATTTCCAGAACAGACATCTGAACATTGGATGAAGCCAGATTTAAAGTTCTTGTATCATTTTGTTTACACATTAGAGTTAAAGGTTTGTACAGAGGGGGATTTGGGATCCATTTTTATCACTCCATATATCAGAAAATACTGTAAATTAACCATGCTTTTAGGAATAAAATGTTATAGAAATCATGTGAATGATATATGAACAAACCACTGTGTAAAAAAAAAAGTTACAACATAGATAAGAATAAAACTGTAAAGTTTGGTGTATGTAAATGCAACTGTACTGTACTTGACTGTGCAATAAAATCAACACTTCATTTTATTTTGGATGTTTTCTTTCCATTAATCTGAAAGCAGGCATGGAAGAAAATCTCAGACAGTGTGCGAATGCTGAATTGAGTTTTCTCTCACATCTTCTTGTGCTTGAATGGACAAATTCACACAAAATTATGTCAAAATGCCCATCTTGGCAAGTATCCTAGTAGCCTTAGCATCGAGCCTAATTTTTTCTTTTCAAGATTTTCATTCTTTTAATAAGGCTTTTTCTTCATTATGATGTCATGATAGTTGCTTCACCCTGACATTTTGACTTTGACTAAATTTTATTTTAATTCATAAATTAAAAACATGTTTAAAATATAAGGTCTATTCAAATCATTGAATGTATGACTTACATTTTCTGAACAAATGAATAGATCCCTACAAAAACAATCGTCATGTCAATCAATGACCCAATTGCTACTACATCAAATACATCATTAAAATACAAAAAGGTCACTACCTCACCAGCTCCATAAGGCCATGTTATTTGATTTAGGATGTAGGACTGGGGGTATGAGTCCCTCAAACGTTGAGTGATGTAGGTACCCACACCAGAACCGGTGCCCCCTGCAACACTCATCATGGTGAAAATCCCTGCAAGACGATCACATCGCTCGATCTCCATCCGCACCATATCCTCCACAGCCTCTTCGTGACGTGGTCCATGAACACAGAACCTTCAAAGAAGAACAGTGAGTAAACTGAACTCAAAAAACAAAACAAAAACAAAACAAAAAACACATTAAGAGCTCGAACTAAGAGCTGCTCTTCTTCTTACCCATTTGCCCAGTTGTTTCCAGAGCCCTGCTTCTGGGAGAAATGTGCCTTGTCTCCATACCTCCATCTTCCAGATTTTGAAGCCTTGGCTATTGCTTGAGAGATAACCTTGGGCTCCATATCAACAAGTACTGACCGCGCCACAAGTTCTGTGAGACATACACATTGGGAACTTAATAGATATCATATTACAGATGTATTAGAAAACATCAGTGGGTTGTGTTGAACCTACCTCCAGTTGAGCTTTCATAAAAGAATCTCTCATCGCTGCATTGCTTGTACTTCTTTCTGTTCGGTCCATTTGAGTCATCGCTTATGACACTGAAGAGCTCGTGTCCGATCTGATTCCCACACTGACCCAACTGTAAGCTTACAACCGACATAGCTGCTATCTATCTACGGGCTCTATCTGTCCACATTACCCATTAAACGATATGACAAACGTCTCACACGATCTCATAGCATTATGTGAGTAACGTTACACAACTCCCAAAAGTGTAGCTATAGCAACGTTTACCTCCTAACTCAATGAGACAAATTCCCTGGGTGTCTGTACGGAGAGTCGAAACAAAGCTATGAAATACACTATATCAAGTAGCATTAAGTCACTACTTTACAAAAAAAAACTTTTACAAAGTAAAAGAAGAGAATCTGTGCCTAACTTACAGCTGAAGGCGGGTGCAGGTTTGCAAGCGTCGGAACTGATGCATGATGGGACTGAGAGTTACAGTGAAAAACATTTCTACAACCAACCATCAGATGGCGCACAAAACATACCTTCTGTTGGCTTCCTGCCTTCCTTGTTCTACTTGCGTACTATGGTAGATGTCACGAAAACTAAGTTTAACCATGTTGAAATGGTTTCAACTTGTAAAAAGCATTTATTAAGGACACCCGTCCTTATTAGACATTCTCTGATTGTGGTGTGTCGCCATCATAGGTCGCCATAGAAATGCGATCAGCTCCAGCTCCGATTCCAAATAGAATGTCACGTCTTGTCATATCGTCGAGCCTGCATACAATATTAATTTTGTTGTCTATTGAACCTACGGACGGTAATTACGATATGGCGTGAACGCACGCAGCACGTAGGTCATATTTCACCCCAAAATCAAACTGAAAATTAGATAATGTTTTTGCAAAAAGCATAAGATTTGTTTTAATATTTTACAAGCACTTTTTTCTCAAATTATTTTTTAATTTGTAAGTTAATTCTATATTTATTCGTCGTGGCGACTCTCCTTAGATTTTCATCCCGTCAAAATATTTATTTCTTTAATATAAACTATTCAACACAATACATTTACAATGTAAGTAATAAGTAATTGTTTTTTTTCTTCTTCATATTGCATTACAATAATAAAAATGTATTTATATATATTTTCATATTTATTTATTAAAATGTACTAATTAATGCATTTATTTGTATTACAGTGAATTTGAGGAAACGTGATATTTTATTATTATTATTTTTGATGCAGGGTTAAAATATGATAATGTTGATATAGGCTATATATATACACACACACACACACACACACACACACACACACACACACACACACACACATTACAAGAAAAAACTTTCTTGGTTTGAAATTTATATACAAATATATACAGTGCCAGTCAAAAGTTTGGGAAACATTACTATTGTTTTAAATGTTTTTGAACAAAGTCTCTTAGATCATCAAGCCTGCATTTACTTAATCAAAAATACAGGAAAAAATTGTATTGTGAAATATTATTACAATTTAAAATAATGGATTTCTATTTGAATATACTTTCAAATATAATTTATTATTTCTGTGATGCAACGCTGAATTTTCAGCATCATTATTCCAGTCTTCAGTGTCACATGTTCCTTTAGGAATCAGTGTTGTTTTTACAGTCTATGGTTTGGAAACAGTTGTGCTGCTTAATATATTTTTTTATAACGTCATACATTTTTTTCAGGACTCTTTGATGAATAAAAAGTTGCAACAATATACACTATCGTTTAAAAGTTTGGGATCAGTAGTTTATTTCGGTTTATTTAGTTCTTTTGAACTTTTTATTCATCAATTAATCTTAAAAAAATCTTTAAAAAAGTATCACAGGTTCCCAAAAAAATATTAAGCAGCAGCAACTGTTTCCAACATTGATAATAACTGAGAATCAAATCAGCATAGAATGATTTCTGAAGGACCATGTGACACTGAAGACTGGAGAAATGATGCTGAAAATTCAGCTTTGCACCATATAAATAAAATATATTTTAAAGTATATTAAAATAGAAAATCATTATTTTACATTGTAATAATATTTCACAATATTACATTGTATTTTTTCTGTATTTTTGATCAAACAAATGCAGGCTTGATGAGCATAAGATACTTCCATAAAAAACATAAAAAATAGTGGGCTAATGTTTCCAAACTTTTGACCAGTATTATATATATTGTGTTTTTACTTATTTATGTATTGGATGTGTTTTTTGACAGTTGCCTACACATAAAAACCATGATAAAACAATTTGAAGTCGAGCAAGAGTATTTTCCACATTCTGTGGTATTTTCCCGCATTCCTCCGCGCGGGGGTGTCGTCAGTCAGTTTGCGCGTCCATGCCGGTCATGGCGACTGTGCGTTCATGTCCATGAGGCGGGAAGCGCGAGCTCCTCACGCGGTGTGAAGTGATACCAGACGGCGAAATCAACGATGGCTGGCGTTTTCGACATCGATCTGGACCAGCCGGAGGAAAATGTCTCCGATGATGAGCTGGAGGAGGTAACGGCCGGCCGGTTTTGAAGTAAACGGCACGCGGGAGTGTCTTCCACCCCGAGCAGAGTGTGGAGGCCTGAGGCCCGAGGAATACGCGTCAGGCTGCTTTATGTTATGCTAACAGGCTAACACGTTTAACGTACAGTGTGTTTTGTGTACTGAATAACTTTGATATTCTGCATGTCAGCACATGCGTCAGAGATAACGGAGTTTTACTACCCGAAATGCGTCTTATATGTACTAGTCGAAGATGGGAGCTGGAGATAATAGGGTTGTATTTAAACTTAACGTTACTAATACTTGACAGTACAGTGTACAGTAAAGGCCATTTAAAGGGCTGGACGTACGTGTCGTCTTTCACATATGATGTTGCAGTGCAGCCCACCGTATATATATTTATTTTTGCATGCATATCGCTTTAAATTTTTTACTGACTTTAATAAGTCTTGTTATATTTACTAGGATCAGTCAATTAGGAGTTGCAACGCCATAGATGGTGCATGTCACCTTATGGGATCTCTGGGAATAGTATTGCGAAATCTGATCCCTTACGTTTTCATGTTCAGATTAGAAGTCCTGCCAACTGTTGCCTCGTAACGTTATCTCTTCGTGTACTGATCATCTCTCCACCCAATATAACGCTGTTCACCATTGCAGTGAATTGAGCTTTTATTGATCATGCATTTAATGCTTCTCTTCTGCAGGCTCAGATCAATGACCTTATAATGGATCAGTGCAGTGGCTTTGAATTGTGAGTATATGTAGTGGTTGCAATTCAAATTTAGAATGTTTTATTTGTTAATATTTGAACTTTATTATTAAACTAAGTTGCAGATTGACAGATTCTAAAAAAGATTACACTTGGAAAAACAACAATAACATCAATATTCTGATGATTGGAATAATGCACATTGTCATTTGTTATTTTTGGTTTGTTCTTATAGTAACATGGACGACTGTGAGAAGATTGAGATATCGGAGGACAATGTGAACCAAGGCACTGAGAACATCCGTCCAGAGTGCTTCGAGCTTCTCCGTGTGTTGGGGAAAGGTGGTTATGGAAAGGTATAAAAAAAAAAGAAATGTATCAGGGGTTAATGAAACAGGGTTATTATATACCAACTAAACCTATTAAAAGCTCTTTTGTTAATTGAAATAAAGCTGAAATAAAATACAATAGAGATAAATTAAAGGGGTAATTCACCCAAAAATAAAAATTCTGTAATTAATTACTCACCCTCATGTCGGTCTAAACCCGTAAGACCTTCGTTCATCTTCGGAACACAAATTATTATATTTATGTGCACAAAAATAACGACTTTATTCAACAATTTCTTCTCTTCCGTGTAAGTCTCTGACGCGGTTCACGTTGTAAACACAGTGCAGCGCTTCCGGGTTCTACGTCAGAATGCTGGCTTTTTATTGGCTGGCTCCTGGTCAGAATCACATGCATGCGTCATGGTGCTCAACATCAGAGACTGACACGGACATGTTTATTTGCGCACAAAAAGTATTCTCGTCGCTTCATAACATTAAGGTTGAACCACTGTAGTCACATGGACTATTTGAACATTGTCTTTACTAACTTTCTGGGCCTTGAAAGTGGTTATAGTGTTGCAGTCTATGGGTGGGGGGGATGGAAAGCTCTCAGATTGCATCAAAAACATCTTAATTTGTGTTCGAAAGATGAAGGAAGGTTTTACCTACGGGTTTGGGAACGACATGAGGTTGAGTAATTTAATGACAGAATAAAACATTTTGGGTGAACCAAACATTTGAGATGTTGCCTGAAAATAAGTTTGTTGAAGCAAAAAATAAAACTGGAAATAAAGAATAAAACTGAAATAAAAATAAATTGAACCTAAATATATTTAAAAAATAATAATTAAAAAAACGAATAAAAAGACAAAAATACTATTAATTTAACAAAATAAATTAAAATGAAATTTAAAATATTTACAGAATACTAAAATAACACAATTTTATCTTTTTCTGTTTGTTTTTTTTAAATAGGTTTTCCAGGTTCGGAAAGTATCCGGTCCAGAATCAGGAAAAATCTTTGCAATGAAAGTCTTAAAAAAGGTTTAGCAAATTCCCTTCATTTGAATGCAATAGTTAACATTTGTCGCAATGTCTCAATGTCACCTTTTTATACTTGTAGGCTATGATTGTACGCAATGCCAAGGACACAGCGCATACTAAAGCAGAGCGGAACATCTTAGAGGAAGTCAAGCATCCTTTCATCGTTGATCTAATCTATGCCTTTCAGACGGGCGGCAAGCTTTACCTCATCCTTGAATACTTAAGTGGTTCGTGGATCAAGAACAACCTTTGTCTCTTGGAAATAGAAAACTTCTCATTCCTTCCACTCCCCTCCTGTTGCTCTGGAGTTGCTAAAGAAGAATATATTCTGCCATTGGTGGCATTTCTTCTTTGAATGTCTTTTTGTTTTAGTTTTAGTTTTTTTTAGTTTTTTTTGCATAGAGGGGATTTATTGTTTAAATTTGTTTGCTGAAATGTTAAATATGTTAAAGTAAAACAGTACTTTTGCAGTGCGATCTTGTTTTGAAATCGAATGTGGTAAAGCTTTACTATCAGTCCATCTCTATGTTTGCTCTTAAAACTGATGTTTGTGGTAAAAACATTTTTTTCTTTTGCAGGTGGGGAGCTTTTTATGCAGCTTGAGCGAGAAGGGATTTTCATGGAGGACACAGCCTGGTAAGAGAGGCCGATTGGTTTGTTCGATTTGTTATTTTTTAAACGGTTTTCTAGGACACATGAACACAGACACATGCATTCAGTAAGCCTTAAATTCAACATGATGAGATGAACAAAGATTATCATAATGATGCTCAGGGCTTTTTACATGCAGCTTTTACCTGGCTGAAATCTCTATGGCTCTCGGACATCTGCATCAGAAAGGCATCATCTACAGAGATCTCAAACCTGAGAACATCATGCTCAATAACCAAGGTTTGGGTGCTTCATTTTATAATTTAGAAAGGAGTAAATTGACAATGGAAGTACCTTTTTTTTATTATTATTATATATAATCGGTTTTCTGTCTTATCACAGGACATGTAAAACTGACTGATTTCGGGCTGTGTAAGGAGTCGATTCATGACGGCACAGTGACCCACACTTTCTGCGGCACAATTGAGTACATGTGAGAGACGTTTAAAGAAGTCCTTAACATTCTTGTAATGTCTGAGTTGCTAATTTCCTGTTTTTTCAAATGTCTCTTCATTGCCTGACATGCCTGTGTGACATGCATTTAGATGAATTCTACAGTAGCGTGAGAATTCCTTTATTTCAGGGCTCCAGAGATCCTCATGAGAAGCGGACACAATCGGGCAGTTGACTGGTGGAGTCTGGGGGCTTTGATGTATGACATGTTAACAGGAGCAGTGAGTATATGGTTCAGTGCACTTGTTTTTCATATTTACATTCTGGAATTTAAGTTCCATAATTAATTTCAACAATCAATTAGTGAGTACACTATGTATCTTTTGGCCTTCTAGTAGTTAAAAAACAAAACTGCAGTAATTTTGCGGAAGAACATTGTTCTGGTTGTTCTGTGACTGTGCAAATGAATGTGGTTCTTTCACATGACTATAAAAGAAAAGATTATCTTACTATTCATAAAATATTCACTACTAGGCTTAAGAGAACCAGTTTAGATGGAAAGAATCTCAAGCTGACTGAAGACGTTACTGTAGCTTTACCCATTAATAGACATGGTACTTCCTTGAATATAAATTCCAGCACATCGCTAAAGCAACCATAATGAAATGAGCATTCACAATAGATAATGCTTTACAAAGAACTCTGTTAGAATAATTTTTTTCAAGAAAATACCTTACTCACCTGTTAAGTCATAAAAATGCATCCCTCATTTCTCGTCATTTCCGAAAAGCCAAGCCAATGTTGATTCTCGTTTTATTACAAGTTTTGTTGCGTTCTCTTTTTGCCAGCAGACTCCTCTGTTCGCCGTTTGTTTAAAATGTGTGATTCCCCGGAGGTTCGAGATTTAGCTGCTCCATGTCGACCTTTCTCGCTCTGTGCTACTACAGCATGCACATGTCAAAGTAGCCGGAGTAACTTTTCTCTATTTACGGATATGACGAGACCCTCACGGACGAGTGACGAATGTACACAATTTCCCATGAAAACCTGAGAGTCCTGTCAGGTCTAAAATATAAACGATTATAATAGGCTTACCACAGTGAATCAGGGTAAGAAAAAAAACAACTTTGTTAGATAGATTGATGTATTGACCCATTATTTCAAATTTGAAGAGAAAAAAGTATACCTTTTAAGTGTGATTAGTTATTTAGGCAACGCACCAGTGAATCCGCTAGGAGGGCACAAGCGTTGGTAGGGGATCTGTGAATTATTATATATTTTTAGGCGGTCAAAGTTGATGTAGTTTTAAGATATTAATGAAATATGTTAACAATGAATTCACAAAATGTAATTATATTTAATTCTGGTTTCTAAAGATTCCTCAGAAAACCATTGTGATTTATTTTAAAATCTTTGATCTTTTTCTCAATTTTTTCTTTTACTAAATATTTAGATAATCTTTGAAGAAACGAGTATTAATTTCACATACACTCAAATAAATTCAAAGTAAATATTTTCAATCTAGCATTTTAACAGTTTTAGTAAAATGACAATGTAAAAGCCAGTTATCTGGTGTTCAGACCAAATTTTTAATTTTGTTTAAAATTTTTATATTTATCAGGTTCCTTACAAGGCGATCATTGTGGGTCCTTAGCATTAAAAAGTTTGAAAACGCTAGATAGTTTTTGATCATCCCTACTTTAAATGGATGTGGATTTCCTTTTGATGTGGAGATTTTTTTGCCTTTCTAGCCCCCCTTCACAGGAGAGAACCGGAAGAAAACCATTGACAAAATTCTTAAATGCAAACTGAACCTCCCACCCTACCTCACACAAGAAGCCAGGGATCTTCTCAAAAGGGTAGGCTAACATAAAAAAAAAAATAATAAAAAAAATCAATTTATTTATTTTTTAATTTTTGTAATAATTTCAATTTGTGTTCAGCTACTGAAAAGAAGTGCCTCATCTCGGCTTGGGGCTGGACCTGGAGATGCAACAGAAGTACAGGTCTGTTTACAGCTCTTATATCTAGCAATATCAATATTAAATTCAACATGAAGTCTTTGCCCGTTAAAGCCTGACATGTACAATAATGTACAATGTACACCATGTTTGACAGCAACTGGGCAAAAAATAAAAACACAAAGAATATATATACATATAATTTAGTATATAAATGATACATACGCTCATTTAGTAGGATATAGGAGAATATGGGGTTCACACTTGAGGGGAAAACGCCTCAGTTTTATTCAGAGGCTCAAACTGTGCAGTTGCATTCATTTTCATGACAGTGTTTTAATTAAAATATTTGTATTATTGCCATGACGGACACGCCCCGCCCCCTGAATACCAGAGTACTCGTTTTTGAGACCTATCAGTACTCAAAAAAAAAAAAAAAAGCCCAATCACTGTATATATATTTTTTTTGCAAAGGTTTGATCATGTTGATAATTTTGAGTCCTCAGAAATTTGCATATGATTCAGTAGGATTTTTTTTTTGGGTTAGTTCAAAATATTGAGTTTTTGGTGATTTTTATTTTGCTTCAATTTGTCTCCTAGACTCATCCCTTCTTCCGACATGTTAATTGGGACGACCTTCTCGCGCGTAAAGTAGAACCACCATTCAAGCCTTTCTTGGTAACTATTGCCACTTTTTGTGTTACTTTCTAGCATCTTAAGGGTTAATTGAGTATATATATGAATTACTTAATCTGTTGACTCATTTCGACAGCAATCTGCTGAGGATGTGAGCCAGTTTGATTCAAAGTTCACCAGCCAGACTCCCGTTGACAGTCCTGATGACTCCACACTGAGTGAAAGTGCAAATCAGGTCTTTTTGGTAAGGCAGATAATCATGATTTTATTGTCCTGTATGGAAGCTTGTTTCTGCCACCGAATGAAAAAGGGTAATTGCGACTTTATCCCAATTCTGACTTTTTTTAAATATTCTTTATAAGTTATAAACTGTATTTGGGAGTTCGCAATGTTTCTGCCACGGAATAAAATGGTTGTGACTTTTTATCTTGCAATTGGTAGTTTGCATTTGTAAATCTCTGATTTAAGGAAATTCTGAGTATATAGCTCTCATTTCTGAGTTTTTTTCTTTTCTTTCTCAGAATTGTGAAAATTGTGACATATAAAGTCGCAATTACCATTTGCTTTTAATCAGTGGTGGAAATAAGCTTTAAGCGTTTTGAAAAAAATCTGTTCTTTTCTTATCTGCTTTTAAATCTTACAGGGTTTTACCTATGTAGCTCCATCTGTGTTGGAAAATTTAAAGGAAAAGTTCTCTTTTGAGCCAAAAATTCGTTCACCTCGCCGTTTTTTGGGAAGCCCTCGAACGCCTCTCAGGTAATCAGACTTTTTTGGCTTACAAATGTAAAAATTTTTAAAAATCGAATTAAATTTGAACTCCACTGTCTTCTGTCTTTCAGCCCGATTAAGTTCTCAGGAGATTGTTGGCCACGAGGTCCCACCCAACCCTCCTCCCTCCAGTCCCCAACAGAGCTCGCTATGGAGGTGTCCACTATGGATCATATGGATGTCCAGGCTAGTGCCGAGGCCACCGCCCCTCTTCCCATCAGGCAACCCACCGGTTCCAACGCGGGCCAGTTTAAGCAGCAGGCCTACCCAGTCATCTCCAAAAGGCCAGAGCATCTACGTATGAACCTATGACCATTAGTCCAATTTAGAGTTTTCCTTGGCTTTCTCTATTTCTTTTATATGGACACTTGGGGAGAAGAAAGGTCCCCACCATCACTTCCATCTGCTATGTGCTGTCCTTCACATCTGATGAGCATGTGTCTTTCACTGAGTTTGAGAAACTGCTTCAGTTCCTCGCATCCCAAAAACAGGGGACTCATTCTTAGATGATTCCTGGCATTACATATCAAATGGATTATCAGGATTGGGCCTTCTTTTGGATTATTGACTTTTTTTTTTTTTTTTTACCTGATTTTACCATAAAAGGAACACGCACACAAAAAAAAGACACTATTTGCAAATGTGCAGATAAGTAGATGGTCCTGTCAAGATGATCAAGTGATGTTGAGGAATTGCTTCCAATGGGATGCTTTAAGTTTTTACAGTATTTCCAGGGAAAGTTGAATTGCTTTCCAGCTGTTAATGAATTGTACAAATCATTGTGGATTGCAAAATGAGATGCATTTGTGGGAGTTTCACCCAGTCGAGGTTCGCAACCTGACTCTGAAGTCTTATACATTTTTAAATGAGTGTATCCCACAGTGCTTTATAGATGATGGATTAATACACGAGCCTCAATAAAAACAAATACATTGACTTTTGTAACTTTATTACATGCTGAGTTGTCAAATTAGTTGAACTGGAGTTTTGTAAGATCTCTGCAGCCGCCAACAGTGGTGGTAATGATGTGCATTACAAGATCGTGCATTCATACACCTTCAGAATGTTGGGCGATATAATTTTTTTCCCTTATGCTCAGAAAGGCTGCATTTATACAGTAAAAACTGTAATACTGTGAAATATTACAATTTAAAATAACTTATATTTCGATGTTTTAATTTATTTCTGTGATGGTAAAGCTGAATTTTCAGCATTATTAATCCTGTCTTTAATGTCACATGATCCTTTTGAAATCATGCTGATTTGCTGCTCAAGAAACATTTATTACTAATGTTGAACAATAGAAAGTAAAAAAAAGTGGTTACACTTTATTTTAAGGTGACATCGTTACATTGTACTTAAATGGATAGTTCACCCAAAAATGAAAATTCTGTCATCATTTACTCACCCTCAAGTTGTTTCAACCCTGTATGAGTTTCTTTCTTCTGTTGAACACAAAAGAAGATATTTTGAAGAATGTTGGTGACCAGACAGTTGATGGACCCCATTGACTTCCATAGTAGGAAAAAAAGATACTATGGAAGTCAATGGGGTCCATCAACTGTCTGGTCACCAACATTCTTCAAAATATATTATTTTGTGTTCAACAGAAGAAAGAAACTCATACAGGGTTGAAACAACTTGAGGGTGAGTAAATGATGACAGAATTTTCATTTTTGGGTGAACTAACCCTTTAAAGAGATGGTTGATTATCACTTTTCTGACTTTAGTTAGTGTGTAATGTTGCTGTTTGAGCATAAACATCATCTGCAAAGTTACAACTCTCAAAGTTCAAAGCAAGGGAAGATATTTGCTTTTAGTTTTTTATATTTGCTTTTAGTTTGTTGTAGTTTTTAAGGACTACAACAAACGGCCTCCCGGGTTAGTGACATCACTATGAGCACATTTTTGAGTCTGCTCAAGCTGTCACATCCGTCTTTAGTTTTCACATGCAATACAGGACGTAACACAAATGCAATAGCATGTCACTATGTAGGCATCTTACAACAGTTCTCACACTCTCAATGAATGTTAATCAAAGACTTGAAGATAGTTAAAGGAACACGCTGACTTTTTGGGACTTATTCACCGTATCCCCCTGAGTTAGATAAGTCCATACATACCCTTTTCATCTATGTGTGTGCCATAACTCTGTCTGACGTACCCACCGCTAGCTTAGCACAAAGACTGGAGGTAAACAGCTTCAGCTAGCATACTGCTCCCAATAAGTGACAAAATAATGCCAACATTTTCCTATTTACATGTTGTGATTTGTATAGTCACAGCGTGTACAAATAAAAAGGTCACATGATACACAGCCATCTTCTAACCGTATACATACTGGGAACTATTACTCAAAAGGCGAAGCACTGTTACTGCTCTCAGCACCTGAGAAGCCCCGTGGTGAGGAGCAGAGAGTTCGCTCAGTGTTGTGCTAATCACTCTGTGACTTTTCCAAAGTCCTCATGACTTTTCCAGTTTTTCATGATTAATTAGATAAGCATTAAAACAAAAATACTTATACTTTACAGATTATGTGCACCTTATCAAATATTTTAGAGCTGGGCAAAACTAAAACAAATGTACGTTTAATATAAAATTCCCTGGGAGATTATTAATTTACGTGACTTTTCCATGTCTACAAATCTCACTTTTAAAATAAGGCTTTCTCATATATTCAGATTTTCCAAGACCTTAGGAATCTTGTTTCTTGAAAGAAAATACTTTAGAGGGTAAATTAAAATATTAAATCTCTTTATTTTTTTTAGTTGTTTTGGGTTGTTTTAATGCCTGTTTTGTCTTATTTTAAATAGTTTTAAGTCATCTTGATTCTTCAGTCTTAAAAATAAAGGATCCTAAAGGGGATTTTCTCAGCGATGGCATAGACGAACCATTTGTTTCCCCAAAAAAACTTTCAGTGAACAGTCCTTAAAAGAACCATTTGTTCTTACTGTGTTTTATGTGCAGATCATTTTTGAAATCCTAAAAACAAATTTTCTCTATAAAGAACCTTTTATAGAATGGAAAAGTTCCATGATTTGAATGGAACCATCAAAGCCGGAACCTTTTTTTTTTTTAAAGAGTATTGAGGCCCTCTGGCTGATTGGTGTAGATTTTCCCGATCCTCCCAGCAACACACACTGTGTGTACGAGGGTTCTACCTTTACGAATACAAATGAGCAATGACTGATCATAATGACATTTAGTTGGTGTAAATCATTTGAATATAAACACTCATGCAGATGGAGCTATGAAAAAAAAAATTCCCTCAGGATTCAGTTCTTGCGCAATATATCTATGAATTGTCCATAAGGGAGAACTCGGAATACTTCTTTTATAGTGCAATATAATGCTTGGAAAAACTCTTTTGTATCAACAGACACACTTCAAAATGTTTTACCTGGTGGAAACATTAGTCTCGAATAGCCATATCTGTGTGTTTGGAGGGGTGTATTGAGGAATGGGCACATGTACATCACTTCTGTGCTCTTCTTAGTCTGAGCCAATCAGAATAATCTGCATTATAGGTCACTGTCCAGCTGGACGGGATTCAACTAGCATTGCAGGACTGGCTGGATCAATGAGTGCTGAAAGAAAGTGTCCCTGTTTACCCGAATTCACCCTATTAAACGCTTACTGTAAGAATCATGTGATGGCTGTAGAGGAGAATTTTTAGTTGCATACGCAAAATGTGTATTTAAATCTTGTCTTGTTTTCACAGTCGATTAGAGGAAGTGCAATCCGGGGAGAACAATAATGATATTTGCATATGACAAACAATATGGTTATCTCATCTGCTTTTTCGGGGGATTCCCTAAAATTTACAGCATAACGGAAACAACTGTCTGTTTCTGAGGAACATCAGTTGTAGAGGACTAACAGCTTTAACAGCACTGGATGATTCATTCATGTTCAAATAGGCAGCTGTGGCGGTTTTACGATTTATGATGTGGGACTTCAGCTCAAGGTTAAATAAAAAGTTAAAAAAGAACATGTATGATAGAAAATAGAAATAGTTTGTAACAATATACACTATTGTGAAAGAAATGAATACTTTTATTCAGTAAGGATGTGTTAAATTGATAAAAAAGTGATTGTAAAGATTTATATTAGAAAATATTTCTATTCTGAATAAATGCTGTGATTTCTGGAGGATCATGTGACACTGAAGACTAGAGTAATGATGCTGAATATTCAGCTTTGTATCACAGAAATAAATTATATTTTAAAGTATATTAAAATAGAATAGAATAAAATAGAAAACCAAATTGTAATAATATTTCACAATATTACTGTTTTGTTTCTGTATTTTTGATCAAATAAGTACAGGCTTTATTCGCATGAGAGGCTAAAGTATTCTTGACCTCTACTATATATATATATATATATATATATATATATACAGGGCTTGACATTAACACCCGCATACCCGCCAAATGCGGGTGGATTTTGCTCGTGGCGGGTAACACAGTCACTCCAACTAGCCACTTACACTTTTTCAAAAGGCATCTGAAATAAGCCATATTGCAGTGTGACACTACAACACTACAACTCCCATGAATATTACATGCACACAGTGTTGCCTTGCGTAGTGACCGACAACACAGAAACGAAGAGACTGCTAGCTGGAGTTTCCATTGCAACTTGTAACAAATAATTTCCCATTGTGGCTCAATAAAGTAATTCTGAGTCTGATTCTGATATTTAAACAGACAGTGTTTCTAATGCTAAAGGTTTTTTCAGTTTAGTTTTTTTTATCTTTTTTATTAATCTTCTACATCCATGCACCAATTTTATTATGCAATAAGAAGCTACTTTATGTCTTTATCTTAATACATGGTTTTATTTTAAAAAAGGAGCTTTACACACAACCTTATCAGAGCTAATGATAATGACCTGTATTGTTATACATTTATGTAGTCTTGATTTGGGTGTACACAGTGGTTTTACATTTAAAAGGGTTGTAAATCTATAGTTCAAGTAAATTTTAGCACGCCATAGTCAACTTTTATCAGGTAATTTCACAACAACAAAAATGTGGCTAGTAAAAGTGTGGCTAGTAACTTTGGAAAACCACTAGCCAATGAAAAGTTAATGTCAAGCCCTGTATATATATATATATATATATATATATATATATATATATATATATATATATATGTGACATATATATATATATATATATGTGACATATATATATATATATACATACATACAGTATATTGATTGTAGTGCATCATGGTTTCCACTAAAATATGAAGCTACAAAACAGTTTTCAACAAAATAAAAAGGGAATGGTGACCGAGGCTCACTGCTGTGTTGTCGCAGGGCGCTGCAGGGATCGGCATGACCTCTAGAGGGCGACAGAACGCTGAATGCATTACAGCATCTGACGCGGAGATGACGAGGAAGAAGCTGTCAAAACACTACAAGGCCGTACGAGTCGGCGTTTTAACATGAATTTGGTAGGCTCCAAATTTGCACCTTACATCTATCGCCTATGTTGTTGAGGTACGTTAATTTTAATTCAATAATGTTTCATTGTACTATATTTTGCATATCTTAAGTATCGCTACAAAACGCCAGCTTGATAGGCTAACGTTACCATCAAAACATAACGTTACAGCAACGACATTATATAAAAATGAAGTCATGATAACTAGATTAGTTAAACTAATCCTTTCTGTTTTGTTTTTTTAATCATTTCAGCTATATATCTACTATTTAGAGTTTTTTATTTTTTGTGTGTATCAAATCGCTGATCATTAGACGCCCCTTACAAACAACTGTCATGGTAACCACAGTTAAAGGTTAAGTTACTACCTGCATGATAAATTATTTAATATTACATTCATATAACTATCTATTATAAATTAATATTTAAAGATGCCAGTGGTGGCTGCTGCCAATTTACACCAGTTTTATTGTGGAGACGTGTGACTCCCAATGTTAAGAATACCTGTCCATCAATTAGGGTAAGTGTACCTATTAAGCCCATGTACCCTTTAAGCCCACTTTCAACTTTGAAGTCTAATATAAAAAAGAGAAAATCATATTTTTTGCTGCTCCTTATTTTAACCAATCCAGTGATTTGTAACTTACCTGACATTTTTTATTGCATGTTAAACACATTTGGCAATGTTAAGTTAGCCCCACTCATGTGCATGCGGTCTCAGGGGACCTCAAACAAAGACGCCCAAAAACTTTGGTGTTTCTGGACCCTTCAGAAATCAACACATTTCTGCAATTTTCAGCCATTCTTTTGGTAACTACATTGATATTATGTCAAATAAGAGATAAATGTATTGTTTTTTGTGTATGAACAAATAATAATTCATAATTTTATATAATTTTCCTTTAAATGGAAAGATGAATTTTATTAGTTTGCGCTCAAAGCTAATCTCAAGGTCAAACCATTTGCCTTACTGGAAGATAGACTGCTGAAGAATTAAGCATGTGAACTACAAACACTAAATATTTTGTGATTTATTTTACATTAATTTACAAATAAATACATCATAAATTGTTTTGTTAGGAAGATTATTTTCATAAATTAACTTTTTTTAAAGATGGGCTTAAATGGTACAGCGCCATAAAACGCATGCAAACTAGAGTCAACACAAGCTAACCTTGAATGAAAAAAACATCATATTTCTCAATGTGGGCACAATGGAAATTACTATGATGCTTTGTCCACAGTATATTTAAGCTCCTTGCATGTCTGTGTAAACATATATTATATTTTTTAAAGGAAAACTGTCTTTTTTTCACCTTTACTGACTGTGGAACCATTTAAGCCCACCTTATGTGTTTCAATGAGGAATCCCTCAAATTACAAAGTTTAATCAACTTTGTGAGATAAATTGTTTAATGACCTATTAATTGGATACTTCATGTGGAATTTTGACTTCATGTGGAACCAAGCCGACTCAAGGCTCCATATTTAGGACATGTGAGGACCACTAGTGGACCCCCCCTAACCCCTGAGTCTGGAATCCCAACTTGGGTTCCTTCCCAGGATACACTCGGTCAAAGTTCCAGCTTTGACCAGGCATAACTCCAGAATCAAGCCAACTTAAGGCTCCATACTCCCGGCATGGGGGGCCCACTAGAATACCCCCTGAAAGCCAAGAGTATGGATCCGCAACTCGGCTAGGCTCCTGAGATGCTCCAGAGTCAAGCCGACTGAAGGCTCCAGACCACCGGCCTGGACCCCCAGCCACTAACACCTACCAATCACACCCAGGGCTCTAATCAAACATTAGCAAAATTAATTTTTTTAATGCTTCCCTGTCACTGAATAAATATATCAATGTTTTACTTATTTAAAAAAAATTAAAACAATTATATTGTATAAATCAATCATGATGTGGGCTTATTTGGAACACATGCGGGCTTAAATGGTGCCAAAGTACCAATTAAGCCCATGCCAGACTTCTGACTTTATTAATAAAATATCTTAATTTTATATTCTAAAATGTACATCAACTAATAAATACATTTTCAAATGTGAGATTAATCTTGCATTTTAACAAATAATTTTTCTTATAAACCATGTCAATATCTATGAAAAAAACCTAGACTTAGATTTTGGTGGGCTTAATGGGTACGCTTACCCTATGCTTTTTTTTACTTAAAGATTCTTAAAGAGTCAATTTTTCCCCTAAAAATTAAATTTCTGTCATAATTTACAAATTACACACCCTTATGTTGTCCCAAAACCGAATGACTTACTCTCTTTAGCGGAAGGAGAAGATGTGAGCTAAAAAGGTCTTTTTGGTTCTCATAGTAGAAGTCAGAAGTAACCAACACTGTTTGGTTAACAACATTTTTCAAAATATACAGGACATAAGTTACAGGTTTGGAACAACATGAGGGTGAGTAGATAACTTGTGGCCCATGGAAGGGGTACTTGCAGGATCAAGTAAAGGACTTGGGAGTCATTTTTGACTCATCTATCATATTTGATTGACAGATATATACGGTGGTTCGTAATTGCTTCTTCTATTTAAGGGCAATAGCCAAATTGAAACCAATACTCTCAGCCAGCGACCTGGAAAAAGTTGTCCACGCTTATATTTTTTTCCCGTCTAGATTATTGTAGTGCACTTTATGTTGGGACCTGGCTGTCAAACACACATTACCCGCTTGCAGCTAGTACAAAATGCTGCGGCAAGGTTGTTAATGAATGCTGGGGCAACGAAACATATTACTCCTCCCTTGTTATCTTTTTTAGGTTGGCTACCAATACATTTTAGGATACAGTATAAGATTCTGATATATGTTTTTAAAGCACTTCACGGAATGGCACCAGAATACTTATAACAGAGCTTATTAAGCCCTATACAGTTCAGGCGTAAGACTAAGATCATCAAACAAGTTTCTTCTAACTATTCCTTATGCGCGTCTCAAATTGAAGGGTGATCGACCGTGCTTTCTCTGTCGCTGGTCCTAGATTGTGGAATAATCTGCCATTGGATGTTAAATCTCCCTTGACTCTTAGCCTAATGTTTTCAAGGACCACTTAAAATCTTATCTGTACTCTTTGGCATTTTAGTACATTAGTACATGGATGTTTTTATGTTTTGTCTTATTGTTCTGTTGTATTTTATTGCAATGTACAGCACTTTGTAACTACAGTGGTGCTATATAAGGTGCTATATAAATAAATAAACAAAACTAAGTATATAATGACAGAATTTTTATTTTTGGTTGCACTGTCCCTTTAAATATTTATATTTGTCCCTCAAGTAAGGATTATTTGACTACATACTTGACAGTAATTGTATAATACTATGGCTATACTTTTGTAAAAAATTGTGTGTTTCTCCATTTTCCCTCACAGGAGCATGTAAATCTCTGCAATGTCTCAGCCTGAGCTTCTCAATGCGAGCCCCTGGGGCTTGTCTGAGTTTTTGGTCCAGAAGAGGCTTCTTGGTTTTGGGGCACTGCTGGCCTGGATGCTCTTGTTCCACCTGCTGGTCAACGTTTGGCTCCTCTGTGTCTTCACAAGCCTCTTAGTGGTCTTAGGCGGTTGGCTGGGTTCCAAGGCTGTCCTGGACTCAGACAGCGTTTTTCATCTGGAGCGTTTTTTTAAGCTGGAGGAGATCCCACATAGTGCCGAGAGCGAGCAACAACTGGAAGATGAAATCCAGAAGACAGTTGGCAAGATCATACGTGACTTTGTCACCTCGTGGTACGCCACAGTTTCCAGAGAACAGGAGTTTGAGGATGAGGTGCACAATGCCATGATCTCCATGGCGTTGGAGCTCAAGGGTAGAGCGGCAAGGGTCGACAGGAAAGCCTTATCCCAGAGGGTGTTCGATCTATCTGGATGCCACCTTCAGTGCTACTTGAGTGCAAAGGAAGGACAAAAGGTGGATAAAGATGGAGATCTCTGGGAGGCGTACTGCAAACTCAGCCCACCTCATCCTGCTCTTCAGAGCTCTGCTGTCGAGGTGAATTACGTACGGGCCATCGTAGATCTCCTCCTACATGCTCTTGTACCTCCTCCACATTTAGAAACCCGAACAGGTCGATTTGTGGTGGGCGAACTTATCACGTGCAACGTTCTTCTGCCTTTAATTACAAAACTGTCCGACCCAGATTGGCTAAACTTGTTGATTGTAAGCGTCTTCACTAAATCCAGCGAACCAACCCCAGAATCAAAACCAGTAGAAGTTCAGGCTCCATCTCAAGTTGTATATACTCAAGAAAACGCACCACAAGAACTTAAGGTTCCTTGCGTTCTGACCTTAAAAGTCACCCCAGAGATGCCCACAGTAACGGAGGCACCAACGCCAGAACTTGCAGCTTATGATGTCATTGATTCCACTGAACTTTATTCTCCACACAACCTGGAGGAAGACGAACCACGGCTGACAAAACCGTTTCCGTTGGGATTTAGCCCCAGAGATTACCTGCGACTCGGCAAGCCCAATCCGTTCTATCAAGAAACAGACTCTGATTTGGAATCCCCTCTGACGGACTTCAAGCGGAGCTCTCTGGAATCGCTGGTTCTGATTGGCACAGAGGAGACCCTTTCGGAAAGACTCACCGATTGCACCACTCCAGTCGACACCGTGTTAGATCTCGAGGATGAACTTCCAACTTACACTAATTCAATAGAGAAGGAGCTATCGGTACATTCGGCCGGTGTGCCCGTGGAAGAGTCATCTGGACTCTTTTGCACTCTTCAGCCATTGGAGAAAAGTAACTCGAGTGTAGACCAGCCTGGCCTGGTGAACCCCAGTGAGCTGGCTTTGACTGCGCCCATCCAGGTCTCTTCACCAGCTGGGATGGCATCCCTGGCACCTTTCAACTTCGAGCCCCTCGGCAGCCCAGAGGGTCCTGTCATTATCCAGAACCTCCGGATCACTGGCACCATCACTGCCAAGGAGCACAGAGGCACTGGCTCACATCCCTACACTCTCTACACTGTAAAGGTGAATTAGCGCTAGCTTTCCTTTGCTGGCTGGTATTAGATACTTCATTGTCTATGCTCATTTCTCCTAATTTTACATTTATATTCCCTAATGCTGTCATCTAACGCTCACTCAAAGTTCTTCTTTATCGGCCATAACATGAAAATAATTACTCCAGTCTCTGCACTGTCTGCAGACAGATAGGACAAGGTATCCAATAAATTTTTAGCACTTTATGAGCACATTTTAGGGAAATCATACTATGAAAATCATGAAAGTCTCCAGCTCCAGCAAAAAGTCATTATAATGTTGACTTAATAAAGATGATGTGTTTGTCTTGCAGTATGAGACAGCTGTGGACTCGGATAATCCAGAATCTTTGCAGCCCTTTGCCTATCACACTGTCAACCGACGATACAGCGAATTCCTCAACCTTCAGACCCGTTTGGAGGAGAAACCAGAATTACGCAAAATTATTAAAAGTGAGCAGAGAAAATTTGTCCTGTCGGTGGCAAATGCTTTCCAAAACAGTGTTTTGATTAGTTGTCTTGTTTCGCCAAATGTAGATGTGAAAGGACCAAAGAAAATCTTTCCTGAGCTTCCATTTGGAAACATGGACAGTGACAAAGTTGAGGCCAGGAAAGGTCTTTTGGAGACATTCCTTAGAGTACGTTCTTTGAATTTCTTTATTTGAATATAAATGACGTAAACATGACAATATTTAAAGGAACACTCCGACCTTTTGGGACTTTAGCCTATTCAACTTATCCCCCAGAGTTAGATAAGTCCATACATACCTTTTTCATCTCCGTGCGTGCTATAAGTCTGTTTGACGCACCCACCGCTAGCCTAGCTTAGCACAAAGACTGGATGTAAATGGTTGCAGCTAGCATACTAATCCAAATAAGTGACAAAATAACGCAAACATTTTCCTATTTACATGTTGTGATTTGTATAGTCACAGAGTGTACAAAAAATAAAGCACCTGAGACGCGCTCTGAACGAACTCTCTGCTCCTCACCACGGCGCGTCTCAGGTGCTGCGGTTATCACTCCGCCCAAGCAGCAGTGCTTCGCCTTCAGAGAATATAGTTCCCAGTATTTATACGGTTAAAATATGCCTGTGTCTCATGTGACTTTATTTTTTGTACACTCTGTGACTATACAAATCACAACATGTAAATAGGAAAATGTTTGCGTTATTTTGTCACTTATTTGGATTAGTATGCTAGCTGCAACCATTTACATCCAGTCTTTGTGCTAAGCTAGGCTAGCGGTGGGTGCGTCAAACAGACTTATAGCACGCACGGAGATGAAAAAGGTATGTATGGACTTATCTAACTCTGGGGGATAAGGTGAATAGGCTAAAGTCCCAAAAGGTCGGAGTGTTCCTTTAAGTATTATTCCATTCCACACAAGTTTTTTTTAAGTGGTCATTCCTGTCTTCTATTATTATAGCAACTTTGTAGCATTCCTGAAACGGCCAACAGTGAGGAAATGCAAGAATTTCTCGCTCTAAACACTGATGCAAGAATTGCCTTTGTGAAGAAACCTTTCATTGTTTCACGCATTGACAAGGTACTTTTTTAAAAATTCACATTGCATGCTTTTGACTAAAACACTTCACAAAAATACCCTTACGATTTGTGTTCAATACGTCACTTGTCAGATTGTGGTGAATGCTATAGTGGACACCTTGAAGACGGCCTTCCCTCGCTCAGAACCACAGAGCCCTACTGATGACATGGATGCAGAGCCTGATGGGAAATTGTCCACTGACAAGAAATCCAAGTATGGCAAGAGAGCTGCTTGTTTACTGTCTTTCTGAACGTTTATAGCTGTAAATAACAAAACACGATTCTCTCTTCATTTCTAGGTCTAGAATGAGGTTCTCTAGTAAAATTTCCCCTGCTCTCAACGTATCTGACATGAAACCCAAAGTGCTTTACTGCTGTGATGAAAGCAGCACTGTAAGTAGCAGTCGTTATTAATTGTTCTTTTCCAACGCCTTTAAGAGCAGGAAGTGAACAAGAAATGGACATTTGCTTTTCCTCAATTCCACTCTGATCTGCAATAGTCGCTGTGCAAGTGCAACATCAGGGAATATGCATTGATTTGCTGTTTTTGTGTGTGAAGATTTTCAATGGTTTCTCGTTGAATGGACTGGAGAGCTTCATCTCCGAGAAGGAGCGATTCGAGATTAACGCACCAGGGTTTGATGGTGATGCAGAAAGAAGCGGGGGCCCGGGACTCAGATGGGATATAAAGACCTGCACATGTACCAAAGCACAGCTACAGATTGAACCTGCCTTCTGTGACTCTGGTAATGACTCTTGTATAAGATAAATAATTATGATTATTATTATAATACTTGAGGTTAACTCGATGTAATGATGCAATCACAGCGGTCTTGTGTTAGCGGATTACTTGAGTGGAAATTTTCTCAAACAAATACCACTTATATGATACTTTTGCTTCTTTTTTGAATTCTCCTTTTCTATTGGAAAGACTAAATTAAATTAAATATTTGGAATGTCATGAGGGGTTACTAAATGGTTGACTTTTCCTTTAAGACAGTGGATCTCAACGTTTATCTCAAAGAACCCCCCACCCACTCCATTTTAACCCTCACTACTCCCAGAAATAATTATTTTGTTACTCTAGAAGTTTCAAGAAGTGTATGTTTACAATAAAAATAATTGAGATGAGAAAAAACGATATGATTTAATTGTATATATCCATTGTGTTTTTTAGCATTTTAAATTATATTAGGGTTAGATTATTTGAATATACTAATAATAATTTATTCATTGAAATACTGCACCCCACTTGGTAGTTTGTGGAGGTGGAGAATCATTGGACATTGGATAAGTAGAACTGATCTGTGATATTACAGTATGACAGCAACTCTAGAGGGCAGCATTGTACTTTCATGTGTGTCCCTTGCATTGACAAAAACCTGACACAAAGCTTTCATAGTTATGTTCAGGAAAACATATACAGTCATTTCATGTTCCATTTGGTAAAATCATGTTAGTGATTGGATCTGTATGTGTCCATATTTTGTATTTTAGTATACTCGTGGACATGGAACATGCTGTGCTCCTTTTCATTAATTCATTTTGGAAATCATTTTACAAATACATTTTCATATTTATCACATGTCGTGTACCTGTGTGTTTGTGTGCAGTTAGTGAGAAGGCTCTGTCTGACCAGGCCCTGAATATCCTGTGCGTGCTCTTGAAGGATCAGTGGAGCTGGCTCTGCACAGAGAACATCCAGAGGACCATCAGACTGCTATTTGGGACCTTCATAGAAAGGTGGGTCGTCCCCAATAATAGCAGTTGTCTGTGTAATTAATCTTTGGTCAATCTTTCATCAGCTGAGGACATTCAGTTTTGCATTCTGCTGCGTTCAAAGTTGGTGGAAGTTTGACCTCTTGAATTCAAAGGTTGGTGGAAGTTTGACCTTGAATTCAAAGAACACAAACTTTAAAGTTGCAGGTGTACAATGTTGCAGAAAAGTGGAGTAGATTGTATGTTTTTAGTTTCAGATTTATTGTTATATGTTTATTTATTGTTTTAAAAAACACACTTGAGAGCGCTCGTTTTGTCCGAATAAATTTTACATGCTTAAGTCTAGTGTTACTATGACATCAGTTCATTAATGTTTGAAATAAAAAAATGGCTTATTATTTATGTGTTATACATTACCGTTTCAAAGTTTGGAGTCAGTAAGATTAATAGTTTTGGATGCCGTTTTTTGTATAATAATAATAAAAAAAGTATATTATATATTTAACAGCATTACTGTTTTTTTATTTTTTATTTTTTTTATTTTATCAAATAAATGCAGCCTTGATGATCATAAGAGACTTTACAAAAACATTACCGACCCCAAACTTGGCTACTATATTAAAAAATAATTTTGGGAAACAAGGCATTTTTCTATAATAATTGTTTAAATTTGTAGTATGCTAGATTATAAGTATCCACTTATCTTGGAAATAAAACGGTTCTTTAGCAATCCAATTTAGTATAAAAATGTCTTCACGGTTTGCAGTCCGATCATATAATTAGTCGAGAAAGAGATTTAAAGTCGGCGTGAACTTTAGCGCTCCTCCTCTCCATCTCTGCTCATAGCAGACTAACGTTTTGAGGGGAGTGGTTAAGCGTTTTCAACCCAACCCGTCAAACCTACGCCATTCCAGACCGGAAGTAACTTTTCAGACTTTGATTAAAGATTACCACGGCAAACACATTTTTTTTGGTATTAACTTGCACGGATTAATTGTTCACCATAAGACTAGTATTATGCGCTAACAAAGTAAATAGGGTCAATTTTTATGGGATGAAAATAGTATCTAAATGATTAACTCATGCAAGCACAATTATCAATGAACTTGATACATGTTGCAAATATGTTTTATCCATGCCTTTCAACTTGCGTGTGCAAAACAAAAAATTGAATGAATGTGTAGCAATTTGTACAAATGCAGACATTTTTGTGAATACAAATGTTTTCTTTTGTATTAGTGTATCATAATTTACGCATGCAAAAAAGAAGATGTGCATGTGTGGATCAGATGACACGCATGCATTCATTGACGTCTTTTCTGAGTCGATCTCATTTGATTCATTTGGATTTTGAGACTTTTTTTTTTTCGCTGTTTTTAAGCATTTCACAACACACACACAAACAACTACACATGAATGGGCCTGGTGCTAATTATTAATGTGTGCACAACTACCCTTCTATTTGACAAATTCACAAATGTGCGTTGCTACATTTAAACTAATACAATACAACTTTTGTGTGCAAAATCCAGAATCACAAGAATGTGCAGCATTTTGTACAAATAGAGACATAGTTGTTAATACAAAACCTCAATTTTGTATTAATGTAGGTCAGAATGTGTGCATGCAACAAGTATAATGTGCATTTGTGGATGAGGTGACACGCGTGCATTCATTGACTCGTTTCTGAGTCGATCCTATTTGATTCATTTGGATTTTGAGACTTTCATTTCGCTGGTTTCGCCTGGCACGATCCACACACAGCTGTCTGAGAAAACCTGCTACCACTAGATGGCAGTATTCTGCTAAAACCGACAACGGCAGTGTAATCAAGCGTTCTTCCCCATTTAAGACGCTTAATGGATTCATTTGAGTGATATTGAAGTGATATTTAGTACACAATATAGGCCTACCTTATTAATAAAGCATAGCCTACTTTAGAGGCAAACAGATTAAATCAGATTATGAACAACACCCATAGAAAACCATTATAAAACGCTTAACGTGCAATAGCGCGTTGCATGTTCAATAAGGTGTATCGGCTACTGAGTTATAATATCAGCGTCTTACTGCATTGATGTTAAGCTTTTTCGTAATAATCGGCTCTATGGGAGGAAAACTATATAGCCTACAGAGAGCCTATATGAACGCGACGCGCAACGTTTCACGTTTATGGCATTTTCCTTCCTGAGCCTGTTAAAATTAAAAAGCAACATGAAATTCTGCAGTTGCGTTTAACTTTGCATGTGTATGGGAGAGCAACCGGTCCGAGAGCGCAGTGAAGTAGGTTTTAGGTTTTATATTCGGCGCATTTTCTAAAGGGACCATCAGTAAATTCCACTCACAGTCAAGAAATATAAACGTCCAATCATTCCTTCAAATGAACGATACTTCCAGTGTTATAGTAAATGCCTAGTGGGCAGACTGACTTAAACTACTGTATGTCCAGCCAATATCTCGATTGAACAGTACATTGTTTTTTTATTTTTATTAGGCTACTATAAATTGTTTTTCTATTTATGTTCCAAAGTTTTAGTACGTTCCTAGTGATCGTCAGGTGAGATTTTGCATTATTCACCTGTAGTAAGTCACCAAAAACCCTTTTGGTGAATACCAGTAATTTTTTATTAAAACAAAAGTGTTTACTGTAAATACATTAAGGGTGGTATTGGGACCATTTCACCTGTAGTAAGCCAGTCTAGTCACGAGGAACATACTACAACCATTTTGAACATGAAAAAACCCTTTTGGTGAATTACAGTATTTTTCTGCAGAATACAGGCTACATACATGAAGGGAAGTATTGTACAAATTTTACTTGTAAGTCAGTCTTACAGGAACCTTCTACGAGCTTTGGAATTTGAAAATGTGTGATTTTAAATATTAAAAGTAATTTTAAAGAAAACAAATTATACGTTTTAACGCAGTTAGTATAATTGGCAGACGTTCCCTTGTGCATCATGAGCTGTGGTAGCGCGTCAAAGCATTCTCATGTATGCAGCGATAGGCTGTACACTACGCGGCCAATGATTTTCAATGAATATTTCTTGTCGATATACAATGGTTGCATATTGTTAAAACTCATCGTGCTATAATAAGACTATATAACAGTGGCAAGGGTCAAGGGGAAACAAATGTTCTGCGAAAATCGTCTTTTAACATTTAAAAACAGACATTTTCAAATTCCAAAACTTGTATACAATGTGTAGTCAGATAAAAATAAGCCTATAATATGAACCTCGACTGCGAAATTTCACGTTCTTTTTAACAGGCTCAGGAAGGAAAATGCCATACATGCACGTTAAGCGTTTTATAATGGTTTTCTATGGGTGTTGTTCATAATCTGATTTAATCTGTTTGCCTCTAAAGTAGGCTATGCTTTATTAATAAGGTAGGCCTATATTGTGTACTAAATATCACTTCAATATCACTCAAATGAATCCATTAAGCGTCTTAAATAGGGAAGAACGCTTGATTACGCTGCCGTTGTCGGTTTTAGCAGAATACTGCCATCTAGTGGTAGCAGGTTTTCTCAGACAGCTGTGTGTGGATCGTGCCAGGCGAAACCAGCGAAATGAAAGTCTCAAAATCCAAATGAATCAAATAGGATCGACTCAGAAACGAGTCAATGAATGCACGCGTGTCACCTCATCCACAAATGCACATTATACTTGTTGCATGCACACATTCTGACCTACATTAATACAAAATTGAGGTTTTGTATTAACAACTATGTCTCTATTTGTACAAAATGCTGCACATTCTTGTGATTCTGGATTTTGCACACAAAAGTTGTATTGTATTAGTTTAAATGTAGCAACGCACATTTGTGAATTTGTCAAATAGAAGGGTAGTTGTGCACACATTAATAATTAGCACCAGGCCCATTCATGTGTAGTTGTTTGTGTGTGTGTTGTGAAATGCTTAAAAACAGCGAAAAGAAAGTCTCAAAATCCAAATGAATCAAATGAGATCGACTCAGAAAAGACGTCAATGAATGCATGCGTGTCATCTGATCCACACATGCACATCTTCTTTTTTGCATGCGCAAATTATGATACACTAATACAAAAGAAAACATTTGTATTCACAAAAATGTCTGCATTTGTACAAATTGCTACACATTCATTCAATTTTTTGTTTTGCACACGCAAGTTGAAAGGCATGGATAAAACATATTTGCAACATGTATCAAGTTCATTGATAATTGTGCTTGCATGAGTTAATCATTTAGATACTATTTTCATCCCATAAATTTTGATTTCATGTCGACTTTAAAGGATAATTCCGGTATTTAACACCTTGAAGTCTATATTGTAGTTTGTTTTGGATGAACAAGAGTGGTGGACAACATTTTTTTTGACAATGGTTCTTCTCTCGAGTTTTTGACTATAATAGAATTGGCCATGGACCCATTTAACATTGGAGTCAATGGGCATGTCCGAAAATGTCATTAAAACAGCCAATAATGTTAGTTTACAAAACTGTTAAACTCACCGAGTGGTCAGTGGTGTTCGTTGATGATTATAAACAATATATCGTCGCAATATATGATTCCAATCCGTTTATTTTGCTATGGTGGAACTATTTTTTCAGACACTTCACAACTGTGTAACTTCCGCTCAATATTTGAATCTGAACATGACATGCCCATTGACTCCAATGTTAAATGGGTCCATGGCCAATTCTATTATAGTCAAAAACTCGAGAGAGGAACCATTGTCAAAAAAATGTTGTCCACCACTCTTGTTCATCCAAAACAAACTACAATATAGACTCAAGGTGTTAAATACCGGAATTATCCTTTAATGTAGTACTCAATGCAGTGTTTGTTGTATACTGCTCATTTTGGTAAATATAGTAGGTCATCCTTATATTTTATGCGTATTTAATGTATACATACTGTGCACATAATATACACTGCAGCATGTAGTATGATGGTTTGTTTTTCTAAAGATAGCCACGATGCTCAGCAGGGCCTAAAGACAGACACGACCGACAGATGGATTGACTTAATGAGGTGTCACCTGAAGGCATCACTCATTCCGTCCCCGAACTGCTGTACAATTGTGTGATCATTCTTATTTTTAAACATGAATATAAATACTTTATTAAACAAGTTGTGTTGTGGGGACCGATGACAACTTGATGTAGGACGTGAGAACTGTGTATTTTAAAGATGTCAACAGGTGGCTTTCCCCCATCATCTGCTCCACTTCTCTTGGAGTTAATAACAATCACGGGACATCCCACAGAGCCACCTTCGGTTTCAGCTCGTGGTCGTAGCTTTCTTCTTTCCTTTAATTAAAGCACTTGGAGTTTTTGCTACTCTGTTTAGCGATGACCACATGTCTGCGATGTGCAGATTTATCCCGTGGCACAGTAATGCCTTTCTAATGCAGAGAGGTTACTGAAACCTTGTGCTATAAAAGAAAAAATGTTTTCTTCGTTTCTTTGAAACCATCCCGTCCATCCTCGAGGATTCAAGCTGAAAGGTCAGGCCTCACATTAAATCACACACGCAATCCCTCAGCTCCATACGCATCTGTTTTGCAGATCCTCATGGTGTGATGTCTAGCCATTTCAAATGACTCGTTTGTGCGGCGGTGTATTAAACACCTGCTAGCAGACAGCCTTCCTGCAATGTTCTAGCTGATGGCCAACAGCCATCAGACGGGAAAGCTGGAGTGAGACCCGTGTCTTTCCTAAACAGTTGGATAGACCCAGTGTCCCAAAGGTGTGTCTTTTGTGAGTTCAAGCTGATCAGTACAGTTATTTGTTCTCTGTTTGAAATCAATTTTCACAATGGCGCCATTTATTTCAGATATGTACAAAGTTTTTTTTTTTTATCCACACATTTAATCTTCATTCTGCTTTAAACCAGGGTTTCTTCCGCCTTTTTTCAAGACAAGGACACTATGGTGCATCACGTGTCTAATTCAGTTGCAAAGTTTTGTGGAAGTTTGTGTGGTTCCTTTTCTCAAACCAGTTTAGCACAATCCTGCCCCACAGCCGAATCTAAAGATTTCATTGGTCATGTCAATCTTAGTGCTGATTGCCTACGCAACGCTGAAACGAGTACTAACCCCTAACCCTAACCTACACCCTAATCTTACTGTAGTTTCCACTTTATTGTTAACATTGAGCAGGCCATTTGTAACTTGATATGCAAGTCTTCCATTGTCTTCTGCTTCCAGTTCTTTTAGCTGTACAAAATTAGTCTGTTATGCTGCTTGAAATCGCATACTGGTATTTGTATGTATTGTCGTAGTTTTAAACACACTGGTTTGTAGTGCACAGTTTTACCCTTTACGGCACGTTGTTACTTCTAGTTGTTTACCTAACTCCTAAAATTTCCTAAAACTTATATCTGAACAAAGTAATTCTCCTATTCAATTATTTGATTCATCAGATGAGAGCAGGTTTTGGACAGAGTACCTTTTTTTGTACCTTCTTTTTTACCTTTGGCTTGGTTTAGATATTGACCTTTTGAGTTAGATTATTTGATTGTAATATTTTGAAACTGCCGTAAGATCAGTTTAGAAAATCACTACTAATTCACACCATAACTGTTTGGTCCTGCAAGAATGTGTAGTTACTAACAAACTAGAGACACGTAATTCTGTTGAGCTTTAGTATGGAGTCACAGTCATGTTGTTGAGCTTATGAAGCCACATTTACGTAAATATTTTGTCTTATATTTGGTAAGATTAAAAGAGCTGCCAATTTGTGTCATCAAAAAAATTATGCACATCTGCATTGTGTTTACAGTCATTACTTGTTACACACATTACTTTCAAAAACTAGAAAATTCTTGAGCAATTCCCCATTATCGTTTTTTCTCGGAAGAGTGTAAAAACATGTTTTTATTCTGTTGTTTGTGTAGGAACAAAATTCATGGCACATGTGGGTGTAGCCATTATAGAGGATCAATTTGAAATTTAGTAAAATTTAGTTTACATAACATTGTTTTTTGTTAATGACCTGCAGAATGTATTGACCAATTAAGCAGAATTAATCATTAATATTTTCTTTTTGCTGATAGAATTTTAAAATCTGTGAAAGTAGGCTCAGAGAAAAGATTTTGTATCAATATTTGATACATTTCATTATTATTTATATTATTTTATAGTTATGGGTTTGGTATGTTTTGAACCCTGTTAAGTTATTGTAAAAAATTTTTTATTTATTTATTTATAATACATTTAAACCTATTTTTTTATTTTTTACTTTTTATTTAATGTGCATTGATAGAAAATATTTAAAACACAGAAATCAGGGGTTTAAACCATATTGAGGCATGTCCCTCATTTTGGTAACAGGGTACACACATGCAAATCTCATATAAGATATACAGCGAGTGAAACAAGTATTGAACACGTCATCATTTTTCTCAGTAAATATATTTCCAAAGGTGCTATTGACATGACATTTTCACCAGATATTGGTAACAACCCATATATGCAAAGAAACCAAAACAAATCATTTCAGAAATTAAGTTATGTGTAATAATGTGAAATGACACAGGGAAAAAGTATTGAACACATGAAGAAAGGGAGGTGCAAAAAGGCATGGAAAGCCAAGATAACAGCTGAAAACTATCAGTAATTAAAAAGCAATCCACCCCCCTGTCAGTGCAAATTAATTTCAACTGGTTCAGTCCCAACTGATGGCCTACAAAAAGGTCTCATTGCCAAGGTGTCACACAAGACACATTTAATGATGGGTAAAAGCAAAGAGCTGTCTCAAGACCTTTGCAACCTAATTGTTGCAAAACATAATGATGGCATTGGTTATAGGCGCATTTCTAAGCTTCTGAATGTTCCAGTGAGCACTGTTGGGGCCATAATACGGCAGTGGAAAGACAATCATTCCAACATGAATTTGCCTCGACCAGGTGCTACTCGCAAGATTTCTGACAGAGGAGTGAAAAGAATAATCAGATAATCAGAAAAAAGGAGTCCCACAAAATATTCAGGTACTGGGCACAGTCTATCAGATCACCACAGCTACGTGGATTGGCCCACAGATTAGATGACAGATTGTGTGTGCAGTGACACTACATGCCGGACAGGTCCTGTTGAAATGGCAGCGTGTGATTGTGTGGATAGAAGGGAGACACGAGGGGGCCAGCTGCTGCTCGTGCCTCGGTGCAAACAGACACATCGGACGTCATCAGAGGGAAAGAATTAGTTTACTTATCCGACGTCTGCGGCTCTTCTAGCACCGAACCGGATGTATTTGTCTGACTAATTATCCAGAGGCAAGCTATTTCCAACTGGAAATTTACACATTCTGCCACACAAACCTCGGGTGATGAAGGCGGCTGATGTAAATTTTTACAAAGTGACCCAGAATGAAAGCAAAAGGACCTAGATGAAACATTGTTACTTTTATGAGCAATAGCTCAATTATCATTTCAGTACAGTCACAATATGGTTGTGGTTATATCATTCAGTGGCCTGATGAGAATTATTTTTTAAACGTATGCCTGCGCTCTTGATAACAGCAGTGGAATGCTAACTATGATCGAGAATATTGATCCCTTATTTTAGACCGCTGCTCGGAAATGACTGCAAAAACCTGCACTGGCTTTGACTTAAAGTAACTCCTGAGACAAACATGTGAACTGTCTGTTCTTATAAAATGGATTCCTGCTCCAGCACTAACACACCTGTCTGTAATTTTCGAGCAGACGTTAAGACCTTGATTATCCGGCTAAGGTGTGTTTGATTAGAGTTAGATCTAAACTTTGCTTGAAGGTTTATCCTTCACAAGAGGAATCAAGCACCGTCTGCTTTACATTAGTGATCATGTGTGTAATAAAACCACTTGGTGGCAGTATATACTGTCAAATGCTGATTGAAGATGTCAAGAAACGGTTGTAGAAATTATGTTTTGATTGGCTGTTCTCAAATGTTCGTTTCACAACATAAATGTCATATGTTGTGATAGTTTTACAGGACATCAAATGTTCTCAAATGTTCTTTCCACAACATAAATGTCATATGTTGTGATAGTTCACAGGACTTGTTCAGGACATGTTCATGAGTTCAGTTGCTATTTTTTATAATGGTATTACATGGAGGCTTTCCATAAGTTTTCCAAGGAATTGTTTACCCAAAAATTAAAATACTGTCATCATTTACGTAACTGTTCAAGGGTTTGGGGTTGATAAGTCTTTTTTAGTTAATACTCAGCAAGGACACATTCAGTTAATCAAATATATATATATATATAACACATTTTAATACATTTTACTGAACAGTAGTGTACTACCCTTTATTTTTCTCAAACCTGCTTGACTGAAAGAAATGAAACCGTTTGTAATGACACATGCAGGCCTTTTTATTTTTGAGCGAACTATCCCTTTAAATCTCTCTTCCATATTGTACCTTTAAATAAATAGTTCAAATTATTTTTTTGCCGATTTTAAACCTGTTTGACTTGCTGCCTTCTGTTGTGTAAACTACTTTTATGGGTCTTTTTTAGTGTTGTGAAAAGGTGTGTGAAAAAGGCTAGCTTATGGCGGTGCTAAAGATACTATGATAGATTGTTCTGCTGTGCATGCCTGACAATATTTATTTCATAAACAGGAAGTTTGGAAAAGGCTTGAGGTTAGAAAGGCTGCCAACCATGGTTTTATAGCACAGCAAAACATTTGTCTCTTGCTGTTTCTTTCTCTTCCTCTCCATCATTCTGCAGACTTTAATTTTGGCTGGTTGTACTGCACACTGCTGTACTGTAAACTACCCGCAGTCCATCCTTATGGTTATGCTTGGGTTATATCCATATTAAACAGGCAAGACACGAAAACACAGTCTGTCAATCGTTCCTCTTTTTTAAACAGTCACTCAATTTTCTACATCACACTACATACTGTCCATCAATAGATATAAACTTTGCACACATTTTATTACAGTCATGGTTTCTCATATTTGATTTTTTTCCCCAAATATGGTGGCAAGAGCTTCATCATTTTCTGATTTGTGATGTATTGTTTTAGATTGAATATTCTTTCTAAAATCATATATAGTAGGCATAGTGATAACATGTCTGTATATACAAAGGATTTTTTTCCATCCAGGTCTTCCATAACACTGTAAGCAAGAAAACAGTGTTGGTATTGTACTCTTTGTGTTCATGCAACCACATAACCAGAAACTCAAAAATATCTGATTGCAGATATGCAAGTTCAGTCAGTGCCGAAAGAAACTGAACATCTTCACTGCATTCTTACAGGATGAGGTGTATTGATTAGAAAAAGCCAACATTCATCATGCTCCATTATTACAAGATGCACACGGCACGGTATAGACGGATCTGCAGATCACTTAGAGTATGAAAGATTATAAATATTGGTATGACAGCACTTTAAGATTCTTGCTTAAGTCATAACGGCAAAATTTTTAATGGACCTATCGGTAGGCCCATGTGGAAAATAGACCACACTGCCTTATCGTGTCCTTATGGAAAATCTTAGTGATGACACTTTGATCTCATCTCACATCTCATCTCTTCTCAGTTTATGTTTGTACATTTTTTTTTTTCTTTGGTAAATTGCATTAGAGAGGATTCCTTACAAACAAATGTACCCGTACAAGATGCTATCCGTGCCAAGAAACTATTTCTTGCTTCTGGCCTCCGAGGTGAAAGTATTTGCTTGTTTTGCAAAAGTTGTGCATGGAGATGGATTAGTCTGAGATAAACCAGTTAATTTGGACCTGAGGAAGATTTGTTTTGGTCCAACATTCCTCTGGGTTTTGAAACAGACTGCTAACTTGTAATGGCTTGTTTAAAAAGCTGGCGCACAACCCAGAGCATTTGATTATTTCACAGCGCAAATTGATGCAATTTCAGCTCTTGGCTGCTCATAAATGTCATTATGTTCCATTTGGTAAGAAAGAAGGAGCTGAATTGGTCTCCTTGTTACCTCTATTTGGACAAAAATCTCTAAATAATGAGTCTGCTGCACAGACACCTGTTACAGACACCTGCACTGGAATCAGTTTCTGTCTCTGCTATTTCATGATCTTAGACTTTTTAAAGTATAGATTTAGCTTAGAAAACAAAAAATAAAACTGAAATATGTAGATATGTATGATAGATCTATCCATCTATCCATCTATCCATCTATCTATCTATCTATCTATCTATCTATCTATCTATCTATCTATCGTTACATATAGTTGGCAGTCTATGTATCTATCAACTTGACTAATTTTCTAGGAACTAAGCAACTATAATCTAAGTTGATATTTGGTGATTACTTAGTTAATAATTGCATAGTTGACAGAGCGTAACTAATAACTATAAACTAACTTATGTAAAATAAGTAACTATCAGTAAAACTCTTAATGAGCTATTATTGAAATATTTATACAAGGTGATCTAAAATCATTGTGAATCTTCGGAGTATAAAAAGTATTCACCCCTTTGATATGATATGCCTAAATTATTACTAGTGTAACCAACTGGTTTGAGAATTCACAATGTTTTCTGTCGATTGTAATATAAATGCACCTGTATCTGGAAGCTCCAGTGACCGGTGAGGCAGTATTGTGGCAGAACTTAAACTGTGGAAAATTATTAAAACAAATCAGTGAAGAATTTGAAATAGCAATGATACAAGATAATTTCCAAATCATTGATTAAATATCCAATTGGAGTCAAGTTAAATCAGTAAGAAATGGAAAGTGACTGTAAGGAGACTGCTCAGGGAGGCCATCAATGACGACTCTGAAGAGTTACTGGCTTTATATAGAAACCACTTAAAACTACTGCTTCACCAGTCACAGCTTAATGAGTGCGTGGCGAAGAGAAAACCACTGTTGAAAAACGTCATATGACATCTCGGCTACAGTTTGCAAGAAGGCATGTGGGAGACTCTGAAGCCAGCTGGATGAAGATTCGGTGGTGAGACCAAAATGTATCTTTTGGCCATCTGACTAAATGGCATGTCTGGTGCTGGACATCAAAAAACACATCATCCTGACTGTGAAGCATGGTGGTGGCAGCCTCATGCTGTGTGGATGCTACTTTTCAGCAGGCCCTAGAAGGAATATGAGAGTAAAATAAACAGGGAAATCATGGAGGAAAATGGGATGTGTGATGGAGTCTGCTGGACACCTGTGATTTGGGAGATTTGTTTTCCATCGAGATAGTGCCCACAATCATAAAGCCATAGCTTCAAAACAATGTTAATGTCTTGGAGTGGCCAAGTCCGAATCCAGTTCTCAATCCAATTGAAAATTTATGGCTGTCCGCTGACAATCTCCATGCAATCTGACTGAGACAGTTGCCAGATGTGCAAAGCAGAGACACGTCTACACAGACTCTGACTCTCTATCAGTCAGTCGTTCTATCGTTCGGTATATCATTCTGTCGGTCGTTCTGTTGGTCTTTTTTTTTACTGTTAGGAGTTTGCCAAGGCAGTGTTAGTTTATTAAAATTTTAGGTTATAAGATAGATAGATAGATAGATAGATTTTTATTTGTCCTCAAGAGGAAATTTGTTTCCACCATAGATGCGTACATAATACAAACACACATAACATATTAAGAACATGAACATATAAACATATAAAATGATAATTTGGTCTCTCTTGATCTGCTGACAAATGTCTTGTATTCTGTAGAATGAAAGTGCTGCAAACTGCAATTAGACCTCTTCATTCATTGTCTTTGTAGGACCGCAAATTTTTTATTTTTTTTATTTGATTTTTTTTAACATCTGTCTCAGGTAACACAGTCAGTTTATTGGATCATAATTAATGCTCCTTGTAAATTCAGTTCCTACCGAGTCTTCCATCACATCAGTTTTTCCAAGTTTATTTGAGATGCAGATCAGGCAAGGCTGTGAATGGAATATACTTATCATGTTTATATTTTTGGATTGTCAGAAGAAATGAAGGCTCACAATAAAATCTGAAAAGGGTAGTTTAAACTTAATTGGCTCCAGTGAGCTCCATGCACCCTTGTTTTCCACTCCTGTTGGCTTGAGAAATGTCTTCCTCCACTAATGCTGCACGTCTCCGTCAAAGGCCATGCCAGTCCACATTAACTGCCCTTTATAATGGCAGAAATGCCATTAATGGAATAAAATACTCCACTTGCTGTTTTGGAAACAGCTGGTTTTTGTTCCATCACCTTACATCAGAGCTTCTCAAGAATTACGTATGTTCTCAGTTAGACTGAGACCATTGCTCAGATCAGACTGCGCAAGTCCTTTCAAAAGCTCTATTAGATCCGCAGGCTTACTTAGTACTCTTGTTTTGGGCAACAAGCTAGATTTTTGACTGAAACATTTATAGAAGTGAGCCTTGGATATCATTCCAGGAAATAAAACCTGTTCGACTTATTTTAAAATGTACTTGTAAAAAGTACTGATGTAAAATCTACTATTTAAACCTACTGCAGGCTCTAAAAATAGCATTTAGTCATGGAACAGAAGAGCAATCCTGTGTGCAAACACTGCATATTGATGTTTTTGTACTATTGAGATGTTCATCAATGTGTACAAACATGCAGTCCGTAAAAAAAATCTCTGCTGTAGGTAAAGATCCCTATATATTCCTCAGACAGGCAATGCAAATGAAACTTGTCATGTTGTTACTGCATGGGTCATTGAAATTTGACCAGAATTGTAGTTTAATGGCCACTGGGAAATCCATCATTCTGTTTGAGAGTCTAAGGGAGCTGCTAGACACTCTGGTAGCCTTGAAGTAGAGCAGACTTTGGCATCCATATGTCTTCCACACACACCGTGTTAATTCCCTCTGACATAAACATACGATATATGCATTTTGGACTGAAACCCCCTTTGGGGACAGCTCAGATACTTCAGATACTTAGGAAACCGATTTGTTTTTTTGGCATTGAGTAAGCATGACCATAAGAGGTTCTCTGGATCTCAGGCTCTGTCACCAAGTAGCATCTGTGGCATTTCAAAGAGTCCGGACCAAAATAAACCAGCTGTGTAATCGAAGAGCAGGACAGATTTAAATCAATGACACAGGAAATTCCTGGGTCCACTTCATAGTATTCATGATAGGAGAAAACCCTAAGGTGAGGGCACATGCTTTCCCAGTTGGTTATGTGATTTGAGCCCTGATTGGGTTATATAATTATAGCATTATAGATTTTCCGATTTGTCACTTGTTTCCAACATAACTGTTGACTGAAGTTGCTCAGTTGTTTTTCTGCCGCATTAAATCACCTGCTTATAAGACCCAGAACACTTCATTTATAAGAAATAATTGTAAAACACAACAGGCACTACTATATAGTCTTTTAATTCCAGTGCCCTGCATCTCTCGTTGTTCTATGCAAAAACGTGTTTAGTGTGATTGTCGTTCTACTTAACCGAAAGAATGTAAATTCAGGGGACTCGAGCCCCCCTATTCAGTGATTTACTCATCTGCCAGAATTATGTCATGTCTTTGAATTGTTAATTTGGGAGATTTTTTCCCCCTGAAAATATTGATAAGCAAATACAGTAATTGCAATTAATTTGATTGATCCAGGGTTATCATTAACTATAACTAAAACTAACGCCACAACTGAATTAAATAAAAATTATAATAGAATATCAGTGATACTAAAATAGGATAGATACAGGATAGATCATCATATCATGTAATTATTTTTATTTATTTTAATTAATCAAATTGCAATCCTAGTAAAATAGACATTATTCTTTTCTAGCCTATTGGTTTTCTATTTCATCTATATCAGCCTTCTAAAATGTAATGCCTTATAATACTTTTTTCCACATATTTTTCTCAGTTCTTTTTGTTATGCTGACTGTCTGCCAAAATGGTAGTGATTATTAAAAGATTAGACGGTCTCATCCACAGTAATGTTATGCAATCCCTCAGTTATCCGCAATTTCTTCAGCATAAAGTGGCCAAAAGTAATTTTGCAGAATTGATTTCTTTGAAATGAGATGCTATTTTTAAAGGTTAAACTATATCCATATGTGGCCCGTCACAGATTTTAATCGGAATAGACAAAGAACATTGCAGTGGCACATGTGAACTGCGACTTTGCTGAAGGACATTCGTGAAAGATGGAGTCCAAACACATGATGTTCTTTTTGACTTCTCCTTTTCATTTGAAAGTTTGTAGCGTGTTTTCTGCTGTTTGCATGCAGCACATCAATTTGCAAGGGCGCATTTACACGACACCATTTTCAGCTAAGAACTGAAATATTTTCATGCGTTCTGGCCGTTCATTTACAAGACAATGACTTTTTGGGGGCCTGAACTTTTGAAAACGGGGTTCAAAGTGCAAGTTTTTGAAAATGATACTGTTATCGTCTCAATGTAAACTACAAAAACACGAATTTGTGAAAACAGTGACATGTTATGCGTATTGCATGTTCAGGCATGTGCGAGTACTTGACAACAAATACAACAATGGCGAACTACAGGACCGTGTTTGTTCTGCACAAGATACTGATTTATGAATGGTTCTCCAGCAAAGTGTAGATTTACTGCACCACTACTACGACCTGGGAAGACGCATTATTTACATACATTGAAGAATGAGTTTGTGCATCGCCAATTAAATAATAATAATAATAAGTTTATTTTATATAGCGCCTTTCTCAAACCCAAGGTCGCTTTACATAGTAGGAAGGCAAGGAAACACAACAACAAACAACCAAAACAATACTACAAAGACAAGTTATCTGGATGAAGCTATGAGTTTGGTGTGGAGAAATGATCAGTAAACAAAAAGGTCTTAAGATGTGCTTTAAAGACGGGAAGAGAAGGACAGTCACGAAGAGGTTGTGGGAGGCGGTTCCAGAGTTTGGGGGCCAAGGCACTGAAGGACCTGAGATTTTGGTCAGAGGATCTGAGTGAGCGGTAAGGAGTGTAAGGGGTCAGGAGGTCACGGATGTAGGGGGGAGCAAGGTTGTGGAGGGCTTTGAAGGTGAGTAGTAGGACTTTGTATTTGATCCGGGATGAAACTGGTAGCCAGTGGAGTTGGAGAATGGGGGTGATGTGTGCTGATCGTCTGGTGTGGGTGAGGAGCCTGGCAGCCGAGTTTTGAATATATTGTAGCCTTTGAAGGGATTTAGCAGGGAGACCAAGGAAAAGTGAGTTGCAGTAGTCTAGACGGGACATAATGAACGAGTTAATCAAAGTCTGTGCATCACTAACAGAGAGGAAGGGTTTGAGGCGAGCAATGTTACGGAGGTGAAAGAAGGCAGTCTTAGTGAGTGATTTGATATGAGGATCAAAGCTTAGGGTGGAGTCAAGTAGAATGCCAAGGTTTTTAACAACGGGGGTAGGATTGGGAACAATTGGCCTAGCATGCATAATACACCGTCTTTAGTCGTTTTCACGGATCCGTGTGAATGGGGATAATTTTGACAACATTATCACCTGTACACAAAACTTTTCAAACACGCAAAGGAAAAACTTAAGTTTTTAGTACACCGTTGTCGTGTAAATGAGAGATGCAAACCCAACATTATGAAATGCATGATGCTGAGAGTCCCGGCGGCTCTCAACATTCACCGGCTGATCTGAGATACAGAAGGCCCCGAATCCCCTGCTGCATTTCATTATATAGACAGAACAATGGTTAACAATGGAAAGTTGCATTCAGAGGTTACACCTTTTGGGGGTAGGAGACCATTTGTTTAGAGATCATCTTCCTTCGTGTGCCAGTTATCTCTAAACTCTTAAAACCCTTATTATCTTTTGTTTTACTTATTTGGAAATGAGACATTTGTACCAGTCACCCTGAGACATTTTAAATGAGAGAGAGATGAGGGAATGAAATGTAGATTAGGATGACTCCGAGGTTCGACTCGGAGTTCAAATGTTAATTTGCTGCAAGGTCCTTTGTCCACTTGAGGAGTGGTCGTTCCTCAACTCGTTTTTTCAGTCTTACACATCAGCAATCTTGAATTTTTGTTCTTGTAGCATAATATTAAATTCTTTGTGTTGCTGTGATTGGCCTATAGGTGGCTAGAGGTGGGTGTGGTTAACCTGACCTGTACGCAGTATTGGGTGATTTATCTGCGGGTACTGCAGGAGGCCATCTGGCCTGGAGGAAGCCTGCCTGCTCAACCCCGACCCCAACGCAGCCCGCAGCAGAAACAGGAGAGCAGAAAACAGGCTCTGCAGTGCCTTATGAAACTACTGCCAGGTGAGACGCCTCATAATATTCACACATATACACTACCGTTTTAAGATCCCACCCTCGCTTCAACGCGTCTCCAAAGCCAAACCTCCTCCAAAATACACGAACAAGCAAAGCCAGAGTTGCAAAGCGTCACGAGAAACTGCATTAAATTACCTCATGTCTCAAAGCACATAACTTACAAATACAATAATAATGAACGTAAACAACTTACAGAGCTCTTACTTGTATCACCTGACTGCTGCAGATCCATTTCATTGTTGATAGTGTTGACATAGAAATAAATCTGAGTGAGGACGTGAAAACAGCTCAGAACGTCACGGGTTGCCAACTCGTAGTTACGGTTACGACATGGTGTGAATGGTTCAGTAGGAACTGTAAAAGCTGGCTTCTGTTTGTTTTTGGCGCTCGGTGGCTGTCTGTCTACAACACTGCATAGCCTAATGGTGACGTGTGATGTCTGCGCGAGCGGGGTGCACGGAGGTATGGAAATAGGAAATACATATGTTGACAGGCAGGTAGGACACCGCATAAGACGGAATGTAATGATGGGACGGAAATTTATTTGGTCCTGAGACGTCCACAGAAGATAAATGTACGTGTTTAATATTTAGACCACATCTATTAATGATTGCTGTCAGGATGTGAAGAGAGTTTCAACCAGCATAACAAAAAGTTTTTATAAAAAATTGCCTACCCTACTACCTTTCATTTCTGATGGATCATGTGACACTCAAAATTCTGCTTTGCCATCACATGAATAAATTACATTTAAGTCCATTTAAATAGTAACACTACTTCACAACATTACTGTTTTTACTGTATTTTTAATCAAATAAATGCAGCCATTGTGAGAGTAAGGGACTTCTTTCAATGAATGAATGAATAAATTAGGCATTTATACATAGCGCTTTGTTATGTACCTGTACTACTGTACATCCAAATCGCTTTACAATTGTATCAGGGAATCTCTCCTTAAATGATAGATCAAATGTAATTGGCATAATTTGAGATGTTTTTCACCTCTTTGCTAAATGACTGACAGATCAGTAATTGATTCTCTATTGGTTTTTCAATTAAAAGGGAACTGGGTGCATTAATGTGTTAAATATGAAGAAAATTAAGAGATTAATCAGGCTTAAATATTTGTATTGATTGATTTGTAACTTTTGAGTGAACATTTTAGATTTTATATATTTTTAGCATTTAATAATGCGTTTTGGGATGGCACACGTAAAATTTGACCTTTGAAAAAATAGGGTTTACAAATAATTGTGTGATTGAGACAAAAAACTGTTCAGTAACACCATTGTTCAGAAGCTGAATCAAAACCACCTCAACAGAATATGATTTTTTTTTTTTTTATCAACAGAGTAGTGTAGTCTTGCAGATCTTCATCTCTGTTTCTTGACTGAGTTTATTTTGTGTTTCTACAGATCTGCTCTGTGATATGCTGGGCTCTGAGAAGTACAAGATATCTTGGCAGACGGTTGTGGATTCTTTTCAGGACCCCAACATAAACAGGTGTGTTTGAGCACTAAACAGAGGAAGATAAAGAACCAGCACCGCAGCCATTTACGCAATGTTCCTGTGTGCATATTTATGAGATTAATAACATTGATTGGAAACTCCAAATTCCGTGGAAGTGTCCGGACGTAGATGAAAATATAGTTTATATTATAATTAAAAATATATATTTATATAAAGAAAATATATTGTAACATCGTCATCTCGTCACAACTCGTCATCACTGTTCAACATTCTGAACTGTTTGTAGCTGCAAAAATCCCATACATATTTCATGAGGTGAGCAGATATGGCCTAGTGAACATATGGCTTTAATGGTTTAAATGGTCAGGTTGTAATTTACTTGACTATTTACTACTTTACTATCATTCTGTTTCACAGTAAGTAAGCAAAGCCGATAAAAGAATGCAAAAATGTGCTTTCAATAGATACATCGCTGTGTTGTGTTATCAGGACACCTCGTGACATCTTTGTAGACTGTTACCACAGTGGGGATGCATGATTTATTCTCACCAGCTTGGGTTTTGAGAAAGCTGCTCTTTGATTTACTAGAACATGCTGTATTCTGCTGTAGATATCCAGATGAAGCAGATGCTGCTACAATCAGTTATACATAGACTTAGTATCCTTTGCTTTATGAGCTGTTTGTGCTTTATAAAGATGGGGGAAGGCAACAAGGCATCCGAATCCAGCGTCTGCATGACATCCTGTTTAGGGTCTTGAGGTTTTTGAGAATACAGTGTTGTTGGATCTGTGTGCAGGATGTACTGTAGCAGTGCTTGTGAACTCCTGTGAGTGTGTTTTTTTTTTTTTTTTTGCAGGCATCTTGTGTACTGCATCTGGGATCTGCTAATCGAGTTTCTTGTCCCTGAGCTGTCTGACGAGGACTTTCTGAAAACACTTCTGCACAGCCTGTCCAAAAATGCCGAGAAGCTTCCACCATAGGTGTGTGGGGACATAAAACCGCTTGCATACATACATGCGTATCGCATTCAAACGTGCGAGATCCGTTGCAGTGTTGGGTGGAAATACAGGCAGGAATATGCGATCAAGAAAGTGTGGATTTTATTCACTTTAGCCTGTGTCTGGCACCAATTTGGTATCCCTGTTTCTGGGACACTACGCACATCCGGGCGAGCATTGATTAATGGACACCTGTTTTGTGTTTTATCAAACCACAAGTCCTATCTCAAAAGCCCTACACACCGGATCTGAATTAGTCGCAAGTTCTCCAACTTTTATCCACCGTGTTCTCACTTCAGCTTTGGGCAATGCTCATACAAATGGACTGCACAGATCATTTCCACACTGTCCTATCACTTGTTTATGGCCTTTCAGTCTTGTTATACCTTGAGTTTACACACATTCCCTCCCAATGATTCTTTAGACGCTGTCCCAGTTTGATCTCTTTAGCCTTCCATTGGAGGAAAGCCTATTTTTTTTTTTCCCCCTTGATTCCTCTTTGAGTATGAAATGTTGTCACATCTGCTTCTGGTGTCACGGTAAAGTTGTACGTGCTTTGTGTGTTTTCAGCCAACTTATGAAGCCTTTAAACATAATGTCACTCTTCATTAAGTGGTTCGATGCTGACACAATGCCTCTAAAGAAAAGATCATGTTGATTCATCAAAAACGGCCAGTTTTCAGAACATTTGTCTTAATATTTATTGACCGTCTTATCGAAGTATGTAAGTTATCTTAAAGTGTTAATTCACCCAAAACGTGAAAATTCTGTCTTTATTACTCGTGTCATTCCAAACCTGTATTACTTCTTTCGTCTGTGGAACATTGTAAAAGAGGTTTTGATAAATGTCTGAGGACTTTTTTTTGTCCATATAATGGAAGTCACTGAGCATCAAAACTATTGGGTTACCAACATTCCTAAAAAATGCCTTTGTTTTGCACAGATGAAAAAAATATAATTGGAACGACATGAGGGTAAATAATGACAATGTTAATTTCCTGGTATGTACATTATAAAAAGGCAAATTGAGTTTTAACAACAAATAATAGCGAATTACATGGTCTTTATTGCCTTAATGAGTGTAAATAATCTAATTCAGTTAAAAATCAGTAACAAATGGATGCAGATGTGTCAGTTTTCATGTTTTATTAGCATCATTGTGTCATCTTGTCACCATTCTGCTTGCACAAACTACCCAGTATTTGTGTAAAACGATCCTGTCCTTTCCGTACGTGATCATGTGAGCTGTGACTCAATGCATGCTGATTTAGATTCAAGTTTTGCACTGTAAGCCCTGTTGTCCAAGTATACATTACAATGGCTTGGTGGCTTTGTTACACTGTACTTGTGCGTAATGCGCTGAATGTTGCACTATTTGTAATTTTGTAAGTGATCTGGTGCGTATATATTGTAGGCCTTATGTTGTTTTGTTGTATATTGAAATGATGGTATAAAGCAGTCGATATTGTCATTGAATTCGGTTGTCACTTTTTTACAAAGCGCTTTCAATTTCGGTTAGCATGTTACACTTGTTTGAAACAACTTACTCAAACGTAATTGTGATTCAATTTACATTTAAAACAGGAATACAGCTGGTACCAAAAACATACTGGGGATTTATATATTAAATGATGCAAACGAATCTACCAAAAAAAAAAAAAAAAGTAAACAAAGTTTCTGCTTCTTTAGGTCACACAGACCCACAGGTCACGTTTAGTTGAGATGAACCTAACGGAAAATTATGTGTTAAAAGAATGATTAAATGACATCAACCACAATGTAATATAAAACTATTGACTTGCTTTATTAAATATTTCGACAATATGATCTATGGTTGTCAGTAATTCATGAGCTTCATGATAAAAATGAACATGTTGTGTTGTGAATAAATGAAGTTGAGTGAACTGTGCACTTCTCAACTAAAAATTATGTAATTCTATTGGCAGCATTTTTAATGAACAGAATTTGGTAGCACTTACCCTACTGCTAATTCTTTATTGACACGCTGTCACTTTAATGGACCTGTCAGTGCTTTTATTCCATCTACTTAATACGTTTGTTTCCATTATTGAAGTGTGTGTCATCATGCTAATACACGTGGTCGGTCTGAAAAGAACAAGGGGAAGCGTTTGCCAAAACACATCACTTGCTACAGTAAATCCTCCTCATGCTAAATAACACCGCACTGCTGTTTCTATGATGTGAGATTACAAGCACAGACATCTTGGAGCTAAACATCCAGATTTTCCTAGAATTTGGTGGAAAACATCTCTAAACCTTTGTTCGAAGTTTTTGCCCTTGGAAAAATAGGTCCATCTCCAAAATCAACAGAAACGGATTAACAAAGAGACGTTGGATTATTGAAATCAGATCTAGTATCTGGGACTAATTCTGGGGTCGACACAATGAGTCTGGCAAGTTGGCGAGTCTTCAGAGTGTGTAGTCATCATGACCCTTTACCTTCACTGATTTCTGTCACAACAAAAAATACTATCCACCATCTATCCATCTGTCATCTTTTTTTTTGAACGACTTCAACTTTATTACATGATATCAAAAGGAAACTCTTTCAGCTTTCAACATGTATGACATCATTTGGTGTACAAGCACAAAATATCATTATGCATCAAGTAGCCCTTTCTTAAACTTGCATGAGTATCTAACATGTTGTTAACTGTCTAAGTGCCATTGGATCGCATAAAGCAAAGCTGGCAAAAAAACAGGTCACATTGGCACTAACCTGAAAATAACTTAGCTGGAAATAACAGAAATAAAACCTCATCTCAGAAAAAGTGCAATTTTAAAAGATTAATGATCCTTAAGTCATTCTGTGTTTGATTCAGGAACTAGAGATGTCCTCATGGAAACTAGAAAAAAAGACCCCTAATGCTCAAATACGAGCAAATTAAATGAGCAAACCGAAAGGCTTGTTTTTATATTACCGTAGTAGATTTGAATGTCTATTTAAAGTAATCACATGTGACGTAATTACAAACTAACAATTGATTTTGTCATATATTATATTAGTACTTATTTTAGTATGTTATATTATGTTAGTAATTTAATTAGCCTAATTGTAAAGCTATGCTTACCAAAAAAAAAAAAAAAAACACAATGTAAACCATGTTCTTTTGACATGTGCCGTATGTGAAATGTTTATATGCCTGTACATCCCACACAAGCAGCCACAAATATTAGGAAACACTCAACAGAATAGTAATACTGTGATGTTAGACCACAGACAGAGCACAGGAATGTTTCCGGAGGCGCTGCAGACCTGGAACTGCTCACAGCTCAATGAAAGAAGCAGGCCTGTCATGAGGACCCTGTCAATAACCAACGTTCACAGCACGCTTGACAAATAAAACGCATGCAAATGTTTCATATTTATTGTTTTGCACTAGTTTCTTAGTAATATATTGTGGAGTGATAGCTCAGTGGTTATAAAGATTTGGTCTGGTAACTTAATGTTTTTATGGTTCAAACCCAGCAAGTCGTAGCTGTTCTTTTCCATACAATGAAAGTCAATGTTGACCAAAGCTGCCAAACAGGATGTTAGGGCTTAAAGCCTATGTGTAAGAATGTTCATGTAGGCTATTAATCGCTTTTTTTTATTGCCAATGTGTGAACGGCTTGTAATTAAATTTTGGGCAAACTATCCCTTTAAATTTGCAAAAATATCATAGCACTTCAGATTAGTTAGTGCAAAAGTTGCACAGGCTACTTTTATGATACTTATTAAGTAGCCTACTTATTATGTGCCTTTTGTCCATTTTGGAGCTTCACTGCTATGTATGGAAAAGAGCAGCTTGGACAATCTGATATCCCCTTTTGTGTTCTATAGAAGAAAGGAAGTCATATTGTTTACGCGCCGTTTCAATGCAAGACAGGATGAGAATGTCAACACCTTGGAGTAGGTAAAGATGAAGAGAAACCGGATGGTGTGTCTTTGATTTATTTCTGGCTCAGGATTTCGATATTTTTGAGTCATTTCAAAATATTTTCGTTTGACTACATATTAGGCTACGTTACATCCTGCTCAAGTTGGCTAGCAGTAGCGCTGCTTCATCCATGTGGCGCGCGAGCGAGCGCTTCAGTAATTTAAACCAATTAATCATCAGCTGTACTTCATGACAAAAGGACACTGATAAATTGATCCTGCCTTTTTGTATCTTTGGCCATGTTGAACATTTTGGCCCTACGCATATTTCTAAAGTAATTACTGATTTCACAAGGCCGCAGTTTTTTTCTCATTGTAAACTTGTTGAATAATTAAAGATTAGCATGAACTTCAAACCCGTCCACATCTATGTGGAAAACACATGGCTTCACTGAAGATATGCAATCATTTGCTGAACGTTTATTCTCTAGACTAGAACCGTTTGACATGCTTTAGCTTTGGTAAAATTGAGATGCATATTTTTCTATATTTCTTTTTTTCCCTCCTCCTATCTTATGCAACAAAAAATACAAGCAAGCATGCGTTCAATTAAAACACTTGTGTTGAGCCAACGAAAAGTTTCATTTGGTCTCTGGTTTGTGTTATCCCGCCGCTTTAGTCGTGGCCAACTAGACGTGTTTAACACATCACTGGATCTGTCAGGTGCCTTTAAATAGTGTCTTTTTATATTATGCCGGACAGTATATTGTACTGTCTTGAATTAGGGAAGATTTTTTGTGATGTAGTTCTCTCTCACAGTGCCTCCTGGTGATCATCCAGTTCTTATATTCAGTATTCGCTCATGTTTATAGTCAGCAGTGTGCAAATATTTAGCAATTAATCTTACTCGTAGTTGTTTATTCGGCGTATAATTAATGTTTACTTTCATTTACAGAGTTCATACTATATCGGAATGGAGCTTTTGTTCTAGTTCTGCCAAAAGAAGGAGCCCTCGAGCTGCTGGGATTTTTAGGATAGTTTGGTTTTCAACCACAAGGTGGCAGTATAAGCAAAGACTAAAAAGTTTAGTTGAGGTAAAAAAAGACCCCCAAAAACACTTTTGGACACTTATACCACACTTAAAGGATTAATGTCATTCTTTAGATATCAAAATATAAAACCAAGTGAAAACAAATGATGCTAGAGCTTTTCTCAGAATTAATCACTTTTTTTTTTTTGCACTGACATCATCAAGGTGACCCCCCCCCCCCCCATATTTGACAACCACAGAGTGTCCAAATACTAATAATATGATATACCACTACCATTCACAAAATTTGAGATTAGTATAATTTTTAAAAATGGTTCTGAAAAGAAAGTCTCCTCACCAAGACTGCATTTATTTGATCAAAAATTACACGTTGACACAATTGAAATTACACAATTGACATGTTGTGAAATATTACAATTAAAATAACTGTTTACTATTTGAATGTATTTTAAAATATTATTTATTCTTGTGATGCAAAGCTGAATTTTTTTCAGTCACATGATCCTTCAGAAATCATTCTAATATGCTGATTTCGTGCAAAAAAAATCATATTATTACCAATATTAATGTTATTCTTATTATTATCAATGTTAACTATATTAAAACAGTTGTTGCTGCTTAATATTCATGTGGAAACTGTGATAAAAAAATGTTCAGTGTTGTTTGGTGAATAGAAAGTTCAAAATAACAGCATTTATTTTTTAATAAATGCCTTTCCTTTCACTTTTATCAATTTAAAGCATCATTGATTAATAAAAGTATTATTTAAAAATAAAAGGTAGGCTACTTACCCCAAATGGAAGTGGACGGGAGTGTGCGTGTGTGTGTGTGTGTTTGTTTGTTATCATTTAAAACATAAAACAAGTAGATTATGAAGTGTGTTTGTGCTATATCACTTTTCAAAATGTGATATTTTGTTATATATATTACTAAGACACTGATACTTTTTAAGTGTGGCTTAAGTTTCCAAATAATTTTTGTGGTCTGCTTGTATATTTCATATTATCACCAGCTGTATTTTCACTGACCTGACCTGACGATCTTTCAGAATCTCTATTTATCTCCAAACCTTCAGCTGTAGTTATATGCACAAGGTGCCATTGATTAATTTCATTAGCATTAGTTTACTCTCCCACTCTCCCACATGATGTAAACAACACTGAGAGTAGCTTTGAATCCCAACTGATTGCGTTACTTTTAGATGAATGACTTGTTTTGAGTGCAGGAAACACAACGCGTCCAGATCCTCACAAAGTCCCGCAAACACAGACTTGTATGTGCTTGCTTGAAGTCTGCTTTAGGGAATACAGAAAACAACATTAAATCATAATCTCTGCTATCCTTGCAGTTAATATAAATCTTTGTTGTTTTTCTTCTTTGTGCTTGTCCCGGGGTCAATTTGACCTTTCTTTTCTTTCTTCAACATCTCACCCCACATCTAAATGAAAGCTCAGCTTTCATGATGATGCATTCATTTTTAACCAGAACCACACTGAACTCACGCTGGCTAAGAAATATGAAGGCGTCTAATAAAGGAGTGTTATGAGAATAGGGAGGTATCCAAGTTCCTCATGACATGTCTTGGACAGCGTGTCCCTAAATGACTGCGCTCTTCAGGTCAATATGTCTCCGTTTAACACAGTTTAAAGGGGCTGTGATCATGCTCGGATAGATTTTTTCGGACGGCCCCTGTCTGTACTGTGCTTTACATTGGCGCGTGATCAAAGGCTGAACCTGTTTTGACCTTGCATGTTTCAGGGGACATTTACATAGCAGCATTTACAAGCAGATTGAGAGCAGAATTAGCCATTATCTGCTGAGGGGCTTGTAGGGGCCGTTCCAGGATACGGACACTGTGTGTTCTGTGCTGCTCTTCCTGCTTTGAATTCCAGCAGAGCCTTTGGTGGTCTTTGTGTAATAACAAAAGAGTGTTCTTCCATTACAGTAAACCATACAGATGTTATCAGTGGAAATGCAGACAGTAACACGATGGAGAAATTGGGGATGATTAATTGCCACATGAAAGTTATCCGTTGTGGTGATTTATTTATTAGCCAACCCCAATTCATATGCTCTTTTGCGCTGCAATAGACGCATGTTTGAGTCATTTTCAAAAACACAAGGTCACATTGACATGCTAAGCAATGCTAATTCAAGATAAATGTATGTTAGTTAGTCTAAAAGCTGAATATCATCTAAAGCAGTGTTTCTCATCTGGTGGGTCGGAGAGTCAAAGAAACAACAACAAAACGTAATTCTAAATGTTTTTTCTGATTCGAGACTCTTATTTTGAAAGACGTGCACGAGCGCTTAGTAAAGAGTGTATGAGAAAAACGCGTTATGCTGATTCAGTATCTGCTGTCAGGTGAGATGTTGTCAATCTAAGCTATATGTCTGTCATTATTCTTGATATGAATGAGTCTCTCGTACCTCTGAAAACGAACTTTGCTTTCAGTAGGCCTACTAAACTTGTCAATTAAGTTATGAAATTAGCAAAAGTAGCAGTCATTTATCTAACTGGTAACTTACGTCCTGTTTTATCTGGGAAGGATCTGCATGCTGGTACAATGTTCCGTCTATCAGGATCAGTGTCCATATGTTTTATTTGCAGTTCATGTTAGTATTGTGTATTTATCATGGTAAGGTAACTGTATTTTCCTTTACTATAGGCATACCACAAAATACCACTTTATTTTCACTGTGCTATTTTTTTTTTTTTTTTAAATATAGCCTACATTTTTGAGGTAGGATATGACTTTTGATAGTGATATTCCCACAATTTATGTGTATGTTAAGCAGTGGTGGGCCGTCAGGGCCAGCAAGGCCTTCTCTGCTGGCCTAAACACTATGAGAATCACTAACTTGCACTTTAATATATTTTTTTTATGAATGAGTATTAAATTATTCCCAATAGTCCGTTCTCATAATTTCATAGCTTTTCTCTTGGTAGTTTTCTCTCAGTAGTGTATATTTATTTTAGTGCTTTTATCCAATCATATTTCAGTCATCATGTGTTGCCAGGGTCAAATATATCTGCCTCGAGGCCTTCAGAATCGATAGTGCAGGCGCCTCGTAGTACCCCAGAGTGCAGTCTGGACGATGGGGCGGGGCGACACTTTGGGGCGGGGTTACACGTGTCGCTCCGCCCACCCCCAATTTAATTGGCTTATTATACAGCAATCTTATTGGCCTGATTCAAGCCTGAGCATGCGCATTTTTTATGTACTATTTTTGTGAATGATTTGTCCATATTAAAGAAATATTAAATGCTAACTCTAATCGTATATTATCGGTTTACCATGGTATTTTTAGTTAAGATCTATTGGATAATGTTTTATTGTTAAGACACAGTATAGACAAAGTTATTGTTTAAAAACGAACGCTTGGTGACAGCACCGACAGCACCATTTCATATTTCCACCAGGTCGGTCGGTGGATCAGCTCAAACTCTGGATTTTACGCAAATTATGATAAATCGCTGTATTAAAGGAAAGACATCGGACAAACCCGAACGCAAGCAGCTGATTTTAGTGCTCTGATTTTTTAGCACGACCGTTTTTTGTTTATTTTTTTAACGAGATTTGTTCTCCAATGCTTGCATTTTTTGGCACAAAGTGCAAATAAAATGTTTAATGGCAAACACATATTTCCTTGTTGTTTACCTGTTAAAAATAGTTTCAAATATTAACACTGGCATAGGCTATATCTGTAGCCTAACTATTTTAAAAAATCACCGCTGTAAATCTGTGCATATAGGCCTATAGCCTAACAGCCTACTTATAGCTACTTATTTATATACCTACTTACTTAAATTGAGCACATAAATAATCATAATTGCTATAGATCGACATAATAATATCTGTTTTAGTAAAAAAAAAATTCCACTTTTCAGCACTGCAGGTTTTTAAATTCCCATTGTACGCAAAAAAAAAAAAAAAAACACACACACACACACACACACACAAAAAAAAAACAATGGCCAGGGCTTGTTTTATTTGGTAGCCTATTATTGTCTTATTTGTCACTTTCGGAACTGTGTCTTACTGAAATACAGTGAATTATCATCATGTAGTGTAAAACCCCGAGTTTATTTATAATGGAAAAATGAAGAAGCATATTAATGATGTAAAATGTCGCAGCACTGCATGACATTCGGAAAATATTACTATCAGCTTAATAGGCGATCTCTCCTTGCAATGCTATAATTTGATGCAGTCATGATCATTGCTCACTTAAAGTGCCATTGACTTATCTGCTGGGTAAATTAATAAATATAATTTAGCTAAATCTAAAACATCGTATGATTTATATCAGCAACATATTTATTTATATCGCCCAGCTCTAAAACGGCTCAATATGAATGCTTAGGCCTATATTACTGTTTGTAAAGCTGCTATAAAACGATGTGAATTGAGCGCTATACACATTTTTTTTACTTCACTTGATATAGACCTAGGTATCGTGGCCACGAATGAAGAATTCGTTCCCCATATTTAGCAGCACACGGCGGTCTGCCTTAAGGGATTGTTATTGTTTGTTGTACAGTAACTTCATTTAACTTATTAAGTCGTATTAAGTTAATAAAAACATTATTTAATTGATCATTACTGAAATCGCCATGCGACAACGTAGTAGCCTACGGCCAAACTGCGCGAAACTGCGTAGATAGAAGATCATTCATAAACTCGTACATAAAGGAATGCGCATGCTCATGCCTCAAGTGTCTACTCCAATAAGATTGCTGTATTATAAACCAATGAAATTGTTGGTATGCGGAGCGACACGTGTCGCCCCGCCCCAAAGTGTCGCCCCGCCCCATCGTCCAGACTGCACTCTGGGGTTACTCGGCGCCTGTAGCTTAAATGAATGGCAATGAAACTGTTGCTTTAACCAATCAGATAATCGGTCAGATTTAATCACCCAATCAGATATCGAGTTGACTGCACCGGGGCCATCTAGCCAGGGGGGCAGTGTTCCGAAAGATATTGAAGCCGACCTGGGCGCCGCCATTGGCTAGCGGACCCCCACCTGCTGTTAGCATTCCATTGACTCCCATTCATTTTGGCGTCACTTTGACAGCGAATAACTTTACATCTGAGGCGTTTAAAGACACCGTTTGTCCATTGTTTATTTCTAAAGAAACACGAAAATGTATAAAAGGCTCCATTACCTTGTATCTTACGTTATGGCCCCGTAGAAGCAGTTTTTGTAAAAACAGGCTAACGATTGCGTCATACCCGCGCGACTCTGTCGCACAAGTCGAAAAATTACCGTATGGACAGGCAGAGAAGCTCGCAAGCAATCGAGGGACGTGGAGGCATAAAGTCAAGGGAGAAGCCCATAGAGAGTGATAAAGTTGCTCCCGTTGCTAGCTCATGGACAGCTAATACTCACGCTCTCCGTCTCTGCGGGATTCGGAAGGGAATGATTCAGATTTCTCTCGGCACAGCTACTAGAAGACCTACAGGTTGCTCACGTCACATCTACGTCGTCAAGCTCAGTTTGAGCCTGCGCAGTTCGCCTTGCGATCAGGAAGTAAGTGCTTCTAATTGACTTCACTGCTCTCCGTTGAAACATATGGGGTCGCTGTGTCCAGTTTATATACTGTCTATGCATCTAGCAGGCATACAATAACGTAAGCATTTTCACGCCCTTTGATTGGATGGTCAGAGCGTGTACTATTATTACTGGTAGTCAGAGCTAGCTAACCTCATCTGTTGCGAACTGTGTAAACTAAAATACCTGTAGATTTAATAGTTTTTCAACCCACAAATTAATGTTTATTTCCTTCCTCGACCACCAGCAGGTTCAAACCTACCGGGAAAAAATCCCTTATCCAGTTTACGCAGAGTCACGGATCTCTATCGATCTGTCCGGGTAAAAACAGAACTGACTGCAATGTAACGTTATGCCAGGACTGATTTTGAAGGGAAAAGTCCCGCTGATCTCAATGATATCGTTTATAAATATGTGTGAGAGCTTGTGTTGGCTGTAACGTTACACATCGTTATGTTTTGCGGTGTTTTCCCTGTTTAACGTTACTGCTTCTGTCGAGCAGACACTCTCAGCAATAAAGCGAATTAAAACTTATGACAGAAATACGACGGGACAGACTCGACTTTCAGCATATTATCCTCGATGGCGATAGAAAAGGTTGTTGGGACTGAAAAGCACAGACAACCTGTACAACCAAGTAATTCAAGTCTTTTTGAGGAAATAAATTAGGATGGATTTTGTGTAAAAAAAATCAGTTTTGGAGAGTATGTCCAAAAAATCATTATAATGCATTTTTTGCCCCTGTTTTTGTCCGTGCTGAATATGATTTTCTTCCTAATTTTTCTTGTAAATTTATGATCGAAACAACTTATTTTTTTCAAACATTAATACTATAGCCATTGAAGGATAAGACAGGGATGAGGATCCGTTTCTGAATTTATAATCGGAACGCAAGAACCACTGTACACAAAAGCCGAACTCACTCGCTCGTTTCTCTCTACCCGGCCTTTCGCGAACTCACCGCATTAACCCTATAACTGCCGGTGTAAAATAAAAACAGGAATTTCATGTGCGTGCGCTGCTACACTATTATAAGTTATTAATTCAGGGTGGACATCACTGAAGGCCTAGGTGTGAAATGCACGGCCCGCCACTGATGTTAAGTAACATGGGGTGGTACTCGTTTGTGTTTCAACCATTTTTGAGAAATACAATTGCTTGTTTAAAAAGTCCTAAAAAATGGGTCGCAGCTTAATGACCAAGGGTCCCATGGCTAAACCAGTTGAGAACCACTGATCTTAAGCAATCTAATTATCATCAATTTGATAATTTTGCACATTTAAGCTGTTTCTGAAAATCAGCATTACTCCGAACGTGATATTGCTTTCATAGAACAATTCTATAGTTCTAACAATAATTGAATAGTGAGCAATACACCTTTCAGTTACATTTTGGCTATCCGTTTTCCATATTTATAGTCCATAAATATTTTTACTAGCATTATTTAATCTTTTTTTTTGTTGCCCCTGTTCTAATTTAATTATTTAGATACATTTTTGTAACAATCATTGTATTAGCAAGATACAACATGAAATTCATAAGTATTGTACTAGTTGGTGATTTCGTATGAATTTGTGCAATCTGACTTCTATAAAAAAACATACGATTTATCGGTAGTGTAACGTGACTTTGGTACTCAGAAATGCTCACAATGAAGGATACTAGAAGGAATTCTTTAAAGAACAAACACATTGGAACTAGGAAGAACACAGGGGGAAAACAACAACCAAACGTTAACGAGAACTGACAGAGACTGAGGGAAAACAAAGGGTATATGAGAAACAAAGAGAACTAATGAGAATACACACAGCTGAACCTAATGACTAATGAAGATGGTTAGCATGAAAACAAAGGAGTGGCGGGAACTTCATACAAAATCATAAAATACTTATGAATAGTCAAGTGACTGTTGGCATGATAACATAAGCAGGCTTGTAGATTTACAGTCTTTTTTGAAAGGCATTGTGTGTATATCAGGAGAGGACTTTAATTTCCGGAAGACAGCTGGTCAGCTGCGGAAAAAGCAATTGACAATACCATCTGTTTGAGAGGAAAGTTTCTCAGGAATCTGATGGAATGTGTTTATTAAATTCCCAATTAATAGCAAACTTTCAGCTGCAGCTGCTGTTTGGTTCAATCATTTTTTCGTTCAGTAATTCCCTGTTTGTTGCTCATTTATACACAAACAAAAACCCAATCCAAGAGCAGTCTGCACTATTTTTTTTTTTTTTTTTTTTAGAAAATGCATGTAGTTAGTACAGCTTGTGTATTTCGTAACAGAATGTGAAATAGTGTCCTAGAACATCTTAATTCGGCAATAAATCATTTGTGTCCACACAAAACCACCAAGCCTTGTTTCTTTCCCTCCTCACTAGAGCGTGAAACAGGATAAGGCGTCTGATTAAAAACAAGTGCACTTCTTCCATTAGTACTTCTCAGTTAAAAGCCCCTTTAAGTAAGCCGAGGCGTATTTAATATAGTTTTCCAGTACAAATGCAGGATTTTAAAACAATATGAACCAGTCGAATGCTTATATTTATTCAGGAAAATGAGGAGATTCTCAAAAGGTTTAGTTGCTACAACAAAACTGTATTTATAATAATTTCCTGTAATTTTCATGTAATAGTTTCATACCGTCACAGTGAATAATGGATGTCAGATTTCACTTAATGTATTGTTATGGCACTTTGCTATTACAAGGAACATGAGAACACTTAATAACGGTCCACGGCAGAAAGTTCTAACGCTACAGTATGTTACAACATTCGCAGTGACATCATGCTCTCTTCGGGAAGGAAACAAAGGCTGTCAGATGTTTCAGTGATTAGCGGTCCATCTCTGGCACACGTGCAGGGGAACTTTGGTTTCTTTGCATCACTTTTGCATGGATGTGCTATTTTTTAGACGCGTGAGAACGCAATGGAGATGTTGTTACTCTGATTACTGAAGACACACACACACACACAGCGCTCCAGCACGTTACATTGCTGTGCAGTGAGGCAATGAAAGACAAGATCCCTCACAGCCAGGTTTCAGAGCGTCAATTCACTCATCGGTTTAAAGGCAGGGGGTTTGAGATGCCCTAAGAGGACAAGAAAAGAAGTAATTATTTCTTGTGCTTTTTTTTTCTTTTTCTTGTTCATTTTGGTCTTGTATTGCACTAATCAGTCCAGCATATTTACAATATAGCCTACTGTTGTTGTATTATTGTCCCGGTAATTATTGGAGCTTTCAATGGCTTAAGGGAGTTTATTTTTTATAATTAAATGCATTTAAAAAACAAGACAAAAGAAAATATTTGAAGAATGTTGGAATACAAACAACACTGGACACCATTGACTTTCATTGTATATGGACAAGACAAAAAAAAAAAAAACAACAGTTTCACAAAACTGTTCCGTAAAAGTTCCACAAAGAAAAAAAGTCATACAGGGTTTGAACAACATAAGTGTGAGTAAATGATGACAGAATTAAAAAATGTTGGTTGAACTAAACCAATCTAATTTGGCTGAACACCTTAGACATTAAATATTTACTTGATGTTAATATTTCAATAATATATCAACACAAAATATGAATGATAACATGTTTTTTTGTGTTGTATACATAGTCATGGGCATAATTATTGGCACCCTTGGTAGATATGAACAAAGAAGCTTGTAAATATAAATCTTGTTGTTAATCCTTTTGATCTTTTATTTTAAAAATCACAAAAATCAAACCTTTCATTGAAGTAAAATAATTGAAAATGTGGGGAAAATCTCTTCATGAAATACATTTTTCTCCAATACACATTAGCTACAATTAATGGCACCCGTTTATTCAATACTTTGTGCAACCTCCTTTTTTCAGCTCTGAGTTTTCTCCTATAATGCCTGATGATTTTGGAGAACACCTGACGAGATTAGAGACCATTCCTCCTCACAGAATCTCTTCACATTCCCAGATCCATGTTGATACGCTCTCCTCTTCAGTTTCTATTGGGTTCAGGTCAGGAGACTGGGCTTTTATGCTCAGTGACCCATTTTTGTGTAGATTTGAATATTATTATTTTTTTGGATCATTGCCATGATGGAAGATCCAACCACGTTCCATTATAAGATTTCTAACAGAGGCCGTCAGGTTTTGATTTTTTATCTGTACTTGATAGAATCAATGATTCCATGTTTCAATGACCTCCAGCAAAAAAATAGGCCCACAACATTAAAGATCCAGCGGTATGTTTAACCGTGGGCATGGGGTACTTTTTAATCCCTGTTTGCTCCAAACCCATCTGGTTGGTTTGCTGCCAAAAATCACTTTTTTTAGTTTCCTCTGACCAGAACCAGGTCACGTTTGAAGTTCCAGGAGTGTCTGACAACTGAATATGCTGGAGTTTGTTTTTGGATGAGAGCAGGGGATTTTTTCTGACCCCAATACTCAACTATTCTCAATTCTCCAGCTGGGATCCTTGGAGAGTCTTTGGCCACTCTAACTTTCCTCCTCGCTGTGCATTACCTAAGACAATATAGACACCTGTCCTCTTCCAGGCAGATCCGTAACCTCTCCAGTTGATTGGAACTTCTCAATTATTGCCCTGATGGTGGAAATGGGAATTTTCAAATGTTTTAGCTATTTTCCTAAAACCACTTTCTAGTTTGTAAAGCTAAACAATCTTTTGCTGCATATCAGGACTATATTCTTTGGTTTTATTTATTGTAATGGATGATTAAGGGGATTTGGTCTTTGTGTTTTCTCATATTTATACTCCTGTGAAACAGGAAGAAAATTTCATGTTCCAAGTCACCCTGTGTGCTAAAACATGAAATATGAATGGGAATAAAATTCTGAGATATTTTATATATTTACCCCACTTTCAATTATTTTACTTCAATGAAAGGTTATTTTTTTTTTCAAATTGTTTTGAATAAAAGATCAAAAGGATAAACAATGCACATTTATATTCACAGCCATCTTTGATGTTTACCAGGGGTGCCAATAATTGTTGATATATAGGCCTGCACAACATGGCAAAAAATTATAATATTGTGATTATGCAATTGCATTTTGAACATATAGTATGAAATGCCATATAAAAATGTCTCATATTGCTACTGCTGAGACATCCAGACACAAAGACTAGACAAATACTTGACTGCTAATGGAAATAGTTACTTTTAATTAACTGTGTTACTTGACACAGTTTAATCTTTACAAGCAACAACTATACTACAAGTTACAAAACAAATATTTATGTCTTAAAATTCTTTACTTTTACATTCAAAGTAAAAAAAAAAAAGACTAAATATTTGTGAAATTCTGTAAACTGTCCATGAAAATTATTCCAATGTGAATCAACAAAGTGATAGAGTTGGAGAGATATAGTTTGTGAGAAGCCACATCTCCAAGCTGCTCTGAAAACGTTTACATGAACAGTGCCGTGCTTTACTATGAAATATGTGCAACAGAGTATATACTTTATTAAATTGTGATGTTTGATTTGATAAGACATATTGCTATTTTAGTTTTATTTTGATTAATTGTGCAGCCCCTTTTGTTTATATTAATGTTACATTCAATTTATTTAGTTTTTCATCAACTCATGAACCGCTTGCAGATCGCCAAACTGTCCCTTTAAGACTTGTCCCTTGGAGAACTTGTTTTGCGCTCCTGGAGTCTGTGTCGGTGAGTAGGCAGCAATGGGCGTCCTGGATCATCTGGCGCTGTGACCAGATGAGGTGATGAGGAAAATTCGCCACCAAACTCATTTTATCCAACAGGCAGAACAGGGAATGACACACTGCTGACCAAAGCCAAAGGTGTATAGTTAGCTGATGCTGTCATATAATGTTAAAGGGTTAGTTCAGCCAAAAATGAAAATTCTGTCATCATTTACTCACCCTCGTGTCGTTCCAAACCTGTGTGACTCTTTCTTCTGTGGAACACAGAATGTGTGAATATTAAAGAGTAAATGATGACAGAATTTTCATTTTTGGCTGAACTCTCCCTTTAACAAAAAAAGTTAAAATGCAGTATGTTTTTGGTGTCTGTTGTAGATTATTGTTTTATTGTGTGATTCGTTTGCTGGATTTGTCAGCTGTTTATATAAGACTTTGTTTTGGCTTGTCTTGGGCAGGGCTGGTTTCTCTCAGACTTATTAACCTTCCAAACAAAAATCCAAATTACAATATCGCCATGTAAACCCGAATAAGTTGGCAGAACTCAAAACAAGGCAATCAATTGCCTCAAATTTTTTAAGTTCTGAAATTCAAAGTTTAATTAAGCAGAACTAGCAGGTTTTTATTTTGTACTTAAACATTTCAAGTTAAGAACAATTAAAATGTATGAGTACCCTAATTCATACAATTAACTTACAAATTTCATGTAATCTCAATGTGAACACTTTAACAAGCTAATCCGCTAACATACTAATTTGCTAACATATTAGCAATATGTTATACAGAAGCACTTGCTGTATAAGCGCAACAATATAAAGGTAAAGGTATACACTTGGCACCATAATAACTATCCTAAAACCAACATTAACAGAAATTCTTCTAAATTAACATAACAAAACATGAATCACTACTAAATCTCCCACTTAACATTAGTCTGGCACAAAAAAAAACCCCATTATATTACACTTAATTTTAGCATTTACTCTCCCTTTCGAGTGCCATCGGCAAAGCATGCTGGGAAATAGACATCCCAGCCGTTTCAGTTAAACTTAAGTTTGTCTAAATTAAAAGAAATAATTTCATTACACTCAAAACAATGAAACAGTTAAGTTTACTTAAAATATATCAGTTCTGTGAACTTGAAAGAAAAAGAAAGTGCTAAATACTCAAAGTTAATTTGACTGAACTAATTCGTTTAATTTAAGTTTGTCCTACTCAAACCAATTCATTATTTTGAGCGTTAGGGTTTACAGTGCTGATGTCTGAAAGTAAACATACAATTTTGTTCATAATCAATGTTCTTGTTGGTTTTGTGCAGAGTATGTTGTAATTGAGTTAATTTTCGATCACATTTAATTATACAAAAACATCTAGACAGTCGAGGCCATGCGGTCCAGCTATACTAATGAAATGCACACGTTTCGTTCATCGTAAAACTTTCGTTTACCTTCGAAACACAAATTAAGATACTTTAAATGAGACTTGAGAGATGTCTGTCCCTCCATTGAAGTTGATTCACATTACATGTGAATAAAAGCCTAAATTAAATGTTCATCACATAAAGTGATCGAGTCTCTTCAGGCGATTTGGATTAAACCGCTCAATTCTTAAGGATTTCTTTATGATCTATTTCACGATTTTGTGTTGTCTAAGTTTTAGTGGAAAGACTTTCAATGGAGGGACAGAAATCTCTCAAATTGCCTTTACATATCTTCATTTGCTTTTCAAAGATTAATACAGATGGAGCCCCTAAAGGCATGGTGATGGGAAAAAGATGAGATGGGAGGAAAATCTTTCGCAAACCTTTTGAGTTCTTTTCAAGTACCGTACACACAAAGTTTCTTGGGGAAAACGCAAAACTTTTGCGAGAGAACGCAAAAGCATTGAAATATGCCTATTTGTCTAATACTGTGTACATTGTTTGTTATTTAATAAATAGTATTCCATTACAAATATAGCCTACGTTTGCGACATGAACTATATTCCTAAAGAATCTTCCACTTTGATGAAGAATGATTAATGATACTCATCTGACTATTGCTCAAGTCATTAGCAAACACCATTAGGACAATATAAAACCCGATCCTATAGGAGAAAGTCAAGTTTTTCCTTCAATCAATTTATATGTCAACCGCACCTGTTCCTCCTCCTCAGCTCTTTGGTGGGAAAACGCTTTTATATTTTGTCATCCTCCTCTGGGAGAGTCTCTGGTAACTGCTGTAGACTTTCACGAGAGCCAAACTTTGCTTGGTTGTTGTAATCACAGAAGGCTCCTAGGAAATATTTACATGATAAATTCTGTTACCTTAGCATTTTAAGGGTCACGGAAATTTCCCGACAGCGTGATTACACTGAACATTTGGTCTGAGTGAGACCAGGTTTTGTGGCAGAGACCTAAGAAGCATTTATAAACAATTAAGTGACAGTATTTGCTAATGCGAGTGTTGATGTGTATCGCTCTTGATTATTTGAAATGTTCTTGGCATCATGTCACAGGTCCGTTCGTGAAATAGAAATACAGTATCTGTCGTGGTCTCACATGCTCGGTTAATGAGGTAACGTGGTCTTGCACAACATCAGTGCCCTCCTGACCTGACTTTCTGCTGGGTGTTGATGTGACTCATAGGCACGTATCCTCCGGTGCGTCTCAGGTTTCAGCTGAATGGTACAATTATACCGGACTCAATCAAACTTCCCACCATGTGCTTTGAATCTTGACAGCATCTATGCGCAATTTTGTCGTGCAGGAGACTGGCTGGAAATGAAGTGTCCTGTACTGCCAGTGTAATGATAAGTTTCTTGAATCCTGAATGAAATAGGATGGGAGCCGTCTCTCCTCCTCAGTCAACAGGAAACATGCAAGATATACTTATCACACATGAAAAATGATTGCGTTAGCCGTTAGTATGACGCACATTTCATGGAATTTGCCATAAATGATTCCCATTTCAGTGGATCTCATACAAGCACCGTATGACAATATGTATGTTTAACTATGTAGTGTATGTATAACGTTTTGCTCATACTTTTTCATCTAACTCGTATGTGCTACACACTATATATCAAATCATGCTATTTCTCTAAACAGCCAGACTTCACTAACAATTTTTACTTTGTGAACAATTTGAACAAAAGATTTGGGCATCATGGTGGGGAGTTTTTGCATGGGCAAATGGCAATTACATTTACTTTAGAAAATAAAAAATCAAAGCATTAAAATAGCTACATTATAAAAGTGCTTCGATTGTTTATATTAAAATTGTTAAATATTATTTTTAGATTCACTAATATTCTTATAGCATATTAATATTTGAATGCACATTAACTACTGCATGGATACAATGCATTATATAATATGTTTGACTTAAAGTAGGCCTATATATATAAACATATATATATATATAAACATATAGTATATATATATATATATATATATATATATATATAAACATTATATCATTATATCATTAACTGTTATTGTAAATATATATATATTGTATAATGTTAATGACTTAATGTATTTTAATTATAGTAATTAATGACAAAGTATTTATTTATTTACAAAGTAAATATTTATTGTAATTTATTGTAATAATTACTTAATGTTTCTTAAAGTTCAATTAAAATATATTAAGATATTAATTTTATACATGTACATTTGTAGCAGTTTACAATATGGTTCAGTTAAGTTTACGTCAGTTACACGTGCTATAAGTGAATTGAACCTAATTGTAAATGTTCTTAATTATTTTGTGTTTTTTCTACTGTATAAGTTTAAGATAAGGTTGAGGTGTATGTGCAATAATATGCATATTCTTCCCATGCTCTGTGGTGTGAGCGGAGCAGGCATGTTTTGCTCTTGACAGTCGTGTTTTCATTGAGCCGCTGTTCTAGGACCGAGAGTATATAGTTTCTGCCAGACCCCTGCACCTGTGCTCATACAGAGAGACAGACAGGATCCCTGCTCCTTCTGGACACATAATGACAACAGTGACCTCATCTCTCATGACATCATGGGAGAGGCAAATGTGCTTTGCACAACTGTCACACAATAAGGAAACGGCAAAAGAAAGAAAAGAGCAGTTTTCTTAACTTTTACAATTGGACATTAAGTGGTCACATTAACATTACCAACACAATTCTAAAGGACAAAAGTAAACAAAACAAAAGTAAAAACATTTTTTGGAGAACCACTGGACTAGAGCTCCAGCCCACCCGGTCCACTAGACTAGACCACCTCTGCTTGTGCAATTACCATAAGACCACCAAATCCTCAAAGCACTTGCTGAACTGAGCATTATATAATCTCTGCACATGCTTTCAATTTTCATGCGTAAATTAGTGCATTAAAAATTCATTCTGAGGGGAACTCTCGTGAGATAAGGTCAATTGTATCCCGCCAAGCAAAACTAAATGAGATATTGTTTTCATTGCTAATCTCCATAACCGTATGATGAAAGCATTAGCATACTCATATTCTCAAATATGAGCTTAAAATACAGGCGATAAAGGACTCTCAGATTTCATTATCGTCCACCACACCTTCTCCCTAGATGCTCGTTTAGTTCTTCTGAACCGCAAATGACCATAATAAGCATTTCTGCTAGAGAGGCAGAGAGTCCATAGCTGAGATTGATAATGCGTCTCGGAGGAAAGGTTGTTGTGATCTTAGCTCACATCATGAGCTAGGTCGGTATGGTTGTGTCGGTTACTTTTATTTCAGTCTTTGGCTTATTTAGGCACTGAATTAGTCCATCCAGAAGCCTGAGTGCCTACGATTCTGAGAGTAAGTAGTTTAATAGAACTGAAATTGAAATGAATTCATCATGTGAAAAAAAGACAGATTGATTCAATGAAAAAGACGAGATCGATTCTGAACTGCCTAAACGAGTCGTCAGCAAATCCTATTCTCACTTCCGTAATGTATCTGTAGGTTTGAATCCAATTTGCATAATGCCAGCCTATTCTGTGAACAACGCCTATGACTCGCCCTCAAACACTGTAGTTGTAGCTGAGAAGCAACATGTTGTATAGCAACATGTCGTGTTGTCGACATGTCGAGAAAACTTATGTACTGTAAATCCACTTTGCATGCACTTCCATAGGATGAGGACTCGCACTTTCTGTTAGATACGATGAAGCCAACGCCATGATAACTGTTCCTATCACTGTGTATGTACTGTGAGGAAACCTCTGGAGCTGAAATTCAGATATGGTAATTGGCGTTTCTACACAAGCTGTAAGCGGTAGATCAAACACAACAAACTGACCTTCTGACCAATCACAGCAGAGCAGGCTCTCGGAGAGGAGGGGATTAGAGAGACAAAATCCTTTATCGAGTCCTTAATTCACTTTGAGAAAACAGACGATGCTGCAATGTGTATTATGAGTAAATGAACGTGTGTGGTTTTTTTATACCTTGGATGCATGTAAATTAATTGGAGACCTCCCAAAAAAAAAAAAAAAAAAAACTAGGAACCTTTTAAATCTACCCCGATTGCTCCTCTGCCTATCTAATTTAATAACTAATGATCCTTGCTACGAAAGTGAATCAATCAAAACTAACTTTAGCTGGAAAATATCTTTATTCAAGAACCGCTATAAAGCCAAAACAATCTCTGTTACCTTAAATTATCCGTTTATTACTGTAAAGCCGCTTTGAAACAATCTACACTGTTAAAAGCGCTATATAAATGAAGATGATTTGACTTGACTTAAATCTCATAATGGGGCACTTTAATGAAAAAAAATCTCAAAAGACAATATATATATATATATATATATATATATATATATATATATATATATATATATATATATATATATATATATAATATTTATTTCATTTTATTATTTTTATTGAAAAAACATTTCAGATTCCTATAATTTCCTATAGTTATAATGCATGCAGCATATAGCATACAGTAGGATGGCCTACTTTTATTACACTCTTTTTATACTTTATGGTAAAAAGCAGCTTGAAGATTCTGCCAAAACCAACAACATCTTTTGTAAAGACAGAAATGACATTCGAATGACACAATGGTGCGCAATTCAAAACAGAATTATCATTTAAATCCTAAATGTTTAGCCTTGGATAAAGTAATGTGATCCTCCGAAGCGAATTGAATCTAGAATCTGAATGTGGTTTGAATACAGTACGGGTGTGATGTTGGTTTGGTCGTGCACAATAGCTGTGAGTGTTGCCAGAGCACACAGAGTACCTAAACTCTGAAAACCTGCTGGAAAGATTTGAATTACCAAACTGCGCTGGCATGTCGTATGTGGCAGCTTGTCCCTTTTCGTTTACATAGAATCACAGGCAGGAACCTGGACATTCCGTGTGAATGACGTAATGCAGATCATGTTAGGTGGGCCTTCCTTTGACATAATTAAAAACATACATGTGAAATACGAGCGCTGGATGCCTAATCGCTGTATTTGTTTAATAGCGACCGTAAATGATGGTGCAGTATTACATGTGAAATCATCTGTCTGTTTAAACTTCGCAATGACATAATTGGGACCATAACCGGTGGAGAACTAAAACAACACTCGATATACCTTTTTTTTTTGGTAAACACACGTAACTGATGTGGCGAGTAATGAGTGAGAAGTTTGGCCGGGTTGTGAGAGAGACAGGTGTTCAGTTGACCTCCAGCATACATCTGCCAGACATCGCTCTCTTCTGCTATATAAACTCCATCTCCACCCAGTCTGAGTGGCTGAAACACTGGGTTGCCATGGCTTTTCCCCGGAGCGTTGGGGAAACAGGCCAGCCCTGTTCAGGCACGAGTCCCACCTTCCAGCTCAGAGATTACTGGCCTCTTTCTCCCTGCATTCCTCATGTGCTCTTGCTTTTTATGACATGGTAAAAGAAGAGCCAGTGAGTTAGATCATCTAATGGAGGAGGGCTGGTGGAGCTCTGCTGTGCATTGTGGGTGAATGATATTAGGGGTGAGTCATGTCTCAGAAATGCTCTGAGAATCCAAATGCATTAGTCATCTGCAAATCAGTCAGATCTGTCACACGAGTGCTTATCTCAATACATCATACGAAGATAACAATGTTGAGTTGTTACCTTAAGGGTCTATTTTTGCTTGATGCGACTATTGAAAGCAGTCATATAGTTTTTAATATAGAGAACCGATGCTAATGTCAATAGAGAACATTTGATCGCACAAAAATCGGTTTTGAGCAGGATGAGTCGTCCATTTTTTGGTGTATTTTCCTAGAAATACAAACACTGGCCACACACACACACACACACACACACACACACACACACACACACACACACACACACACACACACACACACACACACACACACACACACACACACACACACGTTGGTTTGGATTTGAATAGGCAAAATGCCTCAGAGTCTATGTTTTGATCATTATTGCAGTTATTATTATGTTTCTAGTATGTTATATGTTTGGCAACAGTTCTTCTAACCCTAATTGATGGAGTGTATCTTTCATTTCTTAAACAACCATGTAGGAAGACACATCATGGCCAGGATGAAAATGTCAAGATTGATCAGGCTCAAAAAGTGAAAGAACGGTTGGGAGGCAGCATGAAGAACTTTATATATATATAATGCGCAAAGTTATATATATATATATATCATAAAGTGTTATAACGAAGTGCATGTTAGGTTTTTGACAGGTTTTTGTAAGTTTCTTACAGTTTACAGTGTAAATGAGATGGAAAATCAAGTGGTCTGATTCAATTTCCAGTCATCATTGTAAATGATGAAGAAATATAAATATGTTGATTTAGAAAAATACATAGTTCGATTTATCGGTTTAAATGTTTACAATAAACACTCATCTGTTATGCCATTAGCAGTGATGTTTGGTTTTACCTTAGGGTTCTTAGCATAATTGAGTGACACTAATGGCCCATATGACCTCTCTCATTCCCAAAGGCCTTGGATGTTTAACAATGGCTTTTAAACGGTCTTATCAGCTTACATGATCAAAACAAGAACTGAGTGCTCGAGCTTATTTATGTTCCCTCAAAGTGAAGTGGATTGAGTAGAGGAAAAAATGCCAAATTGTTACTTTTAAGCAAGTGTTTGGAGCCAAAAACAAATAGTTGAAGCCCATTGTCATATATTTTAAAGCCAATTATTCTTGAATTGTTCACAAGAGGCATGCAAGTCACGAGAGGGCCTATTGTGGGATCCACAGCAACAGACATTAACCAGTGCACATGATGATAAATCAAGTTTTTTTGTGTTTACTCACTTCATGACTGTTGCATGACTGTTACAGGCAATATCTTTCCAAAGCGAATTCACAAGTCACTGAGTAAAATAACTTTAATTGTACAATTAACAAACCTTTTGTTGGCTGTGCTTTTGTTTACATTGATAAGGTGGTCTAAAACCTCAAAATAATGTTTGGCTATAACACATTATTCCTGCGAGAGGCCGTCACAAATAATTACACAGAAACATCTGAAGACTTCAGATGCAAACATTTAGGAAGACTTTGTCTTGTGAGCATCTCACACTCAATCGTAAACATTTCTGTCTGGTTCACTAAGCAAAGCAATTCCTCTCGGCTGTTCCTTTTTTTACGGTACAACTGCTGTCAAGAACACTATAGCTTTGCTATGCGTTTGGTTAGATATCTCGCTCTTTGTATGCAATCTTTCATTTTCAAAGGCTCACAAACAAATTTGATATTGTGTTTTTTGACAGAACATTTATTATTAATATGTCCAGAAGTATAGCCTATGCCCTAAGGTTGATATGATGCATATTTCGCATCAAAAGACAATTTTGAACAACATATTGCAGGTATTCAGCCGTTACACATGTCTGCATTTATGTGAATCTGTTTTCATTTCTCCAAGGGCAGAACATTTTCACACATGTTCTCATGCAGATGAAGCTAATGTTCTTTATGAATGATCCAGAACAGTGGCTCTCTATGAACGACGCTACATTACGTATAAAATGCTTCTTCCACTCTAGCCATTGAAATGTTGAGGCTGTAATGCATGCGTCTTCACGTTTTTCAGCGAATTAGCCTGTCTGAATCGAGGTGTTGACATTTAAATGAGAAATGCTGGTGACATGCAAGAGAAAGGTCAAGGGAAAACTGCGAGCGGATCTGCATGTTGTCACCTTTGAGAATGTTGCTGTTCCACCATCTAAAGGCTTTATATAATTAGTGACCTCGGGGAGGCACATGGTTGTATTAGCATAGATGTTTTGACAGCTTTTAAAACATGTGGCCGAAGCTTTTTTTTTTTTCGTGTGTGAGCCATGCTTACATTTTAGAAAAGGAAGTTCACTTTGTACCCTTGCTAAACCTCTTACAGATGTTGAGGAGATAGGACCGTCTTTGAGTTGCTTGTGTGTATTAAAACAATTACTATTTATGAGAACTTCACTATTGAACAGGCAAATTATGTTATTCTTTGAAGTTGAGCGCTAATGCTGGTTGAACATCAAAGACTAACGTATTTTAACTGTATATTAATACTCAGGGGTTTTTCTTCAACTTCTAAGTCCCAGGGGGTCATTTTGATTAACAGGTTTCAATTTTGTAAACTTTTTTTTGTTGCCTTAATGATTTAGTACCGCAGAGCAAAGAACACATTTGAACTATAGTTCATGTTAACTATTGTGTACGTTTTAATGTGCAACTATATTGACATCTCTTTCCCTGCCTGTGTTTTTTTTGCCTTTTTGATAATTTTCATAACTTTCATGGACCCTCATTTTGTTGTATGAATATCTGAACATGCAATATATCAAGAAAGAGCAGTGCTTCTTATTTTAAACAAACAAATAAATATTGTTATTTATTTAGCTTCATGATTTTTTTAAATCAAAACCTGAATGTGGGACTAACTTTAATTATAAAAGCTAAATAAGATACAGATAAAGTAGCTCAGTAAATATTATTTATATAAATGCATCAGTGAGAAAGCAATTGTGTGTGAATTAATTCTACCTGGCAGTGTCTCTCTACTAATAGTAAAGCTGTGGGTATTGTTACTAATGTATACTGTTCAGTTTCTAAGATCTATTTGATAGATCACCGAACAGAAGTGTTGACAATACATTTCTGCGCTATATGTTTCTGTGTGCGCGATCTGCACATGATGTGCGCGCTACTGTCTGTATGTGTGTTTTACATTGCAGAAGCGCATTAGTTTAGAATGAAGATTAACTTACATCTACATTTACAATAAGCTGTTCAAAACGTGCATTCACCCGATCAATTTTGAGCATCAAGATGGTATAATCAAACAGATATTGTGGATCGTTCTGAGTATGCTTTTTTTGTCATTGGAAACGGAGCGTAAAAGTGGACTTCAAATATTTCTTATCCTGTTGCGCCCTATAGGCCATGACCAGCGACTAGTTGATGTCAAGCTTAAAGTGTCATGACAGAGCATTAAAGTCGACTAGTCTGTGCAACCCCTATTACATTTCAAAATACTCATAATCAGAGTTACCTTTTTATGATTACATTTTATTCTCACAATGGCAATACATTTATCATAATTCATTGATTCTCCCTACCTATTATCTTTTACTTTCTAAAAATGCCTACTGCTTATTAGAATATTGTGCAAAAGTTCATTTATTTCAGTAATTCAACTTAAAAGGTGAAACTAAAATATTATATAGACTCATTACATGCAAAGTGAGATATTTCAAGCTATTAATCATCTGAATTATGACTTGGTTATGAAAACCGTTTGACAATATTCTAATTTTGAATTTGGGGTTTTCATAAGCTGTAAGCCATAATCATCAAAATTATAACAAATGAAGGCTTGAAATATCTCACTTTGCATGTAATGAGTCAATATTAGTTTAATCTTTTAAGTTGAATTACTGAAATAAATGCATTTTTGCACGATATTCTAATCTTTCGAGTTTCACCTGTACATTTTCAGAAGGTCTTGTTTGTGGAATCTCACACACAGACCAGCCAACCAGTCATGTGCCTATCACTGAAAACTGAAACCCTCACATTATTCGAGCACTGGATTTACAGAAATCATTTCACTTTTAACAAGTGTTTTCCATTTCAGGGGCGGCCAAAATGACAATTTAAAATCAGTCGACAGAAATGCATCTTCATATTTACAAGTAAAGCATATTATGCGGAGGCTACTTTCTATCTGACCCCTCCACACATCTAGTTTTGATGTGTTTTTGTTAAGAAAGCTGAGCTGATCCTATATAAACCAATAAAAGTCTGAAAATTTTATTCTATGGGGAAATGAAAAGATGACCATATACACAGTTGCTCTTGAAAATAGTCTTCAAAGAAGACCTTTTCTCAGGCAGTTCCTAAAAAGCTACATGTTAAATTCTGCTGAGTGCAGCAAAGAAGTGTAGTACCGAAATGCCAAGAATGCCCTAACAACACTTCATTATGTCAAGTCTGAAAGGACATTGTGAGCAGTGAATGAATATGTGCTCTACTCCGAAACACAGTTTAAGGATCTTGCAGAATCACTCCCTTGAGCGGCCAATTAGAATATGATGGATGAAAGAGCTAAATGAAAACAGCAAGCCTATTATTTTCAGCATAGCACAGATTGGAATGTCAGTGGTCTTAAAGGCTCTTAAAGAAACTTCAGTGTAGTTCAGCTCTTGATTAATGACTCAGTCCTGTCATGTAGCGAAAGGTTTTGAAATACCACTTCAATATACGTGTATGTGAAAAACAGTGATCCGAGCTCTCCCAGGAATCAGTGGGAAACACCTGAGCACATTTCCAACTGCAGCCAGCTGGTGCGGAAGTTCTACAATAGTAATTGTTTATTAGTTATTCTAATAAAGCATAATGTGTGTGTAGGTGGTTAGGGGGTTAAACTTTTCCTCCCTGCGGTTGTTATTGGAAGACTTCGCTCATAAAGCAAATACAGACCGTTGCATATATCCATGCATGGATACGGCATGCACCGCAAGGAACTGATTAATGCATTAGTTTGGAATCCTTTCATGCACGAGGATGATAACTTTAGTTACTAGTGTTTATTGTGTTAATGTTCAAACGTGCCTGAACTGGTCCAAGGTAGAAAACCGATGTCAGTGATATGTTGACAGACTTTGAAGTTCGGTTCCACTTCACTAATGTTGTGCAATTCGACATTATATAGAAGGCAACGATGACAGTCTAATGCACGATTATTCTTCATGATGGGCGTCAACGCTCTCATGACTGCACTAAAAATGAAAATCCTGCCATCATGTCATTCTATACCTTTGAAAGAAAAACGTCTGCTTTTTTCATACAATGAAAGTCAATGGCATGTAGTGTTGTTTTGGGCACCATTGACTTTCATTGAATGAAAAACTTTCCTCAAAATTATTGTTATTTTGTGCATCACAAGTAAGAAAGCACTTCAGGTTTGGAACGACACGTGGGTGAGTAAATGATGACTGCATTTTTTAACTGTCCCATTAAGTTGATGTTTATGTATCAAATGAGACATGAACAGCAAGACCACAAATTATTAGAATTTAATCTTCCTTAATTCGTTAATTCACTGCAGTGAACATGATTCTCAAAGTGGTGTTATATATTTATGTTTTCTTAAAGAAATTATTATTTATATTCGGCAAAGAATTGAAATGCATTAAATGTGCAACGAGCGATTTCTGAGAAATATGCATAAATTATATAAATTCTTTTAAGCTGTGCAGAACATTGGTAACATTTGTGGTTGTCACTTCTCAATAACTGCGGCCTGATGATGCACACAGGGAGAAATGACAGAATGACTGTGATTTAATTCACATACAGCATGATACGTGATTCACTTTCACAGGCCGATTATGCAATGGATGTTCCATTGACTCATTCTGTTGGCAGTCCTATGCATTCATGATTTCTGGAATGGAAATCCCCATTTCAGCCCAGTTGAAAATATTCATAAGAATTTCTTTATTCTGCTTTCCCATATAGTCACAATTACAGGTCTATAATTCTATAACACACTGCTTTTTGTGGCTGTAATTAAATATTTGATTATCCTCCTCAGCCCTGTAACCTTTACATTTCATTATGTAACTTATTATTTACTGCAACTAAAAAATATGGGAGTAAGTGTTCATTTCAGGAACCTTGTTTTAGATGCATTTATCAATGTGCATATGTGAGGTTAATTTAACAATGTCAAAAGCTTAAAAGCAAAACCCCCCAAAAAACATCCGGCTACAATCTAGACTTAAACAGACCACTTTACCTGAACAAATTGTAAGTGGAAAACACATTTGTGATAACATCATTGCTGGAGCACTTGAAAATTGGCTTGATCTCTGTTGAAAATGAAACTCGTATAAGAGCGCCTGAACCACTGCTGTAAAATCTAACCGCACGTCCCCCGCTGCCTTCACCGAGCTTGATCTGAGCCAACACATGATGAATACATGTGCAAAAGTAGTACTATGTCCTTATAGACCAAGGAAAAGAGAAGGAATGGCCATGTGACCTTGCAAATCATCTAATAAGACAGCTGAGTAAAAGTAAAAGAGAACTTGTCTTACACTATGTAATGCTATATGATTTTGTTTCTGCTTAACAACCCAATTTGCGTTGTCTCACATCATGCTGCTACAGTCTTCAGGAATGTGTGTCACCAAGATGGATTACAAGCAGTCATGCGTGAATATGTCATGTATGATGTTTCGTTCCAGGATTTGTGAAAATCATACGGTCAGAGAACTGGGATTTCCATAAGCCAGTGAAAATCAGATCAAACAGAAATCAAAGGAACCTTTTGGCGGTGCAGCTTAAATGGCGATCAAGCCTAACCAGTAACAGTCATTTGTTGGTGCAGAACTGAATCAATTTTAGTCATTTCATTGCATTTTGTCCATAAATGTTAGACTAATGTTTCGTGAATGAACATCCCTTTTTATTTAAGAAGATAACTGGAAATTTTACATGTAATACCTTCAACAACATTCCTTCTTATGTTCGTTCATGTTTAGTTGATGTTATGCTATAAATTAACTAAGGAAGAGATGATCGGTTCACGAGCAGCTTTAACTGATGCTCTACATCGATCTGTCAGACACATTAAAGATCCACAAAACGGTATTTATTGTTTAGATTTCTTTTAAAAAAATGACCAAATTTGAAAGGTGAGACTTTGTTTAATATTAAAAAGTTTAAAAAGTAACCCAAAAGTAACCTGGTCTGTCTTGTCTGTCAGCGTGTTGTCAGCGCCCTCTCTGCTCCGCGATGTATTTTTCACTGCGTGAGAACATGGTGTGTGTGTGTGAGAGCGGCATGGCTTGTCGGACATAGCAACTGTAACTAAAGGGGGCGGGTCTTTGTGAACGGTCCATTCATTACGATTGACATGATGGTTACATGTGACTTTCATATTGCGACTGTGCTACTACAATCGGATTATTAGTGTCCATGTAAATGCAGCTAATGTTTGGTCTTGGCAGATTTGCTACTATTGCTTCTGCTGCTACAGAGCAAGTATGAGACTTACTACGGCCAGTACATACACAACACCCTGCTGTGAGCAAATAAGACATGCTGCTGCTGTACACAATAGTATATGAAGTACCTGTAGCAGATCTATACATGCGGAGCTGGGGAAGGTGGAGGGTTTCTGAAAACGCACGGCAAACTGCTAAAGCAAACACTGACCAGGCATTTGAATGTTGAGCAACAAGCATAGACAGTATATAAGATGGACACAGCGACCCCATATATTTCAGCGGAGAAAAGTGAAGCCCATTTGAAGCACTCACTTCCTGATCGCCAGGCGAACTGCGCAGGCTCAAACTGAGCTTGACGACGTAGATGTGACGTGGGTCTTCTAGTAGCTGTGCCGAGGGAAATCTGAATCATTCCCTTCCGAATCTCGCAGAGACGGAGAGCGATATTATTAGTTGTCGATGAGCTAGGAGCAGGATCAACTTTATGAATCTCTATGGGCTTCTCCCTTGACTTTATGCCTCCACGTCCCCCCGATTGCTCGTGAGCTTTTCCGCCGGTCTATACGGTAATTTCTCTACGGTGCGACAGAGAGTCGCGTGGGTATGACGCAATCGTTAGCCTATTTTTTACAAAAACGGCTTCTACGAAGTCATAACGTAAGATACAAACCCAGGTGAAAAAGACGTAGTATTAAATGTATTAAAAATATATTTGAAATTCAAATAGTATGTTTATAATACATTTGTATTTCCAACATGCTTATTTAAAGTGCATTAAAAATACATTGAATTGCATTTTAATATATTTATAAAAAATATACTAGTAGTACATTGGTAATAAATATATATTTAAGTATACTTTTAATAAATATGCTAATTAAAAGCATACTTTAAATATATTTCTAAACAGTATACTAATAGTACATTGGTAATAAATATATATTTAAGTATACTTTTAATAAATATGCTAATTAAAAGCATACTTTAAATATATTTCTAAACAGTATACTAATAGTACATTGGTATAAATATATATTTAAGTATACTTTTAATAAATATGCTAATTAAAAGCATACTTTAAATATATTTCTAAACAGTATACTAATAGTACATTAGTAATAAATATATATTTAATTATACTTTTAATAAATATGCTAATTACAAGCATACTTTAAATATATTTCTAAACAGTATACTAATAGTACATTGGTAATAAATATATATTTAAGTATACTTTTAATAAATATGCTAATTACAAGCATACTTTAAATATATTTCTAAAAAGTGTACTAGAAGTATTTGGTAATAAATATATGCTTAATTATACTTTTAAGAAATATGCTAATTACAAGCATACTTTAAATATATTTCTAAAAAGTGTACTAGAAGTAGGCTATTTGGTAATAAATATATGCTTAGTTACACTTTTAAGAAATATGCTAAACACAACCATACTTTTAGTGAAGTTTTAGTGTATTTAAAGAAAACATGCTTATGTTGCTCTTAAAGTACATTTTATGTGTACTTTGTGTAAGAACATAGCAAAATGATTAAGATTTTAGTGTGTTTAAAATGTATGTACTTTATAAACACTTAGGCCTACTGCAATATAGTTTAATTATTTATGTATTTATCATTTTAATATAAAAAAAAATACATTTACAATATACCAACTTATAATGTATTAGAAACATTTGTCAACTATTATTAGCATTTCAATAAGCTTACAATTATTATTTGTTGTAAAAGGCTACTTAAGGCTGTTTGTCTATTACATTATATTTTGTACTACTGAAATTCCCACAATAATTTCAGCAACATATTTTTTGAAATGCATCATAGATACATTTTCCAAAGAAATGTTAATTTCCAAAAAGGTGTTGCAACGTTACTTGTTTAAATTTGAACAATGCGCATAACACACGTGACTAGTCCTGATTGGTTCCAGAGGCGTTGAACGGCTGTGATTGGTTCTTATGATAATGGGCTCACATGATCTCACTCAGAGCTTCAGTTGCTGTGCAGTGTGCATGCGGTCCATGAATGTGATTAGGTTTAGAAGTTTAAATTTAAACTGTTAAAATATTTATAGCGATCGTGTTTCTTTAGAGGACTTGGAGGAAACCACGCGATTGATATGGATTGGGTGATGTTTTTTGCGATTCACTTTTTGAAACGTGAACAGATCTGGTGAATCGTTCATCGGAGGGATATGAATGTCAGTTTTTCTATCGAAGATTAACGAAAGTCTTAAATGGTTTGGAACTACTAAAGGGTAAGTGATCATGACAGCATTTCGTATTTTTGGCACAAAGTGTAACATCACGTCTTTTTCAGTTCAGCTACATTTGACCATCAGAGCCAAGATTTTCAAGTCAAAGTCGAAGCACACTCGAAGAGATGAAGATTCTGCCTCAGAAGTTACTGGTAAGTTTTAGTTGCTGTTTGCATAAATAAATAGCTCACTGTTTAGTTGTTTTCCTAGGTGGATAGGTCTGCTATGCATTTGCTAATATGACTTGCACGTGGGATACTGACTTTAACCGCTAACATGATGCTGACACTGAATTCTAGCAACTTCTGCACTGTCAAAGTCTAAAGTCTTTGATAAATCTGTTTAAAATCTACGTGGAGTCTTAAAACAACTAAAACATTGTCCAATGCATCTGCAAAAAAAATTATTAGTTATTATAATATGTACATCATTACATTAATATCATTTTTATTTGCTGAAGCTGTGTATTTATTTCTGATTTCCTGAAGAATTTGCCTTCGTTGTTATGATGTTAATGAAATGATCTTTAAAAAGTTTGAAAATAACATGTTATGAATATAGTTACCTTTGTCTTGAGCTGACCAGCCAATAAGGGTAGTGTGTGTTGATTGGTGTTTATATTTGTTCAAGATTGATAACCTTATTGCCTTTTTGATAACTTTCTAATATATATTTCTAATTACAAATAAGTACAAAGATTAAATTGTTAAAAGGGATGCTTATAAGAGAGCATACGTCTGAAACTGCGGAGTCTGTGAAGGGTTTTGATTATATTACCCACCAAGTACATTGTACTCAGCGTACTGTCATTCTTAAAAACAAAACAAATCATTCTTCATAATTTGCCTGCCTTATATGTTTGTGTATATATATAAATATAAATCTCTCGGTTTTTATTTGTTATTTTTCAGACTAGCTACTATAGAAGAAAAACAGAAATCTGAATGCAGAGACAAGCAGAGAAGAGAGTAAGTAGAGATGATCCGATTGATTCCATTTTCGCGTGATCGGCCATGACCTCGGGCGCCGTATGATTAACATCGCGCAACATCGGCAATCACACATGCACAGGGAACACACATGTAGAAAACCTCGTGAGCAACTTTTTTTTTTTTTTTTTTTTTGGTGTGGATGCTCTCATTGATTGACATTCACGCCGGAAAAATATGCGGAGCAGGAGCAGTGCGTGAGCGTCAAGCCGGAGCGTTACGTAATTAAAGCAGGAGCTCACGCTCAATTAAAGTGAAAACACGCTTTTGATGGACAAAATAAATATGATTTCACACAAAAAATGCACAGAATTTGCATGTTTAGTGTGTTTAACAAGAACTGGAGTAGGCTAGAAAATGAACACAAAAATATTTGTAGAAAATTTACCCATTTAAACTTGTTTTAATTATTCAGTTTGGGTAAAAGTTTATGGTGTTTTATTAAAAAAATTAAATAAATGAAGAGTTCAGATGCAATTTAAGCCTCTAAGTGCCAATCTGAAATTTTCTTCTAGAATGATCATTTTTATAAAGCTTGAATATTTAAGTTCAGTAATTTATCTTAAATGGCAACGAAAATTTACCTATTATTTGTCATTTAAGTGAAATTACTGAACTTAAATATATGAGCTTGATAAAAATGATAATTTTAGAATAATTTCAGATGGCACTTAAAAGCGTTTGAATCTGAACTCTTCAAATATGTGTGTGTGCTGTAAAGGGGTTGGAAAAATTTTAATCGGAATCGGCTAAAATCGGTATCGGCAGGTCAAACTCAGTGAAGAATCGAAACCGGCCTAGAAAATTGTAATCGGTGCATCTCTAGTATGTGTTTCTGTACATCACTTTTTTTTGCTCTCTAAGTCAAAGACTAAAACAAATAATAATGCTAAAAATAAAGATTAGCATTTGTTATACATTATAATTATTATACTTGTTGGCTGGGTACTTTTTCAGTTAAACAGTTACATTTTCTTTTTTTTTCTTTTTTTTTGCTGTGATACAGTGTCATGTATACATGTAGACCTCACTGTTGTTCAGCAAGACGTAATGTTTGTGCTATTTTATGTCGATATTTTATTAACTCCTTTATTGCATTTTATTAACATTTTATATTGGATGTCTTCTGTTAAAATATATGAACTAAGCATTAGAGGTCGACCGATAGTGGATTTTACCCATAACGATAGCTAGCTTGGGCCATACTTGCCGATAACCGATTAATGAACCGATAGTTTTTAAAATTGATACTGGATAAAAACAAACATAACACTCGAAGTAAAACAGTGCTGAACTTTATTATAAAAACAAAACAAAACTGTATTGAACCATGAAAACATGCTAAATGAAATAAATATATAAATGTGAATAAATATTTAAGTCAATAAAAGACACTCATTCAAACTGAAACAAAAAGTAATACTCTAAATAACAAATAAAACCAGTTACATTCAAAATGTAACTATTTAACTGTTCTTTTCAAGCCAACTCAATTAATAAAAAAGTAACAAAATTTGTATTAAAGTGAAGATGAAAATAAATAAATAACCGAAATCGAATGCTTTTCTGATTCGTTTATGTTTCTGTCGGCTGTATGAACATCAGTTTGCTTACGTCTCTAGCTTTAAATATGCAACTTCTCTGCATATTTAATGCATAAAAGTGACCAGCTGGATATTAACTAATGCAAATAGAGGTAACAATTGTGACATTAAACATTCTGGTCGGACTTGCGTTTATGTTTGTCAGTGTTTTAACCGCTTGAGGTACTAGGCTACTAATGTTAGCGTCCTCTCAACCTCGAAGGCAAACAAACACACTGTTGTGCTGTTCTTTCTCTACTAATGCAGCATTTAGTCAACAAATTAATCACTTTATAATGATATGACAAAATGTACTGTATACATACATTTGAGCTGTCGGTGCTTTAAACGCGCATCTGATGTCAGCGCTCTCTCCACGCAGCATGTGCTCTCAGTGCAGCACGCAGAATCACGTGTCGAAATAAACAACACGAGGCACGAGTTTTTATTACACCTCTAGAGGCCGCTCTTGTACTGCATCATGCCAGCAGACCCTTCTCAGCTCTGACACTGTGTAATGAATGACAGCGCGCGCTTCTCAGCCGCTCCAGCAATGGACGCAACCAGGAAAAACTATCGGTATATATTTTTGCCGATAACGATAGTTCCACCAGTCAACAATCGGTGCCGATTAATCGGCAAAACCGATGAATCGGTCGACCTCTACTAAGCATTACATGCCATTTTAAAAAAATGTCTAGGTTACGACTGTAACCTCTGTTCCCTGAGAACAGGGAATGAGACGGTGCATCGATGACGCTTTGGGGGAATGCCTTTGGGAAATCACGGCAATCGAATTTGGCGACAACCTATGACACTATTAGTGCGACACAGAAGTATAAAAGGGGCGCCTAGATACGCAGTGCAAGTTCCCTTCGAAAGGGAACAGTGACTTTTTTAACGGATGTTAATTTTGCTTTAATATTAAAAAAAATAAATAATCTTTTTCCCTTTTCATAGATACTGTGATCAAACCGTTTCCGACCACGACAGTGTCTGAGGTGCGAGCACTGATCAGAAGAAAATGCAACAATGAGGCAACTCCCAAGACCAATCATTTCAATTCGCTTGAAGGATGAAGGACTGTTTGCAGCTATTGTATTTAACTTTGTTTGACTTGAAGGAATAGTTCACTTTAAAATGAAAATTCTGTCATCATATACTCACCCTCATGTTGTTTCAAACCTGTATGAATTTATTTCTTCTGCTGAACACAAAGGAATATATTTAGAAGAATGTCAGTAACCAGACTGGGTCCCATTGATTTCCATCGTATAATTTTTCCTACTATGGAAGTCAATGGTACCCAGAAACTGTCTGGTTACTGACATTCTTCTAAATATCTTCCTTTGTGTTCAGCAGAGGAAATAAATACATACAGGTTTGAAACAACTTAAGGGTGAGTATATGATGACAGAATTTTCATTTTAAAGTGAACTATTCTTTTAAGTTCGTTTTTTGTTGTTGTTCTGTTTAATACTTATTATATAATTTTATGTTAATGTATTTTGTTTCATTTTCATATGTTGCTGTACTAATGTAGTGCATTAATGTTTACTATCTTTCAAAGAGCGTTTGTATGTGTTTTATACTATTGTTTTTACTGTGTTTAACTGAATTATAATTTTTAACTTTTTTTTAATACATTAAAATATATTTTAATGTATTAAATACATTAATAATGTGTTTTGTACTATTGTTTTTACTGTGTTTAACTGAATTATAATTTTTAACTGTATTTTTAATACATTAAAATATATTTTAATGTATTAAATACATTAATAATGTGTTTTGTACTATTGTTTTTACTGTTTAACTGAATTGTAATTTTTAACTGTATTTTTATTACATAAAAAAATATATTTTTCATACTGAATTGTTTTGTAAAAATATATTTTTAATATACTAATAGTGGGTCATAGTGTTCTACTAATACATTATTAATAACCTGATATTATATTTAAAATATACTGGGAACACATTAATATGATGTTAAAAATATATTTAAGTTGTATTTCAAAAGTACATTTAAAATGTATTAAAAATACAATTTAAAGAAGTGCTATTAAATTACACTAAATATACTTAAAATAGTTCCATTTTAACACAATTAAGTATATTAAAATATATTACTATTACATTAAAATTGAACTTAAATACATATAAAAGTACATTTAGTATACTTGAAGTTGTTCCAAAATAACACATTTAATACATAATTAATACAATACACTTAAAATACATTAAGTATATCAAAATAAGCACACTTTAAATATATTTCCTTTTCACCTGGGAAGTAATGGAGCCTTTTATACATTGTCGTGTTTCTTTAGAAATAAATAATGGACAAATGGAGTCTTTGGACGCCTCAGATGTAAAGTTATTCGCTGTCAAAGTGACCCAAAAATGAATGGGAGTCAATGGAATGCTAACAGCAGGTGAAGTTCTGCTACAATGGCGGCTCCCGCGGAGGCTTCAGTTTCCGGCGGATGGATTACCCCCTTGGCAACAAGCTTATTGGCTACTGATACAGCAGGAACCAATCAACTGTGGCCAATAAAGAATAATATGATTGCAAGCAGAATGAGTTAAGGACCTATCAGCCTGAACCATCTAGAGTTTCATGACATAACTTTGTATATCAGGGTTTCCACAACAATATTAAGCAGCTCAACTGTTTTCAACATTGATAATAATATATATACAATAATACCCCCCCCCCCCCCCCCCCCCATATACATAGAAACCCTACAAAAATGCATACTGTACCTGAGGGCAGTCAGATAATACCTTAGTAAATATTGCCTGAGTCTTAAAGGATTATGGTCTGAAATGGATGTCAGTCATAGAGGCAAGCCATCCTCGGGTCTCATGGTGGACAGATCAGAACACTTTCACTCTCTCAGGCTTTCAGAGTTCAGCTGTTTTTCAAAGTTTGGCCTTCTCAGCCTGTTGGGCCTTGTTTGAGTTGAGTTCAGGGGCCTTTATGTTTACTGAACACAGAGGTATTCTGAGCATGAGCTGGCAGACGAATCCATCTCTCATTCCTGGAGTCTGCAGCTCAATGACTGTTTAGAATTACTTGAGCACCAAAAAATGCTTTCTCCTCTTCCTTACCTATAAATATTATCAGAAAATGGCAGATTCAGTGTAGGAGCCGACAACAATTTTTCATCCTCAGAACGTTCAGAAACTGAATGATAGGGGAATGTTTTGTGTTTGCTGGGATGAAAACTGTTAAACTAGATGTTAAACTAGATGCTAAAAATGTTCAACTCTTCTGAGAAGGTTTTGCTGCAAATAAAAATACATAAGAATGGGTTTTGATATTCTAGTTGACGTCACTAACTATAGGAACAAAGACCAGCAGGTTGATATAATATTCTAGTTTAGCAAAGTAGTTCTCACTAAAATGCACAAAGCTGCTGTGTAGAAGTTAGTCATGAATGAGGCTCAGTTTGTTGAAATGACGAAAAGTGGTTGTAGGCATACCATAAAATGACCTCAAATGAACAGTAAAGTTGTCACAATCAGACTTGCATTCTGCAGGTTGGTGTAGTTTGTAAATGGCAGCTGTTATCCATAAAAGTTAATACTTTGTCTATCCCATGCGGGTCATGATCTTAACAGCCAGTATTTGGTAGTGAGGTAATTGAGGATCAATGCTTTGGCTTTCCCAGTGTAATCAGCTCCATGTGCTGTTAGATATGTGCTATGTTGGATTAAATCCAAATACAAAGGCACACGTTTCTGTTCTGGTTTGATGTAATGATCATCATGTGTAACGTGCAAGAGTGTAAATGTATAATTTGCACTTATGATGAGGGATGAGCATTGAACCCTCTTAGTGAATTTAAAAATAATAATAATATGAATAATATAATATAAAAATAAGATGTAGCCTATATCTATTTGCTAACTTTCATTCTATTTTATATGTAAACATAAAAATAAATAATATTTCATATTTAGTTGAGTTGTAATCGGAGTTTCATTGAGAGGGTCCTTTAGTGAGTAGTAGGTCTTGCATTATTATAAAAAAAAAAAAATTAAGCTGTTGAAATTCTACATAATGTTAAAGGGATACATCACCTCTGGAAAGATGGATGTTTATTTAAAGTGGGTCATTTATGTAGTAGAAATATGAAATAATTTTTGAATTTGGAGCCTTCTAGACTGCACACATTGCTCTTGTTTCGCTGCCCTACGAGGCCACTCCCAAGCCACGCCTACCGGTAAGAGCGCAGTTAAACAACAAGGCTAGGCTACTAGTGAGTCTCTGTGACGAGTCTGCCCGAGAGCGACAAAAATGTCTGGGATTCGGCTTTTGTGTTCTCTCGCCATTCATTATGTTTACTGTGGCGAGCAGGACGAGACTGAGGGCCGCGGGAGAACGGCGCGAGGCCGGTGGCGTGATTACTGATGAGCGACACCTGTGAGACGCACCGGTCTCGTATCTCTCACGAAGGAGCGGGAATTTTCTTAGCAATGTTAAAACGCACATTAACCCATCATTTTTTTTGCGTTCATGTAAACACTACATTCAGATTCACCAATCGCAATGAATTCAGTTAGATTGAAACAAAATGTGTGCATGTAAACAATGAATGGCGACTGCAGAAAGCAAAAGCCGAATCCCGTACATTTTGGACGATCTCGACGGCCGGACATGTCCGGGAAAAAGAGGATGGTAACCCCTACTCTATGCCCCTACTACTCAGATTTCTCCACAGAATAAGAACCTGTTAGCTTAGCTTCCAAATAAAAGATGGCTGACACTATTTGTACATTCTGTGAGTGAGATCCCACCCTCTATGAGCGGGTTGAAAACATGCGGATCTAGCGCCTACTACTGGCTGTAGTTTTTAGCCTCTGGCCAAAAAAAAGCCTCCGATAACGCAAAATGACGATTTTTGCATCATCGGAGGGTTTTTTACAGACAGAAAATACATATATATCTTGTCTCAGGGGGATATGAGGGAGGGAAGCACTGTAATTTGAAAATACTACAGGTTTTCTACTGATACAAAGCTTAATGCTAAATCCTGAAGTATCCCTTTAAGAATAGAACACGGCCTCATTTCACAATAAACAAAACACAGGTACAGCTTCTCCCATTAGAAGCAAGATACTAAGGTGAGGTCATGTTGATATTATTTCCACAATGAGCGCTTTGTTTTTGGTCTCTTTTGTTTAGGAGTTGATGTGCACTGAGGGTCTCCGGCGTGTCACTCTTCACACTGAAGCGTAACCAAACCCCTGAAGTCGACACACACAGTGATTGAAAAGAGAAGACATCCCAGAATCAGTATTTACAATAACTCTGTGAAAGCACCATGGTTACAGACTAGGAAAAGGGGCTTATTGTTTTGGCTCTGAGCAGGTGTGTTTCACAGCTCAGCACTAAATGAATTGTATGACATATCTTGCATTATATTACTGGTCGGTTGCAGATTATCCATGATCTACCTACTGTACTTACCATCTATCTTATATCGGTCATCTATCTATCTTATATAGCATCTTTCTATCAGTTGTATTTATCATTCTATCTATGGTTTTATAGTTGTATTTATCATTCCATATGTTTTTTAAATTGTATTTATCATTAGATGGAATGATAAATACAACTATAAAACCATAGAACCACAGAACGATAAATACAAATATATAAAACCTTATATGGTTGTATTTATCTTTCTATCCATAAGGCCTATAAAGCATATGGATACAGCAAGTCTATACAGAATCAGGCACAGACAACATCACTCGTTCCAAGCAATTTATCAAGTGCTGGTGCGTGATTGATTACAAAAGCTGTCTTTTTAGCAAGTAGAAACAGTTTCTTGAGTGGTTGAAATGAGTGATTCCAGTTCATCTTAGGCATGTAGTGGCCAGGTAAGACCCAGCAGTGCTAACAGATAGTTGACAACCTTAATGACCTTACCAGCATCTGTCAGGTTTTTTTGTCCCACATACAATATCCATATACTTTAACATTATTATCAGATTTTGAACTAGAAACCCCTGCATGTTGCGTATATTATGTATAGTGTATTCCGATGGGCATCTCCACAATGCACATGTACTGTATATATTTAGCACAAATCAGACAAGACATACAGTGATTTCGGACATAGTTTGAATACATGCCAAAGCTTGCAGCGAGTATAAACACTGTGTGTATAGAGGAATGAGAAACTGTTAGGGTTGGAGGTCCATTGAGAGGGTCCTTTGGTGGTGAACTGAGTGAGTAGTAGGTCTGAATGTGACATGTCCCCCTCTGTGAGTGGTTCCTGGCGCTGAACTCATGTAGTCCTGGGTCTTCCTCTGGGTTTAGAAGTCGTAGTAGATTGTTGAATGGCTCTGGAATAAATAGGATTACCATCAACAGCTGTGACACGAGCAGGCTGAAGCAAAGAAGTTGTTGAAACCTGGTCAGTGTCAGTGGTTGCTCTTGAGTTTCTCAGTGCGGCAGTGGTACACTTTTGTGATACTTTAATCGTAAATCTTAACTGCTGCCGATTAGTTTTGTGAGTTAATGTAGCAAGGATTACTCACCAAAGGATTTTCTTTGGAACAGAGTCAGGACACATACCACAGGTTCCAAGTAAATGGCTTGAAGGATGATGGTTAAATGTATCCATGAAGACCAGTCTGACAAACATTTTTAGATAAATAGGCCTACAATATTTTTAATCAAGTTGAGTACAAGAACCATTGTCTCATATCTCTTTCTGCCAGATTGGGAGAAATAAAATAATTCAACAGATCTGAGACCTTTTTATTGTTGCCCATGTTCACAGGTTCAGATATTAGTCCAACTATAAAAGATCACATTTATGGAGAAGACATTACTCTGAGACAATTGCAGTGTTTTCTTTGAACTGTTGCTTGATCCATTTTTTGGGAAAAGTCTTCAATCTCACTCAGATGAAAACTGAGGATCCACAAGCAGATATTTATTTACAATAAGCTAAACAAAATCCATAAGTAGAATAAACCACGCAAGAATAAACAAAACAGACCGCGAACAGGAAATGACATGCTCAGAATTACAGTTAGAGTGCTTGCTGGACTTCACAATTTATGTAGTACTGAAATGCCATTTTTATTAAAGTGCGTATAAACAATGCACATTATAATAATTTAAGCCAGTTTTGAAAGTACACAAACCTATCAGTATCGAAATATCCTTTGATATGCAGCTTGTACCTAATTGTTTCTCGGGTTTCCAAAAAGTCTGGCCTTTTCTTCAGAAATTAGTTCTCGGAAAATCTGATTCTCAAATTATCTTACAATCTAAAAAAACTGAGCCAAGTTTCCACATAAAGTCCATGTGACAACTCGGGTATCTTAGTTCAAACAATAAAGTTTTAATAATGCTAAATGTCGAATTGAGAACTTTATGGGATAATATTTGAACTTTTATTGACTCATAATTGTATAAAAAAATGTTTTGTTGTGCATGGACTCCTTTACAGAGGAACGTCTGCAGAATGCCACCCTAGAGGTCCGTGTGTTTCCTCCGAGCACCTGACTGAAAATGAAAAGTGCGGTAAGGAGCACAGATGGATATCCCACAGACAGATTTGTGTTTCTCTTGAAGCGATTAGCCTTTTATCCCTGTTGATGCATTAGGAGCAGCTGAACTCTGTAGTTTCATAATGGTAATGTAAGCTGAAGGTTTGCAGGCTGCAGTCAAATTGACACAGTGAGATGTACACTGAGCCATTTACCTCAATCTGTCTCAAAAAATGTTTATACTGAGGTTGTGTAACTGTTATTTCAGTGCTTACAGTGCAACACATACATTTAGTTTTAAGTATGTGAGGTTGTTTGTCTTGTCATAGATACTGCGGTATGAAATGCAGTATTAAACGGAGCGTAGAAGGACATTACAAAACCATAAAGGGACAGTTCACACAAAAATAAAAATTCGAACTCATGTCCTTCCAAATCTGTATGACTTTAAAAAAGAGAAACTTTGAAGAACGTGTTGGCTGCACTTCTCCATGCAGTTGTAATCAATGTGAACTCGGGCTGGATTGAATTGTTTGAATAGTTATTTTTAAATAGACCTGTCTCAAGATGTACATGTAGCTGTTTATTACATTCATTTGCGCTCTCCAGTCAAGAGCGAATGCGACCTGTGTATGGCCACACTCATATGTGCTGTATTAGTTATGTCCCCTAATGTATTATATGAAGCTAGTGTTATGTTGTAATGATTAATTACAACAATTAATTTGAAACAGCCCAATACATCTCACATTTGGGGATTTAAGGCAAGTTGGAGGTTATCCTAACTTAAAGAGGTTCTTTACGAATATTTTTAAGAAGATTCTTTTCAAGAATTTGTATTCTTTATAAGTATTATTAGAAGAACTTCTTCTCTTAAGTAAGAAAATAAGAAGAAAATAGAAGAATTTTATTCTTAAGAATGTGTCATGAATCCGGTCTTGAAGTTGTCAAGCACTAAAATGATCATAAATTTACTAAACAGCCGCAATCTAATGAAAGCACCAATGGAAGTGGAAAGTTCTGTGAGTGAGCAATTGACAATGCGCAAATTCCATGTCATGTCAGGCACAAAAATTGGTTAAGACATTGACAGGGTTTTTTGGGTGGTAAATAATGGTGCAAATACCACTAAATGGACTACCGCAAACCTAAGTAAATCATGTCACATGATTCATTTAAACATGTATGACAGAGAAACAATAAGGTCAACTGCTAAACTAACTGTATCCACGACTTTTCATCGCTAATTTTTTTTTATTAAGCAAACAATGAAATACAGATAAGTGCATATAAAGAAAACAACAGCAACAAAACAAATAGACAAATATAGATGTTGAAAAAGCAAGTATCAGACTAATAAACTTGTTGACGACAAACAAGAAAAGAATGCATAATACGAGAGGCAACAAATGAGCAAACAAATTAACAAACATATAAACAACATAAAACAGAAAGCCATATGGATGAACATGCATATCTCTACTCCACACACATATATACTGTATATACATACACATTCTATATCTCCCCATCCAGAATGAGAAGTCTTGGAAGGGCCCACCAAAACACATTGGCCGGACCTTCCGGATCATTGGTACATGACCCGGTCGCATCTCTGCCTGCGCTTGGATATAAACATTTTAAGAGAAGTCTTGAAAGGGCTCACCAAAACACATTGGCCGGATCATTGGTACATGACCCGGTCGTGTCTCTGCCTGCCCTTGGATATAACCGTTTTAAGAGATGTCTTGGAAGGGCTCACCAAAACACATTGGCCGGACTTTCCGGATCATTGGTACAACTGGTCTGCGCTTGGATATAAAACTTTTAAAAGTGACCATCAGTTGTAGTCGTAAGGTATGTGCTTTAAGCCAGGTATCATATATTATCCAGTCCCTTCTTGGTCTACAGACCCGTTGGCCATGTGGTGCTGTCATGACCTTGTCAGGGGGAGGGGGGAGAGAGAGAGGGGGAGAGGGGAAGACCAAGGAAGGGTGAGAAAAAGAAGAATAGAAAGGAGGAAGAAAAGAAAAGAAAATCCTCTAAATATGTCATTATGCTTGTGATATAGTTGTGGTAGTGGCATCAATGATGGGTTTGTGGAAAAGAAATAGGAGAAAAAAAAGTTAACATTACTTATATGCTAGATATAGTTCATGCCTTTAAATCCCTTCACACAAATCATATAGCAACAGTTAAAGGTAAATCAAAGTAATTGCGGAATACATACATTTACATATATACTGTATACACACACACACACACACACACACACACACACACACACACCTTCATAGTTATACTGTATATACCCATATACCTAGAAATATTAATGACAATAATAATAATAAAATGTCTTTCACATATACTAACTAAAATGCAAAACAATACCATGAATATATCAGATATCTTTATCCTTTACATTTTCTGATATATTAATACAGGTTATAAGTGTATTCAGAGGGTATTCAATGGCATTGATACATGCATGATATGTGTGTTTCACTGAGTTTTAGTAAATCCTGACAGTAGTTTTTTATCGCCAAAAGAGGGTTTACGCTGGAAATCTGGCCACATGGTCTTCTGAAGCACCAAAAAAGTTGAAAAGGCTCAAATTAAGTCTTTATTTTCTGAAAATATTAGGATAATTAAACTTAAATGTTCTTTTGCACCCAAGAAGGCCATCAAAATAGAAATTTTGTCCATCTGTTTTTCACAAACATGACAATGGAAGTTTATATTGTTTTTATCTATTAAAACAGACAGTGTTGGTTAGATGTTCCCTCAAATACTTGGCCCATGAGTGCTTCGGACGGATGAGTTGAGACAGCTGAGATGAGTGTGGTGTTAGATGCTGATTTCCCTTGGCTGTAATCCGTAAACGGAGAATATGGGATTTTAGACGGTGCGAATGCTGGAAAACAAGAATCCATCATTTAGACATCAAAAATCCTCTTGGCTTCGAAAGAGACGAACAGTTATTGGCTCGACCTGGTGGTGTTGAAAACACATCCATACAGCTGAAAATTAAGGGTATAGCTGTGGCTTTCATGTTTAGTGTTAAAGGGGCTCATGAATGAATGATATGGACCACTGGTGACTAATTATCCTATTACTAAGCACAACCATCCCGGTCTCAAGAGTGTTCTTTACTTCTGCATTACCAATACATGCAGGAAATTAAAGAATGATGGAGTGTCTTCTCTGAACTGTAGCGTGTTTGGATCAAAATTTTTGTTTAGCACTGCATAATCCTTTAACTGCCATTATAATGACAAAATATAAAGTGTTTACGTTATACTAGCTGATCTGTCTCAGTGAAAACACAGCTGGTAAGCCAATGAGGGGGAGAAGTTGTGACTTATCTGAGAATGTCAGCCCGTGTGAAAAATGGAGTGTTTAATTGTATTGTAGTGTACTTCAAATTTTAAAAGTATATATATATAAAAAACTGTACTTGTAGATTATAAAATATTGTATAAAGGCTATATATAAGAATGTTAGAATTTTCATGGATTAATCGCTTATTTTAATGCCAACGTGTGAACAGCTTGTAAAAAAAAAAAAAAAGAGGCCTTCTCAGACTTCCTGTAGGTTGTCAATGAAAGCTTGTAGATTGATATTTATATAAGAACTCGGGATGTTTTTGCTGGGAAAATCAAAAGGATGTGACGCACATGCTTCCGAGAGCCTCTTCAATTCTATGACACATGAAACGAATGTATAAACAATGTTAAGGATGATGCCGAAAGAGCTATTCTGTACTATAATGTCAATGTGAAATTCAAACTATCAAACTAAATTAACTTCATTGTTGTTTGTAAATGTAAACCACGTCGTTTTCAAGTTTTGAAGGTCAGCATTACAAAAGATTGCTGGGAAGTGTTGTGGGAATGTTGTAAGTGCGTCCTGGATTTGTCCCGGGACTCAACTCACAGGGATTGTAGTAATGTACTTGGGCGTACTTGAACTGTACCATAAATGTGCTGGGAATGTGGTGGGAGTACACTGTTATGTCAATGAAAGAAATTTGAAACAAATGTTCCTTTCTACCTAACTAAAAGCGTTGAAGTTACAACTAAATCTTAATGTATAGGTATTGCTTAATAGTTTTTTGATTAAGAATGCTTTGAAAAGCTATACGAAGGCTTGTTGTCATTGATGCATAGCCCAAAACATTGCCTTGATTAAGTCTTCCCTGAAACCACACACACCTACTTAAACACATGCAATATTGGTTTCTTTGGTGCGGATGGCCTCTTAAATTTTACTACTCCCGCGGGGTACTGAATAATACAGGTCGCCTCCATCAGAGAAACGTGCTGCGGCGAAGACAAATACAAGTCTGTGGAGCTTATGAAGTAAAGCTGTTGTGCAAGAGCTATGATTTGAGCAGGAAACCGTCTCAAGGCCTCAGGACTAGCATTACCTCATGCAGTGACAGACCATTGATTGAGAACACTGACGAAACACTGAGGGCTTTGACAAGGCGTACCTGACCCAGGTGCATGATTTGTAACCTGCAGAAACTGCAGATAAGTCCTTTCTTTTTTTTCTTTTTATAGTTATTTCAGAATACAATAATAAAACTCTGTTATATATCTTCATAAGTAGTCAACAGGGTGCAAATTTTAAAAAGAGGATATATAAGAGGATTATTTTTTAATGTCAAATCGATTAATCGATTAATTCGCAAATATATTATATTTATATTATATATGTGTGTGCACGTGTCTGTGTGTGAATAAATATACATATACACACACATATGCATGTACATAAATGGGTGTGTGTGTATTTACTTACATTTCCATAGACACCGAAACATACAATATTGTCATATTTACATAGGAACAACCTTACAGACCTTACCAACCTTATGAATCCTTATTTTTGAATATTAAAATCGTATCGTTGCATAAATATTTTAATTCTATTGTATTCAATTGTTATTCAAGTGCATTTTGTCTTGTGACTGAATATAGAACTTTAAAAATACAGTACACCAAAACGCAACGGAAATTCACAAAAGTAATACATTTTATTTGTGCGCTGTAATCCAAATCTTTAGAATCCATTTTATTGTGAGGAACAGACCCAAACTCAAGCCTTTATTCAGCAATCTCCATTCTCAGCAGTGAACATACAATCCTGCATTTGTAAAAAAAGAGAAAGAAAATGCCGCCTCAAGTAGAAGTACATGTAAATGTTATTAATACCTGTAAATGTTATTAATACCTGTAAATGTTATTAATTAATGTTACGTATTAATACCGAATTGATGGCACCTGTAGAGATGAAATGCAGAACCGCATATGGACACAATTTGATTTGAAATCCATGGTGCAATTTCTTCGTCGCATTGGTGTTTTAGTCATTTTGTGGAATATGAGACCTTACTTTTATTATCTGCTTTGGGAAACATTACACCAGACAGATATGCAAGGACTACAAAGAATCTAGCAACATTTTTGTAATGAATGGTATGTTGTATAGTATTGTTATCATCATTAATAATAAAAACGCAAACAAGAACAGAAAACCAGATAACACGCTCATTATTTGTAAGTTGTATGATTCAACACATCACTAATTAGTATAGTTTCCCATACTCCGCGGTGCCATCTGGCTTCATTCACAGAACAAGGGCACTATGGGAAGGGAGTGTTATCAAACAGCAGGAGAGATCAGTTCTCTGGATTCCTTCTTAATAAGGCGTCTCTCAACCATATTGTTAAAATCAGCTGAAGGGTGAAAGCCACATGATTTCATTACTCCCATCCAGTCATGGCAGAGCAAGTGTCTGGTAAATTGCCTCTTCTGCCAACACAGATCTTGGTTCACTACCTCTCCTTATACACTGCACTCTTATTAGACCCTGTGTCTGCACAGCGTGTGAGGAGAGAGGGTAATCGGCCACTTGTCATCTTGCCATGCACACACAGCAAATTAAGATTTAACCCTTGCTGTTCTCTCCTGTTTACAGAAACAAGGAGGGCTGACCATTACGGAGCTGTTCCTTTATTTCAATGCAATTGTTCCCCTGATTAATAGCTACTGTGCATGGCATTCATTGTGTAATTTTGTGTATAATTTAATGCACATGTGAGTTAATATCTTGTTTTGATGAAGAACTACTGCTGTCAGCTTGAAAAAGGCCAAGCATCAGTGGAGACAGTCCAAGGGATCAAAGCTTTGGCATTGGTTGTGGATTCCTGGCATCCACTGGTTCCATCTTCTTAAGATAACAAAAGGCAGTTTTGTTGTGTAAGGGCAAGGAAGACCGGCTGGCCAGAGAAGCAGCCATGGTTCACATCTTCAGCTCATTGCTGGAAGAGAAGCACAGGATCTACTGCGGATGATCCCTCCTGACTTTTAAAAATATATCTGAAAGCTCCCCCCAGTTCAGGCTAATCAAAATATTGTATTTCTCGCTCACTAAACATTTTGAAATAAAAAAGAAAAGTGTAAGTCTTTTAAACAGACTTTACAGAGGTTTCCGAGGACTTTTATGATGTCTTTCAATGTCCAGCCTCTAAATATGTTAGTTTTTGGAGCAGCCCTTGTAAAAAGAAGTACACTTTAGCATTCTTTAAAAAGAGTACTTACTAAGGAAATAATATACTTTAAGGCCCCGCCCTATTACTCTGCCCTATTAGCATAGACCCCGCCCTCATTGAGCTGTACACAGTCTGCCATGTTTATATCCTTTGCCAGAGCATTTAACAGCAGCATTCAAGATAGATATGGACTCTTATTAAAACTATAAAGCTATTCAATCAAGAGCAGTGAGTGATTTTCTGTTTTTCTTTTGTTTAATTCATTTTAAACCACATATGTAGCAGTAGTACATCACGCTGGCTAATACACAGATCTAATGCGATTTCTTTACTTGCTGTTTACATTCACAGACAACCAACTGTGTTTATGTGAGCTGTGTGTTTTTGACATAACCTTGTGTGTTTTTGACAGTTTAAGCGCATTAAGACGTGAAAGGGAACTTAGTTTTATACGCGCTGTCTGACATCTCTTCGTTTTGATGTGTGCGCTCAGAAAACCATATATCAGAAGTTTAGACTGAAATGGCTTTAAAACAAATGCAGATAATAAACTTTCATGATTATGAAAAAATGCAATGTCACGTGAGCGATATATAGAGATAATAATCAAAACCAAACAGATGTTTAAGTTTTTGGCAGAGTATCTGAGGCATGAGTTGTAAGTATTCTTCTGGAATGCAAGGTGGAGAGCAGCAGCTCATTTGCATTTAAAGATACATGCACGAAAGCAGCGTATTTTTTCTTCCACTCAAAAATTGGCATTTACAAAATGGTATAATACATATGTGGGGTATTTTGAGCTGAAACTTCATATACACATTCTGGGGACACTTGAGACTTATATTACATCTTGTATAAAGGAGCATAATAGGTCCCCTATATATAAGAGTGTTGTGTTTTAAAACTTACTTAACTTAATTGCATGTTAATTACAATTAAATGAAGAAGGATTATAGTTTGAAAAATAATTGTGCTTATTTAAAGTATGACAAAAGGTAATTAAAACTTTTAATTTGACATAACGAAGTGCACTTTTTAAATGTGCAAGAAACAGTATGAAAATACCCTTAAGTGGCTTTTTATTGCTTTAATATTACAATATATTCTCTGCAAGTAGTTTAAAAAAAAAAAAAGGCTATTTTGTTTAATTTGCAGTACTTCAAATGCTTATTGAAAACAATTAAGCACACTTCTTTTTCCACGTAGGAGCCCATAAAACATGGAGAAACAGTCATTCTTTTAGTTTAGACTTCCAGCTATAGACTGCCTCACTATTTCCACTTAAACATTCAATATATCAACTATTACTTCCTTCTCCATCGCAACAGTAAATTTAGTTGTCAACAACAGGTGCCATTTGCTTCAAATTTAGCCTGGGCAAATTATGGTGGCTGCACAACGTCACAATTTGAGGCTATTTCTGTGTTGACGATCAGGGAGTGCCTGTGATCTCACCAGTTGCTTTTCTCTGTACCTTGCTCTGATGTCTCTAAGGTTTCACACACATTAGGCACAACCCTTATTTTGATGTGCGTTATACCTTTTCACCATAGCAACTTAAATCTGCAGTAACCCTGGAAAATCCCTAACTATGCCCACTAACTAATGCAGAGGGTGAGGTCGGTGTGGTGTTTTTGCCATTTATCACATTCCAAATAAGTATTTGCAATACCTTGTGATGGAATATTGAAGAATTGTGGAGAATACCCTATTTGCACAATATGGCAGGCATTTTGAAATTCAGATTTTTTTTTTTTTTAAATAGTGTTTATCTGACCTGAAAGCAAAATGCGTAAAGAGACAGTTAACCCCCCCAAAAAATTATTCTGTCAAAATTTAAACCTGTATTTTTTTTTTACTGTAATACACAAGAATGTTGGGGTCTGGACAATATTGGACCCCTAAAAAACTAAAACTAACGGACACATTCTTCAAAATATCTTCTTTTATGTTCCGCAGAGGAAAATAATTCATACAGGTGGAGCAACTTTATTCTGAGTAAATGATGACAGAACATTTTTTGGGGTACTGTCCCTTTAAGGTTCAACCATTTACATATATGAACATTTAAAGGTAAACTTAAAAGACAAAACAAAAAAAAGAGACTTCAAATAAATGAGTTTATCTGAAACAAATTTTGTGGCTTCCCTCACACAGCCTCATTGTCAGTCTCATGTCATCTCTAGAATTTGCATTTGAGCTTTGGATCATTTTAAACGTTTAGAGATTTCTTTGCATTTTTTTTTTTTACAGTCCAACCGCTCATTATGTGAGACCCCCCGTAACAGAAGGTCCTGTTCATTTTCTAAGCTTGAACTCCCAAATGACCTTGTAAAAGCCGTGTCTGGAATGACGTGGATTTAAAGCAGCTCTCTAAAACAGGCAAGTGCATGAAGCCAAAGAAAGAAATGGCCTCTTGGTTCACAGAGCATTTTTTCTCCTGCTTAACTATTGCTGGCCGCCTTCACGCTTGGCTTTTGATTTGTATGGTGGTCCGAACAAAGAATTAATGGGTAACAATAGGTTAAAAGCTTACAATAAGGATATGTCATCCACCAACATTCACTGAATGTGTGATAGTGAGTTCATTGTAAAATCACTAATAATTGTTCAATTCAAGGATTTATGAGAATGAATGCACAACAGACACAGACTCGTTTGACAAAAAGCCATTCTTTCATTTATTTGCCACATCGTCACTTATTTTACTTTAAAATGGGTCCAAATCTCCCTGTGCCATCCTGAAGCATTAACTTCAGCGACGCTGATCATATAGATATAGATTCTCGAGGTTCAAGAGCAGTCGAGGTCAATCCTGTGGAACAATAGATCCAAAGCAGCTGAGAGTTTTAATATCGTGGAGTTGGACAAACTGTGTGCACTGTTTGGATAGGAGAGTGACCGTTTTTATTGGAAGTCAGTCAAACATGGATAAAACTCTTAAAGTGTATTTCAATGCATTCATTTTTTTCCAGATTCATCAAGTTTTCTGGATTAAGTGCTAAATAAATGCTTTAAATCTTCTCACAACATGCACACGATTATTAAATGGATTGTCTGTACTCCTGAAAAACGACTATTTTTTTTTCTCTGTAGGTGTTGAACGTAATCCTCATTATGCATTAGACCTGAAATGTGAAGCTGTTAGTTTCATAGCCATATACTCTTTTTTTTATTGAAGCTATGCTGTGTGTGTGTGTGTGTGTGTGTGTGTGTGTGTGTGTGTGTGTGTGTGTGTGTGTGTGTGTGTGTGTGTGTGTGCATGCATCATGAAGTAAGAATAATATTTATTAGTAGTTCATATGACCACATGGAAAACCATTTGCTCCCTTGCAGGCAATATCTTCAGCTGTAAAAATGTTGCTTTTTTCGTCAGTGGAAATATACTTTGTTTTCACTAATGACACCAGATTCCCATCATTTCCAAAATGATTCAGCCTGATATAATCACTTTTGAAAAAGTTGTAGAATATTTTTATTTTAAAGCAAACATTTAGTAATTCTTTTGATTATATTTTAATGTAAATTACATATTGTATATATATTTAAGTATTTCAATTATAATATAAAGAATATAATTTCATATAAGGCTGGAATATTATGCTGCTATTTTGAACTAATAATCGGAACAAAAAAAGCTGAAGGATGACTTGCATAATTTTGACGTGCATAATGACGTGTAGACACCAATAAAGTTGTTCTTATTCTTTAACCTCTTATTCTTTAAATGTAAAAGCTGTTCTTAGAACTGAAGGAAAACATATTTAACCTGAAAGTTTAGATAATGAAAGTTACAATCACTTTAGCTTTCAACTTTATCAGTGGTAGAAGGAAATATTCTCAAAACCTTGGAAGCATGCAGGCAAAGTTATTTATAGACCATTTGGGTGTTTGCAAACAGATGACATGTTTTGTGGGCGGAGCCTACCTGGTTTAATGGCTTGCAACCAGGCATAAACATCTGTTTAGCTTCAAGGGCGTTGTAGGAAACCCAGAAGCGAAGACCAGGAGACTCGGTTGTATCTACAGCAGGATTCTTTACTTAGAGCGTGCGGTTTGGTCACTGCAGTCATCAAGTCAAACTAAGGCAGTGATACATTGTTGTTTATATACATTTTAGGGGGCAGTACTTAAAAATGGAGACAAAGTACCTAGGTGACGACCTTAAACAAAGCATCCAAATGAAGTATACAGTTATAGCAACCCACCCCAGACTCTAAAGTATCACCAGTCCTAATCCAATCAGCGAAACTATTCAAAGAATGGGACAGGGGCTCCAAGAGCCATTAAAGGCTAAAGTAATCTCAGTAATCTGGCTCATTTGACTTGCAATAAAGAGAACAGGAACTGGCAGAAACCTTTGCTTAACAGAATCATTCATCTGATCATTCATCATCACCTATCTTAAATGCTAAATACAATGTACTTCACATTAGTTTTTCACGTGATGTTATGTCAGGACGTAGGATAAGCAGATCTTAAAAAGATCCCACAGCGTCTTCAACCATGGTATTCTGTAAAAATGAGACGTTTTTTCTCTTATTCCGTCAATCTCGTCCAATTTTCTGCAGTGACAACTGTGACGTCTGCTCCCATGTGGTCTATCACGATACAGACAGAAGAATGGAACAACATGCTGTATAATTTAGCTGTAACAAATCAGGTAGGCACTGGCTTTCTAAGCTTTCTCCTCGATCAACAGTTACCTTTCCTTCTTATAACACGAGCAAAGCAGTGGAATACAAACAACAAAACCAACTGCCAAAAGACCAAAAACCTGAAGGCAAATGGGTGGTGATCGCGAGGGGAAAAAGCACATTAACCTATTTTCCTAAATGCATGTTTATGCAATAGTTAGATTATACATCTGGATACTTTAATATCTCTATTATGTTCACCACGATACTACTGTGTTCTGTTTATAAGCTGTCAGATGAGACCAACCCAGACATAGTTACATGGGTGAATGTGATTTCACCAACTACAATATGTTCCTGGATCAACATCTTTGTTGATCCTGGGACAACATTCCAATCAACCAATCAGATTTGAGGGACAAGTTTACAGTTTATGTCAAGTTTAAGCTTACAGTACGTTTCATTTCACACCTCATTTCCCTCTGATTTTAGGGATAAGTTATGGCTGGTGTTAGGTTTAGGGTTAGGGATATTCAACACGATCTCATGAAAGTGCGTATCTATACCACGAATGTTATTTCTCGTGCCATTTATACGCCAAAAATGTTATTTTTTTTGCGTGCATATGCTATGCACTGAAAACCCTTGGGTTGGATTAGGGGGGCGGAGTGCATGTGTATTACACGACATAAAGTACGTATCATGCACGTGAAAACTGCACGCAAATTTTTTTTTGCTGTATAAATGGCACGAGAAATAGTAGATAAATAGTATGTAGTGGAAAGCACGTGTGTGTCCCACAAGCGACTGCCCCCCCAAACAGAACCATCCTGTGTCTGCATTGTCCCAAAAGTCCTCAATCTGCATACTGAGATATGCATTAGCATACTGTGATGGTGACGGGCGTTTTCCACATTTACTTCACATGTATTTAAAGGGACTACTGATATAGTAAGGCCTACAAAGGTGTGCATTTATTTGCTTGTTTTAATTTGTAAAAGCTATGTTTGATTTATAACATAAATCATATTTAAATTATGATATGTATTATGTTGTTTAATTATTATTTTTTTAATGTAAAAGTGTGATTTAATTTAACCTTGGCTCGAGAACGTAGTGCTTTTGACTTTTTAATAGTGTAATTTTAATGGCAAGTTAGTGCTTGCTGCAACTAATGTTATAATTATGGAAGGGGAGAATTTCATTTGTTGTGAAATCACTGAGTTGGAAATCGTTGAGTTGAAAATAGCTGACCACCACTGGTTTTAATTGACAGGGGATGTGCAGGGCTGACAAAGAGAAATAGTCCCATTTAATGTGACTGCTTATGAATGCAGATATTTTATGGTTTCTACACTTCTAGGTTTCACCTGAAAAAGCATCCATCCATTCTGATCTATCTATCTATCTATCTATCTATCTATCTATCTATCTATCTATCTATCTATCTGTCTATCGGTCTATCTGTCTATCAGATGGTTGAGCTCTTTCACACAATTGTAGAGGATTATCAGGCGTGAGAGGTAGTGAGTTTTCAGTCGTCTCAGCAGAATTCCAGTGTCACTGAATACTATGGGATTGTCCATGATGCTTCATCCGGCCTTTGGTAAAGTGATTACCTACAGTGTGGCATGCATGACCAAATTACTTTTCAGCACAGTTTGAGGCTTTTCGTTAACATATTCATGCTCCATACACACTTCCCCATACACAATAGTGTGAAGAGATACCTTTAAACATTTCATGTAATTTCTGTATTTATTTGTGCACAGTCGATGGATGTATACATAGTATACAATGAATTTCAATAAAATAAAAAAAAACATGAGTGCCTTTTGCTGTATTAACAAATGATGAAAAAATAAAAAAATGAAATAAGGGAGCACCTTTTAAATGAATGAGATGCTCTCAGCAACAACATCTGGTTTACAGGGATTGTTTGCACAAATTACAAAACATCTTCATAAGTCCAGCAGAGAATACATCTAATTAATTTACAATATAACACTTGATTTTCCATCCAGGAGACACTGTGACTTTACTAAAATCATAGTGGCCATAGCAGCTGCATGTGTAGTATGAATACAGGCAAAATAAGACTTATATTTTTGTTTAATATTTCTTCTCTCCAACCCCCCTTAAAATTGTATTGTATAAGAGGTTCAGTCATTTGGCATCACATTTTAAAAAGGCAATGGCAAAGGATCAGAAAGTATCCTACTTTACCTGTATCCACCACTAATCAAAACTGAAAACTGGATTTAGTTAGATTTTATAGATTTAGGGCAGCCATTGTACAATATTTGCATCAGTGTCTTTTAGCAGAGTTCAGTTTTACAAGACCCAAAGACTTTCTTATGGTATGCTTACAGTATATAGATGGCTGAACTGATAAAGTTTATTGCCATAAAAGTATATTAACGGATTTATTTATAGTATGTTAACTGTTTTATCCCTTTGTGTACAGTACCATTATATTAAACTTTAACATTATTTATTTTATTACTGTAAATATGTTTTCAGAATCTGTCCTCTTCAGCCCAAAATGACAGGGTGAGATACTGATTATGTTTAATAAACCCAAACTAAAAGCCTACTTTTGGCGCCATTGTTTTGTCTTCTCTATACTCATATGTAACCCTAAATTCTGCTTGTCGGACCTTCAATGATTAGGAACACTCTAATCTACTGACTAGCTCATCTTAATATATGAATACAAATGATCAATAGTGCATGGACCAAGATGCCCTATTTTTGCATACAATATGCTTCACATTTAGATCAAATTATTCACATGTATATAAAGTCTGAATACAAACTCAAACACTGTTGCCACAAATCTGATATCTTCACTTTATCTACAAACCACATGCAGAGGAGATGCTGTAAAAGTCTGTTTTTGTGACAGTGTTAATGCCTTTTACAACTTTACGTGGTCCGTTTTATTTGGTTGCTTTAAAACGCCCTGTCCTTTTCGAGGTAGGTGATATCTAACTGTACCTTAAAATGTAACATGACGATATTCCCATTACAAAAAGTGAGGCACCACAGAACGCACAAGTTTTAGCTCCATAAAATGGGTCCCAGAACACACATAATGTTTCTCTAGCAGGGCCGAACGTTGCAAAAGTCCAGTTCCTGTGGCTTTCTTTTGCTTGAGCAATGGTCTCTGGGTAAAAGCAGCCCAGTCTGAGAGATGCATCGCAGTGGGCGTCTCTTATAGCCTTTCCCGCAGGTTTTAGAGCATGAGGACCATTCGCCGATGCTCCACGTTGGGCAAGGGTCACCACACATCCTCATAGTACTGGGCCTTTGGGTGCCGTCACAGTGTGTGGCTGTTTCCCCATCCGAGTCCAAACACTGTATCAATCTACTTTGGACCCCGTTCCCACAGGTAACTGAGCACTTATTCCAATCCGCCGTTACCCACTTATAAGACGGCGTCTGATAGGCCGGCTTCTTCAGTTCCACTTTATTGTCTTCCAGCACGCTGTTATGCGTAGGATTCCTCTCGTCCTTCTTTAAGATCTTGCCCTGTTTATTTCCCACAGTCAGGTAGTAGGAGTAGCGCACGCGAGGCGGTGTCATTTTACCCACCGACAACAGTTCAACTGTGAGAGACTCTTTGAGAGGTCTAGTGACCTGCAGCGTCTCCACCGATGTGCCGGTTCCACTGTAGCGCAGCAAACTTCCCTTTACGATAATGTCTTTTTCTACCGCCGAAACCACGAAGTTTCCGTTCAGGAGGTATTTGCCTTGGACATTCTTTACTGCTAAATAGTTGTCATCGTTAATCAAACCGCGGTAACCGCGCTGCCTTACGTCCACGTTTGCGGCTCCGACCGGTAGAGTCACCACAAAGTTATATCCATTCCTGTAAAAGCAGATCACATGATTGGACAATATTAAGAATGAAAGATTTGGCTTCTTTTTGATGCATGAATTTGAATTGGTTACGCAGCTCAGGATTTTGAATTAGAAGTTAAATTGGAAGTTGTACTGGAATGACAGGTGAAGTAAGAAGTTGAAATGGAATTTAAAAAAAAAGTTGTTCCACCAGACTTGATCATTTCTATGGTAAAATATTACAATAAAATAAATAATAATATTAAATTAAAACCATATACTCACTCAAAGATAAAGCACTTACATGGGTTTTGTGAACATTCCAGAGACTTTCTTGCAGTTTTGGTTGTCACCCCCACACACACCACACTTGTCAAACTTCATGTTGGAGCTCAGTTTGCCATCACAGCCAGCCTTGATGCACTTTCCTTGAACACAGACCGCTGAGGTATCAGGGGAACAAGTGGTTCCGTCCACCACCTGTCACACAGATAACATTCACCGTCACTACACCATCGGCCTCTTTTTAAGTATGGTAACTTAAGGGTGTTGAGTTATACAAGAGTAGTTCCCAGTAACACCTATGACCTTGGTGTTGTTAGTGGCATGTTCTGCCAAATGAGGAACATGAACACTTCTAGCTCTCCTTGTCCATGTTTCATCAAGTCAAACTTTTGTTTTGTTTTTGTCATTGTACAAAAATAATCTTATTTTCGTCCTCCACTGGTTGTTTTAAAGCATTTAAATAGAAAAAGAAAGAAAAATGAGACTAAAATATATTTATTATATGGCAAAGCTGAATTTTCAGCATCATGTCTTCAGTGTCACATGATGCTTCAGAAATCATTCCAATATGATGATTTGCTTCTCAAGAAACCTTTCTTAAACTTTTCAATGGCCTAAAGATATAGAAAGAAATTATTTAGGTAAGAAAGTATTAGAAATGTAAGTATAAGTAAAAGTATTATATAATAAGTAACTTATATAAAATACATAAGTGTGTGTGGTATGTTGACCAAGTAAGTAGTGCAAAATAATCTGATTATAATATGATTTTTAAAATGTACACGAGTAGCAGGATTTTGGTCCAATGGGACGTCATGTGGGCGTGGCTAGCTCAGAAATAGAAACCAAGCGACTAATAGACTGTAGCATCACTCGTCGCTTTATAGTGTTGCAGCTGGTTAGGACATGGTTGTAGTTGTGTAACTATTGTAAGCTGAGACACTAGCAGTATAGGTTACTGATACTGTGGCTGATTCTCTCTTCCCATCTACAGCATGAGTGATTGTGACAAGCCCTGCGCTGTGTCACTCCACACAGCCATATCTGAGAGATAAGCTCCCACCATTACTTTTAAAAAGTATCTTGTTCACTTTGAAAGGGGGATGTTATTCCTTCCATGCGATAAAAACCGGCTCAGAACTCCTCCTGCATATAAACCACTAATGTCAAACAACTTTGAAATATTGAAGCGGGTATCAATTTATTTACCTTCTGCGCGAGGACATAGAAGTATCCGGTGCCATTGGCTCGGCAGATGAGCTTGCATCTGTCCTTAACAGAGACTCCAGAGTATTTCGGGACCCAGACCACAGACGGACTCAGTCTGTTAGTGTTCAGACTGAAGCCATTGAACGTCTCACACTGCTCCTCACGAAAGCTCTTTCCTGTCCCAATAATCATCGTCAGACACGGATATTGACTCGCTCGTTGGTTAACATGAGGGTGAAAGATTTCGTTTACCTGAATCTTTGCAAGGCTCTACGTTGCAGGAGCGATACTTCACTCTCAGTCCTTGGCAGTACTTGCCCCCGTTTTCAGGGACGGGGTTGTTACAGTCCCTTTTGGCGAGCTGCACCCCTCCCCCACACACACGGGAACATGGACCATACAGACCCCATCGACCCCAACGGCCATCTACCTGCGGAAAGAGTCCACACGACTCAGAAATGATTACACACCTGATGAAAAGACTGGCGGACATCCTCAAAATATATGAAACTAGCCTATAGACTAACATCCAATTGTCAGCAGAATTATCATGAACATTGTGCAACACACATACAACTTTTTTTTTCATTTAAAAAATAATCTAAATATCCCTAAAACAAGTAACATTTATTTGAGAATCAACACTGGATACGTTTTCAAATATTATATCTTGAATAAAAGAGTTTTTGCTATTGTGCATAGGCAGAATTTGTCTTTTGTTTTTAACAAATTATTTTTTATAATTTATGAAAACAAGTATCAATGCCTTACATAGTTTTTGGTCAATTTTACTTATATTTTTTGTATACATTTTTTTTTACTGCAAAATTTGACAAAAATACAGCCTTCATCAATATAATAATATAATAATGTATTGTATACACTGTGTGTACACTATTCTGTGTATATACACTGTTCATAAGTCAGTAAAACGTTTTCTGAAAGAAACAACTTTTATTCAGCAAGGACACGTTAAAGTTATTAAAAGTGACAGTAAAGACATTAACAATATTACAAAATATTTATATTTCAAATTAAATATCTGTTCATCAAAGAATACTGAAAACTGGTTTCCACAAACATTAAGCAGCTGTTTTCAACATTGATAATAATAAGAAATGGTTGTAAATCAGCTTGTAGAATGATTTCTGAAGGATCATGTGACACTGAAGACTGGAGTGATGATGCTGAAAATTCAGCTTTGCCATCACAGGAATAAACTACATTTTTAAATATATTATGATAGAAAACCTATTTTAAATTGTAATAATATTTCACAATATTGCAGTTTTTGATCAAAATAAATGCAGTTGTGGGGAGCAGCTATACTTATTTTAATATCCAGGGATGACTGACAAATCAAGAGGATTTGTCTGCAGTCAGAGATATCACTCACCTTGTCTTTGGTCGTGTTTTGCTTCTCAGTGCAAATCCCCCGGTAGCACAGCTTGTTGCTTCCACAGGTCGTCCCGTCAGCCCAGGGAAAGTGGCGAGTCTGGCACACCAGCTGTCCTTTAGCTTTCCCAGTGCACCACAGTTTGGAGCAGGCCTGCATATACGGACAAGGCTTAGATCCCGAGCCGAAGGCCAGCTCGCACTGGCGGCTGATCGAGTAGCTGACACCCGGAGGGTCGTCTGGAAGAGCCAGGAGCTTTTGGGGCTGATCCAGCAGACAGTCACCTAGAGAGCAAAGAGTACATTTGTGCTGAGCATATTGTTCGATGGGCCTGAGATACACGTGTCAGTGTGGATCGCAACAGAGTGGTCAACAAACTCACCATGGCCAGCGTCCAGGAAGTCTGTGATGATGGCAGCGCTGCACACAGACCATGGCTTGTTGTGGTCAATCTGGATCAGTGTGGGAGACATCATGTGGTTGTCCTTCAACTTTCCGAATGCCTCCTCACAAGCCTTCACATTGTCGTGTGGCATACTGAAGACATGGCCTGGACAAGAGCCAGAGAAAGGGTCAAGCCATGTCAGTTTTCATTTTCATAAAGGAACTTAAGATTAATATTTATATATTTTTTGCCACAGTTTTAGTTTGTCAGTTTGACAAAAATATTCTTTAAATTTTGTCAACATTTCATCATGTCACATTCATTAATTTTAGTTTTTTTTTGTATACATTTTATTCAACAAAAATAACATTTGATTTGATTTATGTCAATCAATCAATCAATCAATCAATCAATCAATCAATCAATCAATCAATCAATCAATCAATCAATGTCAGTCTGTCTGTCTGTCTGTCTGTCTGTCTGTCTGTCTGTCTGTCAATCTATCTATCTATCTATCTATCTATCTATCTATCTATCTATCTATCTATCTATCTATCTATCTATCTATCTATCTATCTATCTATCTATCTATCTATCTATCTATCTATCTATGACTAACACATTCAAATATGTTCAAAGAGTTTAAAAGGTCTGTACACACAATATAAGAATGGCACTCATGGACCAGCCACAGTTAATGTGGTTCTTTCAGCATCTGCCAATGTTTTCTCATCTGTCTTTTATTAAACCTTTGTTTCCCCAGGGATCAAGAGATGTGGAAAACTCTTCAATGCTGTTGTCATTGTTCTACTAAATTAGTAATTGAGTATGACAGTATGATTTTTTTTCTTCTTGAAACAGCTGGCACAACATTCAAGTTTAAAGATCAAGGAATCTGAGATAGAATTTCAGGAGTGAGAAGCCTCATCAAAATCCCATCACCCTAAAGGATCCGACATAATTACACCACAGTCTCAGTCTCAGGGTGGGCACTGGGCTGAGAACTCGGACAGGGACCTTCAGTTCACCTTCTTTGTTTTTTTTGCACACAAAAGTCTATTGAAACCAAACATAGATCTCACCTAGTTCATGTGCAGTGGTGAAGGCAGAGGGGAGACCATCATCTTCAATAACTGAGCAGCTCCTCTTAGGATCACACATGGTGCCTACATCAGCCATTCCCAGAGTGTCACACGTAGTGGCCCCACAAAGGTCCTGTGAAATCAGTCATTGTATTGTGACATAACGAGCATCAAGTGTTTCAGGAGCAGTATGAAGATGACAGCTATGGTAGAAACATCTACACCATGTAAATCACTTAATTAATCTCTGAAGTCATTTAAATCTTCCTCATTGCTTAGGTCCGAAACAAAGCGTATGTGTGTGAACCGTCTAATTCCAATGAGTCAAATCAGAATACAAGCTTTTTGGCCATTGACATAATGAGAAGCACAGGGCCAGCAAGGGTGGTCAAGAATGCCAGTAAACAGCTGTAGTTATGACCTTGTTAAGAGGACAGATGGAACCATGTGAGAACATCATAATGCAGCCACCTGGAGTCTTCAGGGAGACCATTTGGGAACGTTGAATATAGTGTCTGGATTTTTTTTTTTTTTTTAACTTTCTCATGCTGTCAAACATGAGGAGCGGTGCAGTTTGAAGGAAGATATAATATTATGTGAAGCTATGAATGCTTTTTTTTTTATACATAAAAATAATAGCATTTTTACTTCATATTTCGCAGAAAGGAAGTTTGTATTGCTTTATTTACAAGTAATATAAAGGTATGGAGTTAATCTTGCTGAAATAACAGGTGCAGCGCAGGTATCTTGGCATAGCTTAGAGACAGCTGACTTAGATCAATCCTCTGCTTGAGTCAGTATTATATTTAGTGTTTTTATAACTCCTGACGTGTGCTTTCAGCTTTTCTGATGATGTAATGCTGCTTTTAAGTTTGTATTGGAATCAAATGGTAGAAAATTACATTTTCTTTTAGGAGCACTCCCTAGCTTTGACATGTTTCCAGAAATGTTTTACTATTTTCTATCCAGATGGCATGTCATGTTCGTTCAGAAAGGGATTCTACTGTGGCAAAACCACTGAAGGATGTAATGCGTAACAAACTCAGCCATACCAGGTGACTATAAGGAACAAATATAAAGAAGATATGGGTCACTGACTAATCAGAATATCAGAGGTGATGAAAAGGAGAAATATTTTAACAATAGCTTAAAGCGTGTGTGCTTAGTAGAAATGTAATATTTGTGTTCATGGTGGTTTGATACATTTTTGAAGTAGGCAACTAAAAAAAAAGTCATAAAATACTTTCCTGGCACCTTGACCAAATGTGTGTGTATGTATATATATATTTTTTTATTTTTATAAACAACACCAAAACATGTTCATCATCAAAGGGATGTATTGAAAACATTTAGTATGAATGACATTTTTTGTGGTATTTTAAATGACTTAATATAGCATTGGCCCGTGTATATCTTACCTGCTTTGTAAACAAAATAGCCGTGTCCCAATACTCTGGGTGTTTGTCGTTGTTCTTATTCAGCTTCTTCTGCCAGGTGCAGAAATTGCGCAGGGTTAGTGCCGCGTTACTGGATACTTTGGGTCCCTTTTCTGCCTCATTAATCACCATAAGCTTTACAACCACTATACTGATGGCGTTCAAGATACTGGGGTGTTTGTACAGCTTTGCAGTGACAGACATGAGAGTCAAAATGTAATGCTTCAGGTCGTCTCCGTGGAATTTGGCCATAGACTCATCAGCAACGACCAGGACCTCCACGTATCTCGGTATAGAGGCGAATCTTTTCGATCTGCTCAAAGTTTCTGTGAAGTTCCTCGTATGTCCCTTCACGTGCTTGTACTTTTCTAAGGACTCCACAGCGCCCGGGTTTAAGCCAGATGTAACTCCGCACCGAGATGTTGAGTTCCGAGCGTGAAGATGTCTTCTCCTGCGGATGATGTGCGTTTTCTCAGCATCATCTGAGATCAGTCCTGGTGCTGTTTTGGTCGACCTTCGCTCTATGAGGTACTCCATCCCGTTATAAGAAAACGCACCTCGGACACCTTCACAGAGACTGACAGCGGCGTATGAACTCATGTCTGCATTAATATCACCGGAGTAAAAGCATCTTCTAAGAGCAGGTCCTAAAAACGCACTTGAAGATGAGGTGTCATATTGAAATGTGCCGTCAGGAGCCAGAAAACTTGAGTCAGGTAGAAGATTGAGATAAAATTCCTGATTGAAAGCGTTTATTCTGTAAACAACAAGTTCTCTGTTCAGTTGGTCAGGACTTGGGAAATGTTCACGGTCAAGTCGAACAGGTTCACAAAAATCAGTTTCCATACAGAGGTATGTTTTCGTTAAAAAAAGCAAGTGACACAACAAAACAACGGGGAAAACCGACATCGTTGTTGTTGGTGATTATATATCCCTCAAAGTGTAAATCACACCGTGATGCTCTCGATCATGGTTCTGTACATCCGTCATAAGAATTAAGCATTGCCACAATCGCCATCCATCGCCATGGTGTTTCTCTCTGTGAAACCGGCTCTCTTATTCTTTTGCGTCATATCATATGTAAACATTGCAGACTGTAATATAAGTTTTTGGGAGGTTCAGATGAGAGCTCATGGTTCATGTTGAACGCAGACACCTCTGGCTCTCTAAATATGCGCATCAAGCCAGGCGCGCTTCAGAGGTTACCTCCCACTCTATTATTTAGAAATGCATGTCATTTCATTTGTAGAGGTGTGAAAATAGACTACTTGGCAAATGACTTTAAGGGAACTGTGTAAACGGGCTTATTTTTTTTATTTTATAAATTATTCTTAATTACTCATAATTTTTAACTTTTTATTTAAAAAAATAGAAACAAATATTAAAATAAATGCAATTAATGCAGATATGTTTTAATAATTTCAAATATTTTCTAGGCTATTATTAATGAGAGGAGGTGTAATGAAAGCATTCAAACAAATAATACTAATCATTTAGATTATTTTAGGCTATTTTATGAGTTATTGGCAGCCATGAGAGTAAGTTGAATAATTATTGAAGTCAATGAACAACGATTCGAACAAGACTTCAATGGAACCGAATCACTGAAAGAACTGTGAACTAGGGGTAAACACTACGTGCGTTTAGAAAGAAGTGTCTGTTTAATATCCGTTTAATTTTAATAGCCTACGTGTATTCAAGTGTTTTTTTTACAGTGATATTTTGGAAAGAAGTATTTTTATGGTGCATTTAGAACGACCTGAGATACTGTGGTTATAGTTCAAATTATATAGCCTAACAAGAAGAAGCTTCATTCACGAATATTATTTTCACGAACAACATATTAATCATGAAGTTGAATAGATAAAGTTGTTAGCCTAGGCTACTATTTTTATTGCCATTTGACAGTAAAAAATAATACAAATGAAAGTCATTAACAATTTTATTCATACACAATATTGTTACAATACACCTCTAAACAAATGCAAGGATAATACTTACCCATGTATCCTGTAGCAAAGTCCTTCAAATTTCCACCATCAACCCCTCCTCTCATCAGCTGAACTCCACACATGTGGTCATGACAGGGCTTTGAAAGCTCTTTGGAAGCAGCACAAACAGTAGATGACTGTCCATTATGACACCTACCGTGAACTCTTGCATGAACTGCCAAATTAACCACATGTAGAACATTGCAGCTTCTTTGCCCTTGCCCATAGTGGAACAAGTCACATTTGATATAGCGATATGGACTAGCCTGTCTAGTTATTGCAAAAAAACTCCATCGGTTTGCTGATTTTAGCATGTATCAGAACCTTTTCTGGCGTTTGTGACCTTCAGTGCTGACCTAAATGCCATACAGATTCTGTATAAACATGCTTTGGGCTTATATAGAGAATTGAGTTCTCATGCTATAACCATTTTATTTGATTTAATGTCGATTGGTAGCCTATGCATAAAAACTTTAACATGAAAAAATACTCATAAAAAATAGTTTACTGTAACCTTGGTGGAGTTCAATGCCAATAAATGCAGTTGGAATGCAAATGTTAATGGAACACAATTGTATGCAAAATATAAATCTTAATAGGTGGCTACATTAGGTAGGCTACTCTGATGCAAAGAGGAACAGTTGAGAGACTACAATAATACAGATTATCTTTACAAGATTTAAATAGGCCTACATTTTTACGTAATATCTACATATGTCTATACTTCTAATAGTTCAATTAGGCTAGCCTATCGTGAATGTAGTCTTTAAACTTATTTCTACCTCATTTAAATCCTCGTCGCCCTCTTGTGTCTGAGTCACAGAATATCTCAACTGTTTCAGACTAGTACGAATCAGAACGAAACATGAATAAAGCGAATGTGTTTGTCTGTGCACATCCATATACAACGTTTTACTGCCACCTTGTGGGGACTGAACATTATGTCCCCATTCTACATGGCTACATTGAATCAGCTACACGAACATTTCTAAAATAGTGATGTAGCTGATGCTTTTAAACAATCAATACAACCTACTACCTACATTGGATAACCCCTCTTGAGCAGATTTCTAGATTGCTCAAAACAACAGCATCATTTATCAATCAGCACTTGTGGAGTAGTTAAGCAATTCGTTTTTTGTTTTGTTTTGTATCTTTACATAAATCTGCTGCAGGCTATGCCTATTTTATTATTTATCACTTTATCATTAAAATGTCACAAATAAATGAAATAGGATATTTGACGTTTTACTGGAACATATTAGGCCTACTAACACGTGAAAACTAGAAATACACTAATATTAACTACTCAGTTTACAAACTGTTGCTATTTAGGAAGGGGCGTGCTTCTCAGTTTTCATTGGGCAAACCCGATCCAGAGGTTTTTCATGAGGGCACAGTGGGAGGAGAGACTGCAGCAGCGCTGGATATCAAAAATAAACCTCTCATTTCTCAGAAAGTATAAATACCAGCGCCTCGATCCGTGAGACAGTCCTGGACTTAAGAGCTCACGAACTACAATTTGTGTAGCCTACCTAGTGATATTGCATTAAATAATTAATTATTCAGTTTCAAAATAGATTTAAGCTAATGAAGGCATGTGCTGGATAGTCATTTGAAACGTTTAGGATATTAACATTTTTCAGACAAGGAATAGACCAATGATTCAGTTTCTGAAAGAGGCTATAGTAAATTCGATTAAGTAATCAATTCGTTAAATTTATTGTTTTCTTTTTGAAACAGCGCCATTTTATGAAAATGTGGTCGTATTTAATCATACCTACATTAATTGTTTGCCTCTGTGCTGAAACATCTCACTCGTTTGAGACTGAGGAGATTATACCTGTACGGCTGACTGGAAGGACCGGTGGACGAGTGGCGAAGAGGAGTGAAGAACAACTCAGCTTCAGACTCACGGCTTTCGGCAGGAATTTCACACTTAATTTGACACCGGACAGCACCTTTATATCGCCAGAACTGAAGGTATATCGCATCAAAGTCAAACCACAAGAAAGACTCGAGTCAACCGGCAACCCGACAGATCTTTATAAGTCCTTGAATCAAACTGAAGAGACTGGAGCAGAATTATTAAAAGGTTGTTTTTACACCGGCGCTGTTGACTCCAATGAGGACTCTATTGTTTCTGTCAGTTTATGTCGTGGGATTTTAGGATCATTCATTACAGATGGTAAAGAATATACAGTCGAGCCTAAACTTTTCGGCTTGGGAACATATGGAAAGTTAACCGAGCAGATGCATGTCATTAAAAGAAGACGTTTTACAAAGTCCCCGCAGGTCTCTAAACAGCTGTCCGATATCAGAGATGATCATCGAAAGTCGATGATCCAGATGCCGTCGAGGCGCACGCGCTTTGTATCCACGCCCAGGTTCATTGAGACTTTGGTGGTCGGTGACGCTTCCCTGACACATTTCTATGGAGATGAGATCAAGGTAAGGGCTCACACGTGTAAATAAAGATATATGTTTAGTTTTAACCATTTTGACAGCTGAAAAATCTGTTTCAGAATATGGTAGCTGGTCTAATATGTTTAATAGCATGGTGGAAGATGATGCAAGCTGGTCATTTACTGGTTGACCAGCTATCATTTTACAAAAACCAGCCACTTTCAGATGGCATGCCCTGGTAGCTGGGGTTTGCTGGTCTAAGATGGCCTACCAGCTTGCACCAGCTAATAAGTGTTTACATAGGCCTACAATATAATTAAGATTTTTGATTTTTACCTTTAATAAAAGCTTGCTAAAAAGACAGCATACGTTTTCACTTAAGATTGTATGCTGGTCTTAGCTGTTTTAAGGTCTCATCTAGTTTAAGATGGTCTCCCAGTATGGCCAAGCTGGTTTTTCAGGTCAGAAAGCTGGTCTTCCAGTCTAACTAATTTAAATTTGCCCCAAACCCTGCTAAATCCAATCAACAGACAAGACAGCCGGGAGTCCATCTTGCAAACCATCTTAGGTTTACAAATAGGCCTACTATATAATATCATAGGCTACCCCACCCTTTGAAGTCACATATTTGTTCTAATATCGAAAGAAGGCTAAAACCTTTAACATTAAAAGCTAGTGTAACTTGAGGGACATCTCAAAATATACCATAGACTACAGTTGTACAAGAATGAGTCATGGTTCATACGAACTATACTGTACTGATCTTTACACCCACTTATTATGATCCACCACCCCCTGAAATTCTCCTTCATTGAGTCATCGAAAACAAATGATTGGAAAAGACTAGAGTGTGAAAAAATGCACTGTCTGGGTCGGGATCATGAGGCAGATAGCAATCCAGATGTTGATATTGGGATCCAAATTTGCAGATTCTTTATAAAGAAATCCATGGAAGACCAGCTGCTTCTACTGTTGACGTCAGGGCTTTCCAACAAACAACCCACATATTTATGTGGAGAGTAAACAGAAACAAAAATCTCCAGAATAATCTCTATCGGCTAATAATTATTCCCATTTAAACAATATTGAATGATGTATTATATCTTTAAAATGGGCAATCAGCACAGGTACACATTTTGACATGCCTGCTAAAAGTAATCAATAATCCTGTCTCCATTATGAAAATATGAACTTTTTTATTATGCATTGTCTATTGCAGTGTACTGCATCTGAAAAAGCTGGAGATTTTATTGTCCACAATAACTTGGAAAAATATGCAGTGTAAAAGCCATTCCATTCCAGCAGTTCTGAACTGTCCTGCCAATGATGTCATGCTTTTTTACTTAAAGGTGCAGTAAGCGATTTTTGTTGAATGCTGTTGATATTTGAAATCAACCCAAACAAATACATCCCTCCCTTCATTGCTCCGCCCCCAAAAATGCATGAACACGCATTGCAAGAGTGGATGTCTCTATATCATAGCAGAAGGGAAGCTTAATAAAGCTTCCTGGAAAATAAAGCGAAGATGACGAACGAACACACAGTAAAACAACAGTATACAAGCAAGAGTTGATTGTTAGCCAGCAGCGCACACTCGTCATAACCATTATTAATGTCTGTTTTCAGGCCTTCCCGCTTCGGTCTCTCCAGTGCTGGAAACCTTTTGTAATATTAACACGGGTCCTAAAGCTCTTGCCTGATCATAACCCTTCTTTTTCCATTGATATTCCTCTGACCTTTTCTCTTTTGTAATGCCTCTCAGCCAAATCTCTTTCTACAGTCTTTGCTCACTCTCTCTCCTCCCCCATGATGAGTGGACACGCCCCCTACTGCTTATTGACCGTTCGCAAGGACCTGCCCCCCTTAGTTACTATCGCTATGTCCGACAAGCTACGCCGCTCTCACGCCACACCATGTTCTCACGCAGTGAAAAATACATCGTGGAGCAGAGAGGACACTGACAACACGCTGACAGACAGGACAGACCAGGTTACTTTTCGGTTACTTTTGATTAAAAACATATTAAACAAAGTGTCACCTTTCAAATTTGGTCATTTTTTAAAAGTAATTTAAACTATAAGTACCGTTTTGTGGCTCTTTAATGTGTCTGACAGATCGCTGTAGAGTATCAGTTAAAGCTGCTCGTGAACCGATCATCTCTTCCTTCTAGTTCATTTATAGCATCAAATAAACATGAATGAACATAAGAAGGAATGTTGTTTTAACCGCGGAAAGGCGTCAGTACACTCCGTTTTTCAAGTTCAAATCCTCCCATGTTAATCTACTAACTCTCCTGACTGCTTTGTTGGACAAAATGGCGTATGGCGAAGTATGATTGTCAGATCACCTGTCAATCAAGCTCCCTGCGAAGGGTCAATTGGCTACAAATTTGTTGTGGTGCTCGGTTAGATCCACAGTGTTCTTTAGAAATCGCTCACCGCACCTTTAACATTCTGCTGCACAGTTGGTGAATAGCAAGCTGTTGGTTTTCTCTCTTTAGCACTACATGCTGACCTTGATGTCAATGGCTGCTCAGATTTACAAACACCCCAGCATTAAGAACTCCATCAACATAGTGCTTGTGAAAATGCTGATCGTGGAGGATGAAGAGGTTGGACCGTCGGTCTCCAGTAATGGAGGCGTCGCTCTGCGTAACTTCTGTGCCTGGCAACAGCTCTTCAACCCGCCCAGCCACAGGCATCCAGAGCACTACGATACAGCCATACTTTTTACTAGAGAGGTGAGCAGTGATTTATTATGTATTTTATGGGATAATGATGAAGTGAGATTCTTGACTGTAGCTGAATTTAGAATAGCTGTCCCTTGTTAAAAGAAGTACTCTTAAGCATACTTTTTTAATGATGAAGTTGCAATTTATTATTTACAATGTAATATCAATGTAATATCGAACAATATACAACTACAGTTAAAATGCTAACTTTACATGTGCTTTAACATGTTAGTCAAAACATCAAAATAAGTGCACTTCTTTACAGCATGACAAAAGACTGTTAAAATAACCATAATTAAAATAAACATGATTTAAAGGGATAGTTCACCCAAAAATGTAAGTTCCGTCATGAATTACTCGTCGTTCCAAACCAGGAAGACTTTTGCTCATCTTCATCTCTATTTACAGATTTCTGTCCCTCCATTGCAACTCAATGCAACTACCACTTTGATGCTTCAAAAAGTTCATAAAGAGATGTAAAACTAATCAATATGAATTGAGTGGTTTAGTCAACATTTTCTGAAAGGACATCGCTTTATATGATGAACAGATTGGCTTTTATTCAGATATAAACATTCATCAACTCACATATCAGTAACTGTAAGTTGTGGTAAACGGAAGCTCAACCATGTTCACTTCATGTGCGAGAACCAATGAGGTTCATTCTCGTGTTACGCAGCACGTTTGATCTCATCAAGCTGATTCGGTTGAGCTTCTGCTTATGTTTGCTGATCAATGTTTATATGTGAATAGCTGTCAATGGAGGGACAGAAAGATCTCATATTTCATCAAAAAGATCTACATCTGTGTTTCGAAAATGAATGAAAATCTTACGGGTTTGGAATGACATGAGGCCGAGTAATTACATTTTTGGGTGAACTATCCCTTCAAATATGAGCTTAACCTGTCAAAGAGTGTTTTGAAAAGTGTGTCAAAAAGTGTATGGTGCATTGCTCATTACTAAAGCAGACGTTATGGCATATTGAAACCGAAAACGAGGCTGAAAAAAGGAGCAGACCGACTAGCTTCTCTGAAAGGTGAACACATGTGAGACCGGCTCTCAGACTGTGCCAAGGCCAGATGTGCCTTGAATCATGTGTGTTTTGTGGTCTTCTGCTTTGGAAACATTTGTCTCCATCTCGGATCTCTGGGCAAAGGATGGAAAAGACTCCAGTCATGTTTTTGAGATACATTTTCAGACGCCACATAGTTACATTTTCTCACTTCATAGGTCTGCTGTCTGCCAAAACTATTTATTTGCTTGGTTTTATGATGGAAACATTGGCAAATATGTTTTTCGCTCTTACTATTAAGCAGAGACCTGGAACAGCAATAAGAATTACATTTATTTTTATCCTAAACTGCTTTTCAGGACATCTGTGGACATCAGAGTTGTGACACATTGGGTGTAGCTGATGTTGGAACCATGTGTGACACCAAAAGGAGCTGTTCTGTTATTGAAGACAACGGCCTTCAGGCCGCTTACACGACTGCCCATGAGCTAGGTGTGGATGTCCTCTGGTAAACACTAAGCAATTGTTAAATTGATTGGACCTTCCATAATGCGGTTTTGTTCTTCTTTCAGGCCATGTTTTGAGTATGCCGCACGATGACACTAAGAACTGTGAGCATCTTTTTGGACATCTAGGCGAGCACCATATCATGGCCCCTGTATTCACTCAGTTCAGTAAGACCTCGCCTTGGTCTTCCTGCAGTGCTTTGTACGTCACAGAGTTTTTCGACAATGGACATGGTATGTGCACAACATTTTCACTGGGTCAATGACGTGACACTTTTTGTCATCTATTAATTTACATGAAAAATGCATTTCATATACTGTATACAGCGAATAGCATACTGTATATACTTTAATACATTAATTCTATGATGAACATGTTTTTAATTTATGAATTAAAATTTATTTTGATATTTCTTGGGTCATAAAGTAAAAAATGTCAGAGTGATACAAATGTCCTGATATCATAATGAAGATAAAAAGTAATTCATTTGGCATAGTCTTTTATTATTATTGATTAGAAAAGTTATTTATTAAATTTATTATTATAGACTATATTATATATTTATTACAAAATTAATATTGAACAAAACATAAAACAGGAAATTATATCATAAAAATGTTATGACCCATCTCTGGTAGCATTTCTTGTTTGATATTAATGCAGACCCTCATGATTGTATGTCAGTACTATATTTGATATTATTATTTGATTATTATAAAATAATATTGTTTTATTATTTTTATGACAAATCAAGGTTGTGATCATCATTATGTCATGTGGTGCCACTCTCCAAGTAATATTTATGAATTAATAGTTCTAAAAAATACTATTTGTCTTGAAAAGTACATTTAAAAACCTTTTGAAAATAATGATTAAGATGTCTACACTTACACCACATTACATTTTTAGAAAAGTTTTTCAAAACCAGTAAGAAGTACATTTTTAAGAATTTGTCACGTGTGTTTTAATCCTGATTTTTCCTTTCCTTATGGATACTCTTATTTGTCAGTGCCCCAGCTTCAATAAATGGGAGAGTTTGTAACAGCACAGGAAAAAGATTCTTGTGAATGCCCTCGTTTAGTAAAACACTTTTACGTCACCTTTTGCTTGTAATTATGTAGATTCATAATTTTAGAGAGAATGCATTCATGTCACTTCGCTCCGACTCATAAAAAGGGAAAGTAACAAATGTTTTCTTTCCACCGGGCCACGTCTCTTTAGTATTGGTCTCGCATGTTTCCTTTTTAACTGCTGTATCAGTTGAAGTGGGCAGTGGCCCATGTTCCCCACGTGCATTTCTGCTCACTCGTGTTCCTCCTCGCGGCTCACTCCCCCAGATGTGCATTCCTGCAAGTCTCCCTAAATGTCAGCTCCAGGAGCCCAATGTTCCTACTGTTTCACAATCCTTTGATTTCATGATTTACTACCCTCTAACTCTTCCTCTGGATAATAACAGGAGACTGTTTACTGGACACCCCTGAGACGATAGTGGCCTTACCCACTGAGCTGCCAGGCATAACTTACAGCCTGGACCGCCAGTGCCAACAGATATTTGGAGAGGAGTTTTCACATTGTCCCAACACTTCAGCCAGTGAGGTGTGCAGACAGCTCTGGTGCCAGCAAGAAGGGCAGTCTGTGTGCACAACCAGGAACGGGAGTCTTCCCTGGGCGGACGGCACAAGCTGTGGCCCCAACAGGACCTGCCTGAACAGTGCATGCATGTCCTCAGACGAAGTCATGAGGCCTAAGGTATTTGAAGCTACTCTTGGGTAACATAAGTAGGATTTTTAGCCTTTCATTTAATCATTTTATCAGTACTAGGAACACTAGTTTAAAATTAAAATTATAATAAAAGGGTCAAACAGAATCCTTCAGAAATCATTATAATATGCTGATTTTAATAAGCATTTCTTATTATTATCAATGTCAAAAACAGTTGTGCTGCTAAACATTTTTATGGAAACTAAAAATTATTTATGATTCTATGATGAATAGAAAGTTTAAGAACAGCATTTCTTTGAATCTTTTGTAATATTACAAATAAAAATGTTATAGGAACTTTTAATTTAATGTCTCTTTGCTGAATTGTAGTGTGTAAAGTATTACAAATTTATTCTGACCCGAAACTTTTGAATAGCAGTACATTAAAAGCAATTCGTACATACAATGACTTTTCTACACCTCTTTTATAATGAGCTTATTTTTTATTTTCTGAATTAGAATTCATTCAGTCAGGCTCATCCAACTACCCTGATATCATTTTTTTAAATGACTTAAACATTTGTGATAAAGAATACTTTTGCCATTAAAATATAGTATGTCTAAAAATGAATGCAAAAGCAAAACCTGTGAAAATAACTATATTAGTGAGTAGAATGACAAAAACGTTTTTGAAAATCTTGATAAAGATCTATACACTCACATGTATTCAATGTGAAAGGAAAATATGTTTGATTTTTAAAATGTCTTTTTGTTCTTTTCTTTATCATGGACACTTATATGTCAGTGGTCATTATTTTTGCTGTTTGGTTTGGACTCTTATTTTTGACTCACACACAGTAGTCTAACATCCATTTGGTTGTGTGGTTCTTCTGGTTCAGCCAGTTGTGGATGGAGGCTGGGGCGAGTGGGGACCATGGCAACCATGTTCCAGATCATGCGGAGGCGGAGTGATGTTCTCCTACCGAGAGTGCAGCCGGCCATCTCCTCAAAACGGTGGAAAATACTGTGTGGGCCAGAGAGTGAATTACCAGTCCTGCAACAAACAGGCCTGTGAGAATAACCGAGGTCGGTTCTTCTCTTCAGTGTCAGTCATTTCATGTTGTGTTATTATACTAGGTAACAATTCTTTACTATTGCAGGGAAAAGTTTCAGAGAGGAACAATGTGAGAAGTACAACAATCCCAATCACTTCGATGTGCATGGAAATGTGAAGCAGTGGATACCAAAATACGCTGGAGTGTCGCTACGGGATAGGTGTAAACTCTTTTGCAGAGCACGAGGCAGCAGTGAATTCAGAGTATTTGCACCTAAAGTACGTTCAAATCTATAGTGTGAGCACACTTAAATGTACATTTAGACTTCATAGTAAGTAACATGACACTAAAATAATGCAATAAACATTAATTTAACAACAAAATATGTCAAATATAAACCCTAAGGTACACAGCAGATAAAAAACAAACAAATAAATGTTATTTATTTGTTATGCTAAAAAAAAATCACATGTAAACACTAACAGTTAGACATAATTCTGGGAATGTAAGTTTATGTTTTTTCACTGTAAATTATGAAATTCTTTTTCACTTCGAAAAACTGTTCATGTAATTTTACAGTTAAATACTGTATTTAACAGTAAAATTACATGAAATGTCCCATTAGATTAATTACAGTATTTCAGCATGTAGGTAGTTACCGCAAGGGAACTTACCGCTAACCAATTAACCGTTCTTTACCGTAGCATTTTTTTTCTTTTACTGTTAAAATTATAATAATTTTTTTACATTGTCTCAATCTTAGGTAATTGATGGAACTTTATGCGGTCCAGATACCACATCCTTCTGCGTGCAAGGCCAATGTATCAAAGCTGGTTGTGACCTGGAGATCGATTCTAATAAGAAGCTCGACAAATGCGGCGTGTGTGGAGGGAACGGTCAGAGCTGCAGGATGATATCTGGCTCGTTCAATAAAGTCGTGTAAGCATATCTCACTGCTATTTTTAATGAAAAAGTTGGTTCATTTTGGCCACAGTAATCTAAATCTCACCTGTTTGTTTTTTTAGCCATGGATATAGGGACATTGTGACGATTCCAAGTGGAGCCACTAACATTAACATCAAACAGCAGAGCCATGGAAGTATACCACACGATGGATATTACTTGGCTGTACGAAGAGAAAATGGCGATTATATCTTGAATGGCAACTTCTCGGTCTCCACAGTGGAGCAGTATATTCCAGTGCTTGGGGCTGTGCTGAAGTACAGTGGCTCGTCCACCACATTGGAGAGGCTTCAGAGCTTCCGCCAGCTACAGGAACCAATCACAATACAGCTGCTCTCCACCGCTGGGGAATCCATCCCACCGAAGGTCAAATACACCTTCTACATTCCTAAAACCATGTCTTTCAGCAAACCTAAAGACAAAAAGATGGCGGGCAAACTGATCCATCCCTTTGGGGTGCCACAGTGGGTCTCGGGCGAGTGGTCTGAATGCTCCAAAACGTGTGGTTCAGGATGGTCCAGGAGAAATGTGGAATGTAAAGACAATGCTGGCTTTTATTCAAACCACTGCAATAAAGATCTCAGACTTTCTGATATCAGGCCATGCGCTGACCTGCCATGTCCCATGTGGCAAATAGGACCTTGGTCTTCATGCTCACAAGCTTGTGGCCAGGGTGAACGCCAGCGTAAGATGCTCTGCATTGACTACACTGGGAAGATTGCGGAACCGGAGAATTGTGACACTGCCAAGATGCCTCGGTCAGTATCGGAAAAGTGTTTCTACCAAGAGTGTTGAGGACATCATGCAGGCTTTCAAATTATTCAGAGGTGATAAGACGTTCCTGTGAAACAATATACAGATTATCATTTGACCGTGCTTCGGGTTGGAGCAGGAAATATTCAGCTTTAGGTGGAAAAATGGTTGAGCTGTGTGGAGTGAACTGTGTCATGAATATTGCACGGACTGATCACTTGGGCTTTGGTTTTCCAAATATACATGTATATTAATAACCACTATTGAAGTTTTATCCAATAGATATCTACCTCAGCAAGCAATGCTGTTTCCCTAACGTGTCTCCAAATTACATATAAATTAGTTTTCAAAATGTCATATTTAATAATTCAAAAAAATACAAAACACACCAATCAGCCAAGACTTTTACATTTATCTCAGGCTGAAAATAAGGACAGAAATCAATTAGTTTAAATTTATTTGTATTTTGTACGTGCTCGCTAAGCCACTACGAAGGTGCTATAATTCTTTATTGATTTACTTCGTGATTGGGTCAATAATTATTGACTTTTACTTTTTTTATGGCTTGCATTTATCAGAGGTTATTTTCACTTTCAGAGTTGAAGTGTAGCAAGAACACTCGATTAAAGCATGATCATATAAATATATTAGTCCTATTTTCTTGTATATTGAAAACTGTATCAGAGTTACACAGTGGTTGAGTCTAATTTATTTCCTGGAACATTCATAATTACAATTAAGTGTTAGATCTAGTTTAAATTTTACTTTTGAAAATTCCTCAACAAACAATGTTTGTGTCCATTCAGAGGGTTATACAATGGTTATGTAATTTACCATTTACTATAGCTGTTCTTTGTATTAAACACTGTTTAATTTCAAAAGTGCACATAGCAAATAGTTGTGAATTGCTACGTGAATGAAAACATTGTGGTTTGGAAACATCAGACCTTCCATTGTTTTCATGCTTCATGAGTAGATGTCTGCTGAGATTTTGAAAGAACTGTGTAGTTGAACGTTATTGAGAAAAAAAAACACAGTACAGCATAAAACTAAACTGACAAATAGGTAATGCTCCTTTAAAATGATTGTATATGAATGTCCAGTTGTGTTCATTTCATATATTAGTCATATTAAAATGCAGCAAAACATATTATCCCTTCAGTGAAGGACTGTACTTTGTTACTTCTTCATTGTAAAGCTATTTATTTTTGTACATTTTTATTGTATAAAATCGATACAAATTATGCAATGTTTTCCAGATGCTGCTTTCTTTCTTTTTGTTTTGTAACTTATCAATGAAATGTCTGAAAATAAAAATGCCTAAACATTGCAAAATCATCTTTTTGGATTAATGAATTTAATTAAAGCTAGACCGGAAGGGTTAGTGCAAAACATAAACCAACAGATATTTAAATTTAATGTGAATGGCTACCAAAGTGCATGGACCAGCATAATGAGATAAGAAGGCTCTAATTTTCCTTATGTGAAGCATGGATATGCATGCTAAGTTGCATTTTGTAAAGTTCAGCTGGATGTCAAATACGATAACAAGATTCCTGGCTAGCTGTAGTGTTGTTGACCTCAGTAAGGATGAGATAGAGGTGGCATTCCTTCATCCAGTACAAAATGTCATAAAGTCATTGAGATATATGCTGAGTTGTTGGACTGGAATGACTGTGTATCATCTGCACATCAGTCATAGGAAAAGTCATGAGACTTTATTACAGGGCACAAAGATGTTACAGAACGAGAAAAGGAGAGGGCTAAGCACCGAACCCTGAGGTCCGCCAGCGATTAGCTGGAGTGTTTCAGACACCTCTCCACCACACAAAGCCTTGAAGAATAGTTATCACAGACAGATCCTTAAGACAACTGATTGTGCTAATATGGATTTCTAAGAAAGGGTAAACTGAGCCAGGAAAGGTTAGAAACATTGGTCTTAAACTCCTTACAGACTTTCAGCAATCAACAGGCTATTTTGTCTCAACTGTGTCATTTAAATAAAAATTAAAATCATGACTGCTAAAAATGCCTCTGAAACCCATCACTGCCAAATAAACCTGATGGTCTACTAACACACTGTGGCCCTGATGTGCGGCTTGGAATTGCAAGAAACATATTTTGGCATGGCATTCAAATAGTAACAACAACTCCAAACTTCGGTCTCTGCCTTAATCAGATTGGAGTTTATTGGGCCAACATAGCCTCAGAGTTTTTTCCCTAATTTTGAAGAGGTATTCTTTCCTAAAAGAGGGCCCCTTTGAGAGAATGTTTGTTTGATGGAAAATCCTATTCCTCTGAGAAAGCACATGTCCGAGAGGCAGCTGCTCTCTATCTCTTAGCAAAGGGTTTGCATGAGTTTGGCTCTGAATGAGATGCATCTGCTACAATTGTTACATAAATTCGCACTATATCTTCTTCTGTCTAGCCCACCATTTCACTGATAAAATGAACAGAACTGCACTTTTAAAATGAAGTGTAATCTCTAATAGTTTCACATATTGTCAAACTCAACTATTAACATTGTGAAGCGCTGCAGTACTGTCTGTTTAATTTGTATATTCATAGTATATACTAAAAGTCTATACTTTTATATGGGCTGGTTGCTGAACACTTTTATGCCAACATGATAGTGTAACAAACGTTTTTTGTGAACTGTTAATTGCTTACCTACTTCACCAGACATCATGTTCTCATAAAGTGCCGCATAACAGGCTGCATATTAGTATGTTGTGCAAATCCACCTTAAGGATGTGGAACCAAACTTTCAACAACTCCACCCAGAAACACAAAGCAGAAATATGTGTGCTAAATTACAGCAACACACAATGTTCTAATATGCAGTTACTATTAAGCCAGCACTTTTTTATCCAAATTAAATTATCCAGATTCCGTGCCCAACTTAGTAAAGCTCACATAGTTCAGAAAATTAACCAGTTGAAATTTTCAGGAAACCAGGCGACAAATTTGTGTCTTTGCTGAGCCAGTGGAAATTACATTACTTTTCACCTATTGTTATATATAATCATGCAATTATCATTCTCTGGGTGCTTGTTTTCATAAAATGTTTATTTTTAATTACAGCTGTTACAAGCTGTTTTAACATTCTTATGTGATTATTGGTTATTTGTTGTTTACCAAGCACTTGTCAATCAAAATGAGTTACTCTGCTTAAAGTATAGTCCATCTAAAGACAATTCTAAAAAAAAAAAAAAAAATTCTAAACACTTTATAAATGTTAGAAATGTATTGCTAAAACACATTAAAGACTGAACCGTGAAGTACTGAATTGTGGAGTTAGACCGTTAAACAGTTTTTCACCGTTGCTGTGTTCCGGATTTTTTGGGCAGGGCTAAAACGGTGGCATAACATTGGCTCGATGACGCACTGGAGCCAATGACGTTGGCCCCTCCAATAACAATAGAGCAATTCGCATCAGTTCGACGCTCAATCGCGAGTCACTGGGCTTGTTTGAGAATTGATATGCGCCTTGCTTGCCTTTTTATCATTCAAATTTGACTGGGTGGCTAATAACACATTATCCTGCGGTGTGACACATACTCAGAACACATACTTAATTTTGACTTTACAGGGACTTTAAAGTATGTGCTTTGCTCAAGGGCTCAATGGTGACAGATTTGTGTTATGAGCTCAGAAAATTCCTATTCTCACATCAACTAATTGCTATTTTCATGTAGACCCTTGAGCATAAAGACTTTAAACACACCCTTATTTGTTTCTAAACAACACAGTGAGCTAATGCATTGCAAAATGCATACACATATATAAATCTTTCCACTGTCAAGTGCTAGGTAAAAAATAAATAAATAAATATACATATATTTGCTATTCAGTGAGGATTAGAAAACTATTTGCACTCTCATTCATCTCAGTGGCACTTTCTTGAGTAGTGGTTTATTTGAAATCTGCCATATTTCCTCATGGCGGCCTATGAGCATTCAGTTCTGTTGCCAGGAGCCAATCACCTAAACTATAAATGTCAAGTGATTAATGACTCCAGGGCTGCAGGAAAATTACATCATAACAATGCTGATTGTCTAACGGCAACCCTTCACTAGCAACTATGCTGAGCTGATGGCAAAGGCAGCAGACAGTGAAAAATGTCATTTGTTGTTTTTAAGAGTCCTCCAAAAATCTATAATATATATTTATTTATATTTTTTATCATATTTATATCTTTTAAATTCTGATTCAAAAAAACAAATTATTATTGAATGGCTGTCAATGAAGATGGGTACAGGTAGTGTGGGCTAATGACAGCTCCGGGCAGTCTGAAATGAAATGAAATAAAAGAAAAGATTATAGCATAGCTCAGATTGATGAATGAATGACTTTTTTTTTTTTAATTAAGCTCAGACCCAGCACACAACTGTTGTGTCTCTCTTCTAAGAGACACTATATATATATATATAAATCAGCGTTGGGGTTAACACATTACAAGTATAGTGAGTTACGTAATCAGATTACTTTAAAAAGTAAATAGTAAAGTAATGCATTACTTTTAAATTTACAACAAAATATCTGAGTTACTTTTTCAAATAAGTAATGCAAGTTACTATGCTTTCCCATTTATTGAATGAGAGCTCTCCTGTCTCCATGTTGAGAGAAATCGTGAGGAAGTGCAGAGGTGTTGTGTGCGCTGTGTAAACTAACATGATATTGTAGCTCTGGTGAACATGCATTCACTCATCTCACTTGAACAAAAACAGATTCAGAATTCTTCAAAATTAATAAAAAAAGTGAAATGCAAACTCTGAATATTACACAACCCTGCAATAATTAGCTAAATGTTAAAGGGGTGGTAAAATGCCATTTTCACAAGATGTAAAATAAATCTCTGATGTCCCCGTGAGTGTGTGTGTGAAGTTTTAGCACAAAATACCTCACAGATATTTTTTATAAAACATGTTAAAGTTGTCACTTTTTAAGGATTTGCAAAAACGCACCGTGTTGTGTCTGGCCCTTTAAATGCAAATGAGCTGCACAGGAGGCGGGGTTTCAAAAGCTCGCGTGTGTTAGCAGCTGTTTATCAAATGTTTGTCAGTCAGACAAAGATGGAGAGACTCAAGAAGGTCACGGTGACAACATGTAGAATGGAACTGGACTTCTCTGAAAGGTTAAGGCGGGCGTACACGGTGCGAGTTCGGACACTCGGGAGGTCGTGAGATATTGCACACGTTACGAGTCAGTTAAACTGATAATCGCGTCAAAGCAGCTGGTACACGGCACGACTGTCCTCCTGCACGAATTTTATCCCGAGCTGGCGGTTAAACACAGTCTCTGTGAGAGCTTTCAATGTTTCAGGCAATAGCTTCAGATAGAAAAATGACAGAAATGTGTGTGCAAATGCAGATACTGTAACAGTAGCCATTCCGTTCAACATAAAAACATGAGAGAGAGAGAGAGAGAGAGTGTGTGTGTGTGTGTGTGTGTGTGTGTGTGTGTGTGTGACAGTGTAGCCTATGCGCACGCTGTGTGGTTGCTGCCACTGAGGTATAGCCCCATCGATCTAGCCTGTGAGGCGGTTGTGTATGATTTGGCAATAGGGGACAGCCTATACGCTGGTGAAAATCGGGCCGACTCCCCGAATTTTTTAAACATGTTTAAAAATGATCGGGAGGTCGGGGAGGTGCTCATAACGTGCTCGGCTCGGCTCGTAATTCCTCTCACACGCTGCGAGCCGCGACCATGCGAGCATCACCGATTTGCACTCGATTTCTCCCGAGTGAAAAAATGATCTGCGAGCTCGTAAAACAGCAAAAAATCGCACCGTGTACGCCCGCCTTTAGTTGATGAATTTATGTTGCTTATGTGGACTTAACAATCTTCAATTAGGATATTCTGTCATGGTAATCTATAAATCGCTCATATAGGAACTGTTGTGTGATGCACACAGAGTGACTTTATATTGAATGTGAAAAGCTGGATGCTAAAGTTTGAGCTGACTCACAAATGTACTCGTATACAACAACTTTTCCTCTTCTCAACATGGACTTCGTGTTCCCGGGGGCGGGCTTTATGTACATTTTAGGCTTGCTGATGTCACTACACTAACCCCGGAGGAATGTCATGTAGTCCCTACCAGCTGTTTGTTGTAACGTTAGTCCTTTTCTAAGCAAATATCTTCCTTTGCTTCGAACTTTGAGCGTTGTAACTTTGCAGATGTTGTTTATGCTCAAACAGCAACATTTCACACTAACTAAAGTTAGAAAAGTGAAATCATTAGAAAAGTGAAATCAAATCAAAAAATGTGTTTGGGGGTTTCATGAGCCTTTAATATACGCGGAGACATGAATATGCTAATTAGCCCCACTTCCACTCACACCAGTTCAGAGAATAGGCTTGTTTGAGATAGCAAAATCTGCGCAGAACCGACCACCGGTGATCACCGCGAGATGTATGCCGGTTATAAATCTGTCCGAGTGCGGTTCGCCTGGCTCTGATGTCACGCTGATGTCAAAACACTCTCGCGATCACAAGGTACACGTGTCGGGTTCTGCAGTCGAGTGCAGTTGCTCTCCACTGACTGCGCTGATCAAGAGCGCAATGGGAAACGATCACTGATCTATATAATAAATGACCATTTTTATTTAAAGAAACGTCAGTGAGTGGGCCTTAGATTATTTTGTCAATACCTGCTCTCTCCTCATCTCCATTATTCTTTCTTTCTCTCTCAGGTTCCTTATCCTGCCCTGTCTCTTCCCCTCCTAAAGCTGAGCTTTTTTAATTTACTGAAGGCTACAAATTGTATTATATTAATTCTCAACACATTCAGCCTAGTCTTGTGCCTAATATGATGAAAACGGCTTTGCTAATGTTTATTGTCCCCTCACAATGAATTAACGTTACATGAATCATGTTACAGTCCTATTTTCAATAAGAAAAATTGCGAAATTAGACAAATTTTAGACAGCTTGCTGTAGGCTACATAACCCGCCTACTTTGAATTGATTGGTCATCTCAAATATTCTGACATTGAGACGCAGTGACAGACCAATGAGGCTCAGATGAACACACCTCCGTTTCTGACGTGCGCTCTGCCGTTTCATATATGTATGAAAGAGGACTCACTGAATCAATCATGATCAGTGTAGTTAATCACACATTTTTTAGGCGGGCTGAAGTAAACGCTCCACAATGGTATCACTCTTTACAACGTCGGACACATAACGGTAATTAATATGATTCCCTTTGCTTGACTATTATGTTATCAGCTAGCCTAATAATGTGTTGCTAATGTCCCACAAACCATTCGCCATCTCTGAGTCAGGCAGCTGCCTTCTAAAAATCATCAGAAACGTCAAAACATCAGTGGAGAAAAGCATATAGTTCATCACAACATCGTAATACACATCGTACACCGACTATATTGCAAAACTACCCGATTTTTCACATCAACAGAAAAATATACCGGGATAACCACTAACCAGGCTTCTCTTGAGACTCCCCTGCTTCAGCATAGGCTAGTTAATGATATGATAAAGCCCGCCGGCACTTTGACGTGATTGGATACAACGTAGTTTGTGACGTCAGAAACACCAGCGATTTCAAACCGCGTTTTAAGACCGTCTTTTGATCACTGCCGTTTTAAAGAGAAAACACTCAGCAATGGTGTTGACATGAATTTCCACATGGTTTGTCTTAAAGCATATTAAAAACACCACAATAACATAAACAGCATTAAAAACTTGATTTTTTACCACAGGGGGACTTTATCTTTCTTCTCCTGCGTCCTATTCTTCTGCAGTCCAGAATGGCTGCACAGCTGAAAGGTATGTTTGGGTTGCGCCCTCTACTGTACAGGCGTGAGTTTGTATTTCCTTGTGCCTGATGCTTTTTATTTATTTCACTTTTGTTGTGAAAGGGCTTTTACATTTGACAAAAAAAAATATCTTTGTGATTAAAAAACATACAAGCAAGCCCAGCCCAGCTGAGAAAAAGTAACGTAGGCCTAACACATTACTTTCCCTAAAAAGTGACAGAATAGTTACTTTTTTAGGGAGTAACGCATCAACAGTAACTTTCCCCAACACTGAGCATAATCATACAGACATCATCCTCTAGGATGAACATCTTCATTAAATCATAGAAGTGCACATGAGATAATAACAGTTTTTTTTATAAAGCATTTTACCCTCTGAAAATTATGATGTTATGTGCAAGTATGACGTTAATTGTGGAAATATTGCATCATGGCTTCAGTTCAGGAGGGAGACAGTGAAGATGGCTTACCATCAGCCAATGCTGGCAGGCAGGCCGATGCTGATGAAAGGTAAGAGCGTTGAGTTTCCCATTATAACTCTGGTTAATCCAAGGAAAAGGGAGTATGGAAAATCAATTGAATCAGAGGACCTCTCCACATGCCACAGCAAATTTGTGTCACAAGTTCAATATCAAAGGAGCATTTTAATATGCAGCATTTAAAATTCTCTAGCTAATCAGTATATTTCAGGTAAATGCAATATTATTTCTTATACCCAAATCTGAGATCCAAAAAGTGGGTAAATTACAGAATAAATTTGTTTTCATAGAACAATTCAAGCACCTAAAATGTCTTGCATCAAAATATTGTGGACTGCATCATGCATGTAATATGTATTTAACAGATTATAAATCAACAATTGTTTATATCCTGTTTATACTTGTGCAGATGATATGACTCTTTAAAGATGTGCTGGCCTCAGTAAAGTTAACCACCGTCTTTGTGGCCAGATTAGTCTTTTGGTGGAAAAAATAGTTTGGAATGACTTCTGCAAACCTTGTGGCAAAAACTTTAACAGCTCAATACGTTTAATTAAATTTCAAGCTGTTGTTATCTGTAAGTGTGGCTTTCTCATTGAGCAACAGTCTTTATGATTTACAACACTGTCCATGTGTGTCTTAAAGAGACAGTGTCAAATTTCCATTACATATTCTGTACAATTCACATATTTTTGGACCCCCCCCACACACACACATCTAATTATTGTCTGTGTCATTTTTCACAGCTCTGAACCTGTATGTACAACTTTTCAGACATTATGCTATTCTAAATCTGCCAGAAGGAAAGATTTACTAAACACTTTAAGAATAATACTCAGCTTTTGCAAAAATCCTATTAAATAATTCTTTTTGCACCGACTTCTGGAAAATCCTGATGATGATTTTGGCTTTACTTTCTCTTTTATGATCACACAATAAAAATGGTTTATAAGCTCAGCTCCTTCCTGTGTTGACAAAGTCATTACTTTATTAAATTCCATTAATGAGAATTATTCTTCTAAACCCCTTATTTGAATTGTACTCTTTCACATGCATCCTCACGTTTTGTTTTTGGTTTGTTTGTTTTTTAGGTAGCCTAGTGCACTATATGTGTATGTGACCAGGCTTTTAAACTTAACAGTTTAAGTTTATATATTTACATACATTTTCTACAGTAAATTGCAGTGATTAGCATGGTGATTTCCAGTTGTTTTTCTTCTTTTTTCCCCCAGAATTTGAACCTGAGACAAAAGGGAAATGTCAGGCTTTGATCAGGTTTTAATTATTTGCTCTTCTCCTGGTATTTATTTTCCCTTGAGTAGTTACAGATTTTCTGTGTTTGTGTTTTTCTTTTTACCCGCATTACATTTTGACGACTGTGTTCTATTTAAACAACTACCAAAAGGTTACCTCAGGCTTAGTTCCGCTCTTTATGCACAAAACATTCACATATCTTGGATATGTTCATTATTTTAAAACATAAGAGACTTATAACAAAGACATTAATGAATTTTTACCCTATTTAACGGTGGATAGCAATAATATGCTTCACATTTGCTTCAATAAAATATGTCCAATAACATATGTTCTTGGTGCCATGTGAACAACACACAAATGAAATAAAGGCATAAAACTGCTGTTTTCCTGATCCCTCTTATTTAGCAGCTCTAATTGAAAACGTGTGTATTAAAACACATTATAGAGTAATTTGATATTAAAAATGTTTCTAATAAAGACATTCTCTCACAGTTCATGCAGTTTAAAACACTCCTAGTACCTTTATTGTTTTTCGATTGCTAAAATTCCATTTGTAATTAATTTCACAACTTTTTATTGTTTTATTTTGAAATGTTGCACGGTCATGATTTACGCAATAAACTTTGTAATGAAAGATTCCTGCTCATTCTGAAATATTCTAAAACCTACATCCGTACACAAATATATTGAATATTTTACATTTACATTACATTTTTTCATTTACTCATATTTATGATATGAGTTTGGAATGCTAAGGATTTTTTTAATCTCTAGTGCAAGTAAAGATAAAACCAAAATGTTGCATTCCAAATGGTCGCCTATGACAGTTCAATATATATTTTGATGATTAAAAAAAATAATAATGTTCCGCAAGCATCACAATGACCTGAATCTTCATTCACATTCATTTTGAACTATGCAGGTTTTTTACCTTAACTGAACAGCTTCGGAGTCATTGGAATGGTTATATTACTTTTTTTTCGGGTTGAATGGTGGTCGTCTCGCACCTCCCTATCGCCTGTGAGTGGAAAAACCACCCTCGTAACTTAAAGTAATTAAACGGCCGCATCGTCAGGAAGTATCTAGTGAAATCATCTCTCGCGATGTAACGAATTGCTTTACGGGAAAAAAATCTGCTATAATTATGTCATTAATGCGCTCCCTCACGCTGTTCGAACCCGTATGAAGAAGACATTTTGAAGATACATTGTGTAGGAATCTCTACCATCTAGCGGTGAAATTGTATTTTGCATTCAAACGAATAGTGCTCTAGCGCCTCGCTTTTTCAAATGCGTTTTGCAACTACGGTAGCCGTTACAGTATGTACCAAGAAGCTATGACAACAATAGCCCTTCGGCGAGTTTAACTGTTACATGTTCTACTGTTATGCTGCCTATATAATGAATTACACAACCAAGCAATGAAAAAAAAGCTTGTAATTTAGACCGTAACATTGACTTATCTGTCGAGCAGAAAGCAGGCAACTTCAGCGTCCCTTTCAAAGTCTTTCTCCTTCATTAGCTCTTTCCACATGGGTAAAGCTATCCCGTTTTTTACCCTCGTTTTGAATTTGCCCGTCACGTTTCCTTTTATATTAAATTTTGGCATGTCTCCTGTGGCTCGGCATATCTATGATCCTGAATTATTAAGTACCGTGCAGTGCTGCTTTTCAAATTTACCCGGGCAGTGACACGCATTACGCCTCTCTCTTTCAGTTTCTGCTGGTTTCAGTCACGTTACGCTGGCTCTGAACGAAAACGCGTTGTGGAAACGCGTTGAGGTATAGCCTAGTGCTTTTTGTCCCTCTCAGGTATTATAGTTTTTCAAGATGGTGGAACGACATGGAAGCCTCCGTGGAGTTACCTGTCCCATGTAAATAAAGATAAGAAATTCTTCGCATACGAGAATAAGTCGGATCATTGGGAGAGGTAATTGTACACCATTGAGGACATGTTTATGAATAAAGACATTGATTTTAGCTATAAAATACTTAAACTACACAGTGTACCTTTAAAGAATGTTCCATCAGCTTTGATGTCGTTGATCTACTAGCCTCTGGTATCTGAGAGGCGCCAACAAGTTTTTACGACAGTGTTGTCAAATATCTATTCCGAAGCTGTAGGGGGAGCTCTATAGAGAAACCTGCGAGCAAAAAGCGAGAATACATCTAAGAAATTCCCGAAACTGCACAGCCCTACTTTAACTCTAATTTTACACATGGCTGATGATGTGCAAGAAACTAATACTGGGGATTGTTGAGATATTGCATAATGGACATGTAGCTACTTATAGGAAGTTCTTTTTCATCTTTCAAATTTCACTCTGGATTAAAATGTCATATATTTGATCAGCCGCATGGTAAATGCACACTGAATTCACCAACAAAAAAATGCAATGAAACAATGACTGAACATGTGTGCACTTTCAAGCAGATTTATTCCACTGCAGTGATGTGGAGCAATGGAAAACCCAACCTGACATGATACCAGTAAAAACCCCATGCGACACCTGTGACATTTTCCAGTAGCCATTATTTAATCCAACACGTGCCGCACATATGCAGCACATCATCTCCTGAAGGCTGCGAGCAATTGCATATAATTCACTGGAATAACGAGCAAGAAACACCATGAGCCTCACATCCATCATGCTTAAGTTATAACGTATCCCTTAAAAACAGACTTCTGTTGGTTCGATCAAAACAAAAAGAGGACAAAGTGAAAAATAAACATTTGATGGGTGTTGGGTTTAAAACAAAAGAGAAAAATTAATGTTATAGACAGACATGTCCAGATTTTTGGACTAAACCGTACAACTGCCATTCAATTAAGTGTTGTGCAAGTTGATAGTTCAGGAAAAAAAATATTAGATGTAAGAAAAATCAACATATATTTGTATCACATATGTTTCACACCACATACAGCAAAGGTTAGATGCGTTATTCTTCAGTCAAAAATGGCTAGCTTATCAAATCGCATAATTGAATATGTTTTTTAAATAGTTTTGCTTTATTTTCCAAAATCTATCCAAATCCAAACTAAGCCTAATAAATGGTCATGGATAACAGTCTATGTTCAGGTCATGCCCCCTGCAGGACTTACTGTAAGTATTGGTCTTAATCAAACCGAGAGACATGATCCTACTGTTACTTTAGGCTTCTGTGAGAAGGGCTGGAAATAAGTTATATGGAAAGCTAGTAGTAGTGGAAAAGTTGAAAACCTGTTCTATCATGTGAAACAAAACTGTAATTTGACTGATAATGTAAACATTTTTAGACATTTCCAATATGTTTTAAAATCAAAATCTTCATAGAGCAAACACACAGTGGGCCTTAATCCCAGTGGCCCTTAATTGAAGACTGAAGTCTCTCTCTCTCTCTCACACACACACACACACACACACACACACACACACGCACACGCACACACACACACGCACACACACACACGCCTTTTATGGGAAAACCTGTTTGTGGAGAGCAGGCTAATTAAAGGGATTGTTGAATGAAAATTCTGTCATCATTTACTCACCCTCAGGTTGCTCCAAACTTGTTTGAATTTCTCAAATATCTTCTGTTGTGTTCAGCACACGAAAGAAATTCATACAGGTTTTGGAACATAGGCCTATGTGTTTCAGACAGACCGTACATTTTTTGTCAGTGACTTTTTCTGTACGTTACATCTTTATGCCAAGTATCATGCACTCATTCAACCGAAAACACTGATTCATTCAGGAACGAGACAGCAGTCTCGGAGAAGCGTAACTAACTAAACCCCTGGTCAGAGCCTAACTCCACCCACTGGCAATAGCCTATTTGAAAAACGCTGGGAAAATGAGCCCAGCAGAGACAGGGAAGGACGAACCCGAGGGCAAAACAATAAATAAATGGTGTTATCGTTTACAATTACAGTCTTATATTTAGTCATTTTGGAGATTTTAAAATGTTTATAAATAATATTAGTTATTAACATTCTCACAAAGCAAAGAATCTCCCCCCTCTGCAGCGCGAGCTCATGCTGGTTAAGTGAGCCGTTGGCAGAGCCATCATACGTCACACGGCACCAAAAATTCAACTGCAGTAACCACTGTTCAACCTGAAGAGGGCAGCACTCAGATGCTTTATATATTGTAGAATTAAAACACTTTATATCCAAATGTCAAAACGTTTACTCGAATCAATGAACAGCACTAATAAAGCTTACAGATCATTAACTAAAAAAGTTGTTTCAGGGTTTAGTTAACGATTTTCATTGGCGAAACAAAATAGACAATAGGCCTAGCCAAGGCCTACTCTGTCTAAAACGAATGGTAGACTAATGTTGTAGGCCCACTCGCAAATCGTGCTGTTTTTGTTTACCTGCTGTGGCGTGGCGCCTATAGCCCACAGCGGTTTTTGACATTCTGAATCTGAACAACAGCACCCTTGTTCTTGTTATATTGCTGAATTGATACGCTAACAGCCTCTAGACATGTTTGAGCCACAACATTTACAGGTACATATAGCAACATCATAAAACACGCAATTTTCACAATGTAGCAAGTTCCTCTCTTGATACAATGCACAGGCTACACATGATTATTATTATTTTTATATTATTTTATTTTTATTAGAACCTACTTTTCATTACTGGAACTATTAAGTCATTAAAGAGGAACTATATAACCACTTGATTGAAAAAATAATTAGTGCAAATATAACTCGAGATATATGCAGTAGGCTATAAGATCTAAACGCACCCTGAAGGCTATTACTGCAAGGCTCTACGCATGCAGAGTGCTGGAAAATTCCTTTGAGTGAGCCAAGAGAATGTTCCTGTGATAAGACAAGCCACTGCTCAGGGTGACAGAGCGAATAAATGATTCCAGATCATTTCCCTGCAATCTACAGATCAAACAAATTGTTTAATGAGATGTATAACCACAAACTTCATCAAAAACACATTTATCATTACACATCCATAATGAGATGAGCCTGTGTCTCCTTTTATATATATAAAAAAAAATTGCCTAAAGATTGCCCTATATGGCCCTTTTAAACATAGGTCAAAAGTCGAATAATTAAGTTTTTTTTTTGTTTTTTTCAGCTTTGCCGTCACAGGAATATATTAAAATTTAAAATATAGGCCTATTCAAGTCAATTCACCTTTATTTATATTAGGCATATATAGCGCTTTTAGGCCTACAATACGGATGGTTTCAGCTTTACAGCGATAACAGAAAAATAATGCAACAAAGTTTGTTTCGGCTGTACAGCAGATCTAGAAGAAAATACTAGTGTATATAAATGTAAATATAATTAATTTCGGATGTAAACAAGTTATTAATTTAGTTTATTTATTTATAGGCTTCAGGAGCTCTGAAAACCGTGAAGTCATCGGCCAGCTCAGTTCGGTTCTCATATAATGGTGTCAATGCCATGTCAACGCCGGTGAGTAGGCAAATAAACCAAATAATAGGCCTAATAGGCTAATACAAATTAAAAGGAAGATGATAAATGAAAGCAATGTTTAGCTTTTGAAGCAAAAACGCTAAAGATTATAGCCCGGGTAATTTTTAAACATCGCGATCTCATTCCTAAATGACGTCTTTTAAACCTTTGACAAAATCACACCGGAACATTCAAATCTTCGCCCTGCCGCTGAGCCAGAGAGAGCACTTTTCATACAGATAGCTAGAGCTAGGTATGAAACAGCTTCACAAACAGTCATTTCAACCACAGTATTATTATTTCTGTCTTACACATATATGCATATTATTATCACAGAAGTACTGGTATAAGTTTATAATTCGGATATAAACGTCCATGGTAGTAAATCTTTTTGAAAGTAACAGGGTGCTTCAAATAACGATTGGATTGATTACATATTTACGCCACCAGGTGGCGACAAGTGACTGTTAAAAAAATGTGGGCCTGTTTGTAATTTAATCTTTCTTCAAGAGATTCGTTCACTCGTACATTCGTTCGTTAATAAACGCTGATTAATTCAGTAATGAAAGTGTATTTATGAGTCATTGAATCATTCATTCAAACCAAGTTTTTAAAATAATTCAGATTAGGCTATTGAACATTTTACTTAGACTGCAGCAATTAACATTTTGTCAGAACCTCTTGTACATTTAGGTTATTTTGTTTAGTTGTTGTTCCGAATCGTGGGAGAATCGTGATAAATAAATAAATAAATAAATAAATAAATAAATAAATATAGTGATTCTCAATTTATCCAGAACCGTACAGCTCTATCTTAAGATAGCAGTGAAAATAGTGTGCTTTTGTCTGTTCTCATTAAAAAATTCGTTGTTCAGCTTAAAAATAAACCCATTATATATTTTCAACTTTATTTTAAATGAAATAAATTTTATGTATTATTTTATGTAAATAAATCTCCACTGCACACACACAGTGGTACCTTTTTCATTCAAGAGTTAAAAGTGAGAAACGTTTTGAAACGTAGTTTCTATCATTGCCCACTAGAGGACAGTATTGATCAAAAATTTAATCACAGAAGTTGGTTGTGTGCAAGTGAAGTTCATGTGTCCAGTATTTACATATATAGCACACATTGACAGATTTTTAAAGGTATGACAACATCTGTTGAATTGTGATTTTTTTATCTCTTTGAATCAAATCACTCACATGTTGCTATTGCAAAACTAAAGATAGAGATTTGCTTTGCTTTGCATGATTATAATTCGCAGATAGTTCACATTCCAAAACTAGTAAACATACTAAGAGCATTTGCTTATGGATTTTTGACAGTTTTTTTAATATTTAAGTTATATGTATATATATATATATTTATATTAAGTTATATGTATTACGGTTACAAATCTTTCAGTCAGATAACCCACCAGATTATTAGAATTAGGCTATCATTAAAAAAGAAAAGAGAAAGAAAGTTCAAAACACTGCATTTCCTTATAAAACATTGTCTCCATAAAGTGTTTTGTTCCATGAAGATAATTTCATGTTTTTTTTTTTTTTTTAAATAAAAAGTAAATAGCGAAAAAAGTCAGGATCCCTCAGCTAGTGAGCAAATTTCTGTCCCTGGCAGTCAAATTCTTAAAAGACCAAATCTATCCCAGTATCCAAAAGTAATTGACCTGTGGACTTTCATTGGAAGTCTCTCACAGTCTGGCAGAGTCAGATTTGCATTTTTTCTATATTTAACAGCAAGTCATAAAAAAGTCCTGTATTGTTAGTCAAAAACTGCCGTACATTGTGACATTTCACGTTATTCGCTGTGACTAACTTGATGTAATTTCATGCACGTCAATTAGTAAGAGTAATATTGCAGTTTGATGCCCTACTGCCAGTACAATTGTTGTAAGTGATTTGTTGAAATCTTTTGAGTGATTGTCCACAGAAAAGCATATTTTCCTCCGATGTACCCTCAGTAATTACTCAATTGTCTTTTATTTTAAGAGTTTTTACTGGGTTTTCATGTTCAGTTCAGTGGTTGCCACTTATTTAAGCACAATTGATGTCACAAAGATTGTTGACTTGTCAGCTGATATGATTCCCTATAACCCTATAATTTGCACTAGATTATCTGTGTGATTGCCAAGTTTATGTGGCGCCAGATAAATGGTGTGAAATTTATGTGGCTGATATCATATCGATATTTATTATGTCTGGCCAGCCTTTATGACTTCACATGTTCCAAAAATTTGAAGTGCATAAAAAACCCCCTAAAATAACCGTGAGTCACTTTAAACGTGTGCTACCTGTATATATACCATGTTTCAATTTAGAGCTATAGTAGAGAGAAACTATATACCCGGCCAAAAAAATTGCTGTTTGGATTTAAATAGGCAAATACTTATAAGAGTGACTGGATCATTATTGCTGTGGTTATTATGCTACAATACAAGATTTTGACTAAAAAATGGATGCATTTCTTGATAATAAATGTTATGATGTTATTTCCATCAAGAGGTGCATCAATTTGGTCAATCTTTTATTGACAATGCACTTTGTAAAGTCTCCACCAGCACATCCCAAAGACTTTCAATGGATTTAGAGGTGCTAATTCCTCTTTGAAAATGATTTTTCATGCTCCATCCAAACCGCTCTTTCACAATTTGAGCCTGACTAAGTTAGCGTGAGAGATGGAAGGATATCCTGATATCCAACAGGAAGAAGTGTGCATTTTGGACGTCACAAGTCACTTATAGAAAGAAATGGAGACACTAATTCTTGTTTTGGCAGTTACACAGCCCCAACAACCCAACATGAAAAGTCAATAAAATAACTTCCATGAAACTCCAGGGCCTTTGAATTCACTGTTTGTCGACATAAGGCTTTACCAGAGAGTGCTGAGGTACCTTATGTTCATTTTTGGCCCACAATTCTGTTACATTGTACATCTATAACCATCAAGCCATCTATATCTAGGATAAATCTGAATTCGTCCATAGTGGTTTTAGTTAATTTTATAATGTTCGTGCTGTAAGTATACAACATTGCCGGTAAAACTTGAATGATGATATAATGCTAAGCAAATGTGTACGAGATTCACACCATGCATACTTGACTTTCATGGCTATGAAAAAACACCCTAATAACCAGCAAAGGTTAGTCTTGACATTACCAATGATGATGGCGTGTCATTCGTGCTCGTTTCTCACTAATCTAGAAAGTTGATGCAAATGCTGGAAAACGTCCTGCCAGTTATTTGCATGCAAACAAATGTGTGAGGGTCATTTCAAAAGCTGACTTCTGATCAGCATCTGTAGTATAGTTCTCTAAAGCGGAGTTGGATTTCGTGTCTTTGGTATAATGGTCAAATTCAGCTGGAGTTTGGGAGTAGACACAGTTGTTTCACTGGGATAGACCGAGTATATTTCCTGCCACTCACAGCTGAGGTATCTGCATCATGGAAACTGGTAAGGTATAAATTTGACCTGTTATTGATAAGTAAAAACTTTATGTAGCATGAGCTCAATTTTTGTCATGCTGTTTAATTTTTAAGCTGAGATTAATCTTGAAATGGTTGAACTGCATCGTGTAATATTTAACTCTAATGGTAACCGGTCTGATTACCAAATCACGAGAAATCTTCATAATAGACGAGACTCAGTGTACTTTGAGCCTGTTTGAAAGCATGTTTAAAAATGTGATCTTTCAGACACAACAATGCCTAAATACCAGAAGAACTTCAGAGCTCCTCAAATTCATTCATGAAGCCGGGGTCTTTTACATAACGCTACAATGATTTTTGCATGCAATTTCCTATAGGGACATTTTAAATTGCAAATACACTGTTGTGTTGACTAGGATCTGTGCTTCCCAGGAATCATCTTTTTGCATTTTTTTGGGAAATAAACTTTAAACGCTAGTTCATATGTCGGTATATAACTTGGCACTTGCACAGATACTCTACGTGCAAATGGTTAGTGAGACACATCAGGCTGACATTTTGAGTCACAATTGCAGATTTGACATAAACATAAAATGATAATCGGCCCCTGATGATGTTTCAACAGGACAGAGTTAGTGTTTGTAAACTGACCGATTTGCATTGACCAAAACCAAAGATAATTTCCATGCCAGTTATATAGATGCACGCCATAAAACTGACTAGAGAAACTGTACCTGGTCATAAATTAAGCTGCAAATGAGAAATAATGATGCAAACGATGTAATGAGCGTGCAATTATTAAACAAATCTGAGCGTCTGTATAATAACAACAGTTTTATATTCAATGCATGCAGTATTTGTGATTTGTGTTCAACTGATAACACAAATGTCTGATCTGATAGACATTCATTTATGGTATGTTTGTATTAATATTGTACATAAACTGAATAACATCAGCCATCCAGAGTTAATCAGCACACATTTGAAAGTACTTTTCCTTGTACTTTACACACTTTTTTTTGCAGAATGCTCAAAAAGAGTGTATCAGGGAGTCCGGGTCAAGCACACTGTGAAAGATCTGCTGGCAGAAAAGAGGTCACGGGAGACGAGCGGGCCATGCTACACGGTAACACCGCTTAATCTTACCTGGTCAATACCCTCAACTGAAATATACCCCGCCCTGTCATTCACAATGCTTCCTTTCACTCCATTCACCCTGCCACTCTGCTCTTCTTTCATAAATGCAAACAGTCAGTTTAAAACAGTTGGTATTTTCTGTGCCCCGCCACTTTATTTGCTCATTGGCTTATCTTTTTTATTCTAATGATGGAGCTACGGCCTCTGATACAAGCCCTCAGAGTCTTGTCCTTTTCTCACACGGGGTGGCATGAAGCAAAGCCCGTTAGTGAATGCCTGCGCATAAGCGGCAAACAATAGCAGCAGCGCTGATGGTCATGAGCTCCTGAGGTTTGGGAGTAAATCATCCTTTTGCTGCTGTAGTATGCAAAGTCAAACACTCGCACACCTGCTCCACTGTATTGTTCCTCCTGCAGACCACAGACAAGTCGCCTGTTGTCACTCTAGACAAGCTCAAATCAGACTTGCAGACATCTGGCTGCACAAGAGGGAAAGCTTTTCTCCGTGTGTATGGCACACTGAGCTCGCTTTTGTTTGAATAAGCAGCGTAATGACTTCTGTCTCGTCAATGTTCAGAGCTAATAGTACAGTAAAAAAAAAAAAAGGAATTTTGCACAAACATTTATATTAAATTATAATATGTAATACTTAAAGAACATTAGCATTGTGAAAATAAAATGAACCTTTCTTAAAATTATTCAACCCCCATTGCGAATCAGGTTTATTGGCAACATTTACAGACATTCAGCTGTTTGCAATTAACAAATCAAACAAAAGTAATTGAAATAGCTCAACACAACAAATGTTTCAAGTGGTTTCCCCAAATTCAACTGAAAATGCAACTTTTAAGGATTTCTGCAGTCTCAAAATGATTCAACCCCTTCATGGCAAGCATCTTTAGTACTTAGTAGAAGACCCTTTTGCTGTTATGATCTGCTGCAAACAAGATGTATAACAAGACACCGGCTTCTGACAGCGTTTCTGAGGAATCTTAGCCTCTTCCTCGTTCAGTAATATTCTTGGGTTTGCGTGCTGCAACCGCTTTCTTCAAATCCCACCACAGCTTTCCCATGGGGTTCAAGTCAGGTGAATGTGATGGCCACTGTAGACTCTTCCAGGACTTCTTCTGCAACCAAGCCTTGGTGGAATTTTAGGTTTGCTTGGGATCATTGTCTTGTTGGAAGGTCCATTGACAGCTTCAGCTACCTCACTGACGGCATGGCGTTTTCTCCTAGGATTTCCTGAATCCATCTTGCCTTCCACACGCTGCAGGTTTCCAGTTCCAGAGGATGCAAAGCAGCCCCAGCATCACCGAGCCCCACCAATGCTCAACTGTGTTCTTTTCAGCATATGCTTCATTCTTCCTCCTCCAGATATACCGCTGATCCATGGGACTGAAAAGTTTTATCGCTCCACAGAATATATTCCCAAAACTTCTCTGGCATATTTATAGGATTTTGAGCAAATTTGAGCCGACTTTTCTTGTGCTTTTGGGTCAGTAGTGGTGTACGTTCTTGAGTTGTGGCATGCATTTATTACGCGCCTTACTGTGCAAACTGAAACCTTAGTGCCTGTTGCCACCAAGTCTTGCTGCAGGTCTTTTGCAGTCACTCTAGTTTTTTTTTAATGCTGTTTTCTCAGAAATCTGGTTGCAACCGTTGATAGCTTCCTTTTTCTGCCCCGTCCAGGTAGTGTAACCACTGTTAACCAACTTTAACTTTGAACTTGCGAACTATGCTTCAAATGGTGTCTCTAGGAACATTTAGTGCCTTCACTATCTTTTTGTATCCTGTTCCTTGTTTGTGAAGGGCGAAGATATCTTCTCTTAACATTTTGTTCCATTCTTTTGACTTAACCATATTTCTAAGATGCAGTCAAACAGTCAAACTCAACAAACCTACCCAGTTCAGATATTTAATGTGTTCTAGCTCAAGCCCACCTGATGCAACTAATGAAGCCCTTGATAAGTTGCATCATGTGTGCTTGAGACAACACCTGTTTTGCAGATTTGTGTTGTTATAAGGGATTTTATTCAGGGGGTTGAATAATTTTGAGATGGCAGAAGTCATTAAAAGTTGAAATTTCAGTTGAATTTGAACTTGAAACATTTGTTGTGTTAAGCTACTTCAATTTCTTTTTGATTTGTTCATTGCCAACAGCTGAAAGTATGTATATATTTCCAATAAACCAGATTTGCAATGGGGGTTGAATAATTTCGATTACAACTGTATTCTAAAGATTAACAAAAATACAATTGATTTACTGTATGTGTGTGTTTGTGTGTGCCATTTAATCAAAATAGTGTAATGTTAAGAATGTTTAATAGTATATATCAAGTTAAGATTATTTAAATGTAGTACTTTTTTAATGTATAAATATAAGTATTAAAATGAAATATTCTTAACACTAATGTATAGGCCTATATATATATTTCAATTATATATAATATATATATTAATACTTTTAAATATATATATTACATTTCCCACAACATTTCCCTAAACAAATAATCCCATTAGCTTGGAAGAATTAGAGAAAATCAGTGTCATTTTCTCATGTATGAGTTTCATGACAGTTGTGACTTCAGATTTCCCTGTGTGATGTATTATTGGTTCTTTCAGTCTAGACTGGTAATTAATCATTTGAATGTTATGTAACAGCTGAAAAGTAACTATGTTTTCAAAGCATAAAAAAGTGTATAGGTGTCAATCATTGTGATCCCACAGGGACACGACTGAGACCAAACACATAATACAATGGCTGAGCAGGGGGAGGGTTGCACAGGTGATTCGGAGCATGTCGAGGCCACGCAGAACAAAAATTGCTTTATAATAAGCTTACTTCTGTATCTATGCTCTTTTATATAGAGTAGAAGAGCCATCTGCAGACTTCAGCAAACACTGCCCACAGAAGTCATGTTCAAACACAGGACCAAAACAATAAAGACACTTGCCAGAGGTTCAAGATGAACAATAGTAAAATACTTCTCTTGTATAATCTTTGCTTTTAAAAAAGTTGAAATAATACAAGTGGCATTAAGAGAATAACAAAACTTTTACAGTGAGAGCTGATATTACAGAATGGATAGATAGATAGAAAGATAGATAGATAGATAAATAGATAGATGTCACTTTGAGACATTCAAATTAATTTTTAGAAGAAAAGGTGTTTGCATGGTATTGAACTTCATTTTTACTGAATCCCACTCGTGTACAGTAGAGCTATTTCATTCCTTGTTGGCTCAAGCGGCCACAAAGCACCAACCCCCTCGCTTCCACCCACTCCAGCGTGGTTTATCTTGATGCTGGATCAGGTGCAGTGCCACAGCCTTGGAACTCTTCAACAGCCTCATTTCCATACCATGCCTTCAAAGAGGCACTGAGGCGTAGGTCGTTCACATAGGAAAGTCTTGGAACGAGCAAATGACATTCAAATGCTAGCCTCAAAATTTGTTTGCCCTCCAGCCAGCGCTGCCTTGATATCAGCTCATTTATTCTTGCAGTATGCAAACCAAAAAGAGCGTGTGTCTGTCTGCATTGCCTCACCAATAGCTCTCAACCATTAAATTACAAAAATTGTATGTTACAAATCTTAGGTCCCACTGTTGTGTTGGTAGTAGAATAATTGAACCTTAACTAGTCTCATCCTCTACCCATTGCAAAACTAGGTTTCAAGGGAAAGGGAGAAATACAACATATTTTATTCATTTTGATTTGAATCATTTGATGCATTATAGTGAGAAATCTCTCTAAGATTTGGGGGCAGTTCAATTGGATGCATGCAAATATTTTGTGCTTTAGCTTGTCATGTCCCATTAATACTAGATTGCGTTAGTCAAACGAGGTGATCGCAGAAAACGGATGATTAATGGGAATCATTCTTCTGTTCTAGGGTGTCTCATCTCCTCCGAGTCCATTAGTTCAAATGACTGGTGAGTCTCCCAACACTTTGCAAGCATATTAAATTCAGAAATGTGCAATGCCATTTGCCAATAATGTATCCTTCATGGATTATTTTCATGTATTAATCAAAATTGTTGTGGTCTGTTCAGGTTCTCACATGCTCCCAAGTTACTACGGCATGAGAAGACCTTACATTTCAGACACAGAGTTTTGTTCCTCAACGAAAGCATTTTCTCCTGATGTCTACCCCTCATCGCTAACGGGAAAGTCTCTGTCATGCGACACCGGATGCGTGTCTGGGTATTCCTCTCTCATAGACAGCTACTACCCGGAGTCTTTTGGAGACTACCGCAGCACATCTTTCTCCAGCGGAGGAAGTACAATATTCACGCCATCTGCACTGTCTTCTTTACTCCCTCCTTACTCCAGTGACCCTTCACATTATTTGCTGGTAAGATCTGGCACATCGAGCAAGAAGGCACAGTCAGGAAAGATGTTTGTGAAGTGTAGTCAAGGGGGAAAAGTCTGTGCTGTGTTGTGTTGGAAATATTAATATTATAGGGCATATTTTTCTGAAGTGATGTAAATGTTATGGGCATGTGGGCCAAAGTTCAAATGAATCAATACTTTATATAACATGTTTGCAGGCTGTTTCATCCAAGTAGCACACGTTTTTAGAAAACAAAACAAAATTAAAATCATAAACCATTTAAAAATATTTTAATATGATTTCATATTAGATTTTCTATACTCCTCTATATTCAATTATATTTAAATTAAATAATAAAATTATTAAAAAAATGGAAAAACAAGATTTTAGGAAAATATAAATATGATATGTTTTGTTTTTTTACATTGGACAATGTTTAAATGAATCAATAAATTAAATAACATGTTTGCTGTTTCAAAGTAGTATGAGTTTTAAAAAAATGGTAACACTTTATTTTGATGGTCCCTTTTGAACATTCTGTTGACTAGAAGTAACTTTGCAACTACATGTCAGCTGACTCTCATTAGAGTATTAGTAGACTGTCTGCTTAATATCTGCAAACTCTTTAGTGTGATGCTACTCAACAGACTCTTTACTGACTAGAAGTGACTTTGCAACTACATGCCAACTTATTCTAACCCTACCAGTCGAATAAAACTTTACTAACAGTCTAGTTAGTGGACGTGTCGGTGCAATGTTACTTATAGTCAACAGAATGTGTTAAAGAGACCATCAAAATAAAGTGAAACCAAAAAATGATTAAACAATTGCATAATTTAAAAAATATTTATTTTAATTTTATATAGTTATATTTTATTTGTAATTTTTTTATATTTAAATATATTACATATATGAATTTATTTCCCCATGAAACTTAAAATAAAAATATAAAAATATAAAAAATAAAATACATTTCATCCAAGTATTGGTCAATTTTTACATTTAATGTCTTGACATTTGAGAACGTAGGGATAGTACGCCCAAAAATGTAACTGCTGTCATCATTTACTCACCCTCAAGTTATTCCAAACCTGTAGGCTATGAATTAATTTTTTCTGCTGAACACAAAAGAAGATATTACGAAGAATGTCGGTTACCAAACATTTGATGGGCCCGTCTACTGTTAGGTTACCAACATTATTTTAGAACAGGTTTAGAACAACTTGAGGGTGAGTAAATGAAGACAGAATTTAGATGTTGTGTGAACCTTCCCTTTGAGGGTAATGAGTTTGTGCTTCTGTCGACTGCAGAGGGACTCTTGGGAGCCCACGGGGACCGAGGTGGTGGAGGGTTTGTGTGGAGATGGTCTGGCTCCCATGCCCCTGTCTACACCCAGTTCTCTGGTCAACCCCGAGACCGCCAGCCCGACCCAGTTCCGCTCCTCATCTTCCCGCATGACGTCTTCACAGTCATACTCTCTCCATTCACTGGATGAAGTCAATTATCACTCCTCGTTTCAATCCTCGTCTGGCAGTTTTGCTCCCCCTTCTTTCTTGACTGAGCCTGCGACCAAACTAGTGCCAGTTCTACCATCAGAAAATACCGAAAGTGCCCCTTCAGCCTTGAGTGACAGTCTGGGATGGGGGAAAGAGGACACTGGTAGCACTTGGTCACAGTATGAGGTCAGGAGGACGTTCTGAGATCGAACTGTATAAGGAAGTAAAGGCTTAAAAGCCTAGCAGATCAACACCTCTTCAAAAGACAAGTAAGGCAATTAGCACTAAAATCTTTGTGTCAGTTTTACTTAGCAGAGCTAAGGCTTAACATTGGGGAACAAAAATGACTACATTGTATCTTAATGTTTTATTTGTATCGTTTATTATAGTTATATTGACTAATAATTAGGATAATAATCAGTATGAGACTGCATGTATATCAGAATTTGTATTTCTATGGCACATTAAGTGATTGTGAGTCTATTTAAATGTATATTATCAAAAGTTAAGTGTTAAAATATTTATAGTTGACGTGTAATATCTAGCTAGTCCTATTTCTCTTCTTGTGACTGTTTCATTGGAAAAGTCTGTTGTGAAAACTGTCTCTAAGGTAAATAAACTAGAATCACACAAAAAGCCTTCTTGTGACTCAACAGCACAATGGATTTCACAGGTCAGATGCAGTTTTGCATTTGAGGCTAAAACAAGCATCTATTGCGAACACAACGGAAACAGCTTTACATGCAATGAAAACTCAAACCCTTTATTAAAAATTAAACGTACAAACATTTTCAAGACAACAATTAAAACAAAATGAGTTTTTAGTTATCCTACAGTATATGAAGAGTCAGTCAAAAGGTTGGAAACTACTAAATTTCACGAGTTCACACTTACATAGGCTATATATAAATAGAGTAAAGGTTTATGCATATTTGGCATAAACCTTTAAACTAAAGGTCAAGCTCACACCCTTCATTCATTCCACAACATTTACAAATACAATCTCACATACATATCAATTACAATACATTATGTAAACATGTTTGTTTTAAATTAAAAGAAGCCATTTTTTGGCCCGATGTGAATTTTTTTTTTAAATGTACACATGTGGTCAGCTCTGTTGGCAATTTATTCCACTGTCTGATGGCCACAGGCCACACTTGAGAAAGCTGAGCTGCCGAATGCTGTTTTACACTGAGGAATCCTGCACTCGCCCCGAACAGTCGATCTGAACAACCCATTCTCACCATAGACAGTGATTCTCACTCCTAGGGCGTCAAAAACGGAAGCAAGGTCAAGTGCCTTCCGAGTCACAGAGGAAACGTCGAAGGTGCCCCTAGGCGTCTCTATATTGACGAACAAGGAACTCCATTGATTTCAACGGTTTTCAACGTCAGATTAAGACTAATCAAATTAGCCTAGAATAATAGACCCTACGTCATCGCAATTTTCTAAAGCTCTGGTAAGAAATAAATAGGCCTATTGAATTGATAGTTTTTTTATAGCTAAGTTTATATAGCTACATAAATGTATTTGATGTCTATAAATCCCATTTTTAACATTATCTGTAAAGACTTTTATTTGGGCTTGGCTACCTCCAGCAACTCGAAAGCTTTAAAATCCATAACACATGTGTGTATACATGTATGTATATATATTTGCGTTTTTATAATGCATAACTAAATGATTGTGTAGGCCTATACTTCTGGCCTGTTTCTTATTGTAAAAAAAAAAAAAAAAAGATTAAAACACACACACACACACATTTATATTTATAGATTTGAGATCTTTAGGCTATTTTTACATTTGATGCCAGGGACATTAATAAATTAATTATCAGCATCTGCGATATTACGTGTTTTTACTGTTGTGGGTCTTATGTTGGCCAATCAAAACATAACAAACTCTTACACATAATCAACCGGGTATTTTTACGGAGTAAAATTTTTATTGTTGGTTTATAATTAATAAATGTAAAATATTGTAATATATATATATATTGCTTTGCTTTTATTTGCTTTTATTATATATAATAAAAGCAATGCCACCAGTAAAGTTTTTTTTTTTTTCGCGCGATAAATCCTGCCGCGCTTATAATGCTATACCCACTGATCTATATAGAATGACACTATGCCTACGTACATTTCAAGTGTTAGCATGTTATACTTTATAATTTGGGGTTTATCAGTTAACTTACTTTATGACCTGGGATTTGTGTTAGACTGCCATAGTAAACTAATTAAATAATGGATGGTTTACTTTTTATTATTTACATGCACATATAATACATATAATTTCTACCAGTGTATATATGTGTACATTTGTTATACATAATATGTGACTTATGTGGTATTTGCATTAAAGGGATAGTTCACTTTAAAATGAAAATTCTGTCATCATTTACTCACCCTCAAGTTGTTTCAAACCTGTATTCATTTATTTCTTCTGCTGAACACAAAGTAAGATATTTTGAAGGATGTCGGTAACCAAACAGTAGACTGTTCCCATTGACTTCCATAGTAGGAAAAAAAAAATACTATGGAAGTCAATGGGAACAGTCAACTGTTTGGTTAAGTATAATAATAATTTGTTACATTTCTATAGCGCTTTTCTGGGTACTCAAAGCGCACCATTACACTATATATATATATATATATATATATATATATATATATAGGGTGAATTGCCCTAATGTGTGACATTGCGATGTGTAACCAAAACCTTAAATCCATACCCAATACCATTTTAAAAACCCCAGTATGTTTCCTAATCAAATCAAAGGAGAAAATTCAAATAACCCATTCATAAGAGAAATTATAGACATATTAGTGCTCTTATAGCAAGTCGTCTGAGACAATCTGCAGCTTTCCTAATGTGGGACAGTTGTGTTCCCAAAATGGGACACTGAAAAATCTATGATAAAAAGCCCAAAAATCACATTGATATATGTAGAATAGTAAAATCTTCTTTTATTTTAGATTCTCTCTTAAATCCTCAACAATCTGCCTATACTCCTCTATGGCTCCTTTCATCCTGTCCTGCCTCCACTGATTAAGTTTCTTTCTCTTATCCTTTCCCTGTTTCTGCCTCTCTTTCTGCGTCTGACAATCAGTCCCTGTCTTTCTCACCTTTGCCATTGTGATCTGAAATACATTTCATTGAATAATCAGATGCATAAAATAAAGTGGAATGGCTTTATTGGTTATCTACTGTGTTTTTAAATTCAGAGCTATTTTTTATTTGAAGTCAACTACCTACCTTTCACACACACACACACACACACACACACACACACACACACACACACACACACACACACACACACACACACACACACACACGCGTACGTACGCACACATACACACAAAAAAGAGCCTTCAAACCGCCCTCCAAGAATAAAAAATTCACATGACTAAAAATCTGCATTAACAGTATTCTAATATTGCATTACAAGACTAAAACCATGTAAATAACCATGTTTGTCCCACAAACCATATGCCCCACCACACATTTTTTACTCATTGAAGTACTGACATTAGGCTGATCATGCTGTCCCGGATTTGGAAACCACATTTCCTAATGTGGGACACTAAATTTGATAAAAATATATAGTTTATACACACAAAGTTACACTATTTTTTGATGGACAAGCATTTCATACGCATATTAGGCTAAACAGTATCAGGATTGTTTTGTTTAAAATGTATTTAACTCCTTAACATCAAATTTGTTAAAACTCTATGTCACTATCCTTCGGATGGTCTTCACTCAAAGTGCCTCCTGTTTGATGATTGCTCCACCCTCAAATATGATTGGACATTTGATAGGTCATGTGATTTTGATAACATGACACCACAGCTTTGTCTAACCAATACTTTCACTGTCATTCATGTATTTATGTGGGATCTACAAACACTAGACCTTAGGTGTCCCACATTAGGCAGTGTCCCACATTATGGCAATTCACCCTATATATATATATAGGGTGAATTGCCATAATGTGGGACATATATATTCTTATACATATATATATATATATATATAATTATATATATATATATAGTCTTACTTGTAGCAACTCATTATGGTAATAAAATGTTCATACTGTAATAATTTTCTCAAAACGTAAAAAAATAGTGAGCTCATGATGTAATAACAATTTTTACATTTTGAGAAATGTATTACATTAGAAACTTACCAAAACATATCATATTTTCATTACTGTAATAGATTTTAAAACGGAATATCAATGTTTTTTGTGAAATTAATATATAGGCTATGTAATATTAATTGCATAAATATTTAAATGTTGCATTTTGCAGGTAGTTTAAGATTGGATTTAGAATTTATTTTTAATGTATTGTAAGGGAATACTAATTTTTTATGTTTTAAAAGCTATTACAGTAATGAAAATATGATATGTTTTGGTAAGTTTCTAATGTAATACATTTCTCAAAATGTAAAAATTGTTATTACATTATGAGCTCAAGATTTGATTACATTTTGAGGAAATTATTACATCATGAACATTTTATTTCAATAATAATGTAATACTTATTTCATTATGTGCAGTTTTTACATTATGTGCAGTTATTGCATTATGAGTTGCTACATTTCTCAAATTAAACATTTAGACATCTTTCTTTTTTACTTTGATAATCCAGTTGATTTGCAACAGAATTGTCTGGTAAGTCCCTGCTTACCATTATGAATACATCGATACTTATCGACTGTCTGTGCATTTGTTTTACAGGTTAAGAAATTGGAGGTACTTGAGCCAATTCTCTTCATTACTAAAGAGAAAAGAAATGGGTTTGTGGCTGAAGTCATCACTTCAATGGGTCCATTTACAGTTGGACCACTTCAAACCATCTTTGAAAGGATGACTAGCCTTTATGAAATTTGTGTTAAAAGTAAGTATTTCGTATGAACTACACATGCAATATTCAAAGAAATATTTTTTCATTTTCTTTCAAATATTTCTCATAGATTACCTGAGGATTCAAAACCACACCAGTACTGCAGAAACTGTCTGCCAGCACCCGACTTCCTCCCTTCCTCCTCCTCCATCTTCTTCCTCCAGCCTTCCTCCTTCTTCCTCCTCCTCTTTCTACACCCTTCCTCCTCCTCCATCTTCTTCCTCCAGCCTTCCTCCTCCTTCTTCCTCCTCTTTCTACACCCTTTCTCCTCCTCCATCTTCTTCCTCCAGCCTTCCTCCTTCTTCCTCCTCCTCTTTCTACACCCTTCCTCCTCCTCCATCTTCTTCCTCTAGCCTTCCTCCTTCTTCCTCCTCTTTTGACACCCTTCCTCCTCCTCCATCTTCTTCCTCCAGCCTTCCTCTTCTTTCTAGACCCTTTCTCCTCCATCTTCTTCCTCTACCCTTCCTCCTTCTTCCTCCTCTTTGTACACCCTTCCTCCCCCTCCTCCTCCATCTTCTTCCTCCAACCTTCCTCCTCCTTCCTCCTCTTTCTATACCCTTCTTCCTCCTCCATCTTCGTCTTTCAGCTTTCCTCCTTCTTCCTCGTCTTTTGATACCCTTCTTCCTTCTCCATCTTTGTCCTCCAACCTTCCTCCTCCCACTTCCTCTTACATCACCCTTCTTCCTCCTACCTCTTCTTTCCCCACTCCTCCTCCTACACCATTTCCCCTCACCCCTACCTCCTCTTGCATCACCCCTCCTCCTTTCTATAATTCACATCTTCCATCTACAAACCCTTCTTTCCACTGCCAGAACAGTCATGCTGCCCCATATAAGCCCAAAGATGCAGGTGATTTTTTTTTTCACTTCAGGCAAAAACATGCACAACATGCAACAAGTTTTATTTAAGCTTGAAAAAAGTTATATTTAACACATGTGTTATGGATTTTAAAGCTTTCGAGTTGCTGGAGGTAGCCAAGCCCAGATAAAAGTATTTACACATAATGTTAAAAATGGGATTTATAGACATCAAATACATTTATGTAGCTATATAAACTTAGCTATAAAAAAATTATCAATTCAATAGGCCTATTTATTTCTTACCAGAGCTTTAGGAAATTGCGATGACGTAGGGTCTATTATACTAGGCTAATTTGATTAGTCTTAATCTGACATTAAGGCAAACCGTTGAAATCAATGGAGTTCCTTGTTCGTCAATATAAAGACGCCTATAGGGGCACCTTCGATGTCTCATCTGTGACGTGGAAGGCACTTGACCTTGCTTCAGTTTTTGATGCCCTGGGAGTGAGAATGGGTTGGTTTGAACGAGGTCTCTTGAAGGGATATCATATTTCACCCAAAAAATTTACATTTTACTATTATTTACTGTCCATCAAGTTGTTCCAAAGCTGTATGAGTTTCTTTCTTCTGTTGAACACAAAAGATATTTTGAAGAATGTCGGTAAACAGACAGTTGACGGCACCCATTGACACCCATACTAGGAAAAAACATATTAGTCAATGGGTGCCATCAACTGTCTGGTTACCGACATTCTTCCAAATATCTTCTTTTGTGTTCAACAGAAGAAAGAAACTCATTTGAAAAAACTTAAGGGTGAGTAAATGATGACAGAAATGTAAAAATATAGAAAAAAAGGTAATATTGTGAAATACTATTACAATTGAAAAATAATTGTTTTCTTTTTTAATATACTTTAAAGTATAATTTATTTCTGTGATGCAAAGCTGAATGTTCATCATCATTACTCCAGTCTTCAGTGTCACATGATCCTTCAAAAATCATTAATGCTGATTATAGTTATTAACGATGTTGGAAACAGTTGTGCTGCTTAATAATTTTTTGGAACCTGTGATACTTTTCCAGGATTCATTGATGAATAAATTTGTAAAAAGAACAGCATTTATTCAAAATAGAAATATTTTCTAACAATATAAGTATTTACTATCACTTTTTTAAAATCAATTTAACACATCCTTGCTGAATAAAAGTATTAATTTCTTTCAAAAAAGAAAGAAACAAATGACTGACCCCAAACTTTTGTAAACAGTGTATATTGTTACAAAAGATTTCTACTTTAAATAAGTGCTGTTCTTTTTTTTTTCTTAAAAAAAACAAACAAACACGTTTTATTCATCAAAGAATGCTGAAAAAAGTATCACAGATTATAAAAAAATATTAAGCAACACAACTGTTTCCAACATCATAATAAATCAGCATAAAAGATTGTGACACTGAAGACTGGAGTAATGGCTGATGAAAATTCAGCTTTTCATCATAGAAATCAATTATATTTTAAAGTATATTAAAATAGAAAACCATTATTTTAAATTGTAATATTATTTCACAACATTACAGTTTTTCTGTATTTTTGAACCAAGAAATGCAGATTTGATGAGCATAAGATACTTTTTTCAAAAACATTAAAAATAGTAATGTTTCCAAACTTTTGACCGGTATTATATTAAAATATACAACATTATGGATTAGGAGAAAGAAAATCTATATAAAATAAGGGAGAAAATCAAGGTATGTACGTCTATTTTCATTCTAAAGTGAGGAAGTCAGGAATTGGGGAACTTTTCAAATGTACTGAAAGTAAGAAATTGACATCATGATATATGCTTTCCATATTTAAAATCAGACCAGAACACTTGCCTTATTCCACAATAAAATACATTTAATAATGATAAACAAACAAATATTGCTATCAAGTTGAAACCTCACAGGTTGCATTTCATGCTTTTTTTATTATTATTTTTTATTATAGTATATAGCTGATGAGTCAGCAGTCATACCTTCCTCTATTATATATCTTTGACCCAGTACAATTTACCTCTGCATAGGAGAAAAAAAAGGAAATTTGCTGAATTTGCTAACATTACATTTATTGCCAAACTGAGCGCATTAAGTGACTCTGAATTAACAGTGTCAGATCAGCTTAGATGATGTACAGCTTGAGGTCTTCTGACAGGACCTGAGCGTTCCTCGGTTTAATCACCAGGGGGCGACATTCAACTGGCCAGATCTCGGAACGACCGACCTCTCCTTTCTTAGAGATTTCTTAGGATTATGAAAGATCTGTTCATCAAGGTGACTGATAATGAGAGACTGGTAAGAAAATCATATTTTGAAACAGGAGGTCTGTTTGCAGCGGATTAACATTACTAATCGACACAAAGGAGTCAAACGACTTCGAAATCCCGCCAAGACAGTTTCATTCGGACTACAGCTATTACAACAAGATGCTTAAAGACGTATTAATAAAGTACCCCATGTTTTATCTCATTACTTTAATCTCCAATTATTCTGCACTTGCGAATTAAATGTTCAGTTTGTCTACTAGGCTACATGTCACATGGACCCGTTTCCCGACTTCTTTTCTAAGACAAAGAACACCTGCATGTCATCCATTTCCCCTGTTTTCAGTCTTCTTAAACACGGGACCATTAAATATGACACACATAAATAAATAAAAACTGCATTATGGTCTGGAAGAATATTCCACTTGGAGCTTTTTCGTTTAAATTATCATAAAGAAATAAAAGTAACTAAAGTCAGGTGTGAGATTCTGTTTGTGATCAGCATCCCTCAGCATCAGCCTACTCATTTTGGGGATCAATATGATGATTTTGATGATGATGTTAAATATGCAATATGCATTGATTAACGAAACTATTGCATTAAAACATATAATACCGTGAGAAAGTAAATTAATAGCTTAAATATGATTGTGAACATCGCTTTCAGTTAACTTGCTTTGGATCTGCAGTTGCAACTGACCATTTGAATTAAATATAGCCTAGGCTATACATATAAATGACTAAATTTCATATTTAGCCTTTTAATACCTGTTCCCACTATCCCATTAACTTAACTTTAGCATACGTCCCAATTGTTCTAATGACAAACATGGCTGCTATCATATGCCACGCCCACAACTCCAATCATTCTTAAAATACTGCACAAATAAGATCTACACGACACAATAATTAATTTTTTTTTCAAGACTACCTATTAGAGAAGATATTTACAACGTGTAGTGGAATGTAAAGCTTCATTTGTGCCTTCAGTCTCACTGCAAAGTCGAAATAGTGCTTCCTAAGGGAGACTCCAACCACCAAGACCAAAAGGATGATAAAATGTTAAAAATATATATTTGGTTGATGTCAAAATGTGAAATAACACAACATTCTATTAAAAGAGATGTTAATATATGCATTATAATAGCGAATTTCACTCAAAAATAAGTCTTTTTACGAAGCCTTTGAATATTCAAATTGAAAGTATCGCGCAATCAAATCATTGTCAAATCATTGAGTTCTTGGGGTTTTAAATAGTAGGGATGAGGGGAGAAAAACTCAAACTAAAATATCCCTAGCTATATTACTGTATAATTGTATGTCCTGAGAGTGTTTTGAGGTTACTTTGTTGAGACTTTTTAATACTTTTGTGAATAATTCGTTCTTGCCCATATAATAGAGCAAAGAAGTGACGTTGGGGTATTTCACTGTAGTTCTTCCAGAGTTTTCCTCCTTTTCAGGCCAAAATGTCTGGTAAGTAAATTTTCTTTTTTTCTTTCGTTTAAGATGTTTTATCTTCAGCAACCTGAAAAACATTGAGAAAAAAAATATGTTAATTAAAATCATTTAATACATTGGTAAACTTTGCTTGGAAGTGTGTAGTTCAAATGATGCATGCCTTACTAATATCTTAAAACAGCAAACACGTGTGAAGGATTAAATTCAAACAAATTGGTGAATTTTGACATGTATATGTATTTTATATTAATTGCATGCTACATGCAATTTCTTCCAGTTTAAGGGAACAACATCTCTGGTGATTCATTAGGCTAGAGCTCGAGCTTCATTGATAGCTTGCATTTTCTGTCTGGTTGTATTTTTACTCAGCTTTTCTTCAAACAAAACTGAATCTGAAGATTTATTTACTGTGTCTTTTTAGACTTTACGTTGTCGACCAGCGTGTCCAATTGAATGCAACGCTTTTAGGAATAACCAACAGTGAACGATGCCTGAATATAATTTCGACATTTTAACCAGAATTCATGCCTTGCTTCAGAGCTTATATGAATATTTATTAGATAGGTTTAACTGTCAACGAGCACATCAACACACTGCCGAAGGACGTTTTTGCTATCTTATTAACATCAGCGCACTTTTTTGCCCTCTGTAAACTCAACTGCCTCCATGAACTCAGCCATGGCGTGGCGTTGTTTGGAATCACTAATGTTCCGACAGAATTTTATATAGCTATATTAACACGGATCAGGAAGACGTCCCACTGTGTATGTATATTCACAAGGCTGAACAACCAATTAAAAAATTAGAAAAGAAGGACAACTGTTTTTTCATCTATTTTTTACACATTTCATATTGGGAGGAAGTTATTAGGCGCGGCTTTAATCCAGTAGGAAGAGATACGAGGACTGCCCTTTAACTTTATCAAGAAATAATTTTACATCTGCCGAGCGGAACGCAAAAACCAACTTGGACTCCGGACATTTTTAGCACATTTAAAACAACAGATTGACGCTAAATCGGCAGCGCGCTCGTAAAGAAATCGGGCTTTTTTTGTCGATGCAACAAATCGAATCGTGTTTTCTGTTGGATAGCCAAATGACTTTAACATCTAGTCTATTCCCCGATGCATTTTCTCTGTCCGCTTGTATGCGGCTTTTGCTATGAGCTATAAGAGTGTTTTACTTACGTTTGTAACTTGTAGCGGCGTCGACCGAGGAAGCTTCTCTTTCTCCTTTCCTCGCATGCTGTGTTTTGCAGCGCTTTCACTTCGCTTCCGCAACTTGGAGCGCTTCTGCTCTCGACTGAAACGCTCAATAATTAGATTAGCCTAACTCTCCAGCTTAGTCGGGTTTTAATTTACAGCTACATGAAAATAAACGGTTTAAACTCCAATTTAATGCTGTAGACCCGTGCCAAAGATGGCTGGAGAGCATGTTTCTCGAAATTCACTACTGTCTATTGTAATGCTAAAACTAACCCATTCACTGCCGGATCACCAGGGCACTCAGAACACTGGAGCGTTGACTGGGAAGACGAGCATAGTTGTTTTAATCTTGAGGGATATCTTATCTTGTATTTTTTTTACTGATTATATACGTATATACAATTTACTTAGGCTATATATCTTTTATTTTCTACCATGGCAAATGGGGAAAATGCAAAAGCTATTTGTGTGGTTGAACAAGAGGGAAAATGACAAATAAAGATGTCCAAGAAGTCTTTCAAAGATCTTGTTATAGACTACATGTGCTGGTCTTAGAAACTTAATATTTGTATTCCTGTTGTTTCGTTCATTTTTGGAAAAACATGCATAACATGCATAATGACTCTTCGTTAGCCTAAATAAAAATGTTCAATTCTCTTAAGAACCTTTCAGTGATCAGTTCTTAAAAGAACCAATTTTTTTCTCAGTATGTTTTAAGGATCTAAAGAATCTTTATGACTGTGAAGAACCTTCTGTCCAGTGGCAAGATTCCAATAATGTTAAAGGTTCTTCATGTATCGATGCAAATAAAGAACCTTCATTTTTAAGAGTGAAAAGTGTCAAATACATTCCTTGCAACTTCATTATTTTAACAAACGAAGTCAAAACACATTTTTCAAGGTAAAACAATTAAATTAATATATTGATTATTGGATAGGCTAAGCCTCACTGATATTCACACTGATTTATATTCACACAAATGCATATATACAATAAAAAAAGAAAAGAAAAAGGTTATGGTAGGCTACTACATCTTTGAAGCCCCTCACAGATATGTGTGCATTTTTTTAACAACGAAGTATCCATTGTCTTAAATAGGGATTCATGTATAAACTCTGATTTAAATTCGTGAGGATTTTTATTTTGGCAAATTTTTTTGTTGTTGTTCTAATGCTTTTTTTTCTGCACAGAATCATTTACAGAACATGTAAGAATAATTGAAAATAAATGCATACGTCAGTGGTGAATGAAAATAAACTGAAATGAAAATGTATTGTTTTGCAGCAGATAAACCCAAGATATACCAGGGTGTGCGTGTGAAGACCACTGTCAAGGAGTTACTGCAGAAGCACAGAGCCCTGCAGGCACAGAAAACCGCAACGGTAAACAAAACCTACTGTTGGAAACAATAAAAATCATAAACAGTCAGACACTATTGACTTGTGGTAGGTAGCCTAAGTAAAGTGAAGCGTGGTCAGTCCAAGATCAAATGTAAAGCACCACGCCCCCTCAGGCCTGCTTGAAGACAGTTTCAGTTGATTCCACATAATAGAACTACAATATTTCTGTTGTTTTCCCCTGAACGAACATAAAGGTTAATGTTTCACCTTGCTTCTCTCTCTTACATTTCACCCTGCAGAAATCACAAGCCATGGCTGGTCGCGATGTCTGCTCTACGACCATGAATAGTAAGTTTAAAATAACAAACGAACTAGACGTCGATAACTGACAGTGAAACAAACAAAGATAATAAACCTTCTGCCTACTACATGTAAGAGCTTGAATTTTAACCAGGAAACCTGAGAACAAGACAAAACAAAGTATACTTGACTGCATGCAACTTACTATACTCCAAAATAGAACATTTTCATCCACCGTCAGGCATCAGCTCTACATCTACAATTCTAAGGGGAGAACAAATCAAAAAATAAATAAAAGAACAATGAGACCTACATCTAGGCTATAGGTGTTCCTTACAGATCCTGGAATGATCTCCTATTTATAAACTACTATTCAAATGTGATTTAGCTGTTGGCTGATGGTCTCGTGACATCATCCCAAGTCTTGCTGGCCTAATTTAAATGTTCTCCTGTGCTCAAGCCAGCATTTTCTTCTGTGTTCCCAACAGCCCACCTTGATGTCTTCTCTGGAATGCAAGCTCCAGAGCCCTATTTCCAGACACGTACCTTTACCGAAAATGTCAACATCCCGATGGAGAATGCTTATGATCATCAACAGATGATACACACGATGCCACCTGAGACTTTCAGCGGCAGTAATTTCGTGTGTCCCACCTCTGCGCAGTGGTCTAATGGATATCCTATGCCTTCTAATACGGACCTCTATGGTACTAGCCTGGTACGTGGTTGATGTTTTTTCATTTTTAATCAAACTTTTTTTGGGGCATTTGGACAGTTCTAATGGTCAAATATATGTTTTCTCAAATTAATAAAATCACGCGTGCAGCATTTTTAATAAGTGTTCGTGCTTTTGCAATCTGTTTCCTCAGGTATCCAGGTCACCCTCAGACTCCTTCAATGTCGACTACAACAGTTACTCTCCCCCTCAGTCCCACTCTTCATCTTCCTCTTGCTACAGCTCCCCGACACGGATGGATTTGAGCTCCAGTTTCTCTCCAGAAAATTACCACTATCAGCACTGCAACCTTCAGCATTGTTTTTGCCTGTCGCACTGGTCCAATGCGCATGAAGGCATGGCAACTTCGGAGTATGCGCCCTACGGCTCATCAGACTGTTTGTTTTCATATAGCGACGACAGTTATTTCAGAAGGGATACCTCAAACTCAGAGATGTGTTACTTATAAAATGCATTTTTGTAAGCACTTTGCGCGAAAATTCAGTGTCATAATTGATGCATTTGAATGCATTTGTTGTATTTTAGTTTCGATCAAAGAAAAAAAACTGACAGAATGCATGATTAGGCTTAGGTTAGGAGTTGTTTTTAAGCAACAAGGTTGATTGCAGAGAGCTATGTGTGAGTATAATTTACAAAATATTCATTTATCTTTTCTACAATAAACATATTTTTCATAATTTTACTGGAATCTTTTGTTAAAATTGCTTAGATTGCTTACGTTCAACCTTCAGCATGTTTCTCACTCTTGAAATGTATAGGAGCTTTGACAGTTAAAAAAAACTAAGGGCTTTTATCAACCTTCAACACCAGGAAAGTAGGAGGGGGGGGGGGGGGGGGGGGGAGTTTACACAGCATAAAGGCTATGTATACAAACAGATTTGATATCCAACAATGCATTTATTATAGTTCATAACTGTTATATGTTTTTTTCTTTGCTCCTCAACAATGAAAAAAATGAACTCACTAAAATTGAAGCCTAATTGCTGCCTTCATTTTTCTAAAGTATAAAATCACAGCTTGCCTTGAAATTTTCATCATCATTAATATCGTGGAACAAGAACTTTCATCATCACACACTTTCACCAAAATTTGAAATCGAAAGGAAAACGCAGCACCGTTACCTACACCGTTAACTATGCAAAACTAAAATAAAGAATATGAATTGCATAACTTGCATTGCCTATATATCGCAAGAGGTCCAAAAAATCTACTTGTGGAATGGTAAACAGGAATAATCTTATAGCTACTTATCGGCTGATGTGAAATACGAGTCCTAAACTATAAGCAGTGCATTTGCAGTATCAAAGAAGTCTTTAGAAATGAAAGATAGAAAAGAACTTCATTCATGCTTGGATATCTGTTTTTAAACATGCTCAGACATCAGTTTTTATTCATTTAAAATAAATGTCCCGTGTCTCATTCAACTTCGGAACTTGACACGACTTAATCATTTAACAGTCACGCAATGGTGTCTATTCATTAACTACAGAAACACGGAATGTTTTGCAGTCAAACAGTAGGGTGTGTACAGTTGGCAGCCGCACATGCCTTGTGCCTGCTGCGCTCCAACTTGGAAATCCCCTCGGGAGAGCAAAGGACAAGGAAGTTTTCCTCATATCCACACGTTGGCTTCTTTTTTTTCCATGAACTGCGTCCCTCCCACTTCTGCACAACGTGATCTCTGATTGCGATAGTGATTCCAGCATACACTACTCTCACCTCTCCTGTTATCTTTGACTCTGAAAAAAAAAAAAAACTTTTTTTTAATTGTTATTCTTCTTGTTAATAAGGTCCAGTCTTAAACTGTATTTTCCAACAAACGGCCACTGCCACTTCCATTAGGAAGAAACCCACGATTAGGTGAAGGGATGGGGCACGAGGAACTGAGTCCGGGGAGTGTCTGAGGTTCCAGTTCAAACTGGTTATATATTTTTGGGCAATGAAAAGTAGTTGTATTCTCTCCACTCAATAGCATACGGCACTGCAAATGTAACGGGATCGTGTGAGTCTGTGATTGCGCAATGTTCCCTTTTGAATGGCAATACATGAAGCCGATGAGAATGGACTTCTATTAGCTAGTGCGTGTCTAGCAGTTAAGTCAGCTTAGTTAAAGTGTTATTTCACCCAAAATTAAAATTTTGCCATTAATTACTCACCCCCAAGTCGTTCCAAACCCATAAGACTTTCGTTCGTCTTTGGAACTCAAATGAATCCGAATATTTTTGATGAAATCAGAGATTTCTATCCCTCCAGGCAGCTAAGCAACTGAAACTTTGAGGCTTCAAAAAGTTCATAAAGAGATGTAAAACTAATCCATGTGAATTCAGTGGTTTAGTCAAAATTCTCTGAAGAGACATGATCGCTTCATATGATGAACAGATTGAATTTAGGCTTTTATTCACATAAATATTCATCAACTCACACATTGTGGTAAACCAATGGAAGCTCAAGCATGATCGCTTGAGGTGCGAGAACCAATGAGGTTCATTCTCATTTGAGCTTCCAAGAGGTTTGTTCTTGTGTGTCAAGCACGTTTGGTTGTGCTTCTGTTTATGCTCGCTGATTAATGTTTATAAGTGAACAAAAGCCTATTAAATCTGTTCATCATATAAAGTGATTGTGTCTCTTCAGAAAATTTGGACTAAACTGCTCAATTCATATGGATTAGATTTACGGTCTCTTTATGAACTTTTTGGAGGGTCAAAGTTTCAGTTGCATAGCTGTCAAAGGAGGTACATAAATCTCTCAGATTTGATCATAAAAGATCTACATTTGTTTTCCGAAGATGAACAAAAGTCTTACGGGTTTGGAACGACACAAGGGTAAGTAATTAATGACAGAATGTTCACTTTTGGGTGAACTATCCCTTGGAGGGGCAGATCCAGAAATGTATTTAGGCCCTATAGCAGGGATAGGCAACCCCGGTCCCGGAGGGCCACTGTCCTGCAGAGTTTAGCTCCAACCCTAATTAAACACACCTGGACAATGCAATCAATGTTTTCAGGATTACTAGATAGATACAGGCAGGTGAGTTGTTATCAGGGCTGAAGCTAAACTCTGGAGGACAGTGGCCCTCCAGGACCAAAGTTGCCTTTCCCTGCCCTATAGGATGGCAAGGAGGTGGCATGAGGATTCTGAAGGGCGGCAACACGAAATAATTACAATAATAATTAGTTACATTTACAGTATAGCACTTTTCTGTGTATATAGTACTTTTCACCAATGTGTAACATCCACCTGGATGATGTGACAGCTGCCATATTGCGCCAGAACACCCACACATTGACTCTTCTAGAAGAGATAAGAGTGATGAAGTCAATAAGTATATGGGGATGATTAGGAGGCCATGGTGATGAACAGTGGCCAATGGGCAAATCTGGCCAGGATGCCGCGGTTAAACCCCTACTCCTCTTTTTTCGAAGGACATGGGATTTTTAATGACCACAGAGAAACAGGACCTCTGTAACATCTCATCCGAAGTACAGTGCTTTTTGACATTATAGTGTCCCCATCACTATATTGGGGTTTCAGGACCATTGGGTTTGTGTGTACACACAGGATGAGCACCCCCTGCTGGCCTCACTAACAACTCTTCAACCAGCAAACTTGTTTTCCCAAGAGGCATCCCGTAGTATTGACCAGGCTTAACCCTGCTTAGCTTCAGAGGGCAACAGTCACAAGGTAAAATGGCTGTTAAAGCAAGCAAGCATTCAAGTCTATACCTAATAGACTACTATTCATCTATATAAAATCTATATGATTAAAAACAAAAGTGGAAATCATCGGGTAAATTAAACTATATAAAAATGTTGTAAGGCATGTGATCATAATATGTGGCTTGACTCATATTCAATATTTAAATGATAAATCACGTCATAGAATGTCACAGGACAATTTCAAGTGAATGTGAATATTTAATTTGTGGCACCAAACTTTATTTATCTGAAGCATTTGTCTTAAGTCCCTTTTAATTTTTATAATATATTTATATGTATAGCCTAATATACATATACATTATACATCTTGCAAAGACAAATAAAATGGTCTCTTCATGTAAAAATATGTTTCATTGGGGTCTAAAAGTTAAACGTTTAATGATTTATAAGCATTTCACAGATTTATGAACACTATATATTATATAAAACTGCACTGTCAGTGTGCCACTTTTAAATCCTCTACCATGGCCCCATCCATAGAATCGCTTATGAATCTCAGAAAAATACTGTGAATTTGGACCTACTACTCTTTTCACATAATTTTTCCACCAACTATTTCAATTAGCATAAGCCACACCGTTGTCATTATGCTTTCGAATGATGTCCCATATCAATGTATCTTTTTATAATGAAACATTTAAGGCCCTTTCACTCTGAGCGTGTTGCGACAAAGTGAAGCGATCCGCAGACGAATGGAGCTTTCACTCCGAAACTGTGAGATATTGCGAAAAAAAAGACAAAAAACGCACTCCCTTCCCCACTCCCTGCTTATGCAGGATATAGGCCTACCGCGTGATCTGCTAAGTTGCTATGCAGAAAATAGGCTAAGTTTTTTTTAAGTAGCATATTCATCCTTTCTGATGACACTACCGTCACTGATATCATGATTCATTGCTTTAAACAAGAACATTGTGGAACATTATAAGGATTAATTGCAGGCAGTCCTTGTCTTGGAGGTTAATCTGAGTAGAGGCAGGTTCTGATGCAAGATAACACCACTATCAGACACATAGGTGTCTGCAGGGATGCCAAAAACACTTCAGTAATGCCATTAGGGATTTCATTTTCAACAGTTTCACACCTTGTTTAAGACAAGCATTGAAAGCATTCTGTTACAACATGCTGACTGCAATTCAGCAGGGAAACATTGAAGCAGCTTTGTGTTATATCGAAATCTTTTCTCATTTAGAGGTGTTTTACACTTGAGATTTATCTAAGTTTGTGTGTGTGTGTGTGTGTGTGTAATATTTCTGATGCAAAGGTCTGGCAAGTCAGATTTATATTTACCCTTAATAATTCAGTATCAAGGAAACTAGGTATGCTCATGAAGTCTGCTGGTTAATTAGTACAGAAAAAAAGGAAATGCGGTTGAATAAATCTTTTTGTGGCTGTTAGATTCATTAAAGAAGGTTAATGAACAATGAAGTATTACTGAACCTTTTTTGTGTGCCAGGAGTGTCTAAACCCGGTTTAATGAGATACTAGGAACAAGAAAGATATAAAAAAAAAAAAAAAAAGGAGTAAGGCATTCAGCAATTGATAATCACATGGCTAGTGCCATTTCCATCTAAATCAATTCGTTTAGATGGAAAGCAGAAACATTTGCATAGCCTTCTGCTTTTCATTTGTTTTCTCACCCCCTTTAATAAACTCACAGGGGGTCTTCTCTAGAATTTGATTTTATGGGAAACATTGATAAAGTCTTTAAAACATAACAGTGAACTTCCCATGAGCACTAAAATATTAGTCATTGAGCAACAAACCAAATCCTCTGGAAAACTATAAGACAAACCTTTCGCCAACACCAACAGAGGAAGAAAATTAAATCTGGTGTAGAAACAATGAGTAGGTCAAAAGGGCAACCATGAAAGTGTTTCATTATGGCAACACTGAATTATGATCAGTGTTGAACCCTGTGTCAATTATGCCCTATAGGCAGCTAACCTGATCTCTACTCATATACACTTTATGTTTGTCTACATCCTCTTTAAAAAACAACAACAGTTATAGCACAACTAGCTCTAACTTTGAATCAACTTTGTTCGAGGTTATAATAACCTATCATTAAGAATACTGAAAAAATAACTAACTACTGTAAGAGTTTGACCCATATAAGACATGTACGAAGAGGAGAGAGAAAGATAAAAAGAGGTAAAAGATAAGTCTTCGGTTTATGTTTATCAGAAACATAAGTGCCTCCAAATAATGGACAAAATGAATGTGAAATATAAGCTTAAAAATACTTAAGAACATCTAAATTCTAGAGAAGGGGCTTTTTTTGTCCTCATTTGAGTGCATGTCAGCCTCTTTTTTATCCATCTTTTACATAGAAAAACACATGCATTCAGCAAAAAGCAGGTGAATGAATGAATGCCTTTATTGTCATTGCATTTAAGTCCAATGAAATTATAGAGCTACAGGTAATACATCTACTTTAACATACCAGTAATGGCTATTCCGGAATGACACTATAAATTACTTTCCCATTATATAAGGAGAGAGAGGTCAAGATGGAAAGACAAGCAGATTTATGTCCACAGCAAGGAGAAGACCTTCAGTTAAACAACATGACAAAAAGACACATCTTTATAGGAACTCTTTAGCAATCAGCTGAAACTGGAAAGCTATCCTGTGTTGTAAAGTAACTGAAAAATAGAACGAACATTCGGTTATTAAACTTGTTGTGTTTTACACCAAAATGCTGCAAGGTATTTTTTGTTATTATTCAACTTACATGGCATGTCACCCATTTTTTCCTTTCTTTTTTTGGCAGTAGTAACTCTGTTCCTAGAGAAATTGAAGGCAAGTCATATCATGCCCTCAATTGTTTATGTTAAGTTTTTCTCATAGACTCTTTGCCAACATGGATTGGTCTAGACCTGTTTGTGCAGGGACCCCCTCCTCCCCCCAACTCGATTTCAACCGAGAGGGACCCAATCCCTATTAATGCATTATTCTGCATAATCTTATTCTACATCCCTAATCATACCCAATACCTAAACGTAACAATTACCTTTCTAACTAATTAGGAGTTTATTGAGACAAAGGTCATAGTAAAAAGTTAATTATTAGTGAGAATTGAACCCTAATCTAAAGTGTGACTGATATTTAATATCTGCAGAGACTATCAGCAGCCCAAATCTCCAGAAACCTCTAATGTGGATAGGGCAAATTACCATGTTTTTATTACTTCAGTTTCACAGGCAATCTTGGAAGTTTCTCACGACTCCTTGTCTAAAGAGTTCATTTAGAGTTTTTCCTATCTCTCTTTAAAACCAGTATGTTGGGTTTTCAGCAATTTCCCCATGGAAATAGTAAGAGTGAGATCTTTGTACTATATAACGGCCATTTGATAGGAGGAGCTTGGAAATGCTGGTGTGTTTTTTTCAGTCATGATGCTGTATCACTGGGATCCCTGCTGACATTTCAAGATTGTGCCTGGAAATGATTAATGTAATGGCATATGAAGATAATATATTTACTGTTCATGTTTGCCAATGATTTATCAAGAAAAATGCAAATAAATTCAAACCGTTCTTTGTCCCATAGGAGATTACATTACATATTTTTGTTCATATGGGGGTCGTGAAAGTTCGCAAAATTAAAATCTAGCTCAGTAATGGGTCTTCTGTGCACACTTCTGCATGGACTGTAAACAGAGCATATAAGCAGGTATTTAACTTTGACAAGAGTCACTGCTTTCTCATTCTGCGCAGCTAGGCTAAATGCCAAATATTGTCCGCCTCCAGCACACACTTTCCCTGCTTCTCCTCGACAGTCACACATTGTACTGTTCTTCCTTCCATTTCTCAACATTTGTGCAGACATGCCCCTGGATCCTGTTGGGCATATTGAGCGGCACCTTAAAGGTATAAGCAACATCTTGGCAGCATGTGTGTTCTGAAGAATCTTGTGCACAAATTTGTGCACAAAGGTAATGTTCACTCAAGAAAAACACTGAGCACAGGTGTCAGTGTTTTACTTGGTTTCACTCACTCCTAGTGCTCTTTATGATTTCAAAACACCAATTGTCATGGCCTCAAAACTATTTTGTTTTCTGTCTGGATACTGAATTTCAATGACTAAATTGAAGTATGACCAAGCTTTTCACATGCAGAAAGACATGATGTTAAGTTTCAGTGCAACATACTGTAAGTGAAAAGGTCTTCTTGTATGATCCTGAAGCATGTGATTGTTGGCAATGCAAAGCAAACACAACCTTTTGACAAACATACGTAGGCTATGTTTAAGAATATAGATAGATTCTCAAATAACCTGATTTGTCTCAACTGCTCAGTGTTCCCATAAACACAAATAAACTTGATAAAATTACTAGCAGAATGGGAACTGTCTTCTAAACTGTTGCACCCATCATATAAAAAAAGTTTAGAGAGAAAAGTACTTCACCATGGTACCATGGTTCCAGAGTGTGGAAAGACAGTATGTCCCGCTATAATAATAATTCATAATAATTAATTACTTTTATAGCGTTTTCATAGAAGGGGGAATCTCCTCAACCACCACCAATGTGCAGCATCCACCTGGACAGAGGTGGGTAGAGTATCCAAAAACTGTACTCAAGTAAAAGTACAAGTACTTCTAGAAATATTTACTCAAAGTAAAAGTAAAAGTAACAATCTTAATAGTTACTTGAGTAAGAGTAAAAAAGTATCCAATGAGAAAACTACTCAAGTAGTTAGTTACTAGTTACTTCGGATCATAGGCCGATATATATGATATATATATAAAACATGATATTATTTAGATATTTTTTATTTAAATGACTATTATTATCATAATTAGTATCCAATGAGAAAAGTATCCAATGAGAAAACTACTCAAGTAGCTATAGTTAGTTACTTCGGATCATAGGCTTATATATACTATGATATATATATATAAAACATGATATTATTTAGATATTTTTTATTTAAATGACTATTATTATCATAATTAGATAGGCTATCTTTGCCACAAAAACAGAAGAGACAAGCATTATTTCTGCCATCTGTAGCCCGAAAATCATTGCCTGCCCTTTGGTTTGTATAATAGTAACTTATACAACTACAGTTGGATTATTAGACAATGTCGAAATATAGTGTATCTGCAGAGTTTTGCATTTAAAGGCATGTAAAGGGAAACATTGACAGAGAAGAAAGAGTTAAAACTCTTCACATGTGCTCGCGCTGACCGCTATCTGAACACAAACGACGATCAAACGCACATCGACGGATCTTCTTCTGTCTGTTCTCCAAAATGTAATCAAATGTATATTTCTGCAAGCATGTTTAAACTGGTCAACAGTGTCTAAGGCAGGCAAAGGCATTCGTTTTCAAGTTGAGTTTGCACGCGACTGCGCAATACACACACATTACCGCGGGATGGCGGGTGTTCATTTCATATGTGGACAATGGTAGCTTATTTATTGTATAAAGTAATGTATATGTCCAAAAAAAACGGGTAATGTCATACTTTGAAGTAGTGCTATCATATCGTAATAATCTGTTTGGTTGTAAAATGTATTACCTGAATGAAATTAAATCGAATATCGTCCTGTGGAACGATATTCCACAGGATATATCGTCCTCAGCATACGAAGATAATAGAGATCTTCACTTCATCGCTGGCAAAAATTATGCATTTGCAGATTTGCGTTTACTTGACTGTACTGTAGGTCCACAGCCACTTCATCCAACGCTCTTGATGTTCTTAAATCTTCCTGTTACGACTCCGAGTCGAGTGTGAATTGAAAGCGCTTCAGACGATTCAGTGCGTGCAGGAAACTGAACAGATCATACAAACTGATTCGCGAACCGATTTAGACAGATCTGCCCATAGATATGTATAGAAAGCCTTTATACATGTCTATGGATCTGCCCACTTGTTTGATGAAGTCTTTGAACAGAATCGACTCAAAAGAGTGATTCATTTGTGAATTGAGCATCGCTCATGCCCAGAAAAAAGATACAGCGCGCTTGGAATAAACTACGCATTTAACAACACGTATTGCATTAAAATAAAGTAACGAGAGGAACATCGCTCAACGTAACGAAGTAAAAGTACCGTTTTTTTATTAGAAATGTACTCGAGTAAAAGTAAAAAGTACCCACATTTAAATCTACTCTTAAAAGTACAATTTTTCCCAAAAAATACTCAAGTAAATGTAACGAAGTAAATGTACTTCGTTACTACCCACCTCTGCACCTGGATGATGTGACGGCAGCCATTTCACGGGTTCACACTTACATATAATTAGAGGGAGTAAAGTTTAATGCGTATTTGGCGTGCGGTCCGGGGGGAGGGCTCCGAACCCGAACCTAGAGTAGCCTACTCCTCCAGTATGTAAATTGTTAGGACTAGAAGTGTGGAGAAGGGGTGGTGGAGGGATGCTGCTAAGCTGCCAATGGATTGAGGTGAGACTGCTGAGTCTATATATACCCATCTTATTGTTGATTGAGTGCTCTCCCCTGATGTTAATTATCTGAACATGCTCTTCCCGAACTTTGTTAATAAAACATCATATTGCGCCAGAACGCCCACCACACACCGGCTTATTGGTGGAGAGGAAGCCATGATGGACAGAGGCCACTGGGCAAATTTGGCCAGGATGTCGGGGTTACACCCCTACTCTTTCGAAAGACATGGGATTTTTTGTGACCACAGAGAGTCAGGACCTCGGTTTAACGTCTCATCCAAAGGACGAGGCTATAAAAGGTACCATGTACTGACAACTTCACAAACTCATAGAAAATAACTTAAACAATCAAAGGTTTTTATTTATTAAAAATAAACAGACGTCACCTGAAAAGAATAGTCCTTCACAGTTTACTAGTAATGACTTTAGGAATTTCTTCACTGAAAAAATCTAAAGCATCAAAAATACAATTCTGTCATGACAACTCTCGGAGTGATAGGCATGGTAATGGGTATGACAATGTTGTATTTTTGGTCTTGCCCGAATAGATCTGCTAAGCTGCTGCTGTTGGTTATTACTGCTGCTGCTGCAGAGCAAGTATGGGACTTGCTACTGCCAATACATTCACGACACACTGCTGCTGTACAATATAACGTACATGAATTACCCGTAGCAGATCTATACAGGTGGAGCTGGGGAAGGTGGAGGGTTTCTGAAAGCACGCTGCACTGCTAAGGCAAATGCTACCTAAGTGGTTGAGCAGCGAGCTCATTGGCTACTGATACGGCAGGAACAAATCAGCTGCGCTCTATAGATAACGATGTAGTTAAGAACAGGTGAGTAAAAGGACCCATTAGCCGGCCCCATCTAGAGTTTCATGCCAGAACTTTGTATTTGTAAATGTACAACCATTGACAGCGTTTTATGATTCAGCTTCAATTATTGTCCCCTTTATAACAATTGCAGGGCCTTAGGACAGAGCTAAATGACCCTGTCATTGCATCCAAACCAACTACATGTTTATTAGATCCAAACCCACTAAATTACTGAAAGAGTTGTTACCTGTAGCAGAAGAGCCTCTTCTCAATTTGAATAAGTCCTCTCTGTCTCTAGGTCATGTCCCAAGACTTTTCAAGCTGGCAGCTATTAAGAAACCACAACTAGATCCAAATGAATTAGCAAATTACAGACCCATTTTAAATCTTCAATTTATGTAAAAAATACAAGAAAAAGTAAAAAAAAAAGATATCTATGAAAATTTACAGCCAGGATTCAGGACCCATCATGGCACATAAATGGCACCAAGATTAAAATGACAAAGACTTACTTCTAGCTTCTGACCAAGTTTTTTTCTGTTTCTCATTGTTTCTGCATGAATGACTAGACATTGGCTAGCTGCATGATTTGTATCATCTTAGAACTGTACATTTTTGACAAATGGACATTACTTTGGCACTGTCACCTCTGATAACAAATGACTCTAAATTGGAAACATGCATTTTTCGGTAAAGCTGCTTTGAAACGATATGTATTGTGAAAGCATTATACAAAAAAATGTGAATTGAAATTGAAGCCAAATTAGCAATCAAAAAACATCAGAGACATTCTCACACATATACACACAACCCCTCCCGCTTCCACCAAATCACACACTTACTAAAATGCTTGCAAATGCACGTTTGCTTTATTGTCATACCCGTTTGAGGAAGATGCACAGAAGCTCTAAAAAAGCAGATTTAATGGTAGAGCATGCACAGAGCAGACCCTTGTTTAAACACCTCATTAGAGAACATGTTAACTTGAGAGACAACGAAGCCTGCGGGTCTTGGACACAGGTAGATTAAATGATAACATCCACAGGGGATTTCTCCAACTTTCAGAAAACTGATGCCTTTCCAATTCTAACTGACATTTTAATGAACTGTATACAAGGAAGAGCACTCTGTAAATGTTACTATTTTAACCATTGTAAACATGCTACAGGATTCTGCACACTAAATTGCAATAAATTGCAGCTACGCAAGCCAGCAAAAATGGACATTAATCTATCCTTCACACTTGTTGCCAGAACTGTTATTTCTTCCAGATTTCATTTTTCATAAGAGCTGCCAAAATGCTGTCTGAAATGCCTCACTTCAGTTTCAGCCTAGCAAATCCTACGTATTGGCCATGTACACACTGGAGCTACAGTAAATCTATTCTGTACACATAAAGTTCAGAAATTTACAGGAGTGATTTATACAACCAAATTAGCTCTCGAAAAATTCAGGTAGCGACAACTGCATTTAGAAAAAAATCTACGCAGTGTGAACGGAAACTGCCTTGAACAACTAGTTTTTAAAAGATTTTTTTTTTTTTTTAAATGTGCATCAGAGGTCTCTCTTTTGTATGAAAACCACAGGGAAGATGTACGAGACTTGACTCATTTGCGTTGCTAGATCGTGCTAGGAAAAAAAAGGACAAGCACATAATAGATGCTTTATATAAAATGACATCAAAATATTTTGACCCGCAAATTCTCACTTTCCTTAAAGGTATAGTTCACCCAAAAATGGGAAAAAAGGGAAAACCCTTTCAGGTTGTTCCAAACCTGTAATTCTTTGAGTTTCTTTATTCTGTTGAACACAAAGGAAGATATTTTGAAGAATGTTGGTAACCAGAACGTTGACGGTAGCCATTGACTTCAATAGTATTATTTTTCCTACTATGGAAGTCAATGGCTACCGTCAATTGTTTGATTACCAACATTCTTCAAAATATATTTTGTGGTCAACAGAAGCAAGAAACTTGGGTAAACTCTCCCTTTAATCGCATAAACTTGATCGCTTTAAAAGCTAAGCCCAAACAACAAATCCAAAAAACGCTTATAAGTGGACATGACAACACTGCAAGGAGTTCTCTGCTAAGCAGCCTTCCCAGCAATACACAACGCCTCTGTTGATGGTGGTTTAGTTAAAATTGCAGAACCTTGCGGTTCTTTAGTCACTGTAACATTACTTTGGTCAAAAATAGTGGAAACCAAACACATGAGATGCCAGACTATTGCTATGGTTACCACAGTGGCAATCACTGCAATTTCGGGAACGATCATTTAAATAAACTTCTGTATTTCAATGCGGTTGTCACTCCTAAAACTTTACAGTGTGTTTGTGGCCATGTGCCAGCCAACATTACATGGTGGACACAATGTAAGCACAATATAGGCTTGATGTATGGGTATTACATGGGTTTGTCCATGGGTTCTGTGTCAGCCTTATTTGAATCATCCCATACTTGTCATGGGTTCCGACATAGAACCCAAGGAGAAACCTATGTAGGGATCATACTGGGGCTTTTTCAGATAGGGCTTATTCAATGTAGGATTACATTGGCTCCACCATGAAATCTTGGTTAGGTAAAAAGCTGCGCAAAAAAGAGTGCCAATCAAGAAATATCTTAAATGTCTTCTGAAAACAGCGAGGAGTTGCAGATGTAGGGTTCTTTGTGGCACTCATCGTCTTCCAGCAGTTTCTCAAGGGCCAGAGTGCCCTCGGGGGCCTGGGGAGGCTCCACCTGCCTAGGATCAGATTCTGGTGAGATTACTGGCAAGGTCAGAGGCACTGGGAAGAGCTGGGAGGCTGACAGGGCTGCTTGCACGGAGGGGGACTGCATGACGGTGCTGGAGATAGTGGATAAAGGCTGAGCCCAAGGAATGTATGTCAAGGAGGAGTCTGGGACCTCCACCGGAGGCAAGGCTGAGCTGGAAGTGCTCACGGTCTAAGAGGGAACCAGATAAAAGACTAATTAACATCTGAAACAATCGCAGTGCCCTGAAACAAAAGCAGTGAGTTTGCATCAGTCTGTGGCTCACCGCAAGGTTGGTGAAGAGAGGGGTGTGCGCAAACGTCAGCATGGGGGAAGGGCCCACCACAGTGTAACTGGGACAGATCGGCTGGACATACATATCAGCGTGGGATGGGATAGTAGGGTCGTGGTGTTGGCAGTCTGGGGTAGTCCAGTGGCTCAAAGGCTGGAGAGCAGACGTGCCGGTGGTCTGGGCAATCCATCCTGTGCAAAGCCCACTGACATCCACTAATGAATCATTAAGACCACTCTGGATGGCTTCTACAAAGCTAGAAGTCCCTTTTAGAGAGAAATAAGAGCATAAAAAAATATTTGCGCAATCAATGAAATACAATAATATTCATATGTAACTTACCAGCGTGTGTGTATGACGGAAAAGTGTTGTTGGGAACCATCACCTTAAAAAAATAACAATGGAAATACAATAATACATTGTTTCATTTGATGCTAATATATAAATAAAATATATGTTACATATTTGATGATTTTGTATAGTTTATTAATGTGTCTTATTGTTTGATTTTTGACAGGACATTTCGAGAAGGGACAGGAATTGATAGAAGTGAGTCTCTTGATAGAAGTGAGCTCTTACAGTAAAAGCAGAATACACACAATACGTGATACAGTAAGTTACTGTAGATGGCCCACATGTCTTTGAACTGCTTGTGTCACTCATTAGCCAGACTACTTAAAGACACAACGTAAAGCATGAAATGTAGTTTCTAATTTTAACACGCATTAGTTAGAAAATATTCTGAAACCTCCTCTTACACTCTAAAAAATGCTGGGTTGTTTCACCCAATTTTGGGTCAAATATGGACAAACCCAGCCGTTGGGTTAAATTTTAAAATGACATTTTTAACCCCACATTTGGGTTTGTCCATATTTGACCCAAAATTGGGTTTTTCTTGTTGCTTTACACAGACAACCATTAGAACTATTCCACCCTGAGGGTCCAGTAACTGGAGCCATGGCCTTTTTGTTTTTCTACAATCAGGACTGAGATCTCAATGAGGACTGTCCAAAACCGGAGCCATTGTTTTTCTGCAATCAGGATTGGGATCTCAGTGAACATTGTCCAGAGAAACATGGCTACAACAAACACTTAAAACCAAAAACACCAAAAATGTAACCCAATGGTTGGGTTTGTCCATATTTGACCCAAAATTGGGTTAAAACAACCCAGCATTTTTTAGAGTGTATGGTGAGCACACCATATATTAAAAGGGATGCTGACGTTTTTAGTGTGAAGTTTTGACAGAAGAATCTCAAGAGTCCCAAGCAAGAATATGAAAACATTAAAAAAGCAACAAACTTGTTATTTTTGGTAAGACGCAGGATAATGTGCAGTTAATCGTCTTCAAGTCAGTTTATATAACAATGATAACGCCAGCTTGTTTTACACAAAAGAAAAACAATTAAGGAGTAGCACAATGATATTCCTTTGTAAAATGGTTTGCATGTCAGGGCAAGTGTTTCCACTTAAACAGATGACAGGGACTTTTGTCTGAGACTTACACCTGGTAGATTGGATCAAGGCATTTACTGCTGTGGCCCCCAGCCCAATAATGTTAAAGCTGCTTAAAAACCCCATCTCCCTTAGAGAGGCGTTAAATTAAATGGCAGAGAGCCAGGGCCGGATTAAGAGTTCAAAGGCCCCTGGGCACAATGACTTGTAGATGATTTTTATAAACTACAGTGTCCCGTTCCTCTGCATTTCATGTGAATATACGTCGCGCTGTACAGTATGTTGAGACGGAGGCGCCAGAACTGCAAACTGATAGAATGCACGATCCTACGATATTTCTTCAAAAGCAGATCGTGGAGACATTTTAATCATAATATTTGACATAATATTTGACGGTGCCCAGGGCCCCTTAGATGTCCTGGGCCCCTGGGTAACTGCCCAGTTGCCCTAATGGTTAATCCGGCCCTGCAGAGAGCACTTGGAGGGGTTGGCTTATGATAACCTAGCTAACCTAAAATAACAGACAAAGATAAGCACATTTCCAGCTCTCGTGCGTGGTTTCGCTTTGGGAGCAATTACTGACTCACGTCTCAAGCTTCAGCAGAATAGCATTTATAAACAATCAAGATGGCATTGCAAGAGAGTCGAAGAGGCTTCACAAGATGTTTGCTAAAGACATACAAGCTAATTTTTAAGAGAATTGAATGGCTGCAGTGTGTGTATTTATGTTGTGTTGTCAGGTGCAATTTTAAGGTTGGTAGGCAAGCCTCTTGGCAGATCCACAAACGGATTTGCATAGGCCCTATGCCCAACCCCTCAGGCTATGTGGGGTAATAGTTTAACTGTCACGGAAAAACACCTGGATTATATTAGGACAAAATCCCCTTGGAGTTTGGAGAGCCTGCCTTCTTGCTCTCCGTAATGCCTAAAATTCAAGCTGACATTGATTTTGCAATATTTCGCAATCCTATGATCAATTTCTGAGTTTTCAATCCTCATTTTTCCCCCCATTATTCAGCCAATTATTAAAGTGCTATGACCTGAATTGTGTTTGTCATATTGTCATATAGATTAGATAATGAAAATAAAAGCTATAAGACTTGAATGAGTAATGAATGAGATAATGTTAAGTTTGCCAGTTTCTACAATCAAAAGCATGTTGTGTGTGCACACGTGGGGTGTAGTTCATACTGTGCCGGGGGGCGTCGTTCTGGCAGCATTTCCTCTTTTTCTCCGCAGCAACTCCTTCACAGGGTCTTTGACCCTCACTCCCTGGTACGGCTTGGATGAGGGCGCCTCTGACAGTGCTGTACCAAAAAACACACCATGAACATGCTTGACATATGAGCATGCCTCGTGATGAGTGAACAAACAAAAATTGCACTACTATTACTGCACTTTAAAAACCATGTAGACATGTAGGGATTTCTTGTTCATGCCAAGTCAAACAAGGTGGGGCAGAAAGTGTTGAAAGTTTCAGTCATTCAACAGATACCTCTTTTATTTGGACCTTTCGTCTTTTTTGTTTTGTGTAATCTGACGTACAAAGCTACTGTAAGACAGTAATCACTCAAACTCTTGCTTTCTTGTTCAATTTCATTCATTAGTGAATAGTGTGGACCTTGTAAGTCTGAATGACACTGAAATCTGCTTGTTTGCAGAAATAATTATACAAATCCCACTTCCCAATCAATTCAAATGATGCAGCCAGTCAGATATAACTACATTGCAGGGCTGTTTTTCATTAAATAAGAAATGGTGGAACATGGCAGTAGTAAATTTCCACAATTGACGTGTTGAAACCCTGGAGCAAATTCTTACGCTTGTCTCTCCATGTTAGGAAACTCCATGTGAACCTTTTTTTAGGGAAGCATCACTGGAGTATCACTGCTTTCTGGACGCTATATATTTCATGGTTGGAACGTGACCACTGAACATCTGTTCCAACCCCTCCATACAGATACATTTACAGTAATAAATAGCAAGTAAGTGTGATAATGGTGTCCAGGCATTATGGAAGGCTGAACATTTTACAGTTCAAAACTGCACGTATCATTTTCTTATATAATGTTAATTTATGAACTTCCTGGAACTACTTGAATCTGCTTTGAACTTTAAAATATGCCGATGGCCATGTAATTAAACAGGTTGATAAATAGAAGGTCATAAAAACTGGCCTCCATGAACTATGGCTCGTGAACAAGTTTGTGTGGTGCACAGTATTCACACAAAACACTAAAATAAAGCGAAATAACGGAATTACACAATAACATGTAACAAAACACCCCAATGTACACATTCAACATTTTTGAAAGAAGGCTTACCAAGGCAGCATTTATTTGACCAAAAACAGAGTAGAAACAGTAAAATTGTGAAATATTATTAGAATTTAAAATAACTATAAATATTTAAAACTATAATTTATTCCTGTAATGGTAAAGCTTCAGCAGAATTACTTCAGTGTCACATGATCCTTCAGAAATCATTCTAATATGCTGATTTGCTGCTCAAGAAACATTTCCTTTTATCAATGTTGAAACCAGTTGCTGCTTCTTTGATGAAAGTTCAAATAGAACATCTATTTGAAAAACTTTTGTAACATTATAAATGTCTTTACTGTCACTTTTGATCAAATTAATGTGTCCTTGCGGAATAGAAGTATTACTGACCCGACCCAATCTTTTGAACAGTATTGTATAATAACAGTATATTGTATATACACATCTATGATAATAACAAAACACTCTCTCTCTCTCTCTCTCTCTCTCTCTCTCTCTCTCTCTCTCTCTCTCTCTCTCTCTCTCTCTCATTACTTTCTAAATTCCATATCACTTTCTAAATTCCATATCAACCTCTCATATCACTTTCTAAATTCCATATCAACCTCTCATATCACTTTCTAAATTCCATATCAACCTCTCATATCACTTTCTAAATTCCATATCAACCTCAACCAGTTGAACAAAACAAGGACAGAAATGAAACTGCAATGAATTGAAATTTCTTCTGAATTAATAATTTAAAAATGCATAAATTATTATTGAAATTACCAAAGTATTTAAAGGGAGAAGGTTGCATTAAAAACATACATTTTAACATTAGACATTCAATTTTGATGTTTAATCCATTTTTTTTTGATAGAATTGTTCTAAAGCTTATTTAATGCAATTACATCAGAAGTAACTGTAATTAACAGACAAATGAAGAGTAATCTCTTACTTTACTTTTCAAGGGACAAGTAATTAAGTTACAGTAATTAATTACTTAGTAATGCAGTTATGCATAACACCCAACACTGAGCTCATCTCAAAATGTCCACGAAGAGCCCACACTCTCAGAACTTCAGTGTTCTACATAGAACCATAGGGTTCTTAACTCAATAAAAAATAACAAATATACCGCTTTATGCCAAAATGTTAAATGTCTTAAATGACTGCATAATACTTTCATGTTTAACATGTTATTTTAAATATTTGTACATAGTGATAATAAAGTTATGAGCTCTTTTTTCATAAAATATAATTAAAATGAAAAATAAATTATTTTAAAATAAATTATTTAAAGCGAAATCCACAATGGTCCCAAGGCAACCCCTAATATCTGAACCCTTAAGGCTCTATATAGAACCCTTTCTTCTAAGAGTGCTTAAAGTGATTGATTCTAACAGTACATCTCAAAGATATATTTGCTTTTTACATGAACAGGCAGGTTCTTTGCACAGCCTGATAAGTTGAGTTGCGTGAATCTACACAGATGCAGCTGCAGTGAATTCGAAAGAAAGCTGCATGCAGTGCACACTGTGTACTTAAGGAGGTGCGCTTGTTTGGTGATGTTTGATTGCCTAACTGTGCTCATACCAACAAAACAAAAAACAAAAAGTTTATTGTGAAAATCCTTGATGAAGCTCCAGATGTTTCATTTAAGCAACCCCTGGACAAAATTGAGTATAATGTGATCAATGAATAAATGCATCACTCAAGTCAACATGTGTGACTCATGATTCAATCATTTGTGAGTCACACGATCCTTTAATGTGAAAATCTGATATAGCTTTCCCTGTTTGAAACACTGTTTGCGTATACGTCTCTCACACTCTCCACGCCCCATTCTCGCACAACTGTTACTTCTTAAGGCTGAAGTCTCAATGTTTAATCACCAAATAATGCAACAGTAATGTACCTGTTCTGTGCCATTCATCAGATTCATGACACACATTGGTCTCTGTTAGAACAGGCCGACATCTAACCACCTGTAACTCTCCATAGCCTTGACAAAACAACCGTCAGGTCTTTTTTTTCTTTAATAAATGTCTGATTGTCATTCTGCAAACAATAATAAAAAAAATCCTTTCAGTAAGTCACTGCACTCTCATAGAACAGACATTGTTTGGGATTTGTAATTTATGCATTCCCAACAGAAACTAATTCCGTTTTTTTTATCATTCACCGACACAGTCACTCTAAATATATAACAATGAAAGCAAAGAGGCTGCTACAGTTGTGCAATACAAGCACAGCATGATTTAAAAAGTTGAAAAAAGAGGAAGCTATGCAGCTGTGAAGTCTTTTCTTTCAGGAGGAGGGCAATTGAAGAGTTTTATCAAGATGAAGCCACTCCACAGAATGTATGGTTTCTGAAATGGTGCACATGTTTCCCAAGAGGTCAGTAGTAATAAACCATCAGTCTAGCAGGGAAAACCCTACTGGCAATAAACATGATGATGACCTCCTTTCTGCTCTCACCTCGTAATTTAAAGGTGAATGTGGAACCCCCATGTTTGAATTTCTTGCGAACAAAATGAGTTGCTGCTGTTCATACTGCTCATTTACATTTACCACTAGATAAGATCTCGGAGACACAGTGAGTGCATGCGGAATTAAAAACGGAAATTAAAAACTAACCCCTAATCTCCCCTTGAAATTATTTTAAGTCCACCCATCTGTTATTTTTGTATCAATCAAGATACTTTGAATTAGATTATATTTTAATATATTTAACATATTAATTTTAGTTAAAGTTTTAGTCATTGTGTTTTGTTAAATATATATTTATAGTTTCTATTGAGTTTTTAGTTTTAGTTACTTTAGAACTTCAAACTCAACTAAATTAATATGACAAATGTAATAGGTGAAATTAAATATATATTTTTAACATATTTTTATCATTTTATTTCAGTTAACATTGGTTTTATTGTTAACTAACCTTAAAATAACCCTGATTTCTGACGTTTTAACTCTCCGTTTCAGCACAAAGTAGGCATGCGTTTTTTTTAGAAACGTGGCTGGTATACATCCAAGTAAAAAAAAAAGATTCTTTTAGGGGTTAATTTGACTTCAGAAAAAAAAAAGCAGAAAAATCAATAAAAAGAAGTAAGCTTGTACTGCACCAGTCTTGAGCTTGTACCGCACCAGTCTGAGAACTTTATGTGATAATTCATTGCATTTATTCATGTTTTATATCCGCTCAAAAAAAATAATATATATATATCATGGAGGACAAAAGAGAAAAATTTGAAGAGTGAAATGTTGCTTATAAAATTCCTTATAAGATTAAGAAAAATCATGAAGCATCAATGTGATACTTAAATATTAAAGCATATTTTTCAAGATATTGAAATGACTCCAAAATTACATTTAGAGTTTCTGTCAAACTGCCAAAGAACAGGCCCCAGTGTTAAATTATCACTGCCAGTGTTTAAATAATCCGTGTGGATGTTGAAAAGGCAAACACGGAGATATTAATTAATCACGCCACTTATCAGAACAGATAATGAGCCCAAACAGCAACGCTCAATTGGTTTCCATCCGTATAATGCAATGAGAGCATATGCTAATAGATTTTGCATCTGAACTTAATTGAATAAATTAATATTTTCTTGATGATTCAGGCTTTTGCCGTGCATTTTATTTTCATAAGTAAATAATCGTACATTTGCATACTGCAACACAATGCATTGTGAAATGTGCAAATCTAATTGTATTGATATTCAGAAATTGTACTTACATTTTCCCATGTGGATATGTAACAATCTAAACTCTTATGATATCAAGTGAAAAACTCTTTTATTACTTCCTGAGATCATCTCATAATTGTACAGCGGTCGCTTGAGAGGGCTGCCTTATAAAAGCATTCAAGTGATGTCACCATAAAGGGAAGCCGCTATCCTCATTAATTCAGTTTACCAGAATTTAAAGTTTCAGCTTCAAATTCTATGTCCATAACTCCTCTATAGTGAAAGCAGAGAGGGTTTTGGTAAACTGGTGAATTCCCCTTTTGTCTTGATCTTATATTTGTTCCAAAAGAGACATTAAAATGTGCCACGAGGCACATCTGTACAATTTGTTTTCTTCTAATGATCAGGACAAAAATGACCAAAACTCTTAAAATGCAAAATTTTTCAAATTATTTTTATTATTTTAAAATCCATGCCTGTGAAGCAAATAAGTATTTTTCTAATTTCTTTTTTATATGTAATTGATGTCTCCATTATTTTGAAGATTATGATATGCTCCATTGATAAATATGCCTCATGATTACTATGCAGAGGCAGTTATATAATATATAACATATGATCTATATTAACTTTACTGCTCATTCTGGGTGCAGCTGTTAAAATCTGAGTCCAAAATTAGGCTGCTGAGAATTGATGTACTCTATCTGAAACTGCCACGCTAGTCAATTTATTAGTGGTAAAGGAAACACCTGCACGCACTTTGAGCTTCATTGACCACTCAAGCCATGAAACTCATCATGTTCCTTTTCTCAGCTCAGTTCTTTCTATTATTACACAAACAATCACACATCTCAGCAACAAAAACAAGGAACAGTTTTTTTTTTTATAACAAAATAACAAAATACATCTGCTTGTAATGTACTATGATGCAAACACTTCCCACTGCACAGTTAAAGTTCAAATAAAGCTGACACTTAAAAGGACTTCACAAGGCATTTTCAAAGTTATTACACAAACAATCACACATCCCAGCAACAAAAACAAGGATCAGCTTTTTTTTATATAACAAAATAACAAAATACATCTGCTTGTAATGTACTATGATGCAAACACTTCCCACTGCACAGTTAAAGTTCAAATAAAGCTGACACTTTCACAAAGGACTTCACAAGGCATTTTCAAAGTTCTCATCAATATTTGAAGCAGCCTCTGGAAAAGGCATATTATAGAGGAAAGTCAAAAAGCTAAAAATACTTACTTCACCCCTGTGTGAGAAGACAGATCTTCCTTCTAAATCAGAAACAAAGTGTAAATGAGATACAACACAGTGCCAATGGTTAATGCACGAGAGCATTCTCTAATGCAAACTACAGTGTGGGCTCAATGCAAAAGAAGCAATTTTCAATAGGCCTCAGTGGACATAACATTTTTTTTTCTTTCTACTGCAAATTTTCAAGTACAGCATGAAACCTTGTGAAGTTCTGTGGGTAAAAGCACTGAGATATTTTTACGAGCTCAACCTAGAGTCAATGAGGTCTGTCAGGTGAGGAAATAAGGTCTTGACCTTTAGGACTGTTGTCTTTATATAGGCGCTGTGTAATGTTAAACTCACTTATGCCAATTTATTTTTTTGAAAGTTGTGACTAAAGAAAAGAGGAAGCGATGAAACGAGTACAGCTTTGCTTCAGGCAACTTGAGCATCCTAGTTTACAAGTTCAGTTACTTTAGGTTTTAGGTTCAGCTTCAATAAAGACGCGTCGAGCGTAACGGTGAAGGATGAAAGGAAAGAGTCTTATCCTCGCTCATCTTTCACCTGGAGCATCGCTGGAAAGCAGCAACAAGTCGAGGGCAGGGGTCACTGTCATACACTCACCTGCAGACACAACGTGCTGCTGTGTGTGTTTTAGTATGAGGGCAAATACCACAAAACAGCCTCTGGGGTCGGGAGTGACGGCCTCGGCCAAAGATGGAGTGGCCATTCATATTAATGATCTATGGGCTGAAAATACCGTTTTGAAAAATAATGATACAAAGCGAGATTGTGCAAAAAAGTCATTCATCTTTTATAGTGACGTTCAAAAATATGTATGTTTTATTATCAACAAACCTTTTGGCATATATAAAGAGATGGGCATACATGAAAATGAAATAGAAAATTTCTCAGTTGAATATATCAAAATGTATATACTCCGTATCTAAATGAAATACCAACTTTGCTGTGCAGAAAAAACTAAAGTATTAATACAAATACAGTATTCAGTGAGGTATCACTATTAGGCTGAAATCTATCTGGACCTATTCTGAATGTATAGGACAATGTGTAAGAACATTTTGGTATATCTGTGCACCATTTCTGACCAGGTTACTGGAACATACTAAATAGTTCACATGTAGCCTAAAACTGTGGGAACTTTTCCTGTAATAGTAAGGAGTACATGTTGGGCAATAAGTCTTATCAAAATTTAAGATAGGCCTACAATTTTTTATAATCTCTATAACAGATCCTTACAAAAAAAGAGAGTATATTTTAAGTTCATTGCACTGTTTCAACTTGAGACTGAATTGGCCCACTAGAGTATAAATGTATACTTTTTTAGTATACTTTAAGTGTAACAGTAGCCAACTTTGAGTAGGCATACACATCTAGTTTACAGTTTTGTGTGACTCCCAGAGGGTTAAAGAATTCATCCAAAAATGTAATTCTCATTATTCGTTTACCCGAATGCAATCCCAGATGAGCACAACTGCCTTTCTTCAGAAATTCAAGATCTTTGGATGCATACCATGAAAATGAAAAACTGCAATGATTTGGAAAGTCCAAAAGTAATGCATGATCCTGAACAATTAATATTGAATGTAGCAAAACAATAGGTGTATATTGATATATACAAATAAAGATTTAACAAAAAGCTCTTCCTGTCTGTACTCAATTCATTGAGTAGCTGTGCAACGCAAATATGTTGGCATGTTCATGAGAGTTGAAAACGATGCTTTGATCGCAAACAGAAGAATGAACTTTACATTAAAATTCAGATATTTCAAACAGTATCAGAGCCCTGGTCAAAAGCACTAGTTTAAAGTAGAGAATATTTTTTTTTATTGATTTGTTTCTTACATTAATCACAATGCTGGAACCCATTTTCTTGCATTGCATGCATCCTACAGAGCTGGAATTTCCTCCAGATTAAATATATGCATTTGTGTTCTGATGAAGAAACTCATATACACCACGGATGGCATCTGGATAAGTAATTAATGAGAATCTTTATATATGAAACTATGCTTGATTATATTTTTAAACATTATGATAATAGTTTTAAGAGGATAAAACAATGTCAAAGAGAAAAGTGTAAATTACCCAGTCCAATGAGAGGAACTAGCGTGTGAATTAACCTTAAAGGAACACGCCGACTTTTTGGGACTTTACCTTATTCACCATATCCCCCAGAGTGATAAGTCCATACATACCCTTTCTCCGTGCGTGCCGTAACTCTGACTGACGCACCCACTGCTAGCCTAGCTTAGCACAAAGACTGGAGGTAAACGGGTCCAGCTAGCATACTGCTCCCAATAAGTGACAAAATAACGCCAAGATTTTCGTATTTACATGTTATGATTTGTATAGTCACAGCGTGTACAAATAAAAAGGTCACATGAGACACAGCCATCTTCTAACCGTATACATACTGGGAACTATATTCTCAGAAGGCAAAGCACTGCTAATTGGGCGGAGTGATTAGCACAACACTATGAACGAACTCTCTGCTCCTCACCACGGGGCTTCTCAGGTGCTGCGAGCAAATCACTCCGCAGATGTAGCAGTGCTTTGCCTTCGGAGAATATAGTTCCCAGAAAGGCCCGGAAAGGTAGGAAAGACATCGTTAAAATAGTCCATGTGACTACAGTGGTTCAACCTTAATTTTATGAAGCGACGAGAATACTTTTTGTGCGCGACAAAAACAAAATACTGACTTTATTCAACAATTTCTTCTCTTTCGTATCAGTCTCCGACCCGCGTTCACGAAAGCACCACGGCGCATGCGTGACCTTGTAGTCACATGGACTATTTTAACAATGTCTTTCCTTTCCAGGCCTTCAAAGTGCTCATTAAATAGCTGTTAATGGAGCACGGATTTTAACCCTGAGCCATCGGATTTCATCAAAAAATGTCTTAATTCGTGTACCGAAGATGAACGAAGGTCGTACGGGTTTGGAACGACATGAGGTCGAGTAATTAATGACATAATTTAAATTTTTGAGTGAACTATCCCTTTAAGTAAATAAATGAGGGTGTAGGTTTCTTACCGTAGAGAAAACAACAAAATATCATCCTAAAAGAAACAAGGGCCAAGACATGACAGTTTAGATGTGTGTAAAAGCAAGTGATTTTCCAGTTAGCCAGAGAGGAGTGAATAATTAAGTGATTGAGTGCGTGTCTGTAAACTATGGGTGTATTCTGTATATGCTACTGATAACATGCATGTGAATTTGCATGTGCCTCACAAATGCGGTAGCTACTGCATGTGTGTGCACACATTTTTGCAAAAGTACACTACTCTGATCTTACAAAATTGGAAATACATTAAAATCAGTTTAAGGGTTCCTATAAAAGAAAACCAAACCACTTTTGCAATATTACCTCTTTATAATATTGTTCCAGCTGTTCCAGGCAGGTCAAAGTAGTTCCAGCCATCTTGAGGATTTGACCGCATTACAGTTCCATATCACGCCGCCAAATTATTTCAGTTATCTCAAAGGTCCTCAGGGGCTAGAACAGCAAAATAACCAAAACCCACAAAAAAATGATCAATCAAATGAATATAACTAACAACAGAATAACAATTACAAACTTTTTTCATGTTTTATCATCTATGGAACGCAAACTCTTTCTCCCGCTCTTTCTTCCAACGTTGAATCGGAAAAGGCGAAGTTGAGTAAAATACATGTAACAACAAAGAAATAAACTTACCTTGAACTAATTTCTTCTTTAGTAAATTGATGCGTTTAATGTAAACTTATCCCTTTAAATACTTTGGTCAGTTCAAGAATAGTTTAGGCAATTTTATAGGCTATTATTTATTTGAAAGAATAAAAAAAGAAGAAGAAGTTTCGTTTCGTTTCTTTCCTTGAGGTTCAACACCTCCGTGAAGTTGGCACCCCATAAAACTAAATAATCTCCAAAACTATGCCATTGGTTTGTGCTGATTTGTGCCGCAAAAACAAACGTTTGTGCTGGTTTGGTGTTTGAGATATTGAACATTATTATTTCTAAAGGAGGGGATATAGATACAATGTTAATTTTAACGGCACAAATCGGCACAAACCGAGCACAAACGACCGACACAGTTTTTGTACGATTTAGAAGAAATGGGGTGGAGAGTGACGTCACAGCTCCCGAATTAAATGTGTTATATCTGCCAAAGGAAAATAGATACAATGTTGTTCTAATGGCACAAACCAGCACAAACGAACCACACCGGTTTGGAGCGATTTGAACAACATGGGGTGGAGAGTGACGTAACACAACCAAAAAAATAATGTTCAATATCTCAAACACCAAACCAGCACAAACGTTCGTTTTTGCGGCACAAATCAGCACAAACGCAGCACAAGGTTGATATGGGGTTTAGAACATTATTAGTAAGAAGTAATGCAATACATTTGAGAGTAGTACAGTAATCTAATATTAGGTATAGCTAGTAAATAAATTACTTTTTAGAGTAACTTACTCAACACTGAGTATATTTTATATATTACAATCTATTATAATATGCTAATTTAGTGCTAAAGAACCATTTCATTATTATCAATGTAGAAAACAGTTGTGCTGCTTAATATTTTTGTGGAAACATTTTGTGATACGGGATTATTTGATGAATAGAGTTAATAAATAATTGTTGATAAATAAGTTTATTCGACATATATCTTTGCTGTCACTTTTGATAACTTTTTGATGTTATTCTTTTCTGAATAAAATAAAATAATATATATATATATATTTAAATATCATCGGCCAACCAATCAAGCTTTGCATGATTAGAAGCAAGATCTTTTCTTATTATTAACTGTGTCCAACTAGTTTGTGGTCTCCAGTAGGCTACAGAATACTGTAAATGAATCAATAATATATCAATCCCATCCCCTTTGAGAAAAAAAAGACATTCACAAAACAAACATCAGCATTTTTTGCTTAAAAAGGTTAGCATTTGGTTTCGCCTGCAGGCCAGAATGAAACCTTATGTGCCAGGCGAGGTTACAGCCTGTGTGTACATGCCACTTCCCAGAGTGCCAGAGCAGGCAAGGGCCTGCTGAACAAACAAACCAACGCAACTCTATCAACAAACTTAACAGATACATGAAGGAACAGACACCAAACACGGCTCTTGTCTCACGTGCGCTCTCCTTGCACGCCTCCAGCCTCACATGCTCTGTCCCATGGTGGACACGGGCAGGGGACCCAAAACTAATCCCCAGAGATTGACAAATGCATCTTATGTGTACTGAACTTAACTGAACTCAAGTAAGGACATGACCTGTTGTGAAAAAATAAATAAAAATACAAGCCATTGATTACGTCTCATATGGCGTATTGTAAGTATTGCAGAACAAAGGGGCATGTAGTTGCACATGCTCAGGCTGCAGTAAAAGCTACATCTAAATAGATATGTAAAAGCTTCCTGAAAAACTTTAAGGACTTAATACACAATACAACAATAGTCAAAAGTCTTTTATGACAAGACAAAAGGTCAAAGGATTCATCTGCAGCCACAAAGCCACACTAGGTTCACTAGTGTAATGAGGGCTGGGTGGGAGGGACGGGTTAAGAGAGACTGAATGAGTGAGAGCAACTGAACAAAAGGATAAAGACAGGAGCAGAGTGCAGCGCCTGAGGCGGCAGGACCAAATTCCTGTTGTCTTAAATGAATGAGATGATAAGCTTCCCTGACATACACCAGCAAGAACTTTGCAGGGAAATGCCAATATCAAGTTCTTGTTAAAAGCAAAGACATAACAATACAATATGATAAACATGGGATTGATGGGTCTAATAAAGTGTCAATAATACAAGCTGACTTTGCTGTGAAAAGGACTTACTCAATATTATGGTTGGGCAGGTTTTTTTCCACCACATTTGGTTGCAACTTGCCAAGGTACTGTAAAACACCTCAAGCTGTTATAAAAAAAATGTTTGTGTTTAAATGCTGATGATAAAATTCCTTACGATTTTCGAATCCTTTTCATCCTTTTGGGGCAATTTAGCATTGACAAATAGCCCACATTATATGTCATCTTAAAGGGTTAGTTCACCCAAAAATGAAAATAATGTCATTAATGACTCACCCTCATGTCGTTCTAAGCCCGTAAGACCGCCGTTCATCTTCGGAACACAGTTTAAGATATTTTAGATTTAGTCCGAGAGCTTTCTGTCCCTCCATTGAAACTGTATATACAGTATACTGGCCATGTCCATAAAGGTAATAAAAAGATCATCAAAGTAGTCCATGTGACATCAGTGAGTTAGTTAGAAGTTTTTGAAGCATCGAAAATACTTTTTGGTCCAAAAATAAAACAAAATAAGACTTTATTCCGCATTGTATTCTCTCCCGGGTCTGTTGTGAATCTGCGTTCAGGACTCCGCAGTGACGCTGCTGACGGAAGACGCTGATGACGTGTTATCTGGTGCGCCCGAGCTTCGTTTACAGTCTGAGGGAGACGCACGCTATATTCAAGCTATTCTACATTGTTTGCGTGGATATCATTTTTTTAATGGTGCGTAAATGTGCATGTCGCGGATGAGACACTTTTACAGCGTGCGTTTCCCTCAGACTGTAAACGAAGCTCGGGCGCACCAGAAATACACGTCATCAGCGTCTTACGCCATCAGCGTAACTGTGAAGGATTGACAACAGACAAGGGAGAGAATACAATGCGGAATAAAGTCTTATTTTGTGTTATTTTTGGACCAAAAAGTATTTTCGATGCTTCAAAAACTTCTAACTAACCCACTGATGTCACATGGACTACTTTGATGATCTTTTTATTACCTTTATGGACATGGCCAGTATACTGTATATACAGTTTCAATGGAGGGACAGAATGCTCTCGGACTAAATCTAAAATATCTTAAACTGTGTTCCGAAGATGAACGGCGGTCTTACGGGCTTAGAACGACATGAGGGTGAGTCATTAATGACATTATTTTCATTTTTGGGTGAACTAACCCTTTAATCTATTTTTATTCACTGCCTCATTGTTTCAAACTTTTGGAAAAACATCTCAGAACTGGTTTAACATCACTGACCTCTGTCTTCAGTGGACTTTTTATAAGTTAATCATCTTTTTATCGCAAATGGGACATCGTCAATCATTGGTAGACATTCATCTTCATTTATGTGTCTCTGAACTGATCATGGTAAATTATTGTTCTTGGGTCATTTGTTCAACAGCTCTACACAAATTGCACCAGACGTGTTCACAAAAATAGGTCGAGGCAGACACTGAACTTGATGGTTTTTGGAACATTTTGGCATGGGATGACATTTAGTTGTCTTATTAAAGTCCTGAGTAAAAAAAAAAAAGATTAAATGAATTACTAATTACATACAAATTAATACAAATTAGTATTAATTACATACATCCACATATATTTACAAGGGTGAACATCAATTGTTTTAAAACGTTTTTATTAATTTTTTATTAAATGCAGAACAGAGTCTGCTGACAAAAAGAGAACAGGATTTGTAATAAAACAAGAATCAACATTGACTTCGCTCTTCAGAGATGGAGAGAACTGAGAGATTTTAAATTTTGTAAACGCGAGAAGAGATGCCGTTTATATTACTCAACAGGGTCCTCATTTATAAAGCTAGCATATGCCCAGATTTGATCTTAGAGTGTGTGTAAGATCAAATCCATGCCAGCATTTATATTTATAGAACATCAGCAGGGTCTGAGCAGAGGTAGGCCTACACACTTTACCTTGTGGCAGACAGTTGGAGAACGGCAGGTTTTTCAAAAATCTAAACAATTCTTGCCGGGCAGTGACCGTTCTTAAGTAAAGGTTTTGGACGTTGACTGTTGCTGAATTCAAGATCATTTGCGATTTATAAATTTCACTTCTGGAAGAGAGGCGTATTTTTTGTGCATAAGTTCGTTCTCTAAATCACATGTAGCTATAGGCTACGCACACTCTCATGAAAGTGCGTATGTATCTATACCACGAATGTTATTTCTCGTGCCATTTATACGCCAAAAATCGTTTTTGTGTGCATATGATTGTATTCGCTTTCATATGATACGCACTTTATGGTGTGTAATAAGCATGCACTCCCCACCCCTAATACTACCCAAGGGTTTTCAGTGCGTTGCATATGCACACAAAAATTAATTTTGGTGTATAAATGGCACGAGAAATAACATTCGTGGTAGGCTATAGATACGCACTTTTTATGAGATCGTGTTGGATCAATCGTGGGACGGTTTCTAAATAACATTTTATAATGAGTACCCAGGTGAGTAAGGTATTTTATTGCACATATAAACTGACAGCTCTAATAGAGTTGATTCTAAATCATTGTCTATTGTGATGGATCATTTTATTACGGTTGTTGTCATTGTGCTGGAATTTGTTTTCAAGGAAGTAGGAAATGGGTAAAGCTACAGTCATATCTTCAGCTAGTCAGCTTGAGATAATTTTCATCTAAACTGGAATATCTCTTAAGCCTGGTGAATGTTTTATAAAATTAGTACAATAAAATGCATGCAGTTTATTGTTAAAAAAACAATAGCCTATCTGTCTCCACTACTGCTGTCATTACTACTGAGCATTTTACAAAGCAATCGAGTGTTCTTATATAAAAGTGTTATTTTCATAATTTAAAGGTAGCTTTTAAGTCCAAGGTTTCTCTACAAAAAGCGATTGTTATTCCAACACGTGATACATGTTTTAAAATTGTAAGTTTGTTCATGCAGAACTTAACATTTTCAAGATTTCCCCTCATATTACATATAGTGATGCTAAGGTCTGATAAAAAAAACCCCAGTGAAGTTACACAAAGAGGAAGACTTGTTGTCTCCATCGAACCTGGTGACTTTTGACTTGCTAATAATCAGTTGATGACGTAATAGAGCAGAACGTATAGGCCATCCATCACTGCCAAAGCCACATCTAAGACCAACTGCATTTATTCTCAGGCACATAATCACCTCCGTGAAGCTGGCACCCCATAAAACGAAATAATCTCCAAAACTATGCCATTGGTTTGAGCTGCGTTTGTGCTGCGTTTTCCCTCAGTCTCTGTCAGTTCTCGTTAACGTTTGTGTTGGGGATTGCCCCACTGAATGCCGGTTCTTTAATGGGCTTAACCACTTCAGTACTCTGATCAGGGAGTAGGAGTCATCATATCTTTTCCACATTTATTTTGTGCAGGGTTTCACCATATAACATGTCAATTATGCATTTGAGGTAGTTTCTGCAATAAACAAATAAACAGAAGTAAATAACCAAATGTTAAACATACATGCTCACATACTGTTGTGATAAACAGTAGTCTACATGACAGATTAGACTATTTTAACAGCTCTCTCAAAGTGTGTTTAGCAGAATAAGAAAGCAAACAGAATATAACAGAATATATAAACAACCTAAGGTACATTATACAGCGACCTCATTATTGTATCAAATAATAATAAATCTATAATATCTTAGATGCATAACCCTAATTAAACGAGGTATTACCAATATTAGCAAAATAAGCCCCGATGCTAGCGGCACTTTCACGTGCGTTTCACATGACAAACTAATGTACATAAAGATCGCGAAACACCCGCGATTCAAGATTGCGAAATACCCGCGATTTACAGGCTTAGTGTTAAAGATAATCTTAACAGTATAAACATCCAGTATTAATAACATAAAGTCAGGAAATAAACTCACTTCTTCAATAACTTTTGTCCTGCACTCAGAGATGCTGCACGGGTGGAAATATGCGTCATATTCTGACAGCTCTGTATGCGTAACGGAGAACGCGCCACTTACGCCAAAACCGCATCCAATAAAATTGCGTACTACATACTATCCGTATGTATTAAGTATTCTACATAATAAACCCTGATAGAATACAGCAGTAGATAATACTTAAAGACAATGTAATGTAAAGAATTCACAACAGCCGCCCCCACATTTGAGCAGCAAATGTGCAATTTAAGAGAATTCTTTAAGGGTCTTTGTTGTCCTCTAAGGCTGGCAACAGAATAAGGCGCGCAACTGGCCTGGTGTACACCTTACCCTTGACAAGAACATCTGCTGTTCTCACACATCCATCCTTACTGACAACAGTCTTAACCACTTTACCAACAGGCCACTGAGCTCTGGGAAGTTGTGGATCAACTATCAAGACTACTGAGCCTACTGTCAGAGTGTCTGATGGTTTGTGCCACTTCTGGCGTGTCTGGAGCGTTGGTAAGTAGTTCCTTGTAAATTGAGTCCAGAATTGGTCCACAAGATTTTGACAATGGCGCCATCTGCGCCGCCCCATTTCTCCTGAAGCATACGCCACCTGTGGAAGCGACGCGTCCCGCCGCCCCATGAGGAGAAGGTTTGGTGTAATGGCGTCGAGGTCTGCAACGTCTGCTGAGACGTATCCGAGGGGTTTTGAATTTAGAATTCCCTCTACCTCTACTAAGACGGTAGACAGGACATCTTCAGAGATAGACTGACTTCCAACTGCCACTTGGAGAGCAGCTTTAATGGAGCGGATCTCTCGCTCCCAGACACCACCAAAATGAGGAGCATTAGGCGGATTGAACTTGAAGAGGATCTGATACTCGGCTAACTGCTCTTTTAATTGGGAGTCCATAGCTGCAAAGGCTTCTCGCAGTTCTCGATCGGCACCACGAAAGTTTGTGCCACAATCTGACCTGATCTCCTTTGGTCTGCCACGTCTGGCAATGAATCGCCGAAGAGCAAGCAAGAAAGCATCCACATCCATTGAGTTGAGAAGCTCTATGTGGACAGCTCTTGTGGTGAGACATTTGAAAATGACACCCCAACGTTTCTCAATCCTTCTGCCTATTTTGACATGATACGGGCCAAAACAGTCCACTCCTGTAGAATAAAATGGGGGACTGAGAAGCCTGAGCCGCTCTGGTGGCAAATCTGCCATTGGTGGTACTTTAGGCTGAGCTCGCCATCGTTGACAGGATGAACAGTTAAGCTGGTGGTGTTTAATCGCTTGACGTCCCCGCAAGATCCAGTATTGTCTCCGTATTTCTGCATACACTCTTTCTGTACCTGGGTGCAACAAGCGCTCGTCAAAGTCTTTAATGAGAAGCTTTGTTGCTGGATGCTGCGGATCTAACACTATCGGGTGAATTTGCTCAACATTCGGGCTTTCCAGTCTCCGTAATCGTCCTCCGACTCTTAGTACATTAGTCACTGGATCCCATTCTGGAGCAAGACACATTAGTCGACTGTGGTTTGGTATGAGTTTTTGTGCTTTGAGGGCTGTTATTTCCTCAGGAAAGCTCTGAACTTGACACTCTCTCAATAAGATCAATTCTGCTTCACGATGATCAATGAGCTGGGTGTTTGTTGAATCATCTGTCGCTCTTTGACATGATAGTCGAGTTGCCTCCACTAACTCCTTCCATGTGCTGAACTGAATGGCATGTGGAAGGGTTTGATCTGGTTGCGTAGTGGTTAGGCAGCAGATAGTGAGACTCTTCAGTTCAGGTAACTCTTCTGACCTTGTCTGTTCAGGTCTCTTTGGCCAGTGTTCGGAACTCAGTTTTAGAAATGGTGGTCCCTGACTCCAGCGACCAGGCACAGTAAAACTTAAGAGTGGTTTACCTCTTGTGATATCGTCCGCTGGGTTCTGCTGCGTGTCCACATACCGCCAAGCACTGCGCTCTGTCAACTCTTGTATTTCTGAGACTCGTGTTCCGACAAAGACTTTGAATCTACAAGAGTCTGACTGAAGCCACTCCAGCACAGTTGTAGAGTCTGTCCAGAGAGTTGTCTGCTGGATAGTGAGAGTGATCTCATCTTTCAAAAGCTTTGCTAGCTGTGCTCCCGCTAATGCTGCACATAGTTCCAAGCGAGGTATGGACTGTTGCCTCTTGGGAGCAACTCGCGATCTAGCAATAACGAAGGAAGTATGGATGACATCTTCTGTGTACTCAGCTAAGTAAGCTACTGCCCCATACGACCTCTCAGATGCATCGCAAAACACATGGAGGTCATACTTCCGTTGTACATCATTAGGAACTGATGAGTAACAGCGAGGAATGGTAATGGCACTAAGATGCTGTAACTCACTTTCCCATGTGTTCCAGGCAGCTTGAAGATCTGGGGGTAAGTTTGGGTCATCCCATTCTCTTTTTTTGGACCATAGCTGTTGAATGAGCACTTTTGCTCGTGTGGTGAAAGGCACAATGAACCCCAGTGGATCATACTGAGTTGCTAGCACTTGATAGGCTGTTCTCATGGTTAGTGTGGCATGTTCAATGGGACGATAGTGGTATCCTAATGTATCAGCAGCACAATTCCACCTGAGACCCAAAGTTGGCTCCATTGGATCAGTCCTGTTCTGCCCAAGCCATTGTTCTGCAGCCAAAGACCTTGCTTCCATGGGTAGATGTGATATCACTGATGGCTGGTTGCTGGCCCATTGTCTGAGGTCAAATCCACCATCTGACAGGAGATTGCGCAGTTGATTGCTTGTTAGCTTGGCCTCAGATGCGGTTGGAAAGCTTGCCAGATAGTTGTCCACATAAAAACTCTGTTGCACTGTTTGTAGAGCACCTGGATAACTCTCTTGGTTATTCCGAGCATGCTGTTGCACAGCAAAAATGGCACAACATGGGCTGCTGGTTGTACCAAATGGCAAGACCTGCCATTCATAAACGTCTGGGCAATTCTCACAGTGTAAATCTCGCCAGATGAAGCGGAGTAGAGGTCTGTCCTCAGGCAACAGGCGAACCTGATGGAACATTCCGCGAATGTCCGCACTTACAGCCACGTGGTGTTGCCTGAATCTCAAAAGGACCCCCAACAATGATGGGCCGAGTGTAGGCCCTGGCAGAAGATGATCATTCAGAGACAGACCTTGATACCTGAATGAGCAATTGAAGACCAGTCTTGGTTTATTATTGTGGCACACCAGGTGGTGGGGAATGTACCAAGCTTCCTCTGACTTGGTAACTTCTTCAGGTTGGAGCATGGTAACATAACCTGCCTTAATGAGCTTATTAATCTCACCAGAATATACAACAGCTTTCTCTGGGTCTCTCTGAAGTTTCCTCTCTGTGCTCCTCAGACTAGGCAGAACTGATTGCATCGTACTTTTGAGTTTTGGAGCACCAGGTCTGCGGAGCAGCGGGGTGGCATAACGTTGAACTTCTTCAACCTTAATCCTCTGCGTTTGGCATTCAAGAAGTTTAATTGCCTCTTGATCTTCCTTGGATCGAACCACCAGTTTCTCATTCCGATAAGGCAGGACATCAAGTTGCCATAACTTCTCAACATTACGACAGAGCAAGTCATTGGGACAAACAGTCGACATGAAAAGACACTGCTGCACTGAGTTGTGACTTGGTGTGCCCTCCTCAGCTCCTTGTAGGGCCCACCCCAGAGCTGTATGCACTGCAACTGGACCACCTTTAGGTCCTTGGCAGATTGGCCTATCCGCTGTGAGAAGATGGACATTGTCTGATCCAATCAGTACCAGTGGACGCACATTATAGAATGACTGTAACGGAAGCTCTCTGAGGTGACCGTACCGTTTCTGAAGTCTCTGCACTGGATATGATTGCTCTACCAGGTCCAGACCCGAAGAAGTGAAGGCCCCAAGTATCTGAAAGCGTCTCTTCGGTTCACTCTTTGAAGAGATTTCCAGGTTAACCTTGGACCCGGAAAGGTGAGTGATGTCGGATCTTACAGTGCGTAGAGCCAGTGTTTCAGGTTCACCTTCCAACTGAAGCTTGTGTACGGCTATTGGCAAGATCATGGTTCTCTGCGCTCCATCATCCAGTACAGCATAAGTCTCGACTGACCTGAACTTGCTGTGTAGCAACACTGGTACCACTTTGAGAAGCACTCTGCAGGTCGCACTAGCAGGGGTGAGGTAAATGCGACTCTCTGATGTGCTTGATGTACTTATTGTTGGATCATCACGGGCTATACGGTGAAGCACCTGGAGATGTATTCCACCACAGTCACTGCATGGCTTTTTAAGGTTACATATCTCAGGTACATGCAATCGTGCACATCGCCAGCATCGCTTTCCATCTGTAATCCATCTTTGTAGGTCAGCAACTGACTGCTCTTTGATGTTATCACAGCGGGTAATGTAATGCTCTTTACTGTTGCAAAAGAGGCAGTGTACCTTGAATGGTTTCTTCTGCTTGAGCTCTTTGGGACGGGAAGAAAACGCAGTCTCAGCAGAGGATGCACCATGATAAACAACTAGACTTGGTCCCTTTGTTTTATATGTGGGTTTCTCTTTCCCGACCCCTTGACGAGTTTCTCGTGCTGGTAGCGCTGTACTAACCGAATAGACAGTCTTTGCTGCTGTGCCTTGACTTGTAGCCATCCAGCGAAGTCCTGCAAATTATAGGGGTTAAGAGCTATGGAGTTGAGCTTTCCTTGTTGTTGAAGGAACTCAATGAAGCCATCCCGTAGATACTTTGGCAGTTTGCTGAGTAGGCGGTCTACATGTGAGCAGCAATTAAGCTCCATCCCTCTGGGTCCCTCTAGTGACAGCAGCATGCTGACCAGGAGATGAACTCGCAAAGCAAAGCTCTGAAAGCTGTGGTTATCATTGGGCCTGACATCTGGTGATGTGAGGATGGCTGCTATCTCACTCTGAGCCAGTTGATGTGGCTGACCATACTGTAATTGAAGTGCTTGCATAGCTGCCGAATATGGATATAGGTGATGCCGGCAAGACTGCGCGATCATCTGAGCTTCAGGCAGTTTAAGATGTTCCAACAGGACATGATATTTATATTTCTCTGTTAGTTCTGGGTAAGGCTCAAGCAAATTGTCCAATGCCAGCTTCATGTTAGCAAATTCTCTTTCACTGTCACTTGTGAAGTCTGGAATTTTAGGTTTAGGGGGGTTATACAATGTCCGTTGAGGTATATTACCACCCGGTGGAGCTGCAGTCTGTGCTGGTATCAGCTGTGGAGGAGCGACAACCGAAGCAGAATTCACTGAAGGGAGTAAACCAGGAATCATGTTTTGAGAGGGTAATGTTGACATAATTTTCTGATAAGGAGGGACATAACTGAATGAAGTAGATGCATTCACTGGCTGTATCTGCGAATGTGGTGCTGCAAGATAGCCGTACGGTGTCATGGGATGCTGATAAACTGGTACTGGCGAAATCAGCTGCTGCTCAAGGGGCTGGAATGATTGTTCAGCCTTATTAACTACAGTTTGTTCGTGAAGGGGCAGAAATCTGGCAGAATGAGATGGAACTGGCTCAGATAGTGGTGGTAGTAACAGATGAGAGACTGGAGATACTGTGCCAGAGGAGATAGGAGAATATATTAAACCTGTAGTTCTTGATTGGTTTGGATGGAGTGGAATGAATCCAAGGTTGCGACTCTCTACCTCTGCTCTAGGAACATCACCTGTCCTGTGTGACTTTTCCTCGTGTCTCACTGATGTACATACAGTAGCCTGTTTGCCGACATGTGACACCGTGTCATGTGTCTGTATAGGCGGAGGGCTTGATGAACTAAAAGGTGTCGGAGAAGACTGTGGTGCTGATGTAATAGCCTGTTTTGGTTCATTGTCTTCATTTTCCTCTTCTTCTCTCAAGAATGATTTGATGTGTTCCATCATCCCGTTTCGGCGGTGCTTGCGTTTCTTAAGCCGATCTAGTTTCCTGAGAAGATCGTCCATTTCGAATGTCTCTTCTTCCTCCTTCTCATTCATGGATTCCATGAGTTTCGACAATGAGTCCATACTCAATACGTCCGCTTGACTAGGACTGGGCGTGTCTCGATGTCCAGCTTGGCTGGAGGCTGCATCTGCTTGACTAGTATACACTGCGGCTGCTGCTCCTGTCTGCTCCTCTGACTCCCTCTGAACAGGACTGGAGGAAAGGGCAGGTCGGTGATGTAAGTCAAGGATGTAATCCTCAAGACGCTTGGGGGTCTGACGTCGACGTGACTGTCTTGCTTGAGCATCAGCATGGGGAAGTGATGCTGGTTTGTCCTCAGATGACATTCTGAAATAGTCAAGCTCCGGCTCGAAGGACCATTTGTTGGGGATTGCCCCACTGAATGCCGGTTCTTTAATGGGCTTAACCACTTCAGTACTCTGATCAGGGAGTAGGAGTCATCATATCTTTTCCACATTTATTTTGTGCAGGGTTTCACCATATAACATGTCAATTATGCATTTGAGGTAGTTTCTGCAATAAACAAATAAACAGAAGTAAATAACCAAATGTTAAACATACATGCTCACATACTGTTGTGATAAACAGTAGTCTACATGACAGATTAGACTATTTTAACAGCTCTCTCAAAGTGTGTTTAGCAGAATAAGAAAGCAAACAGAATATAACAGAATATATAAACAACCTAAGGTACATTATACAGCGACCTCATTATTGTATCAAATAATAATAAATCTATAATATCTTAGATGCATAACCCTAATTAAACGAGGTATTACCAATATTAGCAAAATAAGCCCCGATGCAGCGGCACTTTCACGTGCGTTTCACATGACAAACTAATGTACATAAAGATCGCGAAACACCCGCGATTCAAGATTGCGAAATACCCGCGATTTACAGGCTTAGTGTTAAAGATAATCTTAACAGTATAAACATCCAGTATTAATAACATAAAGTCAGGAAATAAACTCACTTCTTCAATAACTTTTGTCCTGCACTCAGAGATGCTGCACGGGTGGAAATATGCGTCATATTCTGACAGCTCTGTATGCGTAACGGAGAACGCGCCACTTACGCCAAAACCGCATCCAATAAAATTGCGTACTACATACTATCCGTATGTATTAAGTATTCTACATAATAAACCCTGATAGAATACAGCAGTAGATAATACTTAAAGACAATGTAATGTAAAGAATTCACAACAGTTTGGATGTGTGTTCCCCCTGTGTTCTTCCTAGTTCCAATGTGTTTGTTCATTAAAGTCTTCCTTCTAGTATCCTTCGTCGTGAGCATTTCTGAGTACCAAAGTCAAGTAACACTACCGATAAATCATGTTTTTTATAGGAGTCAGATTGCACAAATTCATACGAAATCACCAACTAGTACAATACTTATGAACTGCATGTTGTATCTTGCTAATACAGTGATTGTTACAAAAATGTATCCAAATAATTTAAAGCTGCAGTCCGTCGTTTTTCCTCTTTGTCGCCATCTCTGTTCGAAATCTGCAATTGCAGTTATTCGCGGAATTATTAACTGTGCGTGGGTAGTAAATCGGCATGAGACAGCGCGGATGAACACAATGTATTGAGGCTGCCGCGTCGCTGTGGATACTGTACTTTCATCAGCAATCTCAGAGTATACTTTTTGAAAGTGTCAACATTAGAATTTTCATCGAAAAATGTCATCTGAACAAGTAAGTAACATTCACTTTTGTTCTGACCAAATTCGTGGGGTGGGGGTAAGCATTGCAGTAGCTATATCATGCTGATTAAATCTAACGATTGCTTATATCACGTCAAAACGTGAAAAATATATTTTTTCTGTAGCCAATCTGAAGTCCGAAGTCTTTGTGTTTTACAACTGGTGAATCTCCAGTTGTCACTGGTGATTGTCGCTTTAAACTTTCGGGATCCGCCATACCAAGTGCTAAGCTAAATCTCCACCATCATCCACACACGCTAGCCGGGGACTCCTTCTCTATGTGTACAGAAGTGACGTAATGACGCAAAGACATGCTCGAAATTCCCGCGGAAATCCACCAGTACCACTGGAATTAAAATCATTATTACAAGCTTACCGTTTTGAATCGAGGTAAGGCAAGCAGATCGTTTTGAACACTGGCTGGTTACGTTTTTTTTCAAAAATGTCTTTTTTGATATTTTTAAACACAAAAAAGTGCCGGACTGCAGCTTTAATTAGAACAGGGACAAAAAAAAAAAGATTAAATAATGCTAGTAAAAATATTTATGGACTATAAATATGGAAAACGGATAGCCAAAATGTAACTGAAAGGTGTATTGCTCACTATTCAATTATTGTTAGAACTATAGAATTGTTCTATGAAAGCAATATCACATTTGGAGTAATGCTGATTTTCAGAAACAACTTAAATGTGCAAAATCATCAAATTGATGATAATTAGATTGCTTTAGATCAGTGGTTCTCAACTGGTTTAGCCATGGGATCCTAATTTTCCCATGGTCATTAAGCGGTGACCCATTTTTTTTAGGACTTTTTAAACAAGCAAATGTATTTCTAAAAAATGGTTGAAACGCAAACAAGTACCACCCCATGTTACTTAACATACACATAAATTGTGGGAATATCACTATCAAAAGTCATATCCTACCTCAAAAATTGATATTTTTTTTAAAAATAGCACAGTGAAAATAAAGTGGTATTTTGTAGTAGGCCTATAGTGACGGAAAATACAGTTACCTTACCATGATAAATACACAATACTAACATGAACTGTAAATAAAACATATGGACACTGATCCTGATAGACGGAACATTGTACCAGCATGCAAATCCTTCCCAGATAAAAAAGGACGTAAGTTACCAGTTAGATAAATGACTGCTACTTTTTGCTAATTTCATGACTTAGCTAATTGACAAGTTAAGTAGGCCTACTGAAAGCAAAGTTCGTTTTCAGAGGTACAAGACACTCTCATTTATATCATGAATAATGACAGACATATGGCTTAGATTGACAACATCTCACCTGACAGCAGATACTGAATCAGCATAACGCGTTTTTCTCACACTCTTTACTAAGCGCTCGTGCACGTCTTTCAAAATAAAAGTCTCGAATCAGAAAAAACATTTAGAATTACGTTTTGTTGTTGTTTCTTTGACTCTCCTACCCACCAGATGAGAAACACTGCTTACATGATATTCAGCTTTTAGACTAACTAACATAAATTTATCTTGAATTAGCATCGCTTAGCATGTCAATGTGACCTTGTGTTTTTGAGCGTCTATTGCAGCGCAAAAGAGCATATGAATTGGGTTGGCTAATAAATAAATCACCACAACGGATAACTTTCATGGCAATTAATCATCCCCAATTTCTCCATCGTGTTACTGTCTACATTTCCACTGATAACATCTGTATGGTTTACTGTAATGGAAGAACACTCTTTTGTCACTCCTGACTCCTTCCTTCCCCCTGCCTGTCTTACCAACTGCTTGCATGAACTAAATACCTGGTTTTCTGCAAATTTCCTCAAACTAAATAGCAATAAGACTGAAATCCATCTCATTGGAACTAATTCTACTCTCTCTAAGTCCAGCAGTTTCTCTCTATCCATCGACGGTTCATCCATTTCTCCTTCCCATCAGGTTAGGAACTTGGGGGTCATCTTCGACAGCACCCTTTCATTTCAGGCTCACATTAATAACATTTCCAGGTCTTGTTATTTTCACCTCCGTGATATTGCTCGCCTCCGTCCATTTCTCACTCCGCACAGCTCTGCTATTCTTGTTCATTCGCTTGTCACCTCCCGCTTTGATTATTGTAATTCCCTATTATCTGGTTTACCACATAAATCTCTTCATAAACTTCAGTTGATTCAAAATTCTGCAGCCCGTATCATAACCCGGACTTCATCTATGCAACATATCACCCCATTACTACACCAGCTACATTGGCTTCCTATCAAATTCCGAATTGATTTTAAAATTCTCCTCCTTACATACAAATGTCTTCATAACCTTGCTCCGCCTTATCATTCTGACCTAGCTTTACACCCCTTCTAGAACTCTCCGTTCTTCTTCACTAGGTCTCCTCCATGCACCTCCTGCTCGCCTAATCACCATGGGTCACAGGGCTTTTAGCCGTGTTTCTCCACATCTTTGGAATTCTCTCCCAGTCAACATCTGTAATTCAGATTCCTTAGCCCAATTTAAAGTCAAACTTAAAACCCACTTATTCAGAACTGCTTATCTTCCTTGATTAACTTTGTGCACTCAAGTCTAGCACTTTTATTATTGTTTTTATTGATATTGTGTTTATTGACATGTTATGATTGCTGCTTCTCGTTGTAAGGTGACCTTGAGTGTTTTGAAAGGCGCCTCAAATAAAATGCATTATTATTATTATTATTTTGTCATTACACAAAGACCACCAAAGGCTCTGCTGGAATTCAAAGCAGGAAGAGCAGCACAGAACACACAGTGTCCGTATCCTGGAACGGCCCCTACAAGCCCCTCAGCAGATAATGGCTAATTCTGCTCTCAATCTGCTTGTAAATGCTGCTATGTAAATGTCCCCTGAAACATGCAAGGTCAAAACAGGTTCAGCCTTTGATCACGCGCCAATGTAAAGCACAGTACAGACAGGGGCCGTCCGAAAAAATCTATCCGAGCATGGTCACAGACCTCCGTGAAGTTGGCACCCCATAAAACGAAATAATCTCCAAAACTATGCCATTGGTTTGTGCTGATTTGTGCCGCAAAAACGAACGTTTGTGCTGGTTTGTTGTTTGAGATATTGATCATTATTTTTTTGGTTGTGTTAAGTCACTTTCCACCCCATGTTGTTCAAATCGCTCCAAACCGGCACCATTCGTTTGTGCTCAGTTTGTGCTGGTTTGTGCCGTTAAAACAAACATTGTATCTATTTTCCTTTCGAAGATATAACAAATTTATCTCGGGAGCTGTGACGTCACTCTCCACCCCATTTCGTCTAAATCGCACAAAAACTGCGTCGTTCGTTTGTGCTCGGTTTGTGCCGATTTGTGCCGTTAAAATTTACATTGTATCTCTATCCCCTCCTTTAGAAATAACAAATATAATTCGGGGCAGTGACGTCACTCTCCACCACACCTCATCTAAATCGCACCAAACCGGTGTCGTTTGTTTGTGCTCGATTTGTGCCGGTTTGTGCCGTTGAAAGAAACATTGCAATTACGATCCCCTCTTAAAGATAAAAAGCTACGTTTTAAGTAGACTACAGTTACATAACTGTACACCCCATCGTTGGAAACTGTGCCGCTCATTTGTGCTCGATTTGTGCCGGTTTGTGCCGTTACGATGAACATTGTATCTTTTCCCCCTCCCTAGAAATAACACTTTGGATTCGGGACAGTGACGTCACTCTCCATCCCATGCCGTCCAAATCGCCCCAAACTAGTGTCTTGTGTTTGTGCTCGATTTGTGCTGTTTTGTGCCGTAGAAAGAACCATCATAAATGATTCCATTCTTTAGACATCGCTCACAAAATCTTTGGAGGAGTAGGCTACTGACGCCCAACGCAAAACGTCGTCAAAATATGCTCAATCGTTTGTGGTCCGTTTGTGCAGTAAAAAGTTTAGTTTGAGCTGCTTCGGTTCTTCAAATATTAAAATAATATTTATAGGTCAATCTGAGGTCCCTCAGGCTCATGCTCCAAATTCACCCCAAATATTCTCTTTCGTTTGTGCTGGTTTGTGCCGGTAAAATTTTCGTTTGTGCTGCGTCGGGTTTTAAAATATTAGACACTGAACGAGAGAGAATTATATATATTACATTCTAATATGCTGATGTTATGAATTTGATGCGCAAGAAACAATTTTCGATTACAGCCAATGCCATGACCGCTTCTTTCTTCTTCCATTCATAGAGATAAGGAAATTAACCCACTTCTTCTTTGATTATGGCGGGGAGGGGAAATTACGTATTCATGATAGAGCAACCTCATGCAAAATAATTTGCTCTAGTCATAATGACGTTTGAGATATCTTTAACTTTCATTCTGCCTAGTCAAAACTGAATTACAGATATCTGCAATTGTCATTTAAGATGTGTGACGAGTTGAATGTCGTTTTCAATGACGTCATTGCAGATATCTGTAATTCAGTTTTGCTAGGCAAAACTGAATTACAGATATCTCTATCTGTCGTTTCGACTAGTCACAATTACGTTACAGATATCTTAAATGATAATACAAACTATCCAAAATATAATTACGACTTGTCAGAAAGACGTTGTTGATATCTACAATGTTAATTCCGGATCGTCAAACTTAGCTTTTAAATGTTAAAAGGGCTTGCCATACCGGTTTGGTGCGATTTAGATGAGGTGGGGTGGAGAGTGACGTCACTGCCCCGAATTATATTTGTTATTTCTAAAGGAGGGGATAGAGATACAATGTAAATTTTAACGGCACAAACCGAGCACAAACGACCGACGCAGTTTTTGTGCGATTTAGACGAAATGGGGTGGAGAGTGACGTCACAGCTCCCGAGATAAATTTGTTATATCTTCGAAAGGAAAATAGATACAATGTTTGTTTTAACGGCACAAACCAGCACAAACTGAGCACAAACGAATGGTGCCGGTTTGGAGCGATTTGAACAACATGGGGTGGAAAGTGACTTAACACAACCAAAAAAATAATGATCAATATCTCAAACAACAAACCAGCACAAACGTTCGTTTTTGCGGCACAAATCAGCACAAACCAATGGCATAGTTTTGGAGATTATTTCGTTTTATGGGGTGCCAACTTCACGGAGGTCACAGAATCGTATGATGACTTCAGAGCATCATCTCAGCGGGATGAAGTGAAGGCACTGCAGAAATGAACGGCCCTGCTGGCCAGTTTACAAACACTTTTAGCCATTTTCTGCGGAATGAGTTATGGAAATAGAGCAACCTTTCGAAATTCATTTCAGTTACCTACCGTAATAAGTTTAACATAAAAGCTGTTTCCTTTTGAGCAAACACAGAAGAACCTAGCATGCATCAGGCCAAAAGCAATGTTGAGCCTTTGCACTTTCTTTGTAGCTATATTTTTGCCAAGAAAATGTAAATAAAAAAGCTGTAGTTACCAAAAAATATAATTTACAGCATTCCAACTTACTGTAAATATGCATCATAACATAACCTGCATTAAATAAAGTTGCCATATTTTTCAGTTCTGAGAATGTTTTCTAGCAAACTAGACTAACAAACCGGTGTAATGTTTGTGTGTGTGTGTGTGGTGAACCCTCATAACAATTTTAATTTCAAGTTCAATAAACAGGCATTGCATAATCATTTTTTAAAAATCATTAACTTATCTTATACGAAACGATATCCTTAGATGGAAATGTGCCAAACAGATATCACTGAAACTTGCTCCTGTGGTGATATATTTTCACCTGTTCTGGTGACTAATGTTTTGTAAAGTAGACCTTTATTTGTTCATGGGAAGGAGTCGTCGATCTGATAAACTTGATCTGATCTTTGCAGCAGTATTGACGCATGCAGTCTTGAAATGGCATCATTTCTTTCATCTATCAGTAGAGCGTCAGTCAAGTGTCATTTTCAGTGTATTTTTAAACCACAACTAAACCAGTCATTTAAATCAAGGATTCGCGTACTTGTTATAAATACGTAGAGCTATAACACTGTGATTAAGCATTAACCCAATAAACGTACTGAACAGCTAACCATTTCAGAAAAATATCAACTTTGCAGTCTCTGTTTTAATGGGCCTAAACGGTGACACACTTCCTCTTTTGAGAATAAACAGCAAATGGTTTCTTGCCAGGGATTTTTTTAAAAGCTTATCTTAGTCAAACATAGCTTTCTGTAAAAGGACGGGTCCAGTTCTTCCAAGGAACATGTTCCTGGAATTCCCTTATTCTTCATTTAATCAGAACGGGTCAGTTTAATATCTCCCCTTTATAAAACACACACACACACACACACACACACACACACACACACACACACACACACACACACTAGATTATACATAATGTCCAAGAAAAGCACACTGAATATTCAGAGTAGTGGTCAACCGATTTCTTCATCTTTCTGAATGTGTGCACATGGCAATATGAGTTGAATAAGTTATTTTCTGACTTATACTGCTGCAAGTGTGGGCTTGTGCTAACAATGTATACAAGATTAGGTGACAAGATTAATTGTAGCTCCAACGTTATTGTTCGTGGATCCATAAGTTTGTCAGGAATGTGGCACGCAGATTATCGATACGCATCCATGCTTTCAACCATCTTTCTCAGACAGTTCTAAACTCAGATACTTCTAGGGAATTCTTTCACAATATAAAGAAGTAGAAAAAGACCACCTGTCCCGCACCATTATCCATTATCAGGGCTTGAATCAGGTGTTACTTGATATATTAGGAACTTATGGACAAAATAGATGTGAGATTAGGTTCCCTGTACAATGATTGAAAGCAAAGCACAAAACCCCATTTAATGCAACATTGAATTGAAGATGTGTCACCGTGTTATGCATCAACCATATTACTATATATATATATAAAATAAAAATAAATCGGTCTTTCATTACTAGGCTAAATTATGTTCTAGAAGGGGATAAGCTTAAAATGTTATCTCTGGTGTTATTGGTTTAAATAGTAGCATATAATAGAAAAAACTACAATAAAAATAACAAATATTATCTTTTAATTATGTTTATAAGCACTTTGCCTTATTACCTTAAAATACCTGTATGGGACATGAATACAGTTTGCAAACTATATCCTAATATATATTTATATTGATTTAGATTAAGAAGGCACAATATAATTTATTAACGTTGGATGTTTTGAATCCTATATCATAGATTATTAGATGATATTTAACAAAAGACACAAAGGTGGCAACAAGAGGCGGATTATACTGTGGCGTCTGCAGGGCAGTGCAGCACTGCCACCTAGTGTTGATACAGCGAAACAAAGCGCTGCGTTGAATTAATAATTCGAAATCAATGTGTTTTTTTGTTACATAAATCTTATTAGTTACAATAGCTGTAACTAAACCATCATACGATGATTCATGTCTACTGGGACTTAAAATGCACCAATTAATGTGGATTAATCTGCGAAACACAGACTAATATTCAGATTGGTGCAAAGTCTTATTCCTTCTATTTTCCATCTTTTTTTCTCTTGCTATGACTCAATATGTGCCAACATCGTCAGATTTAAAAAAGTGTAGGCTATACTATTAATTATAAATATTTATTATAAAAAAAAAAAAAAAATCACAAATCTATCATTAAAGTGATTCGAGAATTAATTGAGAGGTGAATAACATGCACAAATTAATGTACAGTAGCCTAAATGCCAGATGTCAATATGGATTTATAAGGTGAATGCATTTAACAAATAGTAGCGGCACCTGGGTCTTAGCGCTAGTTTATGATCAACATTTTGTAAGCTTTATATTTTAATATCGCTGAACAACACATCAGACACACTTGTGGCAGAATTGTAATGTCCTTGCGTTATTCAGCCTGAGGGTGGCGCTCTAATGATGATTGACAGACTTTAATACATTCAACAATTAACTGCCTAGTAGTAGGCTATTTATTGCCTCCGAATGTAGTTTTAGAATATTGCAAGTTGTGAAGGAATTCCAGTGAGGAAAACAAAGGCATGTCTATTCTCAGAACAAACATAAAACAAACACAACAGAACTAGCCTACTGTAACTAGTAGGGCTAGGCATGGGCTATTCACATAAGCACTTTTTAAGGATTTAACACTTTCAATAAATTGATATAGGCTATGCTAGCTACTTGGCTACTCCCTCCACATGGGAAGAACAGACATGTCAACTTGTTACTGACCAGATCGAGGGTTGTTGTTCCAAAAGACGCTAAGAAAAGCGGGGATTAAACTCAAAAACCCGACTTGAATAAACCTAACAAATAAGTTGGGGCTAAAGCGGTTTCATAAAAGGTCATTCAAGTTCACGCAATCCCAATAATTTGATACAGGTTTATCTAGTCTAGATAACTGCGTGTGCACGCGTTTCTTAAGCATCCAAATCGATCAAATCGATCCACCATCGACGAACATCATATATTTTGTGCTGTTTTATGCGTTTGAGACATTGTGTTGGCAAAACTTACATTTCACAGGAATATTCTCCATCTGTAAATCTTAGAAAGTCGTGCAAATATTTCCATTTTGCTCCAAAACTTCACATTGAACGAGCGCTGCTGCGCGCATGCGCGCCAAACAGGAGCGTAATAATTCTGACTAACATTTTGCTTGGAAAATTAATAGGCTATGCGATATTGTATAACACCAGAAATATCTTCTAATTATAATAATTTATCTTTAGGATGTTGGATAAGTTGCAGTGAACGCTCATTACACTCATATTTTATAGGCTACTTAAAATAATACTAAAAAATGTAACAGAAGTAGCCTAATTCAGGGAAGAATTTAAGAAACCAAATATAGCCTAATAAAGATACAAAATATGGTTTTGGGTTTAGGACCTAAGCTACTTAATAAAGATGACTTATGCTTATTTAGAATGCTGAGAATCACAGTTTTTAATGCAATAATTTATTTATTTATTTTTGGGGAGAAAGCAAGAATGTTTGGTTAGATTTAGTTTATACAGTACATTATGGAGAGGATAACATGAAATTAAGAGCAAAAGTATACATTTTGAAAAGATATGTGTGCAACTCTAAAATCAAAGAATATTCCATGAAATAAAGGAATACATATTAGCCTACATTAACCTTCCCTCCCTTTTAATTCTAGTTATTTGTTATTTTATTTATGTACTTATTTAATACGTCTTTAAAGGAACTGTCCATTTGTATAATTGTGTTAAATGTGTTTGAATTGAAAGACATAATAAAAGATAATATATATATATGCTAAAATATTTGTTGTTGCATTAGATGTGCCTTATATAGGCCTAGAATTTTAAACATACTATTAGAAATAACTGTAAAGGGACTATTGTAATGGGGTAAATCAAGTGTAGGCAAATAAAACAAAGCTCAGATTAATCTTACCAGTTAAAATGTAGTCTGTGCTTTTGTAATTAATTCTTTATTTTAAATGTTTTGTTTATTTTAGATTGTAATGTTCTAATGTTCTTCTAATAACCATAAAAATGTACAGCTGCCAAATAAAACCAGAGAGAAATGTATTCATAAATCTTTAAAACTATCTAACTAAATCTTGGGCACAAAACATTCAGCCAGTAAGAAAAGAAAAACTGTAAGATATATATATATATATTGTGTGTGTGTGTGTGTGTGTGTGTGTGTGTATATATATATTGTATACTATCAATTGTTTATGTAAAAAAAAAAACATATATATATATATAAAATATGGTAACAATGTTAACAAACATTTCATATACAATTTAACAAGTTTGTAGGTCTATATTATCCCATTTATCATTGTAGCCTTATTTAAGTTGATTTTTATATTTATTTTTGGACTGATAGTGGTTAATAAAGTCAAATAATGGCATGAGAGAGTGTCAGACATTGTGTTCCTATTGGTCAGTGTTAGAGGATCTGTGCAACATAGGCTTAGCCTGACAGTTAGCCTGCCCTGGACCAGGCTAGTTTCTCAGCAAGTTGCCAGAGTAACTGAGTTTGAACTATTTTAAGTTTGCTTTATGAAACAGAATCAACCGACAATAAGTCTGAGTAACCAAAATAAGCCTGGCTTCTCTAATCTTGTTTGATGGAACAACCCTCTGATGCAGACTAGCTGAAGCGGACTTGTGTGTGTGTGTATGTTTGTGTTTCGTCGGTAGATGTCAGTGTATTATTTAATATGGCACGCAGAGCCAAATGCCATCCAGCTCCACCTCTCTGGACGTCACGGGTTGAGTTTGTTTGACAGTCCAAACTTGGATGATGAAGACCCCACGCTGCTTTTCGATTATTAATAATGCAAATAATTTATTAATAATAATATAATAATAATAATTGTTTTACGATGCATACGTTTTTGGTCAGGGTGTGTATATTTGCCTCTGATTTATTAAAGTTATATTGCTTAATATTATTTAGAGGACGAAACAAATTGTTACAAAATTAGTTTATATAAGCCTCAGAAGATTTAGGCTATTTATTTATATTAGGCATATTCAATTTTCTTGGTTTTATTCCATTTTGTTCAACAGAACTGCACGAGTTAGAGTTACTCCACATGGGTTCACTGTTCTCGCAAGATAAAACTCAGGTGAGATACTTCGACTGCCCCGCCTCCTCCTCAAGTCGTGTAATGAAAACACATCGTCACTTACATAACACACCTGTTGAATGAGGAGTAGTAGCATCAGCCCACTCGACCATTTTATGTTTGTTATCATAGCGCTCTAGACACGTAGAACGTTCTAGTCAGCTTTATAACCGGATAACATGGTGAGCACGATCCGTCAGGTAGAGGCCACCGGGCGAGATATGTTGCCTGAAGACACCGAACACCGCGACTATTCGTGCGACGGGTCACCGCTGCCAGCAGAAACTCCTTCGAATGGAAGTGGGGCGAATCTACGGATACCGACGCAGAAACCGTCAGAGGATAATACCACCAAGAAGAGCTGCCAAACAGGTGGATACAAAACATCTCCTGAACAATGTCCTGGAGAACTTTAATCATTGTGACCCTACTGGGTTTAAGTCTATCCAGCCTAAGCTGGTGTGCTCTGCTGGTCTTAGATGGGTTAATATGGGCTTATGGCCTAACGAGTATTTAGCAGCTCAAACCATCAACACTGTCTTAGATTGGTTTAAGATGTCATGTCACCATCATTTTAAAATAGGCCTATCTAATAAATATTATATATTTATATATTTAATTTATATATATATATATATATATATATATATATATATATATATATATATATATATATATATTTAATAACTTTTTAAAACAAATTATTATTGTTATTCTCCAGTTGCCTGTTTTTATGCTGTTCATAAAAGTAAGTATACTATCGGAAGTCATTATGGAAGTTATATGTGGGCTACTATTATACCGATGCGTTTCGTATAGCTTATACAGTTAACATGATCATAAATGAATTCCTGGCTGAATTTTGAAATGGGTTTGTGTGCTGTTAGATCACATTAGGTATGTCCCATTCCAGAATGACATTTCAGAAATATAGCCCAAGCCCACTCCTTCGCTAATAGTCCTGTATTCCTTTAGGACCAAAAAAACTCAAGTCCACGTCTGAAAAGAAATACCTCGGAGTTAGAGTGAAAATGCCAGTACGGGACATTCTCAGAAATATACGGATTGCCAATGGTATTGACCATAAAGATCTGCAGGTATGATTTTGTTTCTTCTTCTATTTATTTACAATCACATTGAGGCATGTTGATCATGGTCTGACTGTATTATTATTTTTTTAGGGGAAAAAATCTAAGGGATCTAAAGGTAAGGTTGAAATATGTGATATGATATGTAAATGTTAGCATGATCATTTTAACCTCATTACGGTTCTAATTAGAAATGTCTTTGGTACAAAGGGGATAAGAAACGAGTTTCCACTGGTGGAAACCGGAGACATTTTCTGGTGAGTGACGTCTGTCAGAACTATAGCTCCTTTTTTTTTTTTTTTGGAAACGTCTTTGGATTGGTTGCCTGGTACATAGACTGGTTGTGAGAATTTTTTTGTCGGTTACAGAAGAAACATCAAACAAAAGGTCTGGAAGAGCTTGCTATTATAGTAGAAGTGTTGGAGGAGGATCTTAAGACCTGTCAGTCATACAGATCACCAAACAAAACCCATTCAGCTTCATTCTCTTCAGAGTTCTGGGTTGAAGAAGCATCTCAACATGGTTTGATGAACGCATATGGTCAGGAGAATGAGATGCCTCTATCTCCAAGCTACTCTGTACCCTCTGAAACCTCGCCTCCCCATTCTGTGTGCAGCTCTTATCCGTCCCCAACTTACAGCCAGGGTGCCGATGTCTTTGGGAATCAGGAAGAATATAGCAGTTATGAGTCAGATAAGTACAGGTATGATGATCTAAATGGAATGAGCTGCTCTGCTGCAAACTCATGCGAATACCAAGTGCCCTCCCCACAAGAATCATTCCATGGAAGTCCCAACCCAGAAATCTGGAAGGTCTCTCCACAAAATATGAAGTGTCCACCATGGCCACAATCTCAGCAGGAGGAGTGGTGCGGTATGAGCTTCTTCAGTACTCAAATGCAAAGAGAGGAGAATCTGCTGAAGGAGATATCTGACCAAGAGCTTCTTGCTGTCGACGAAAACGGAAGAACGTAAGATCATTTTACTTTTCAAAAACTCACTGAAGCCATTGCAGATGGTTTCTTCATGCAGATTCTAATGTGCAATCTTTCAAAGTACGGGTGTAATTTATAAAAAATGAAGAAAGTGCGTAGTTTCTGAAAATAATCTTCAAGTTGCAAGGGTACTTTTGTAGTGCCACCTTTATCATTTGAAACTTTTTATGAAATACTGAAAGAACGAAATTGGGTCACCCATCGTCGTTGTCACGTTCAATAAGTGGCTGCATTAGTTTTCCGCTCACAACTTTATGACAAACCCCATTATTAACTCCTCAAGCAGGGTAGAATAAAAAAGATTAATGGCTCGCATAGGAACCCGGTTGAAATTCGAAGCATTTCGGCACCAACAAAAATGGCACAGAGGGTCTTCAAACAAGCCCTCTCTCTCGCGCACAGAATTCATTGGAATGGTTATTGACATGACCGTACACACAAACCTGACAAACATCTTGAAAGACTACATCAGTTGAAATGACAGCTATGTCATACTCATTAAAAGATGATTCATGTTTTACCTTTCCGTGGAATTGGCCAATAGAACTCCACCCATTGAACGCAGCCTTTACAATTAATAATAGCTTTTCCCTGACACTGAAAAGTGAAGAGATCATGCAATGGAAAGTGACTGTTTTCATGCTTTCTCCACAGTCTTTTACACAGAGTTGTTGAGGAGGGAAAGAGATCCCTTGTGTATGTTATTGCCAGAAGGATGATGGCTCTGAAGAAACTAGATCTCAAAGATTCAGAGGGAAAGGTGACAAACAATCATACATGCATATTCTCTGAGTGTCAGTCACTCAACAAACACGCATAAATGTTGCATGGGCCTGTTTTCCTTCCTAGACTCCCCTTCATCTCGCTGCACAGAAGAATCAACACTTCATGGTGGCTGATTTGGTGTCACTTGGTGCAAATATCAATGCGAAGGACCGATATGGGAAGACGTGCCTCCATCTCAGTGCAGAGAATGGATATATTCGAGTCTTGGAGGTACATTTATGTGGTGCTGGAATGTTATCATACAGATCTCACTTCTACACATTCACTCATGCTGTAAATGGTTTTTTTGACAGGTCCTGAAAGGTTTAATGAGAATTGGCGTATATGTTAATTTGGAGGAAAGAGATGCAAACGGTATGTTCAGTTTCATGTATTTATGCTAATAATGTAATTGTGCGTTAGGGGACAAGTTATTAATTTCCATAAAAGTAATCCGGATTATTCGCATTTGCCAAATCTTTTATGAGGTTGTGTCGCAGTAAGCCTGTGGCTTCAACCTTAGAAAGAATCTTGTAGTACTAGTCACAAGCTTTGTCGTTTCATAACCCTGTTGTGAAAGAGGTGACTCATTTTTACTATGTTTTGTAATCAGAATTTACATTACAAAAGAAAGACTTTGAAGTAATGTGGTTTATTGGTTAAAGATATGGGCTAGTAGCTGAAAGGTTGTTGGCGTTGTAAAAATTGTGTGCAAATGAATCGATTTAAGAAAATGTACCAGTTATAAATATTTCTTAAATTGTGTGGACATACATTTTTGGCCAGGCTGTCATACAAAGAAATTAAGAACACATGCAAAAACAAGAGAGAACCAACAAAATATTAATAACTGATTATGTTGTAGTTAAAGCAAAATCCAGTCTTTAAAAAAAAAATAAAAAAAAATTGTCAGATAAACACCTTATCTGAGTTCATTGTTTTGTTCTTCCCTCATATTTAACATATATATATTATGTAGCGGATTAAACCATTAAAATATGTAACATATATATGATAAAACCATTAAAATATGTAACATATATACAGTCATGGCCAAAATTGTTGGCACCCCTGGTAAATATGATCAAAACTGGCTGTAAAAAATAAATCTCCATTGTTTATCCTTTTGATCTTTCATTCAAAAAATTGCCAAAATTCTAACCTTTCATTGAAGCAAGAGAATTGAAAGTGGGGCTAAATCACATTATGAAATAAATGTTTTTCTCCAAAACACGTTGGCCACAATTATTGGCACCCTTTCATTAAATACTTTTTGCAACCTCCTTTTGCTAAGATAACAGCTCTGAGTTTTCTCCTATAATGCCGGATGAGTTTGGAGAACACCTGACAAGAGATCAGAGACCATTCCTCCATACAGAATCTCTCCAGATCCTGCAGATTCCCAGATCCATGTTGGCGCTGCTTCTCTTCAGTTCAGCCCACTCATTTTCTATAGGGTTCAGGCCAGGGACTGGGATGGCCAGTGCAGATCTTGGTTTTGTGCTCAGTGACCCATTTTTGTTTTGATTTTGATATTTGTTTTTGGATCACTGTCCTGTTGGAAGATCCAAACATGGCCCGTTATAAGATTTCTAGCCCCGGCTGTTAGGTTTCGATTTTTTATCTGTTGGTATTTGATCCAATCCATGATGCCATGTATCTGAACAAGATGTCCAGGACCTCTGGCAGAAAATTAGGCCCACAGCAGTAAAGATACAGCAGAGTATTTCATTTTACACATGGGGTACTTTTTATCCCTGTGTGCACCAAACCCATCTTAAGTGTTTGCTGCCAAAAAAGCTATTTTTTTGGTTCCTCTGTCCATAGAACGTTTGAAAAGTACCTGACACTACTGGCACTTCAAACGGGACGGGTTCTATGGTCAGATGAAACAAAAAAATAGCTTTTTTGGCAGCAAACACTTAAGATGGGTTTGGTGCACACAGGGATAAAAAGTACCACATGTGTAAAATGAAATACTCTGCTGTATCTTTACTGCTGTGGGCCTAATTTTCTGCCAGAGGTCCTGGACATCTTGTTCAGATACATGGCATCATGGATTGGATCAAATACCAACAGATAAAAAATCAAAACCTAACAGCCGGGGCTAGAAATCTTATAACGGGCCATGTTTGGATCTTCCAACAGGACAGTGATCCAAAAACAAATATCAAAATAAAAATAAAAATGGGTCACTGAGCACAAAACCAAGATCTGCACTGGCCATCCCAGTCCCTGGCCTGAACCCTATAGAAAATGAGTGGGCTGAACTGAAGAGAAGAAGCACCAACATGGATCTGGGAATCTGCAGGATCTGGAGAGATTCTGTATGGAGGAATGGTCTCTGATCTCTTGTCAGGTGTTCTCCAAACTCATCCGGCATTATAGGAGAAAACTCAGAGCTGTTATCTTGGCAAAAGGAGGTTGCAAAAAGTATTTAATAAAAGGGTGCCAATAATTGTGGCCAACGTGTTAAGGAGAAAAACATTTATTTCATAATGTGATTTAGCCCCACTTTCAATTCTCTTGCTTCAATGAAAGGTTAGAATTTTGGCAATTTTTTGAATGAAAGATCAAAAGGATAAACAATGCAGATTTATTTTTTACAGCCAGTTTTGATCATATTTACCAGGGGTGCCAACAATTTTGGCCATGACTGTATATATATATATTACATATTTTAATGGTTTGATCATATATATGTTACATATTTTAATAGTTTAATCAAACTTGTAGGGTCATTAAAAATAATATCCCCCTCCCAGACAGCAGAAATAATATGGGTCAATAACACTTTTTGTCTATTAATTCATCCAGAAATACATGAAAACCTATTTGTTATACCTAGTTTGGCATAGTCTTTTATTATTATTCTCTTGAAAAAAAAATTTAAACAATGTGTGCGTGTCAGTTTGTATATAATTATTATCAATTAAATTATTCATTTAATAATTTTAATGACAAGGCAGGGTTAGTTCGGGTTGTAAAAAGTCACATCACGCATTATTAGATGGCCACTTCAGTATAGAGCACTTGAATGTCAGATGGAAAAACTGCAATGGCTAGTTCTTGCAGTTTACGTGACATGTTGTAGTTCTTGATCAAGTTGCCACACAAATTATGATATCTTTGGATCCTGGCCATGAGCTTTCACACATTGAAGTTGTTTTTGATCAAATCATATGCTCAATGGCTAATTGGAAGTGTATTTCTATAGCGTGTGAAGAGAACAGGGATTTATGGATGGCGTTTTGTTTGCAGGGCTCAGTGCGTTGCAATGTGCAGCGGTAGCTCTTAACCACACTGTGCGGGAACTGGAGCTGTACGAGTCTGCAGGCCATCTTAGACTGCACACTCTTCGCAAGGAGCAGATGATGGAAACGCTCGAGTGCCTCTTTCAAATGGAGTGCTTTACACATGCTCCGGTGAGAACGAGAGACGTACATGATTCAACATCCCCAACATAATTCACTTGCGTAGGGGTTTCATTCGTTTTCTTTCATCATAGAAACATCGCCTCAATACGATGAACAGTGTTGATTCCAAGCCGTGTGGGCAAGCATTCTTTCAGTCAAATAAAATCAAGGTGAGAGGCATGTTTAATATTAGATGACTGATGTGCTATGAGGACAGGAGTGTTTGAAATGGTGTTAACTGATGGTCTTAACCTGTTACATTGCACGAATATATCTGACATGTTTTGTTCACGCCACAAATTCCTAAAACCTGTGGTTATTGAATTGTTTTTCTTGTTTTTCAGGCCATCAACAACATGATTTAGAAGTGGTTTGGCTTATTCCCAGCTGCTTCTAGCAAGCGTTGTTTTCTCTGCCTGGCCACGCAGTACTGTTAACTGACGGTAAATGTTTTTGAGTGAATACAAGCTTTAACCTGCCAATGAAGACAATATGTACATGTGTATACACACACATATTTTAGTTATCAGTTCCTTTTTTGTTGTTGTTGTGGATAATGAGAACAGTCTTCAGGGCAAGGTAAAGCTATGTATTATGCAACCATAGGTTTTGTTAAGTGATACGGTGAAAAGTGAGGTGTATCGCTATGCAAAAACACAATGGTTGCCCATTAGCTGGTTTCTATGAAACTTCCACTGTTAGTTACATTTGAGTAGCAAAATGTTTTAAAAAGAAAAAAATGTGGAAAGACCTATGAGTCTGTCGAATGCCACAGTTCCTATTCACTCCAAGAGTAAATAGTTGTGATATTGAGGAGACTGCCATGACTACATATACTGGTGTACAATAGCAAAATGCAGAAGTTGTGCCAACAATGGAACCGGTTTTTTTTTTTTTTTTTTTACACTCAATTTTTCTGAATCAAGGAGACACAATTTTGATAGGGATGGCCCGATACCGATACTGAGCTCATGTACTCGTACTCGTAAAAGCGCCCCGATACCAACAACCGATACCAGGCAGCGTGTGTACAGTGTTTGTGTCCAGACAAAGAAGCACTGACAACAGAAAGTATAATGGGGATAAAAAAGAAGGCTGTCTATGAAGTAAATGTATCATATTAGTGAAATATTAAACAAAATATAGTAACGCCTATATAGCTGTGGTGCGCGAGCTGATAAGAGAAAAACGCGCAGTGGATTGAGCGCATCAGACGTCAGTGGAAAGTTTGTAGTTCAGTCGGATGTCAATGGCAAAGAAAGTAAAACGAGGCATGTAGCTTATTATTAACATTAACTGACCAGAGAGAGAGAGAGAGAGCGCTGTTGAATGCTCTGGATTGCTGATCGTTCACTCGGCACGTATAGCCTATTTGGATTAAAACCAAATCGTATATGTAAGTAAAACATGAACTGTTACCTTATTTATGTTTAACGACATTATTACAGGACATTTGCAGGTCAAGAAGTTACATGAACTTCAAACATCCAAAGCGCGCGCCCCGAAAACCATCGCCTCAGACAGCGCGCGAACACTGAGTGGAATTCTTTCACTATTGCGCTTGTACGGATGAATTCACACAAAACTATGTAAAAACGCCTGTCTTGGCGAGTATCCTAGTAAACAAAGTATATTATATGTCAAGTGAACGTAGACAGTATAATTCAAATGGGGTCCGTGCGTTCGGTCTTAAAGGGGCAGCAGTTGAATTAATCTGCTGCTGTGTTTTAATGTTAACCAGACAAAGGATTATCTCTTGACTAAATAGGCTACCTTTTTTTGTAACTTCACAAAAAGATCCATCTATATTTAATTTATACAATAATGAATATGCAGTGCATTAAATATATTTGATGAACAAATTAAGTTTACATTTAATACACAAATATGATTTGACATTCTTTTGGTTTCTCTACCAATACATTTAAAAATGACAAATGCATGAATTAAATTAATTGAAAATAAAAATACAGGTATCGGTTACCGTATCGGCGAGTTCCAAAAATGAAAGTATCGGTATCGGACTCGGCCTGGAAAAAGTGGTATCGGGCCATCCCTAAATTTTGATATAAAATGTATTTGTTGCATTTTGCTTTTGCACAACAGTATATGTCCATGTTTCCTGCTGGGTTTTATTCTCCATTTTGCAAAGTTGTTAGTGAATTCTGATGCATACTATTGTTCAATAAGAAAAGTCAGAAAAAATACGAGATATCAGCAAGGACGCCTTAAATTGATCAAAAGTGACAGTAAAAACTTTTATTTCAAAAAAAATTCAGCTCTTTAATTATCAGAGGGCAACTTAGGACAACTTTGAACTTTTTTTTTTGATACACTTTAAATGTTGACTACTGTTTCTTGAGCAGCAAATCGGCATATTGGGATGATTTCTGAAAGATCATGCGACACTGAAGATGCTGAAAATTCAGCTTTGTTATAGCCTATTAAATGGTAAATATATTCAAATTAGAGTAATTTCAAAATATTACAGTTTTACTGTATTTTTGATCAAATAAATGCTGCCATGGTGAGCATGAGACTTTTTTTCAAAAACATAAAAAAAAACACGATTATTTGAATTACAAGGTATATGTTAGTATTGGAGGTGAGAAGCTTTAAAAATATTCTTAATCAATTTTACAAAAAATTGCTCTTGTGTAAGCAAAAGCTGTCCATTTCTCAATGTTGTATTAATGATTAGCCAGTAATAGTCATGAGTGCGACCCTGATTTAAGCTTGGGATAGTTTACATTTTTGTCATTTACTTACCCTAAACTACAGTAACCTGTTCCAAAACTATGTGTCTTTCTTCTGAAGAATTTTGAAGAATGTTGGTAACAGACAGTTGATGGACCCCATTAGCTTCCATAGTATTTTTTTTCCTACTATTGAAGTAAATCGCTGCCATCAACTGTCTAATTACCAAGATTCTTCAAAATATATTTTTAGTTCAACAGAAGAAAGAAACTCATACAGCTTTTGAATAACATCAGGGTGAGTAAATGATGACCGATTTTTCATTTTTGGGTAAACTATCCCTTTAATAGCTGCTTCCTCTGTGATAGAATGAAAATTATTTGTTTTGGGCATTGGGTACTATAAGGTGTTTCCAACACCATTGTATTTAGCATATTTTTGTAATGGGTGCCGGTTATATTTAGCATATCTCAAACTGTTTTACATTATTAAACCTGCGCCATGTAACAGTTAATGTTACATGGGCACATAGAGGGGGATTTATATATTGCATGTATGTATATGACAAAGTGTACCGATTATTATATCTTTTTTTTTTTTACATATGGTTTTAAAAACAAAAAACACACATTATATATTAATGGGAGTGGGTATTCATTAGAAATTATAGCTGCAATTTTCTGTGAGAGATACTTTGATTATTCATTTGTGGTCATCTTTCCAAACTTCTTTTAATTACAAATACTTAGTTGCAATCAAACTAAGTTAATCGTAAAGTGTACCGATTATTATATCTTTTTTTTTATTTTACATATGGTTTTAAAAACAAAAAAGACATATGACATATTAATGGGAGTGGGTATACATTAGAAATTATAGCTGCAATTTTCTGTGAGAGATACTTTGATTATTCACTTGTGGTCATCTTTCCAAACTTCTTTTAATTATAAATACTTAGTTGCAATCAAACTAAGTTAATCGTATAGTGTGCACCCGGCTTTAGTCTGCTTTAAAGCCACTTGGTAGAAAATAATTCATCTTGGATTCAAATAGTAAGACTATGAATGCATTCATTTATAAGCTGAGCTGATGTGCCGCAACAACACGTTAATTCCTAGGCAGGCGGATGAGGCATGGATGAGGAGAAAGACAGCAAAGTTTTCGTAGTTTTTCCTTAAGTTTTGCTTGTCCCTCCTCGACTGACTATCCCCAAGCTGTCTTCCATGGCTGCTTAGGCCTAATCTTGCGAACTTCCCTAAGCACGTCCCCACTGCCATTTTAAAGTACATTTAACTTTGTCAAGTGGACTAGGGACGTTTATTCTTGAGGGAAGTTGGCTAGGGAAGGGCATACAAAATTGGACTTAAACGCAGACCTGGAGTGATCAAAGAACTCTTTGGAGTGACTCCCGTCCGCTCATGTTGTGACGAATGTCAAGTGACACGAATCTAATGTGACACAAAAGTGACATGAATTCCGAAATGATTAAAACATTTTTTTATATATATATATATAAAAATGTAGCCTAGTTATTTTGCCTTTACATTTGTATTTTCAAGATTCCAGCACTTGATTGTGTCTGCCTTTTGTTGTTTATTTGTTAAAATAGTTCATTTGATGTCTGTTTTGCTTGTAAATTTGTCTGATTTCAATTAAAAAATGATGTGTGTATATATAAAAGAAAACGTTCAGACTGAGGTCACATTGTAAGACCCACATCAGATTCCACTTGTTTTGTGCTGTTCACTGTTATGAAAAAAACAACAAAAAGCAGATCTGAGTCGCATTTGATTTGGGACACTTTTGCCTGCAGTCTGGACGTAGCCAAATTGTCAATGATTTGTGGAAACAAAAGTTGTTTGGCCATGTCTGTGATTATCTATAATCATGCATATATAGAAGAGATTGATGTATTATTTGGTGTTTTTTTGCATTACTGTGGGAAGAGGCGTTTTCATAAACTTAAACTATGAGTTTTTGGACTCCCATCAGTCTTATCTTGAGCAGGTCTGTGCCAGAGGCATTATGGGGCAGGTTTGTACAGATGAGATACCAGTGTAATTATCTTGTTGCTTTGTTGTTTTCATCTTGACCCTGTTAGAGCAAGAGAGAGAGATAAAAAGTCTTATAAAAGACAGTCCCTGGACCTTTATTTTGGAAAATAATAATAAAGCTGTTATATTAGACTGCTGCTGTTTTTTGTGTTTTCATGCAAGTTTGTTGCAGTAACTTACATTTTTCTCCTTAGCTCGTTCATGAGAGTTCACAAGAGACTCCTGTTCTGAATTTTCCATTTAAGCTCACTGACTGGTTGATCCGGACACAGCTGGAGCGGAAGAGTTTCACTGAATTATGACTTTTAAGCGGTTGCGTGACTTTTATAAAGTTCAGACCATTTTAACAATATTTTATGTTGCTTTTGTATCCTTTTGGAGGCCTGAAAGTGGTGTTTTAGTATTATTTATACTGTTACATTTATTAATGTTTATATCTTTTATATTTTTTATATTTTCAGATTTGATTTAAGCTTACTTTTGTACTTTTGTAATTTTTAGATACCCCCCCCCCCAAATATTTCGTTGTATTTAATTTTTAGTTATTTTACATTTATTTCATTTAATTGCCAATGTAACATTTCTAATTTGATTTGAAGTTTAATGTTTTCATCAAATATTCATATATTTTATTTCATCTTTATATCAATTAACGGAAACTAATTTTTAATAGTTTTAGTTAACAATAACAATTCTGCTTTTAAAAGCTCCAGTAGGCTACCCATTCATTGTAAATGTAAAAAAGAGAAACCAGAACGAAGGTTTTTTTGTTTGTTTCACCGAAGATAAATGTACATTTTTGGAATGACATGATGGCAGAATGTTTTGACTTAACTATCCCTTGTTAAATGATAAGAATCACTTTTACTCGTGGCAATAGCAGCTTAGGCCTACTGTTGAAGGATGTGTCGGGTGGGGGTGTCTAAACACGCATGTGAAGCTCTTTGAAGAGGAGTTTCTTACATGCCTTCAAGCACAGTCAGCTGGAAGGTAAACAGACTGCTGAGTGAAATGCCCTTTGCCCTGAGGGCCACAAACGCCTATAAGCTTCTCACGCACACTCGTCTAGCCTGTCTTCAGAATCACTCTCTGGAGCTCTGAAAATAAAGACGGCAGGTGTGATCTGCAAAAGCCTACACTTGACTTTAGAGATTCCAGAAATTTCTAGTAAATCTTGAAAAAAAAAAAGTAACGAAGTAGGCCTAGCCTATATTTGCGTTACATTTAGCCTACTTGAGTATTTTTTTTTTTGTGGACTTTTAAGAGTAGGCCTAGCATATATTTAATGTGGGTAGCCTACTCGAGTAGGCCTAGGCCTACATTTCTAATGGAAAAAAAGTAGGCTACTATTATTTTGTTACGTTGGGCGACGTTCCTTTCGTTAGGCTAGGCTACTTTATTTTAATGCAATGTTGTTAAATGCGTAGTTTATTCCAAGCGCGCTGTAATTTTTTTCTGGGGCCTGAGCGATGCTCAATTCACAAATGAATCACTTTTGAGTCGATTCTGTTCAAATAGGCTACTTCATCAAACAAGTTGGCAGATCTGTCAATTTTCAGTTTCCTTCAAAGAACTGAATTGCCTGAAGCGGTTTCACAAGTTTTACAGGAAGGTTTAAGAACATCAAGAGCGTTTGATGAAGTGGCCGTGGACCTACAGCCTACAGTCAAGTAAAAACAAATATAGCAAATGCATATTGTTTGCCAGCAAAGATCTTAGTTGAACATCTTTGTATGCTGTCTGTGAATGAATGATTCCACAGGACGATACATTCGATTTCATTTCATTCAGGTAATACATTTTACAACCAAACAGATTATTTTTTGGACATATAGCCTGGCTACCCTTAATTTATACATGAAGCTACCATTGTTCACAGTTTATGAAATGAACGCCATCCCGCGGTAGTTTGTGTGTATTGCGCAGGCGTGCGAAATCGTCTTGAAAACGAATGCCTTTGCCTGCTTACACAGTAAACCAGTTTAAACTGCTTGCAGAAATATACATTTGATTACATTTCGGAGAACAGACGGAAGATGATCCGCCGATGTGCATTTGATCGTTGTGTTCTGATGTTCAGTAGCGGTCATGAGCGCGAGCACATGTTTTAACTCTTTCTTGCTGTGTCAATGGTAACTATTAAGATTATTACTTTTACTTTGAGTAAATATTTCTATAAGTACTTTTACTTGAGTACAGTTTTTGGATACTCTACCCACCTCTAATAATATAAAAATAATAATAATAATCCACCAATAGGCTAATAAAGGATTAGCAATCCACCGATTCTTTCTCTGAAAATATTTACACTCCATTTTTATAGATAGGCCTACAGATCACATTATCTTATTATTCAAAGATAATGTGTAAATATTGTTCCGCTAACTGTATGTTATGGTTTTTCACAATGCTTTGCATCTACAGATTTAAATAGCAAAAGATAGTCAAAATATCAATCAAAAATATGTTTGCAATTATTCATCTCTCTTTCTTTTTTGTATGATTATGTACCGAGACACCAATTAAGACACCCAACAACTAATAAATAATAAGATATTTATATATCATTTTGTACAGGATGATGTTTCGATCATCCTAGGCTGCGTAAAATAATTAAAAAGAAGATGATAAAGGGGTAGGCCTACAGTAAACTTGCCCCAACTAATCATATTCACACACACACTCTCTCTCTCTCTCTCTCTCTCTCTCTCTCTCTCTCTCTCTCTCTCTCTCTCTCTCTCTCTCTCTCTCTCTCTCTCTCTCTCTCTCTCTCTCTCTCTCTCTCTCTCTCTCTCTCTCTCACACACACACACCGACGTTTTATTTGGACTCTTGTTTGATTCCTGATTAGCTTTTGGATGTTATTAAACTAGTGATTTAGAATCCTGTTATTTGCGTGATATTAAATAAACGACCATGTTCAGATCAAATTTTAGGATCAATTTATTCAGAAATCCATGGTAAATAAAAAGGGTCACATGATTTTTCCCGTAACTGTTGCCTATGTTGTACAATTGTATACATACAGCCTAGATAGCAACAGAGACTGGGCCAGTTCTGGCGTACATTCGGCACTTATTGCTTCTGAGCGCTGTGATCTAGACTGAAAATAAACCGGCAAGGTTTCTCTCACTCACCAAACAGAACAGGAACCTCGTTGCCTGCCGACTCGTTTGCCTTTGATGCCATCGTGAGGCCACATCACACATTACAACCAGCTATGTTTTTCGCGCTTATGGGGAAATCATAATTATAATGGGTTATAATAATGACAAACTTGTTAAAAGAATACAGCGTTTCAGTTTGCTGTCAATTTTCTGCTAAAAAATAAATAAATAAAATAATAATAATAATAATTAATTGTAAGCACATTAGCCTGAATATTGAAAATGTAAATAATAATTAATAAAACCAGGCCTATTTAATGACAATAACAAATACATTTTTTTTAATAAAGCTATATATAGGCAACAATAATAAAGAGGAAAAGGTGGACTGCCGAATTTATCATCACATAGCATGTGATTTTATAAAATCCTTTATTCCAAAAGCTTTTCATACATGCTAAAGAAATGTAAATATGTTATTTCATCACCTTTAAAGTATACGTTTGTATTTTAAAAAGTATAAAATGTATTGAAAAACATGTTTTTGATCGTTTTCTAATGTATTTTCATCAATCATTAACAGATATTTGCCTTTAGCTAGGAAAAATTACTGAAATGTTTTATTTTCAGTGATGTTTATTTGCTGATATACTGTTCTTTTTCTGTGAGCATTCATCACCATAAATATTCATTTATATCAGCATGTGTAAACAAGCAAAATAATTTTTCATCACAATATTCATAAAATATTTAAGAATCATTTATTGACATTTTAATCAACCAAAAATAAGAATTACTGCACAATATAATTTGTATTTATGAATCAAGTGTCGGTAGATTCTGAAACACATTAGAACCTGCAGAAATAAATGCATTCAGATTTGCTACGCTTGTCGGTTTTCAGAGGCACAGTATACTACTGTAGTAATGTGCACCTGTTCAAAAATGTTGAAATCATTCAAATTCTTCAGAATTTTAAAGTCCTGTATCAAATGACAGTGATTGTTTTCCGCAAACCTGCATAAAAACAATCTATATCTCATACAGATTACACATTAATAATAAAAAAAAAAAAAACATTTTAAAAGCACTATGTTAATGAGAATAGAACAAATGGGCAAAATAAAAATTCTACATATTGTCATAATGCACAAAATCATTCATTTCTTATTTTGGGGGTCATGCAATAAATTGTAACCCAACATGCTTTTCGATGTATTAGACATGCATTCCATACCTGAGCCAAAAAAAATAAAATAAAAATCAGTCATTAATATACTATAAACCTTAGTTTAAAATATATTTTAAAGCAATTTAAATATCATTGCAAAAGCACTATTTCTCCTGTATTCTATATATAATTACATGAGATATTTCACAAATAAAGGAGAAATATAAGGAAATACATGAAATAATAAAGCAAAAAAAAAGGACAGACAACTAAAAATTAGTGACATTTTACATTGCAGTGCTTTGCATTATTACAATATTAGTAAGAATTCCGAGCATGTCGCTACATTATTACAATTTCTCATTATGTTGTGCTGTTGAGTAAGCATGATATTTCATGATAAATAAAGAACGGAGCAAGCCTGTACAGAATATCTTATTTTGTACACTAAAACAATGTAATGTCCCATGTGAAATTCATTCAAATCTTGATGGGTAGCTTTTCATTAAATATATCGCTGTAAATTCAAATACCAAGCAAGGTCATTAGAATGTATTCAAGGCTATCATCACAGTGCTTCAGATATTATGCTCTCAGTTTCATGAAACCATGCGGCTTTCGCTTTGGAAAAACAAAACCATTTTAATACATGAGCTCTTGTTTTTTTTTTCTTTTTCTTGAGGTTCACTAACTATTCGGAGCATAAAAACATGCTGTCAGAGCCTGGTATAAGTGAAATGCTGGTAAGAGACAGAAGTTTAGGCACTGGAATCCTCTTTTAAGCGCTGACTGCGAGCCTTGTAGACTTCAATCAGGAGATCTTTCACATACTGAATCTCTCTCTCTACAGATTCTGCTTTGTCCCGAAGTTCTCTGTTCCGCCCTTCCAAACCATGAAGCTCCTCCTCCAAACAGTCCTGCTCCGCCCTCTTACGCTGACGGTACCTATTGTTTTTATGGCAACATTTGTGGAATAAAATAGCAGGGTTCAGCTTTTCTGCTCGTATGATCCACAACAAAAAACATGCTTTCTAATTGATATAGCTCATGCAATATTCTAGCGCTTTCGTTTGACTAACTGACCAAGGCGACAACTTTATTATTATTTGTCCCCAGTTAAAATAAAATAAAAATGGCTACAGTACCTGTGGGCAGCAGACTTGTTCTGGTCTCTCTTCTTCTGCTTGCGTTCTCCATGGTTTCTCTCAAAAGAACCTACTTTAACATCTGGTTTAAACACACACTGACTTTCCCGTGACCTTTGTAGTGGCTTCTGGACAGGCAACTCCAAAGAGGACTCAACACTGTCACCGGACAGACATTCAAAGCTTTGATCCCCAAGGCATTCATGGTGCAAGTAGTCATTATTCTGGATATCGACAGCCCCAGTTCTGATTGGCTGATCGATTTCATTCATGTAGCCGTGATATGGCTCTAAATTGGCAGTAATCTGATGAAAGTAACACTCGGCTACTTCGGATTGTTTATACGGCGGACAGCTCTCGTTCTCGGCGCACTGCAAAACCGGCATGGCAATCCCGTCGTGGCCGAGCATCTTCATCCCGTGGCTCTGGCCCTCTCTCCTGTGGTGGGGCTCCAGGGACCCACCGAGATCATAACTTCTCATCATCTCCGCTCGGTAAAACACGTCTTCCGTGAAGCAACTTTTTTCTTCTTCCTTCAACAGTAAAGCACATTCTCGAACCTTCTTTGCGCTGCCGTGGTTCTTTGCGAAAGATTTGTCGACAGAGCACTGGTCAAAAGCCAACTCTGCGTAACCTGAATGAGTCCCTTTGAAAGTCCACGTTTCTTTCTCAAACACCTCCACGTCTTTACATCCGTTTGCTGATATTCTTTGGCTATTGCAGTGTGTCCGAATGTAGCTGTAGGGGCTGGGTCTAGACATTTTCGGTCGGCTCACAGAGCCCCCGCAGAAGCCCCGTAGGTCGAGCTCTCCAGTCCCCAGGGACACCAGCCTGGGATTTGTTTCAGGTTGGTTAACATTGTACGAAGCGCAGGGTAACTGATAGTATGACTGCGTTGCCATAGCTTGTAGGCTTTTGTCACACTTTTGCCATTTTTCCAATTTCAGAGGTGTTGATTCATACAGGTAATAATCCTCCAGTTGAGCCAGTTCTTCTTTAAGAAGAGTGGTCATAACCTCCAAGTCGGAGGGCATTTGGACGTCATGCTCCAGAGGTGAGGGTGGGATAGAGGAACCAGGAGAGGATTCTGTGGAAGCTGAGTTTGGGTAAGCGTCAAAAGTTTTTGTCATCCAATCTGTTGAGAAAAACAATTCAGCATTATTTCAACATACAGATGGAATATCTCAGCATATGCATGGTTGCAAATATAACACTGACTGAATTACGAATATCTATATATTCCTGTTAAACAATACATGCAAGTATAGCGATGAAACGATGCAAGTAGATGAAACGATGTGGATCACCAAAATATTTGCTTTACTTACTGTACGCCATTAACACATACGCTGCAGTGCGGTTCCCACCAACAATCGGACAAAATAAAAGTGCCGTACTGCTTACCAATTTAGTCCTCCGTCTGTGCAGACTCCTCCCTCCGCCTATGATTGGCCTTCGTTAGCCAGTAGGAAAGAGGGAGCTCTTAAGCCGGCTGTGCAAATGAGGGGAGTATTCCTGGGAATAATCAATGCCGCCACAATTTCGATTGAAATGGTGAATTGCGTACAACGCATGAGAATCGAAGAAATGCCTCATACAGGAAAGAGATGTGAAAAACTGAAACCTATATTAAAATATAGAAAAAAACATGTCAAATGCACTTGTTAATTCAGTTTTCCAAGTGTCAAAAAATTCAAAATAAAAACAAACTGAAACATTTCATGTTTTTCCAAATAAAAGGTGCACAGTTTCATAGACTGTCATGAAAATTATTAATGTAAAAAAATATTTAAGTTAAATTGACTGAATTGATAAGATAGAGAGCAATATTTCAGCATTATAAACATAATGAATATGAGCTTTTGCTAGAGCTCATTTAGTATGCTGTAATATGATGCCTCTAGTCAGGTTCAGTGCCAAATGTAAAACAGAGGCTAAAGTAAAGTCTTAAAATAATAATTTCAAAAGGATTTTTTTTTACAGTTTAAAATTCAAATGCATGTTATTCTGTAGATTATTAATTAATTTTAATTTTAAAATATAAAAGATATTATGATTTATAAATCCACTCAGAAACATCAAAAGGTCAAAAGTGCCTGGAAATAGAGCTTTACACAATATTGTTCAAAAAGAAGCTGGTGAGCAGTAGCCTACAGAAAATATGCAAACACCAAGTTAAGCAATTTCTGAATTTTTAAATGCAATTTCAAACAAAGCTATAACAAATGTCATGATGAAAACTCATCTCTATAGATTTCTGCAGGTTATTCTCTAGTTCAGAAACTCTGAAAACTAGTTAAACTGAGATATACACTGTCACAGGAAGTTGTAGCTCATATAAAAGTCTGAATGGAAGTTGACACTTACTCCATCGTGTTGGGGTGGTCAGGTCTGAATAGCTTCTGTGAGCGCAGGAAACCGCAGTGGAGGAGCTCACGTTTTCAATTTAGCAGAACATTGTCTCACTCTTCTTCATTTGATGTCGAGACTGATCGGTTACGCGATAAATCGTTCAAAAGTTTTGGAGAACAGAGGAGTATCACGTCAAACCAAACAGTAACCGCTTCACACGAGTTTGTATCCATCCGCCGCCTCGCCCCTCAGCGTAGAGTCCAATTCGAATTCAACGGGACAAAGTTCAATCCGAACTTCAGCCTCGAGTCCACAAATCAGTCAGTAGAGCTATGTGATTTCCCGCTTGATCTCAAAGAAAGTCTGAATACGCGGTTTATACGTGCATTTCCTTTCCAAATGTAGATGGTAAGTAAATCCTGATGATTATTAAGTGGGTCCAGTTGGACAAAACCAGACTGCTGTATATCTAAGCACAAAATCTAAGCACAGAGACCCATGTAAAGCACTATTTAACCACATGCGACGGGGAAGGACACTATATTACACTATGGAGATGTAACTCTTGTTGCAGCCCTGTTGCATCAGACCTGCTGGAATGTTGCCCGAGTTGAAACTTTGTTGCCACATTTGTCCTGATCCGTTTATGCTTTGGACATGTATAATGAGGTTTCATCTTAAGACCATTGTTTGCAAAGGAGAAAAAAAAGTCAAGATTTTCGCTGTAAAAATACTCATTAGGTTGTTTTGATTTGCACCACACTCCCATTTCTGTATAACAGAGACTGGGGCTAGTTGTCACACTGTGAGAAGTTGTCACAAAGGCTGCATCTCTCAGTAACAACAGGATTTGGATTCACAAGTCCAATTACAAGAATGTATGTGTTGCTCTAGCTGTGTTTTTGTATGTTGGTTTTAAACATCAAATCAGTCTTAGACTGTGTTTGTGTGTGGATGAATTCTGCCTTCCAAATTAAAAATTATAATATTTTATTTATTCTGTAGCACTTGGAAATGCTTTCAGACAGATGTCAACTAAGGCAACAAAGGTGTCTGGTTGGGGCAAGTTGTCACCTTTACTTTAAATCGATGGGTGGTGTATTTTGGGATCAGTAAGATTTTAGGCTACATTTTTAAGAAATAAATTGTTTATTACAAGCACGGATGCATTAAATTGAACATTTGTACACTGATAAAAAAAAAAAATTATTTCAAATAAGTGCTGTTTGATTGATCATTATTAAAGAATCCTGAAAAAAATGATCATGGTGTTTACAAAAATATTAAGAACAAAATTGATAAGAATTGTTACAGCAGCAAATCAGCGTATTATAATGATCTCTGAAGGATCATGTGACACTGAAGACTGGAGTAATGATGCTGAAAATTCAGCTTTGTCATCACAGGAATAAATTACATTTTAAAATATATTCAAAATAGAAAACAGGTCTTCTAAAGTACAATTACACAATATGACTTTTTAAAAAAATCAAATATAGGCAGAGTCAGAGAGCATAATAGACATTATTATTATATTAAGAGGCATAAGAGACAAATTATTACAATATCTTACTAACCTCAAACTTTTGAATGGTAGTGTGTATATTTGTTTAATTTAAAAAAAATGTCTTTCATGCATTTTGTATTTCATAATTGTTTTACTGCCAATTTGATTGAAAAGCTTCTTATAGGTTGTTTAATTGCTGGTTTCATTGTGACAACTTGCATCATATATCGCTACAACGTGTGTATAATAAACTTTTTTTTACCGGTGGAAAGGTTCAATGGCTGTTTTTGCGACTGTGAGGTTTGTGAAATAAACCTAGCTTAAGAAATATATTTACTGTAATAAAAAGTATCTCTAGCCCCATTCTCCTTAATTCATTTCCACTGTCACAGTTTCCATCAAAGTGTAGAAAATAGAAAAAAATGGATTGTTATTGTATTCTGATGCATTATTATCTGCATTAAATTTAGTAAAACTAATCTTTAAGTGGTGAATTTTTTTTGCATTTCTAAAGCATGAATTTTTTGATCACATATCTGACATTTCAGTTTTACTCCATTGCCTTAACTCAGATACGACCTCATGCTTGGATTTATTGCACACTTCTCGCTGTGTGAAACTAATATAACTGACTGAACCTCCTCTTGTCCTGTTGCTAAGTCAAAATGAATACTGCTCTCTGTCTGCTTTTCTCACCCTCTTCAAGGTTTTTTTGATCATCTTCAATTTTACAATATTTTTTATTGCAATGGTTGATCAATCTGTATATGCACACAAGACTTTCGAAATGAATATTTCCTGAGTGCATCATGTGTCTGGATAAAGTTTATTAGTATGTCCTAAATGCTCATGTAGAATATGTATTGTATAATCGTGTGTTTTCTGAAAGAGAACGTTCTCAGATTCTGAGTGCCCACATCTATCAATGACACTCCACTGCAGAGTGCCTTTCACATTTGTCAGAGTTTTTTATATATAAATATATATATTTTAGCAACTTTTCCCATTTCTTATTTTATTTCATTCTTTGTGATTTGTCATCATAACAACATTTGCAGTAAGTATAGCTGTTTTGTGATATCCATCCTTGCTTCGCTGCCATGAAGACTCTGGTACATTGATAAAGGTTACACCATAATTTCATCACCAGCTTGCAAAGAATCCTGCCCCCATTAATGTTTTATGTTCTATCTGGGGTAACATTAGAAATGCACACATGGGTTGTAAGAAAATCTGTTGCTAAGGTGCCAGTTATACTCTTATATCTGTAATTAGTGGGAAATTATGATAATTTTTCTCTTTTTAAAATAGCGTTTAAATAAGAGAATATATCAAGGCTGAGTAATCAGTCTGTGAGATTTTGAGACCTGAAAGCGCTGTGGGAGTGTGTTCTGTTTTCTATAGGATTTACTGTATTTTGAAGGGTTAGATTTAGAAAATATGGGGTTTAAAATTAAAATATTTTGCTTATCGCTGTTTACAGTGATCTCACGCGCACACACACACACACACACACCAGCAATGATTTATTATTTTATTTCATCAGATCAGACAACTGCCGTCTCACTATTTTATTTAGTATGGACAGACGCATAAGTCTGACTTTGCACAGACAAAATCTATATACCAAGCCAAATGAGTGGCTGATTTTTTTTTATTTTTGCCTTTTAGCTTTATATAAGTTAAAAAACTTTATTTTAATATTGACCTTTGAATAACACTTTATGCACTTTCATAGTGGCCACTGGAAGGAGCCATTTACAGACATACATTTTTACCCCTCCCTTTGAATTGCAAAAGTGCACATAGTACTGTACAATAAACAGTAACTATAAAATCTTAATTAATTATGGTGTGTTCTATAATTGCTGTAAATGCTAGTACGTCATGTTCTCAAAAACTCGTCAGATGAGGTTTTTTTTTCCCTATGCTCATATTTTACAATAATTTACTGTAGGCTACTTAGCCTATTATTTTATCTGAATTAGAGATATATCAACACCTAATGCAGTCATATGTTGAGTTCAAATGGTAAAAGTTGCCCTGTTTCCATCTGCTCAAATATTTTTTTATGGTTTTTATGTTTTATTTACTCTTTATTTACAATGTAATTATACAAATATATACCAAATACTATTAATTAACAACACAATTAAAGGTTAGGGTTTGGTTTAGGATTATTTGCCTGTAATTATGCATAATATGCTGTTATTATAGTAAGTGCATGTAAGTTGTCTGGACACTAATGAAGTGTTATAATTTTTTATAATAAAAAGTGCAATACTATATTATTTAACAGTTTACTTTTGAAAATGTAAACGACTCCTTTTTTGCATTAGATGTGTAAAATGCAAAACAAACATGCAGCAAAGGTACAGGGATTGCCACTGTTCTTTGACAGTGTTCAGGCATGTAACTTGCAAAACAAAGGTGAGGTAGAAGTGTGTTTGACAGCTCTTTGTTGTCACTTTTCAACTGATGACAGCTGACAGGTGCGAGGTCTATATGAAGCACTCTGGTTCTGAGCTGTGCTTGTTTTCCAGCATGCATTATTTGCTGAATCCTTAGCAATCTATTCAGAATGGCTTTCCACACCCATTCAGTATGTGCTGGTAAGCTTAATAAATGAGTTTTCCTTCAAAATCCAGAAGATAAAACAATGTTGTTTGAAATGGATATTGAAATTGAAGTTTATATAAAAAAAAATGATTTGCATTTTAAATGTACACATTGTTGTACATTTGACTTTCACAACCGTAGAGAGTCAAAGCAAATATATATATATATATGTATATATAAAAACGAATATATTTGAATAATAATAGTTTTATGAATAACATTTTAGCAGCTCTCTTTGGAAGCTTGACGAAAATAAGATAGTTTGGAGGGAAATATTTCAGCTTTCTTTCTCTGATGGTCAAAATACTTAATAATATTGAACATAAATATTGCTAAACATTCATATTAGTAATTTTTTTCTTTGAATTCTGCTTGAATATTACTTAAACTACTCTAATATGTATTGTAATGTCTGAACACACACACGCACCCACATACTCGTCGTGGGGAATCTCTAGGCGTGATTATATTTAACTGTACAAACTGTACACGCTCCTTTTGTTTTCTCTGTGTTTTTAAGCCTTGTGTTTGGTTCTGTTCAGTTGTCTGTTATTGTTGCAATTGTTGTTAACAAGAGGTGTGTTAAGATCCTGTGGAATTAGATCTGCTGTGATTAGATCCTATTTTAACATACAATGACACATACAATACATATAACATATCAGACAAAGACAAAGAGAACAAGGCATTGTAAAGTTTGTAAGTACATCAGGAGTTTATTTAAATAACACTTGCCTGATGGCTTACTTATGCTACTGCTAACATGGACGTCAAGGTCACACTGTGATTTGGGAAAAGCCTGTAACAGTCCCGGCAGAAAGCGATGCATAAGGATGTAGTGTAACGATGCCCAGTTCCAGGAATGCACACATTTTTTGTTGATAGTACCAGTTTGCAACAATTTTTAGTTAACACTAAGTTGTCAACACTTCGGGAAAAAATTGGCACAAGGTCATGGTGCAAAGGTCCCTAGGTTGAAATTACTCTGAACCATCCCTTTAATAAGTAGAAGATAAAGATCAATATAAACTATTTAACCTTATTTAAAATGAATATTGCAGTGGGAATGAAATAATTCCTGCAACCTAATGGAAGTAACTGAAAAAAGCATTAAAGAGGATGAGAGGGGTATTCAATTCAATTCAATTCAAATTTATTTGTATAGCGCTTTTCACAATACATATTGTTTCAAAGCAGCTTTACAGAAAATGCATTTCAGAAATGTACATACAAAAATACAGTTAGTTAATCATGTATAAATTTAGGGCATAACATATCGCCGGCGTTGGGTTGTCTCTTCACAGGCGTCGAGTCGTCTCATCACAGGCGTTGGGGCATCTGAAGTCTCCATGAGAGGCTGGATACATAACTGGAGCTGACGAACTCTATTTGAGTTATCTCGGGACAGGCGTCCCAAGATAACAACAAAAAAGGCAGATGGGAAATAATTAGCGTAGCTGCTGTTCATAATATGAATGCATTTGATCTGATTTAACTGTAGTATAAAAGGTATGAGATGCATTATGTGAATGCTTGGCTAAAGAGATGCGTCTTTAATCTAGTTTTAAACTGGGAGAGCGAGTCTGAGCCTCAGACAATATCAGGAAGGCTATTCCAGAGTTTAGGAGCTAGATGTGAAAATGCCCTTCCTCCTTTAGTGGACTTAGATATCCTAGGTACGACCAGAAGCCTCGAATTTAGCGATCTTAAAGAGCGCGATGGATTGTAGGGCGATAGAAGATATCTTAAATACACAGGAGCTAAACCATTTAGGGCTTTATAGGTCAGTAGCAATACTTTGTAATTGATACGGAACTTAATAGGTAACCAGTGTAGAGATGATAAAATTGGTGTTATATGATCATATTTTCTTGATCTAGTAAGAACTCTAGCAGCTGCATTTTGGACTAACTGTAGCTTGTTTACTGAGGATGCAGGACAACCAGCTAATAAAGCATTACAGTAATCTAGTCTCGAGGTCATGAATGCATGAACTAGCTTTTCTGCATCAGAAACTGATAGCATGTTACGTAGCTTAGCAATGTTTCTAAGGTGGAAAAAGGCTGTTCTTGTGACATTTGAAATATGATTTTCAAAAGACAAGTTGCGGTCTAGTATAACACCCAGGTCTTTTACTGTAGAGGATAAAGTAGCAGGACATCCTACTAGATTAAGGTTGTATTGTAAGAGGTTTTGTGGGCAGTTTTTTGGACCAATCAGTAATACCTCCGTTTTATCTGAATTTAATGGAAGAAAATTACACGTCATCCAATATTTTATATCTTTAACACACTCTGTCACTTTAGATAATTTAGTGTTATCATCTGGTCGTGATGAAATATATAATTGAGTGTCATCAGTATAACAGTGCAAACTTATTCCATATTTTCTTATAATATTACCAAGTGGCAGCATATAAATTGAGAATAGCAGAGGGCCTAACACAGATCCTTGCGGCACTCCATAATTTACTGACGTTATCTTTGATTTTCCCCCATTTTAATGGACAAAATGGTAACGGTCGATCTAAGAGTATTTTATGATCTATAGTGTCGAACGCAGCACTAAGATCGAGTAAAACTATAGTTTTGGCCAGTAAAACAAATCACAAGCCATGTGCTCACACAAAACGAGACAACATGAAAGCACACAGCTAGTGTAAAACACAAGCTGCGTGCTACACAGTACAGGACAAGACATGAAAGCACATGAAACAAGGCACACAGACAAGACAACATAGGAGTGTCAGGGCTCTGTCACAAAACCAAGAAATAGACCAGACAGAAGTGACAGAACCCTGACACATTTACAATTGTGTTTCTGATGCTTTCTTTTTTCTCAGTGAAGAAATTCATGAAATCATTACTACAAAAATGTAACAGAATAATTTGGTCAGGTGATGTTTGTTTATTTGTTAGTCTAGCCACGGTGTTAAATAAAAACCTTGGATTATTTTGGTTATTGTTAGTTTGCGGAGATGCTCAGCCCTGGCTGCTTTTAGAGCCTTTTTATAACGTGAGTCGTGACATACTGTCTTTCCACGCGATTCTAAAGACCTCTAAATTAGTTTGTTTCCATTTGCGCTCTAAGTTACGAGTTTCTCTCTTGATAACATGCGTAGCACTGTTGTACCATGGTGCTTTAGTTTTCTCTCTAACCTTTTTTAATCTAATTGGTGCAACAATTTCTAATGTACTAGAGAAAATGGTGCTCATACTGCTAGTATTTTCCTCTAGTTCATCTGTTAGTTTCGGTTCACTAAGGAGCTGAGATAGATCAGGTAAGCTATTCAAGAATCTATCTACAGTGGTTGGAAGGATTGTTCTGCCTGGTCGATAACGCGGTGCAACATGACACATTTCAGCCGTACGTAGTGCAAATTACCATGTAATGATCAGTGACATCATCACTTTGCGGTATAATATCTATATCGGTTGGATCGGTTCCATATGATATAATTAAATCGAGTGTATGATTAAGACGATGAGTAGGACCACTAACATTTTGCTTGACCCCAAAGGAGTTTTGTAAATCTGTAAACGCAGCCCCTAACGCATCATTTGTGTTATCTACGTGTATGTTGAAATCTCCAACAATTATTTCCTTATCGACATTGACTAATAGATCTGAGAGAAAATCTGCAAACTCTATAATATGCATTTATTTTTACCTGATTTGCTCACCGACTCCCAAATGATTCATTCAATGACTCATTTTTCCAAACCCCTCCTTTGCGCGACGCTAATCTGCGTTGATTGGTCAGATGACCCAGCAGTGTTTACAGAGATAATACTTATTGTTTAACACAGAATACAATGATGCTTTTATCAATTAAATTGTGTTATAATGATTATAGTCCACTGCTTTGTAGTTTGTAGTAAAAAACTAAAAATAAGATAAAGAATTTAATGTTATGTTAGCGAGCATAGCCCAGAGTTCATATTGTAAAAGCACAATCAGTCTTTGTTTGCATTAGCCCGATGCATAAACATAACGTTTTTACAAAAAAAAAAAAAAAAATGCAGTTACTATAGCGGCAGCCAGTAACCGCTAAGAGGCTGAGTAGAGGGAGTAAAAGATGACGCGTTTCCATTGCAGTCCAGGTGATTTATTGTAACATTGAAGCGAACAGATGATGAATGATGACGGTAAAGTAAGCAAGACAAATGAAATAAAATAAAACTAAATGAAATGAAAACGAAAACGGTCAACAGAAAGTGAGCGTCCCAGCTACTCACCCCCTTCCTACATGCAAACCACAGACAAACTAACAGGTAATATATGCACCTGTAACAAGTGACGTAAACTGAAACAAATTTCAAAATAAAAGACATCAACCCAAACCTGGCACCTACAGTTACGTTACTACGAGGTATTACTCTATTCTTTAAGACAACTCCGAAAACAACGACAAACACTTCACATATCTCATACAATTGTCATTGAAGACCTAGAAGCTAAACGGTGCTTACACAACAAACAAAATAATTATTAAGCATGCTACATAAAACATAAAAGCAACAATTATTAATAACACTTACAGGTTGTGATATGGAGGAGGAAGCTGATGCAAATACACTTGGAATTGAACCTTCCTTCAATATCAGCCAGCTCGCGAATCCAAGTTTGATTGCATTTAAAAAGCAATCGTCTTCAAAATGGCGTGAACAAAGCACAAGGCTCGGACTATACTTCTGTGGTAAAGTTGTATATATGAATTGTAACCACTTAGTCTTCAAATGCTCCTCCTTGGGCAGATGAAAAAAGTTGGCTTTTGAGTCGCACTTCAGAACACAACGTCTCGTCGTCATGATGTTTTCAAGTTTTCCCTGGAGCGCAATAAGTGGGCGTATCGTATTCAAATAACTTGACAAGTTGACGTCATCTAGTCAAAGAAAAAGCTTCGGTCTTCTAACGATTCATGAAAATGACTCAGAGTCGACTCTTAGTTTTGAAAGACAATAACTTTATATACGGTGCACTTTCATATTTCAAACTTTGCAGGATGTTTTTGTTCACTTAGATCTATGTTACACACTACATGAAAGGTAAATTTCAAATTTCCATAATAGGTGCCCTTTAAGACCGAAATAATCATTTGGTTTAAGCCAGGTTTCAGTAAGGCAAAGTACATCGAAGCTATTATCTGTAACCATTTCATTTACAATAACAATTTGGTAATAGAAACTGCTTTCCTCTTGACTGCACAGATATACATTTTTGAAGGTTGAATCTGCGAGGTCCCAATGATTTTAAATGTCTGCTTGATTACAAAAGACCAGCCCAAGCATAATTCTTTGCGTCATAGTTAGTGGTATATGAATTTGCCGGTAAATTCCAGCATGCCCAAACAGGTTGAGCGCATAAAATGATCCACAAAAACAGTGTCCAATGTTTCAAATCCACACACATCATAATAATTTGCACAGCTTGTGCATTGAACTCCATTTCCAAACAGAAGCGACAGACGATAAAAAACAAAAACAATAAAAAACACAAACATAGCCTTTTAACCGTGAGTCCCTCAAACAAAGGAGCGCCCCGCCGGAAGCTGTTCTATCCCCTAATTATCATTGTTAAGGTTGGGGTGGTAAAATGCCATTTTCACAAGATGTAAAATAAATCTCTGATGTCCCCAGTTTGTGTGTGTGTGAAGTTTTAGTACAAAATACCCCACAGATATGTTTTATAAAACATGTTAAAGTTGTCACTTTTTGAGGGTTTGCAAAAACGCATCGTTTTGTGCCTGGCCCTTTAAATGCAAATGAGCTGCTGCAGAGGGCGGGGTTTCAAGAGCTCCTGTGTGTAGCAGCTGCGATTACTTCACGCAGACACACTAAAATGACAGAAACTGTTTTGCCTTTAATGTTAAAACGGAGTCAGGCAAAGATGGAGAGACTCAAGAAGAAGTGACAACATGTAGAATGCAACAGGACTTCTCTGAAAGGTTAGTTGATGAATTTATGTTGCTTATGTGGAGTTAACTATCTTCAATTATGATATTCTGTCATGGTAATCTATAAATCTCTCATATAGGAACTGTTGCTGTCCATTGGTTTTGTCCCAGTCAGTCAAGGTCAAGGTCAAGGTCACTTTTATTTATATAGCACCTTAAAAACAGCATTTCTGCTGACCAAGGTGCTTCACAGAAACACAATAAACACAAGTAAAAACAAACATCATACAAATTACATAGTAAAAATTTAGCTTACAAATTCTACATCCACAGTTAAGGATAGGCCTGAGAAAAAAGATGAGTTTTTAGTGCTGACTTAAATGCATATAAAGAAGAAGACAACCTGACTGATTTAGGTAACGAATTCCACAGTCTAGGACCAAAAACGGAGAACGCTCTGTTACCTTTGGATTTCAACCGAGAGTGCGGAATAGTTAATAAGCTCTCCGATGATGATCTAAGAGATCTTTGAGGAATGTACGGACAAATGAGGTCTGAGATATAGACTGGACCAAGACTGTGCAAGGCTTTAAATACAAAAGTCAAAACCTTGTACTCAATATATTCTGAATCTGACCGGTAGCCAATGTAAATGCCTCAAAATAGGGGTGATATGCTCAAACTTTCTCTTCCCCGTTAAGAAGCAGGCTGCAGCGTTCTGTACTAGTTGCAGACGCGACAGTGAAAACTGGTTGATACCCGCATACAAGGCGTTACAATAATCCAGCCTTGTTGAAATGAAGGCGTGAATTACGGTCTCTAGATCACCAAACGATAGGATAGATTTCAATTTCCGTAAGCCCCTAAGCTGAAAGAAACTGCCTCTGACAACCGAGTTTATTTGCTTGTCAAATTTTAACTCTGAGTCAACAACAACACCCAGGTCTCAGTCAGTCATTCCCTGATGTCATCAGCCACCATGGCTCCTCCCTCCCACGACTCCACCTTGGGCCATCGTCCTGTATGGTCTGGTACTGTATGTTCTGTTCTGTTTAGTTAAATTTTGTTCTGGTTCTGTTTTCCCTGTTTCGTTTGCCTGTGTTCTCTGTCATTGTAAGTTGACCTAGTTTGCTGTGTACAAGTTTCTTCCCTTAGTTACTGATTATGTTAATATTTTGTTCATTTAGTTACCTCATTACTCCCTGTATTTAGGCCCTCCATTTCCTCAGTTCAATGTTGTCGTTGATGTTTAGTGTGGTTGTGCTATTTTGATTCCTTGTGATTATCCAGTGTTTTCCATATTGGCTCTAATATTATTAAATGATTCTTTTGTTCTATTCTTCGTGATTGTGCCACCATATGTGATGGATTTTTTTTTTTTTTTTTGGATGGAATCCCAAAAAATTTATTTTGTACATTGCCATCTTTGTGGGGATAACATCTGTGACCCCATAACACAGGGTTTACCAGGACCACACACACACACCACACACACAGAGAATTTGACAGTTCAGTACATATCCTTAATAAGGGAACCATGGCACAGCTCCTTCTTGGTGATGCAATTGTTACAAAACAAATTTAAAATTTAACAATGTAGGAAAATACCAAAATCACCAAATTTTCTATAGTTAAATGACCTAAACCTGCACCTTTGAATTATGATTTATACAACATGACTGTACATTTCGACTGTATATTATTAGTCCTTATTAAAAATTTGCACTTGGTTTACTATGAACAGATCTGCTTAGATAATTCAAAATAGTCAAGCACTCGATAATAATGTAAATCCTCATTAATATTTGTCTGGTCGAGGTTAAGAGGTTAAATCTCACGGTTGTAGGATTAAGAGTCGTGAAAGATCTGAAGAGAACATACTGTAGTAGTCAGATATGCATGTGGTCTTGTAAAATTATTAATGTCTGTTCTGTATCACAGGAGTGAATAAACATACAATAAAAATAAACAATAAAAACGATCACTTAAAAAAGAAACATGAAAACAAAACATGACATACTTCAAATGGTCACACTTTAGAGGTGTCTTTAACTATACATAAAATAAAAATGTTAGATGTGTGCAGAACACTTTTACTGCTTCTGATGTGGGATATGGGTAAAGTTAGGGACAGGTTTGCTGGTATGGATAGGTTTAAGGATCGGTTAAAGGGATAGTTCACTTTAAAATGAAAATTATGTCATCATATACTCTCCCTCAAGTTGTTTCAAACCTGTATGAAATTATTTCTTCTGCTGAACACAAAGGAAGATATTTTGAAGAATGTCGGTAACCAAACAGTTAACTGTTACCATTGACTGCCCTAGTAGGGAAAAAAAATACTATGGCAGTCAATGGGAACAGTTAACTGTTTGGTTACCGACATTCTTCAAAATATCTTCCTTTGTGTTCAGCAGGAGAAATAAATGCATACAGGCTTGAAACAACTTGAGGGTGAGTAGTATATGATGACATAATTTTCATTTTAAAGTGAACTATCCCTTTAAGGTGGAAGGGTCAACATATAGTTACAGTAATTGATTGCGGCTGTATCCAGAAAGGTATTTCCATTCTCAACAAAGTTGACAATATTGATTTTGCCTCAACAAAACGTGTTATATTTAACCAGTGGGTGGTTCTTGCTTGGAAAACTGCTCCTTGTTGTGAAATGACCCATGTGCGTCACCTTTCAGAAATTGGGAGTTTAGCTGAATATATTCCCACTTGTTTTCATTTTGGTACTGAACAATTTGTGACTAATAGAACAAACACTGTCGTTTGGCATGGTCATCAACAAAAAAACACTGTAAGTCTCCAAATTACGAATTAATCTCCAAACATAAAGAAAAGGGAAAAAAAACTACAACCTGTTTAGCGGGAAGTGGGAGGAAATACACCTTACCAATTATCCAGTCCGTTATTGAATCACCGCGTTGGAGGTGGTGTCATTGAAACAAAGGCTTTTCTCACCCATCCCAGATTTTCCCAAATACACATGTGAGAACCCACACCCTTTTGTGCTCCGGAACATACTAAATGAACTATAATACTAAATGCCATGAGTCTTTGTCCATGTATGACAATCAAAAACTTGGGTTTAAGACTCTTGATAATGTCTGTTTGGTTGGAAAGACATCAAAATTGAATGTATGTAGCCGGCTCATATTTCTTGCATTTTTCTAATGGTTCTATGTTCTTCCACATGATACATGCAGATTTTTCTGCAGTGGTTGTCATGTTGTCACACATGTAACTGTCAACCAATCAAAGTAATTATATTTTTGTAACATCTGCATGATACATATTCTGTGTTAACAAAAATGTTAATCTACACATTATACTAAACATTGGATTCTTTCTGCGTGGGATGCAACTTGAATATTGATGAATATTATATTATAGAATATAATATATATACTTTATTTTGATGTTCCCGTTTGAACATTCTGTTAACTATAAGTAACTGTGCAACTACATGTCAACTAACTCTCATTAGAGTATTAGTAGACTGTCTGCTTAATACATGCCAACTTATTCTAACCCTAACCCTACCAGTCTACTAATGCTCTAACACAGATAGTTAGTAGACATGAAGGGGCAATGTTACTTATAGACAACAAAATGTGTTAAAGGGACCATCCAAATAAAGTGAAACCCACATTGAACATGTGGATGAAGAGAAAATGTCCTAAGATCATTTTCACACCCTCACAGTAAAATGGTGTATTTTAATAGTTTAAGGTTGTGAAGCTTGAGGGACAAGGGTTAAGTCAATGGAATAAAGGGTGATGCATGCCTGATAAAAAGTATTTTATCTATTTTGAATTGAACAACTTTATTAATCCCGATAGGGAAACTGCTTTGCCACCAACAGTATAGCCATCAAACATAGTACACAACTAACGGACAAATAAATAAATAAATAATTCTGCATTAGGAGACTGATAGACCCTGATTATGAGACACAATTTGAAGAAAGATTCAATTTCACAGCTTCACAAACAAACATTATAAAAGTCTAGAATAATTATAATAACAATTAACAGTGTTGGTTGAAGTATCTGACCGCTGCGGGAACAAAAGACCTTCTCATGCGCTCACTAGAGCACCGAGGCATTACCAATCGATCGCTAAAAGAGCTTCTGAGTCCTTTAAACAAGTTGTGTAGTGGATGGCCTTCAAAAAGCAGGACAATTTTTAATTTCGAACTAATCCTCTTCTCCACAGTAACCTCCAATACATCTGGGTTAAGACCAATAACTGAACCAGCTCTCTTGATCAGCTTATTTATCCTATTTTTGTCTTCAACAGATATACTGCCCCCCCCCCCCCAGCAAAGTACAGCATAAAAAAGAACACTAGCTAAAATCCCTTGATAAAAAACATTTAAAAGCTTTGTGCTGATGTTAAATGATCTTAGTTTTCTCAAAAAGAACAGTCTCGACTGAGCCTTCTTCATTAAGACATTAGTGTTCTCTTTCCAGTTTAATTTTTCATCCCGATGGACACCTTAAAATTTATATGACTGCACAATTTCGATTGACTGACCATTGTGACTGGAAGGACATTCTCTTTTTTCTTTCTGAAATCAATCACAAGTTCTTTAGTCTTCCCTATGTTCAGTTTAAAAAAATTTGACTCACACCAGCTGTAAAAAGACTGAACCTCCCTTCTGTAAACAAGGTCATCACCCTGGTTAAGTAGACCCACTAAAGCAGTGTCATCAGAGAATTTTTGTACCCAGCAAGATGGCTGACTATGCCTATTGTCAGCAGTATAAAGTGAAAACAAAAAGGGGGATAAAACTGTACCCTGAGGTGCTCCAGTATTAGTTAGAATGGTATCAGAATATTCGTCACCAATCCTAACAAACTGTGGTCGTGCTAAAAGGTACTCCAGGCAATGGTTGTATTGTGCAATTTAAAATCAATTAATTTATTAGCTAAAATATGTGGCTGTATAGTATTAAAAGCACTCGAAAAATCAAAAAACATGATCCTAACGGAACTGGCAGTAGTTTCCAAATGACTGTAAATATTGTGAACCATAAATAGTAATGCATCATCTACTCCCACACCCTTCCTATAAGCAAATTGCAAAGGATCCTAAAAAGCAGACACATGCCTAGTCAGATGATCCAATACAACCCTCTCAAAACACTTCATAATCTGCGAAGTCAGAGCTATAGGCCTCAGATTAGAAAGATTGTTAGACACCTTAGCTTTTTTGGGAATAGGGACCAGACAAGATGTTTTCCACATAACCGGGATTTTGGCAGAAGACAGGGACAAAGAAAACAATGAGTGGAGGACGGAGCACAGCTGGTCAGCACACACTTTTAGGGTGCGTGGATGGACACCGTCAGGGCCTGCTGCCTTATTTGGTTTAATACGCCTCAACTGCTGACGAACCTCTTCAATGTTAAGAGTAATTGCTGGACTACATTCCTCAGAGCAGCTCTGCCGAAGGTTAAAAAGAACATTCTCATGAAGTGAAGAAAAGTCTAATTCATCAAACCTTGCAAAAAAAGTATTGGCATCGTTAGCCTGTAAACCCAAATTACATAAACTGGGTTTACTGGTCCCATATCCAGTAATAGACTTCATACCATTCCATAGACCTCTTGTGTTACAACAGGATATATTTCCTTCAACCTTTTCCTTATACTTTAATTTGCTCTGCCTGATACTGACTTTCAGCTCTCTTTGTGCATTTTTAATCCTATTTTTATCACCACTGTAAAAAGCAGCTTTCTTCTTATTAATAGCAGCCTTAACTTCTCTGGTGACCCATGGTTTGTTATTGGGAAAGATTTTGATTAGTTTACAAGGAATTATGGACTCAACACAATAATTAATATAACAAGTCACTTTGTCAGAAATACTGTCCAGATCACTGTCCCCATCAAAAAACACAGTCCAGTCTGTGCAATCAAAGCACCCCCTTAGTGTTTCACAGGCATCCTCTGACCAGATGCGCACAGTCTTTGACGTTACCGGCTGTTTCCGTATCATCGGGGTATATTTAGACATCAAGGTTATCAGATTATGGTCTGATTTACCCAGCGGAGGAAGCACTTTGGCAACATAGCCATCCTTAACGTTCGTATAAAACAAGTCAATAGTTTTGTCACCCCTCGTAGGACACGTCACCATTTGTCTAAGAGATGGCAGAGTGGTAGAGAGAGAGCTGTGATTAAAATCCCCGTTTAAGATAACCAGCGCGTCTGGAGAGGAGCGCTGTAAGTCGTGCGTGATTCTCGAAATAGTCTCAGTGGCACATTTCCCATTACCCGATGGGGGAATATACACCACCATGACAATGACATGGGAAAACTCCCTGGGTAGGTAATAAGGCCGACAACTTACTGCAATGAGCTCAATGTTCAATTTTATTTTATTGTTTACAATGTAGCCTATAACATTTCCAAGTCTCAAATAACTGAATGATCATTACAGATTGTTTGTCAAAGTAGGCTAATCTTTGCAAACAACAAAAAAGTGTAGGCTAACCCATTCAGCCTCTTTGCAACAACTGACTTTAATGAATCACTCCAATTTATTGTTACACAATTTATCCCAATTTATCCAACTCATACCAGTTGCACAACTTTCCTTGCCTTGGTGGGGTCGAAACAGGGAGGAGGCAGAGGTGTATAAAAGTGCGCACTTGAATGATGGGATCAGTGGGCGAGTTCTCTGCGCATGTGCCGGAATAACTGCTCAGGAGTCAGGATGCTGCTGCTGTCGATACTGCCGCTGCTGCTGCTTCAATGCTTGTTAACGAGTGGAGCCACTGATCCGTAAGAACCCTTATGATTATTATCTTCACAAATACCTGATAACAGAAAGTAGAGTAAGAGGAAAACTGCAGGTCGAAGACTAGACGAGCGTCTTTCACAACTACAGTGAACACTGATGAAAAGTTTAGAACAACTGCACTTTTGTCTTCACACTCTGTAATTTGCATTATGACGAGCATTGGTCACCGTATTTTACATTAAACTGTAATGGCATCTTGTTTTAGCTATTAAAGCCGCGAGGTAAAATCAATATTGTCCTCTCTAGCAAATTATTAACAATGAAGACAGAGCCCGGTGTTATACAAACACAAAACACTAACTAATGCTAAACCGTTATGCTAAATAGAATCAAATGTGAATTTTTGTGCAGGGAATTCTGGGAATGCCCTTTCCCTCATAAATTATAAAGCTTTACCTTTTATCTAATAAACATTTCACTTAGCCTATATAACGAACTACATACAGTGGAATAATACAAGTAGGCTTTGGAATAATTACGATTTTTTTTTTTTTTTTATTAAATAGGCTATCCTTCAGAAGTCATTCTAATATGCTGATTTAGTGCTTAAGAAACATTTCTTACTATTATGATGTTGTGTTGCTTAATGTTTATGAGAAACTGAAACAAACTTAAGTAGGTACGTTTTTTGTAAAGAATTTTAATTTCGCCAGGACACTATATTTCTCTGTGTTTTGTCTTTTATTTTAGCATATACCTGGTGGCTGTCACTTCCCAGGTGGTGAGTGGCACCACAGAGACTCTGTGTGCACAGATCCATGGGCCCAACGAAACACTTTCTTTAGTGGTAACTTTGAGGTCTGACAGTGGAAATGTGACCATTCTACAACAAGGCTCCATTACAAGGGATTTCTACAAATGCGTCCCGTTTATGGTTGGTATAGGCTACTCAATATAGCTTATAGTGTATCTGGTAATGCTATGTTATTGAGGCCTTTTGTATACATCATGTCTGAACAACACTTATAAAATTACATCAATGTTAAAGAGCATAATCCATGATGAGATATCAAATATTGATATTGTGCAACTAAAACCATAAAACGTGCATTTATTATTCATTTTGCACATACTTTTCACTATGGAATTGTTCAGTGGTCGCTGCAGTCTTGATTATGTTTTCACATTCCCTATTTTATTTTGTATCTTCCAGGTCCCTCTAGTCACTGTGGAGTCTGTGGCATCCGTCAATGTTGCAATCCGAGGAGGCAGAACATCCCTGTACAAAACCACTCAGATCCTCATAAACCCCCCCAAAAATCTTATTTTCATCCAATCAGACAAGCCTATCTACAAGCCAGGACAAACAAGTAATATTTCTCTATCCAAATTATTCCACAATAGCTTCAGTTGTCAGTACTCGTACTCATATTTACTAATCTGAACCTGTGACTATTTCTGTATTGCATGTTAATATTCTCTCATATTTTCTCTTCTCCAGTTAAATTTCGCATTGTGTCTCTGAATTCCAATTTCTTGCCTCGCAATCAAATGGTAGGTTTAATTCAGTTTACATTAAAAAAATTATATATACCGGTATGTATATATATATATATATATATATATATATATATATATATATATATATACAGTATTAATCATAATTATTTTAATTGAATATATATTATTGTTTTTTTTTTTTTTAAATCTAACTGAAATGATTTTCTTCTGTCTTTCTCTTGCAGTTTCAAACTGTTGAACTCCAGGTATAAAAACTTTCAAGCAGCCATGATGATCGGTTCATTGTTTGTTACTTCACTTAAATGCAGTTGCAAAAGCACTGTAGGCTTTTTTTTTTTCATTATGTGCCACTGTTGTTTAGGACCCGAACTCGAATCGCATTGGTCAGTGGTTGAATCAGTCAACAAGGATTGGCATTTTGGACCTCTTCCACTCCATATCTCCAGAAGCCACTCAGGGTTTCTACACGATCACTGCTTGGGATGAGAAGAACCAGCAAACATCACACAACTTTGAAATTAAAGAATATGGTCAGAACTAGAATTCAGCTTTTATATGCCAATCCAATATTGATCAGCTATATATATAGTGTTTTCCCCCCCCATGTCTCTTTTAGTTCTGCCAAAATATGAAGTGAACATAAATTTTCCAACTGTAATAACCGTCCTGGACAAAGAGGTCACTCTGAAAATTTGTGCAAAGTAAGAATTTGTTCAAATAATGTTAAATTATTTACATAAGCACATACCTTTGTTTCAGTGATATGTTCATCCTGATTAAAACAACCCTTTTTCCACTGTAGATACACTTATGGGAAGCCTGTGCAGGGCTCTGTGAATGCTAAAGTGTGTGGGAACACCTGGAATCACTATTATTATAGACGCCCAGAATACCCTTATGAAAGGGTTGACATATGCAAGTCATATTCAATGACGGTAAGTCACCTTCTGCACACAGAAAACCGTTACCCTTTTTGGTTGAATTCCTAAAAACACTGTACTAATTAGCATGTATTCTATTAAGCATCTTTATATATCACAAGGCCCCAAGTCCAAGAAATAACAATGAGCTAATAGTAATGCCATAATAGCTGATAATAATATTCTATGCAATTTCTTAGTGAACAGCATTTCTGACAAAACTTGCTAGTGTTTTATAAACAGCATATGCTATTTAAAAACTATGAAATAAATAAAATAAAGGGCCACTTAAGTATACTGTACTGAAAGAGAGAACACTTTCATGAATGTTTTTTTGAACACTCTTCAGTACACTTTTAAAAAGTAATGTAAAATGAAACGTTTTACTTTAAAGTACATATTACACTTATTTAGATGTGTTGGCTAACATACTCAAGCACATGTTCTTGAATATAATTTAGCTGTAGTATGTTATTCAACATTACATTTAAAGTTAATACATTTCAAATGTGCTACATTTCAATTTACATAATATTTCTCAGTATGTTTGGCAGTACACCATATTTCAAAGGCAATAGAAGTCATTATGAAATTACATTTAAAGATATACTAAAGTCCTTCAAAAGCACTTCAAAGTTCAGCTAATAGCATTTAGTATAAATTGAAACTGTAATAGACTTTCATTCAATTGCAATTATCATACAAAATGCCTTAAAACATTACAGTATATTATAAAAGTATACTATTTCTGTAATAAGTACCCTTTTTTTATTCTAAAGTATACTTCTTTTTCACAAGGGTCAGTATTTTAAAAGTTTAAATGACTGTTTTCATTTAATTTTTGTTTATTTAGACTGACAGGACTGGCTGTGGGTCATGGGTGGTCAATGTGACAGAATTTGGCTTACAATTCAGTGGAAATATCCAAGTGAATTGTGAAGTGGAAGAGTCTGGAACAGGTGAGAGAATAACCGCTGCTGTCTATTTTAATTCTCCTATACAGAGTAATGAAACACTGTCTTTTGTTCCTCCAGGGATAACTGTGTCGGGGACCACTACTACAGCTATGTTTACCAGTGATTATGTCAATGTTAACTTTGAGGATACATCAGAAACATACAGGCCTGGCATGCTCTTTAAGGGAAAGGTAACATCTGCTCCAAAAGTAACTCTGCACTCCAGATGTATCTTTAGAAAGTTAGAATAAAGTTCATTGTGGTACCATAACTTTTGGCACCAGCATTCATAAACAACCAGTTAGCAGTTAGCATAGCCATACTGTGTACAGGAAGTCTAACATTTGTTTGTGAGCTAATAATTTTTATCTTTCTCTACATGTTTTTTTTTAAAGGTTATGGTCACTAATCAAGAGTCCAGTCCGATGAAAAATGAGACAGTGATTGTCTTTGGAGATAATGGTGAAAAAGTTGTTAATGTGACACTGAGGACAGACAGCACTGGTACTGCCAGCTTCTCTTTCAACACTTCTAAGTGGTCAGGGAAACCTGTGTCTTTACAGGTTAGTCGTGTTTTTGTTTTATAACATGATGTTTACAGTATGTATATAATGCAGTATATTGTAACATTTCACATGTTCAGTAAATTGATTTGCTAACTTTTTTTTTTATTAGGCCCAACATAGGAGACAAGAGCGGACTAATTATTGGGGTGATAGATATTATCCATCTGGATATCTCTACGTAAGACCCTTTTACTCCAAAAGTAAAAGTTTCCTGATGTTGACGAAGGCTTCAGGGAAGCTCAGCTGTAACACTGATGCAACTGTGGTGGCCAGTTACATCATTCAGGGCAATGCACTGAAACCAGGCCAGAACACCTTGGATTTCTTCTATATTGTATGTTTAATATTGACACTCTTTTTTTTATTTGTCCATCAATTGCTTGGTCATTTGTTTTATTGCTCAACAAGCTTTTTGACTTTTTTCAGCGAAGCACGATATATCAGTACCATATTAGTCATAGCCAATATTAGAGATGTCTTATTTTATCTGTACAGGTTTATATCGGAACCTTATGTATAACCTTTATATTATATAATTGAATTGTCCAAGATTATTTCCCAAAATGTTACATTTAGATTAATGCTCACTTACATATAATTTTAAAAACACCAAACACATTTATAAATGTAATCTTTAGCCAATTCCAAAATTAATAACCATTTTTTCAAACTGTAGACTTAAGAGTATAATGTTGTGATGTTTCGTTTTAATTTATTTAGACAAAAATATTTTAGACTTTTAATATCAGCCATTGCTGCCATAATATGAAAATAATTGGCCAGAATTTTAATATCAGTGTTTCGACCCCTTTTTTGGTTCTGAAACAGAAGGTTTCCTAAATTTTGCAGGGTAACTGTATTACACTAGGAGAAATGATGATGAAAAATATCGCAATGTTAATCAAGCTGTAGAGCTCTGTAGCATTGCATAAATTGTCAGTAATTATCTACCTTTTGCTTTCCAGGTCCTTTCCAAAGGCAGCATGGCTCTAAACGGCCGTCTGTCCGTGAGTGTGAAGACCGGAAAAGGTACACAGCTTGTTTTAAACAACATTTACATTGTTCTGTATAGGGTACAAGTGTATTTTAATGGTGCCTGTTTTTTTTTTTTCACAAATGGTCTCTCTCTCTCATAATAGAAAACAAAGGAGAGCTGACATTCTCACTGAGGAAGACAGCATCTCTGACTCCATTCGCTCAGGTGGTGATTTACACAGTTCTTCCCAGCGGAGAAGCAGTAGCAGACAGTATGAACTTCCCCATTGAAGAATGTTTGCCAAACAAGGTCAGAAAATCCCACATGAAATCCCATTTCAGAACTCAATGTGCCCTTCAAGCTTTTATGTATTTTTTTATTATTATCATGAATGTGTGATGAGACTGTGCTTGTGCATTTCAGGTGTCTTTAAAGTTCTCGTCCCCCACGGCACTACCTGGAGAGAAGACATCTCTTAACCTGAAAGCCAGCCCTGGCTCCCTGTGCTCCGTTCGGGCCATCGATCAGAGTGTGCTTCTGTTGAGGCCAGAGGCAGAGCTCAATGCAGCCTTTGTATGTTACATCATAACTTACATTACAACTATAACTAATAGATGAGTTCACCAGTTGAACGAGTAAAAAAAAAGAAGAAAAAAGAATACACCTCTTCCATAATAAGCATGTTTTTAATTTCCCAGTTAAAATTCAGATTTTTAGATTGATTTTTGGGGGCTCATGAAGTAAAAAAAATGATAAAGCTGTCCATAAAACAAGTTAATAATGAAAAAAATAAGCTTTATTAAAAGAATACAATTCTTGAAAATAAACTTAGTAGTTTGGCATAACCAATTATAATTATTTACTAAAACATTTTTTAAATATTTCAACAAAACTATTTTCACTGCTTGTTAATATTTAAAAAAATTAAAACAAAATTCATGTTGTGGGGAAAATTTACTTGGTGGTTACACATGACATTATAAATATTATTTGCATATTTTTCGCATTTTTGTTCAAATACTTTTTTTGTTGAATTTAACAAAACTGCTTCACTGCTTATTAATATAAAACATATATAAAAATTCATGTAGTGTACGGAAAATATGTTATTACTTTTTACTTGTTAAAAAATTATATTTTAATATTGAAAAAATATTTTAAAAACAGTTTATTAATATTTTAAAAGTAAAAATAAATCATGTGGTGTGATGAAAATACGTTATTACTTTTTACTTTAATTGGTTATTCAACATGACATTACAAATATGATTTCCTATTTTAATTTTAACCATTTTAATATTGGAACATATTTTTTTTTACAAAACTGCTTCACTGTTTAAGTTTTAAAGCAAAATTCATGTGATTTAATGAAAATATGTCATTACTTTGTACTGGTTGGTTACGCCAAATTATTATTTTTTAATTATTAAATAGAAAATAGTTTTTTGAAAATGCAACAACTGCGCAAAACCACATGAAACATATATGAATACAACAAAGTACATCTCGTTTGCTTTAAACTAGTTTTATATTATTCATATTATTCACACTCTTATGGCAATTTAATAATGTTTTTCAATGATTATTAGGAGATTACATTGTCAATTCTACGGATCAATATCTTAGCATTATTCAACAGGTCTTTGGAATGTTACCAGTCCAGCTTTTGTCAGAGTACCCATACAACATTGAGGAAATAATGGAGCCTTACCCCTGCCGGCATCCTATGGAGAGGGAATTTGCTGAGCTTCCGAGGCGCAGGCGCAGAATCTATTACCCTTACTACACTATTGATAAAGATGTCTACAGCATCTTTAGAGTAAGATAAACAACACTTCTTATTTCCAATGTCAGCCTCACTGTACACTATCCGTCACATAAAGCTTGCTTTTCTTCTAGGATGTTGGAATCAGAATCGCTTCCAACTCTGATATGAAAGCACCTGTTGTTTGTCCTGAGATTGACAATGACGTGTCGTTGCCGGGGGAATGTAAGTAATTTGATTTTGTTTAGGTTTTTAGAAATGCCCTTTTTATCTATTGGATTTACAAACCATCAATTCGAACAGCTACAATGGATGAAGGTGAGCACTTTGTGGGCTCGCCGGCAGTGGGTTTTGGTGGAAATATGAGAAATCCTGCTGGGAAGATCCGCAAATTCTTTCCGGAAACCTGGATATGGGATCTTATCCCTGTGGGGTATGTATCTTGTACCATGGCAGGTTGGGTTGTCTTCATAATGTGCAGCCCTTTTTTTGGAACTATTTGCCTATTTGGATTACTGTAAACAGTATGGCACATTCTTTTTAAATTCTACAAAAGCACTATATATTTTTCACTATTATAATTCACCAGGAGATCAGGATCTGTGGATGTTGCAAAGACTGTCCCAGACACCATCACTAAATGGGCAGCGGGGGCTTTCTGCACATCCCCTGCCGGGTTTGGACTGGCCCCCAACATCAATCTCACTGCTTTCAAGCCCTTCTTTGTGAGCCTTTCCCTCCCTTACTCTGTTATCCGTGAGGAGACGTTCACTCTCAAAGCCTCTGTATTCAACTACCTTCCCAAATGTATCATGGTAAGCCCCTGTAATTTGTTTACTTGCATGTCCTGGAGTGGTTTTGCAAGCGTTTGTAGTAAAACTGTTTCCTGTAGACTGGCACTTTACAAAATCTCTGTGTCTTTTAATAAAGGTGAAGGTCACGCTGAAAGACTCACAGCAGTTCACTGCTCGGCCATGTACAGGTTGCACATACACTCAGTGTATTTGTTCTGAAGAGAGCAAAACCTTTCAGTGGATTGTTACGCCTTCTGCCCTGGGTAAGCCAGATACGTCTATGTATATGAGCAAAAACAAACAGAAATTTCATTTTCATTTCAATTTGGTTCCACAAACTGAAAAGTTTATTTTTTATGTTTGATCATGTTTGCACCAGGGCTTTGTATCATGCTTAAAATAGGAATGTCTTAAAGGGCTATAGTAACAATTCTGTCATTAATTTTACGCATGTCATTTCAAACGTGTTTTTATTTCTTTCAACTGAAGATATTTTGAAGAATGTTGGTAACCAAACAGTTTTGGCTCCCATTTAATTTTTTGTCTATATAATGGAAGTCAATGGGAACCAAAACTGTTTGGTTACCAACATTCATTAAAATATTTTATTTTATGTCCCACAGAACAAAGAAAATCATACAGGTCATGAGTAAATGATTACAAAATTAAAGTTTTTGGGTGGACTATCCCTTTAACGGGTCCTGCCTAGACTGTCACAGATTTGCATTATTCCAGGCCCCATGGCACTTTGTTTCTTCTGTAACACAAAGGATCACTGTGTACTGGTGTGTGTGTGTTTTACAGGAAAGGTGAACATTACAGTGCGCGCTGAGGCGGTGCAAACCCGAGAACTGTGTGGCAATGAAGTGGTGACTTTTCCGGACAAAGGCAGAATTGATACTGTGATGCAGAGCGTTCTGGTGGAGGTACGTGCCTTTACTGTATATGAGTGCTATTAAAAACAGGCTTACTGAAATCATGTGACTCAATCTCCAACAGCAAGCTAACAAGTCAACATGGAATGAACGTTACATAATCACTTTCCTAACACACATTCCTCTGTCATCATAATGTGTTTTATTATTCTAAAGGAAAACAGTATTCATTTATTTTTAGATCATAGCTATTTGGATATTGTTTTGGGTCTTTGTAAAATAGTTAACAGAAATTGAGTGCAAATGTGAAATGTATTTATTGCATATCTTATCCATCCATCCATCCATCCATCCATCCATCCATCCATCCATCCATCCATCCATCCATCCCTCATCTCAGGCGGAGGGAACTAAACAGTCCGTCACTCAGAATGAACTCATCTGCTTAACAGGTTTGCGGCATTACAGTGTGTTGTGTTGTCTATTTTAATCAATAAAGAATTAGAATTATTTTACCTTCACTTTTGTACAAATAAGCAAACATTCTTTTTATAGCAATGTACTTACAGTGCAAGTCTATGGACCTGTTTATACATGATATTATTAAGATGCGTTGCGGTCTATCGGATCTATCGCAAGTAGACGAGGGAGACACATTCCCATTTGCACCTGGTCTCTTTTGTCCACCTTCGACCGCTTCTTGTATGTGCTTTTTCGGATCTTACAATCTAATGGACGAAACTTTAAATCCCATCTGACTAGCGCGCTTCCCATAATGTTTACGCTTTAGGTTATTAGGCGCAGAGAAGCGAGGTTTTTGTGGTTGTTCGAACACATGACCACATACGACTACACTACAAAAGCAATTCATTCGAATGCGTTGTCGACTACCTCTGGAAGTGGTCAAAAGTGGACAAGCTCAAAACGTTTTAAACCCTGTTTACACCTGTATTTAGCGTCGTCGAATTGACAAATACCAGGTGTAAACAGGGCCTATGAGCAAGGTATTGCAATGGATAAATGTTAAAATACTAAAAAAAAGCTTCCATTGTAACTTTTAAACCCTACTGCGTGTTACTGCTAAGATGTTAGAGGAAATGAAAGTACAATATGAGCAAGCGTTTTGACATTTTTTTCTCTATTCCATTAGACCGTCCACAGGAGACATCCGTCTCCCTTACTCTACCCGCAGTTTTTGTCAAGGATTCTGCCAAAAGCTTCGTCACTGTTCTGGGTGAGTCTAAAGATATGCTGGGAAATGTACATGATGTACACTCATTGCTGCATCATATTAGCATATACATAATGAAGTAATATGTTGTAAATATAATATATATATCATTTCTGATTTTTAATCAAACTAATGGTTGTATGCCCCTGGCTCTTTGGACCGTAGGTGACCTGATGGGTCGTGCTTTGAAGAACATTGGTAATCTGTTGGCTATGCCATACGGCTGTGGAGAGCAGAACATGCTGCTTTTTGCCCCCAATATTTACATCCTTCAGTACCTGGAGACCAGCAGGCAACTCACTCCTGAGATTAGAGACCGAGCCAGAACCTTCCTGGAGGGCGGTGAGGAAATCTGTTATGAAATAATAAATGATTGCTTATTAATGCATCTTACAGAACAGTAAATACTATTTTAAATAGTTGAAATAGTTTTATTGGGAAAGAGATAAATACTGTTCGGAAATTATTGTTTGCTGTCAAGTGTTTTGCCGTTTTTAAATACAAAATGAAATGCGTTGATATTTTAACAATGTCAACTTGCAGACAATTAGTTAAATAGTTTAGCGTTTTTCAAGCTAGCTCACCAAAACTCGTTGCATCATTCCTCAGGTGGATTTGATTAAAAGCTCAGTGGTGATGAATCATAACTTAATGTTAGAAATATTGAACCCCAATTAAATAAAAAATCCTTTTTGTGTTGCAGGCTATCAGAGAGAGCTGACTTACCAGCATTATGACGGATCTTACAGCGCTTTTGGGACGAGTGATCCTTCTGGTAACACCTGGTGAGTCAGAAACAGAGACAATGAAAGCATTCAGTTGCTTAACTTAGGACTTACTGTGCTGTGGATTCTGTATTTTTGCCTGATTTAATGCCTTTCTGGTCAGGTGTTTTTAGCCCACATGGACTTTATACACAAGGAAACTTCCTGATAACTATTAAAGTCCCCCTGTAGTCAAAATGTTATCCCTTAAAACTCACATTTGATCAGAGGTGGAAAGATTAATAGATTCTATTCAGGTAAAAGTACTATTACTTCAATAAAATTAATCAATTACTAATAAAACGTTACTGAGTTACTTTTTTAACAGCGGGGCTGGGGTGGGGGACTCTCCTGTGTAGGGTTGTAAAGGTATGTTGTAGGCCTACAACAGTAATTTCTGTCATTTTTTTCCTAAACCGAACTTTCATTTTGACGGGTTTTAGTGAAGTCCTGTTTCAGAGTGAATTTGACAATGGTTTTTCTCTAATAAAACGATGAAAATGCTCATTATAGGCGTTCTCTCAGAGCAGCTCTGGAAATGTTCATGTATTCATAACACCATGAGTGCGTCGTGAACTTGAGTAAGTAGACGAAACAGCGCAGCTCATTTTCATGACTGGATTCCAGCGTTTCGACTCCCTGCCAAATTATTACCCCCCTCGTTGAAGTCAGTACCCTGATTGCCTAATCCTAACCCCACCCCTAATCCGAACCCCTCCCTACAACTAATCCTAAACCTACCAATACTAGGGAGGTAATAATTTGACGGGGGTCAGAATTCGGCACGACACCTGCCCTCTACATTCGGCCTTAAAGTGACTAAGTGATGTCAGGCCAAAATATTTTTTGTCACATACAGCAAACATCTCCTCACTATCCGCTAGCTACCTGTCCCCTGAACACACTGTAAAAAAACATGGTCTCTGTAGACACCACAGGCTCCACAAACGGCAACAAAAACAAACTGGGCTAACCCGTCCACGAAACATAACAAAAAGTGTTCCAGCCAATCACTGGCAAGAAGTATTTGAGGGTGGGTCTTGGGGGTTAGTGCGCGTACACATGAAGGGGGTGTGTGAGTGAAGGAGAGAGAAGCATCAAGAGGGAAGTTTGAATAATGGCCGACACACGACCAAAGAGACGACGTTCCGTTGATCAACTTACAAAGAAGAGGGAAAAGGATAAAGAATGCGCGAAGTAAAGTTACCGAATTTACATCGGTAAAGCATTCGAAAGATGGCGAGAACTCCGCCGACAGAAGGGCTTCAAGTCCAACGTTCAGGTTAACGTTACTCTGTTTTTGCTTGACAGGTGGGTAACGTTAATTTTTTCTTCTTCTAAATTGACGCTTATGTTCGCCAAACCCACACAAGGATATAATTAGCTAGAACTATGCAGTCAGCGTTAACTTTGGTGAATACAACATATGTTAGTAGCAGCTAGAGATCAATCTGTATTGTAAATGATCAATCAAATTAATAGTATGGCGACAATTTATGTGAATGGTTGTTTTTATCCACTGTTTGTTATGAATTTAAATGTTCATTTATTGGAGACGAGATGAGGAGGAGGAGGGTCTAGCTAGCCTCCGTTTTGTTTGACAATAGTTCGAACGTCAACAAGAAGTGACGTCACCCACGATCGCTTAGAGCACCTTTAAGTTATAAACGTTATAAAAGTTGTTTTGTCTTCCCTGCCATTTCTAAATAATTTTCCAAAATATAACATTGTCTATTATGAAATGCTCGTAATATGCTGATAATGCTTAATGTAGGTTAAGGTGATAAAGGTGCCATGCACAAACCTGGTTTAGTTAAATGGTCTGAGTCATCTGTATGACAGATACAATTTGTTTTCTTTTTTCTGCATTCTCGTTCAGACAAAAACGGGATGCAGCTCCGAAAGATCATTACTGTAAACAACCCTGAGTGCTTGTGGGTTTTTTTAAGCGCTGCTTATTTTAAACTGTAGAAACGGTACAATGGCACAATTATGTCCCACGGTCCGGATGGAACCAAGTCGAGGTCCGCCATTTGAATAGCACTGCTCTACACCCTTGCCTCATTTAGTATAAGCAGTATATGAATATGCTAATTAGCCCCACCTCCACTCCCTCACACCAGCTCAGAGATCCACTGGTTGATGATCACACGTTGACGTGATTGGTTACAAGGTAGTTTGTGACGTCAGAAATATTATCAATTTCAAATCGTTTTTGAGACTTGTCATTGGTTTAGTGGTTTTAGGACCAAAAACTCAGCAATGGTGTTGACTTATGAATTTGCACATGGTTTGTCTTAAAGCATATTAAAAACACCACATAGACATATAAACAACATTAAAAGCTTGATTTTCACCACAGATTTACTCAAGTGTAGGAATTTGACAGCAATTTATATTGTTTCCTCAGGCTAACTGCATTTGTGATGAAGACTTTCGGTGGGGCAAAGAGGTACATATTTATAGATCAGAACAACATCGACAGGGCAAAGGATTGGCTGGGTCAACAGCAGATGGACAACGGCTGCTTCGCCTCTGTCGGGAGGCTTTACCACATTCAAATGATGGTGAGAACAGAAGAGTCGTGCAATCTGCTGCTGAAAAACATCTTCTTAAACCAACCTAAGGTCCCAGCTGGTTTAATCAGATCTAGTGGTTCTCCTAAACTGGACTTTATCTGGTTGGGATTCCTGATTTTATAAGAGTTTTAGCCTGGAAGACCAGCGTGATCAAAGAGTTTCAGTCAAGATGTTATTTCAGCAGAGATATTTTATCAAGCCATTAAAACTCCATCCATCAAGGTTTCATTTTATAGAAGATGACAGCACACATGAACTGAACATTGGTACCTGCAGGGCTTTTCGTTTACCGTGTGCAGTAGGGGCTTATTAGAGAGTGTGTGTGTGTGTGTGTGTATATCAGGATTTAGTGAGGTTCATGATTAAAATATACTGTATAAGCTTTATAAGTTGTATCCTTTTAAAACGGTAAACAATTTGACAATTTTTTCATTCTCAGATCTCTTTAAACCGGAAAACATCAAATCGACTGATACTGATTAAGAAAACCCTTTTGATGTTCTAATGTCATCTGCATAGAGTGACGATTAAATCTTCTGATCTTCTACATAAAATCAGAGAAAAAAATATCAAATACTGTTTCAGAAATATGGTAGAAAAATGAGATGAGTTGAGAAGCTGTCACAGCGGCGAGTGGGATGAGGAGATGATTCAGGGAGAGGTACTGGATCAGAGTCATTTATGGGGAGGAAAGCGGCTCTTTAGTCTGGTGGTCCTGGATTTCACACTCTGGAAATGTCAGTTAGATGGCAATAAGCGGAGGAGATTGAAGTGCTGAGGGTGGGAAGGATCTTTGATGATGCTTTGCTCTTACAGGGTGGCGTCAGCGATGAAGTCACTCTTTCTGCGTACATCACTGCAGCGCTGCTGGAATTAGGCGTACAGACATCTGTGAGTAAACCCCATCTCCCATCTTATGGGATGGACTCTTGTAGTCACAGATCATTCTAACCCAATGAGTGTGTGCTTCCTTCATTAGTCACATTATCTGTATTAAGTCTTTTGTATGCTGTGTAAGGATGCCATGGTGGTGAGAAGCCTTGCGTGTCTAAAGGTGGCTTCGCGTAACATTACCAACACTTACGTCACCGCCTTGCTGTCCTACACCTTCACTCTCGCTGGAGATGTGCAGATGAGGCAGAACCTCCTCTCCAACCTGAACCAGCAGGCCAAAAGAGAAGGTACCATTCACCTTTAGATTATGTGCAAAAAAAATATTATTCAAAAATACATACATATATATATACATGTTTTTTAAATAGAAAGTTCCTATATTTTTTCATATATTAAAGGCTTTTCTATTTTGCATTTGCTAAATTAAATAATTTACTTATTCAATAATTCAATTATTACTTATGTCTTTAATTTTCTGTTAAATTTTCAATTCAATTTCAATAAAAAAATATTTCTATAGTACGGAACCCAGCACATGAAAAAGAAAATCATGGCCACAAATTAAAGGGTCAGTTCACCTAAAAATGAAAATCGTCATTAATTACTCAGCCTCATGTCGTTCCAAACCCATAAGTTTCGTTCATCTTCAGAACACAAATTAAGATCTTTTTGATGAAATCTGAGAGCTTTCCGTCCCTCAGTTTACAGCTACACAACTACCACTTTGACGCTTCAAATTGTAAAACTAATCCATATGAATAAAGCGGTTTAGTCCGAATTTTCTGAAGAGACTCGATCGCTTTTTACGCTGAACAGATTTAATTGAGGACTTTTCCACATATAAACATTGATCAGCGAACATAAGCAGAAGCTCAACTGTACTTTCTTGACGCCTGAGAACAGACCTCACGAGAATGAACCAAACCTCATTGGTTCAATTCATATGGATTAGTTTTACAATCTCTTTATGAACGTTTTAAAACGTCAGAATTGTAGTTACTGTCAATGGAGGGACAGAAAGCACTCAGATTTCATTAAAAAGATCTCCATTTGTGTTCAGAAGATGAACGAAAGTCTTAAAGGTTTGGAATGACACGAGGGTGAGTAATAATGAAATAATTTTTATTTTTTGGGTTAACTATCACGTTAAGAATGAATTCCCACAACATGATCATTTTTGGCCACTTTTTATTTATTCGTTTCCACATTTTATAAATTCATTCCTTTTGTTTTAGTTCAATCATGGGCACATTGTACGCTGCAGAAAAAAGTCTGTAAAAATACAGCCTCATGTTAATATGAAGGAATTTTTTCATTTTGGGTTTTCACAGGTATTTTGAATTATTGCATTGTGTTGTGTTTTAGGGTTGAAGGAAATGTCCATAAACAGATAACATTAAGGCCTCATTTCACAGACAGGGATTAAGCTTAGATTAAAGGTAGGGTAGGTCAGAATTGTCTAAAAAAACTTTTATTCAAATTTGTTTAAACTGTCTTTATATACCAATACATAATTAAAATGCAAGTACTCTGAAATAGAGAGTATAAAAAACTGAGTGACTCTAGTGTATTTAATCTTCAATAAACACAGCTCATTAATTCCATTCACTCCCACCTAAAAACGGGTGCGCGACTGCGCGCACGTGGGCAGAGCCAGTAATAGCGGCGATAGTCATGGCGACGGAGAGTGACAGTCGCGCAAGCCAATCACTTGTTTAGTCCCGAATGGAATTAATGAGCTGTGTTTTTTGAAGATTAAATACACTATAGTCACTCAATTTGTATACTCTCTTTTTCAAAGTACTTACATTTTAATTATGTATTGGTATATAAAGACAGTTTAAGCTAATTTGAAAAAAAGTTATTTAGACAATTCTTACCTACACAACCTTTAAGCCATGATTAGGACACTTAAGTCATTTTTATAAACGTTCCTTAGGGAAAAAAACATTACTGGTATGCATCTGGAGATAAACAATGGCACATATTTTACAGATATGCGTATTTAAAGATATGCCTGTGCAAATTGCTTTCAGTTAAAACAGCTCAAACATGCCTTTTAGTCTAGGACTAGGTTCACGCCTTGTCTGTGAATCCAAGGGATAGGTCATTTTCTGCCAGAACATAATTAGTTTTTCTAAAGATTTGTTTCTTACAGTGTAGTAATTCATTCCCTTGTTTTAATGTTAAACTGTGGCCACGATGAAATAAAACTGAGGGAACACATTTTTTATTTGTGTCCACAAATTCCTTGTTTTTCACAGAGGAGAAAACATATTTAATTCAATTTTTTCTGTGGACCCCAGTTTGAAAACCCACGATCTAGATTATTAGCTTTTAAAAAACACGATCACAAGACCTCAGTGTTCCAGTCTTATGTGTTCTCGCTGTTATCACTTCAGGTGTGGGACGATATTGGTCTATGGCTAATAATGCTCAGGCGACGGGCTCTCTGGAGGTTGAGATGAGTGCTTACGTGTTGCTTGCGCTTCTCTCGGGACCCACTCTACCTGGATTTGGACTAAACTACTCTGCTGGCATAGTGCACTGGCTAAGCAAGCAGCAGAACGCCTATGGAGGATTCTCCTCTACCCAGGTAATGTTATTCATCTAATGCTGCTTTTTTAAAACATTTGATCAGTTTCCTCATTATTGACTGTAAGTGGTGTCGCTCTCTTTCTGTGAACAGGATACTGTAGTAGCACTCCAAGCCCTTGCTAAGTACAGTGCTGCCACCTACAATCCAGAAGGATCTATAACCGTCACCGTGACCTCCCCCTCAGGCCAGAAAAACCTGTTCACCGTGAACCGGAACAACCGATTGCTTTACCAGGAGAAACAGCTTCAGCAAACTAATGGCACATACAAGCTCAGAGCAGAAGGCAAAGGCTGTGTGTTTGTGCAGGTGCATAGCTCTTATGATGTACAGTTTGCCAAGTTAAACGGATAGTTCACCCACAAATTAAAGTTGTGTCATTATTTACTCCTCATGTTGTTCCAAACATGTATGACCTTCTTTTCTTGTATGGATCACATGTGGAAGTCATATGGGACTGGAATGACATGAGGATGAGTACATGACTTAATTTTCATTTTTGGGCGAATTATTCTTTTAAAACCTACTGTAAATGATGAAATCCTTCTGTTATTTGTCTCTCAGTTCGCCTTGCACTACAATATCCCGCCTCCTCCTGACTCATTGGCCTTCAACGTCAAAGCAAATACTGGGGTTTGCAACAACACAAGGAACGGAGCTTTTACGTTAACCACCACAGTCCGGTGAGCCATACGTCTGTTAGAAACTATTATTACTGTCTTAATTAATGGAAACAGCCCTCATGAGTATAACACTTTTAACATGCTTATTTGCAACAAATTTCATTCGTTATATCATTATTTATCCTTTTTATTTAAATACTTACTGTACATGCTATTATTTTTTAAAGGGATAGTTCACCCGGAAATAAATATTCTGTCATTATTTACTCACCATCACGTCCTTTCAAACCCGTGAGAGATATTTTGAAGAATTTTTACACAGCTCTTTTCCATATGAAAAAACAAAAAAAATAATAGTGACACTCATAAGCTAATGAACCCTAAAACACTATAAAAGTATTTAACTATGCATGCAAATACTTTAAACTAGCACAAAAAAAGGGGGGGAAAAAACAATAAATATGAAAAATATATACTACTGTTAAAAAAATGTGGGATCAGTGGATTTTTTTCAACTAATAAATTCATACTTTTACTTTGTGAGGATGCATTATACTGACCAAAAGTATAATGTTACAAAATTATATTAATAAGAAATGTTTCTTAAGCAGCACATTAGCATATTAGACTGATTTCTGAAGGATCATGTGAGACTGAAGACTGGAGTAATGATGCTAAAAACTCAGCTTTGCCATCACAAGAATAAATTATATTTCAAAATATATTCAAATAGGAAACAGTCATTTTAAATTATAATAATATTTCACAATATTACTGTATTTTTGATAAAATAAATGCAGCCTTGGTGAGCATTTGGTGAGACTTAAAAAAAAAAAAAAAAAAAAATCTTACCAACATCATACTTTTGAATGGCAGTGACTATAAAAATAAATATACAAAATAGAATAGAATTTGGAATTATACTGCTAAATGTAAAGTATAAGGAAACGAATTAGTAACTTGTATACATTTGATTCTATAAAGAAAGAAAGAAATAATGAATGAATATGAAACCTATTTTATGGCCTAATAAACGTAGACTTTGCGGTCTGTCAGACTACATGCAGAACAATGTGTGGTTGTGAACCCTGTTTGTGACTGTTGGAGCGATTGTGTGACAGGTATGACGGCACACGAGCGGAGACCAACATGGTGATCATTAACATCAGGCTTCTGTCTGGGTTTAAGCTGGATGAGACGTCTCTGCAGGCTGTGAGTGACACTTGAAGGGCTCTGCTACTCTTTTGAACTCAAGTACTGCAGGCAGTGTTTGATTCGCTCTCTTCTCTGTCTCCAACAGCTGAGGGAAGACCCCACCATCAAACGAGTGGATCTGGACGAGGATCATGTCTTTATATATTTGGATGGGGTGAGCGTATTAGATTTATTCAAATACCTTGAGGGGGCTTGAAACATTTTTGGGATGGATTGCTGATGTTGACACTATATTTCTAAATGAAATCAAAATCGACCTTGTTTACGTACTGTAACACTCTTACACATTTGTTTCTCTTCGTAATCTTGCATCACATTTTTTTTTTTACAATTAATTAAGGGATAAATTCAATATGAAATCAAAATGAACCATGTGTACTTGACACACGTTTTTATGTTCGTGCCCCATAGCAAATAAATCTCTTCGTAATCTTGCATGAAAATAACTTTCTGTTCTTATCCAGCTGAAAAAGCAGCAGGTGAAGACCATCACCCTGCAGCTCCTGCAGGACGTCCCGGTGCAGAACCTGAAACCAGCTGTAGTGATAGTCTATGATTACTACAAGATCAGTACGTGTTTATTCATCGTTGTGCACTAACAAGTCTGAGAAAAAAAAAAAAAATAGAGGGTTTTTATTATAAACCCAGCAAAAAAGATAATAAACGTAACAAATATAAGTAAAATTAAATAATTAAAATGGGAAAACCTATTTCCATTTTAACGTTTGAGATTTTCGTTTTTCATAAATCTTAGTGACATCATGATATAGGAGTTGCGTAATTGTGCTTCACGAGCCTGTATTTAATCTTAGCATAATACATTTTTATTTTATTGGGGCAAACTCAACAATGTAGTGCACAAAAAAGACTATGTTGTGTTTCTATTCCTCCAGGTGAATTGGCTGTGATTGACTACACCTCCCCGTGTGCATAAACACTACAGTAAGTACAGTAATTGTTGACCAGGTTAAACAAAATCCATAAGCATATTTTAATTATTGAAGACCCAAATGTAAAGACATTTATAATGTTATAAGAGATTTCTATTTTTACCAAATGCTGTTCTTTTTCACTTTATTTATCAAAGGATCCTGAAAAAATATGATCCACAAAAATAAGAAAGGGGCCAAACATAGAATTCAGAAACCCTTGTTATTAGCGACACCGGTGGCTGTAAATTGAAATGCAGCCAGGCAACTTAATGCTCGTGCTCGGCTCGCACACGTAACGTACAAGAGACTGAACCTAGTTCTGCTTCACTGCCATCATGTTGACAGATGAGGTCATTAAAATGACACTGTTATGATAGTTTGATTTATAAAGTTGAGATTATAGTTTGAATTAATCCCTTCTCTTTGCATGTCACATTGACATTACAGTACAGAATAGTTATTTCGGCCCATCTTATAATCATTTGTTTCATGTGTCTCATGGAATAGGTTCTCGGTAGAGTGCGGATCGGGCCGAATTTTTCTGTCCGAGCCCGGCCCGCGTCCGACAGAGCAGTAACCGAACCCGACCCGAGCCCAACAGGCATAAAGATATTTATGTCCGAGCCCGACCCGAGACCGGCAGTTAAAATCCCATTTTTTTCTCATACTAATGACAATTGTAGGCTACGTTTGTTTGTGTGGAAAGCCCGCTTTTATTAAGCAACTGTAGGAAGTCAATCGGAAATGTCAACAGAATGAGCGCATCAGCGTGCGGAGCAACAAGCGCTCTTGACACAGGCGCGCGCACATTATGCACGTGTTTCGTTGTCACGGCTACATAAACAAATGTCCGCACACAGGAAGACAGATGTTATGTTAATATTTTACATGTATTTTAATCACAAAAAAACGATCGTTTGCATCAAGTGAAAGCATCAGGCACATTGGCTACCTACATAATAACCTGTTTTAAATTTAAAATGTTCAATGCCTTATCGTGCTGATGTGACCGAGCCCGACCCGAACCCGAACATCATTTCTAAATATCTGTCCGAACCCGGCCCGGCCCGTCGGGCTTGGGTCGGGTATCCATCCTCTAGTTCTCGGGAGCGCGCGTAAACGTCACATTCTTTTGATTTTCCTGGCAAAAACGTCCCGAGTCCTTCATATAAAAATCAGTCTGCAGGCTTTCATAGACAATAGGAAGTCAGGGAAGGTCTATTTTTTTAAGTTTCATTACAAGCTGTTCACACATTGGCAATTAAAAACGATTAATTTATGAAATACTTATAGCCCCTTTAAGCTGTTTTCAACATTGATATTAAGAACCGTCTTGAGCACCAAATATGTATGTGTCTTTGCTAAAAGGTTGATCTGTTGTTTTTCAGATGATGATCTGAAGTGCCGATGGCTGAGTCTATGGAGAGACGGAATTAGTACTTATTTTAGCTATTTTTCTAGAACTTTCTTGTAAAATTGTCTACTAAAATCAAAAATATAGCCTCACTGAATTGATTATGCACTTTAGTTGCTATTAAACAATTTGACAATTTTTGCATCTGAAACATTTGCGTCCTGTTGTTATTTATAATCTACTGTTATTATCATTACTATACATATGAAAACGTCTAGATATTAAAAGAATAAAGGGGACCTTAGGGTGCATATTCGCCGTCAGATGCATGAATTAAATCACAGCAGGAAATCACAACCCAACCCACATTTCAAAGCACTTGATATTTTTAGAAGTAGAACTGATAGGACATTGTGGATTAATTCATTTTTTCTGGTTCAGCAACTGAAGTTTTAAACAAGATTTTATCGCCAACACATAAAAGCTGCTTTCAAAACTTGTTGTTTACTGTTGTAACACCCAATGATATCTCGTACCGCTTTCCCCCTTGAGTCTTTAAAAGTAGCAGTCAAAAACCATTTCAAAACCACTCCGATTCTTGATCCTCTCTTCTTAGCGGCAAGATTTCATCTTCCAAAATGCCTGTTAACTTCAGTAATATCATGTTAGAATGCTAATTGTGAATATTCTCCTACTTCTGCCCACTAAAACGGTGTGAGTTTCACAGCGTTCCAGGAATTACCAAATAATTTCAGTAAACGATCCCAACAAATTGCATCAGCGAACAACTCACTTCAGAGACTGAAGTGTACAGTAAACCCCAAACAGTTCAATAAGTATTGCCTACATATTGCTCAATGACTGAACTGATACTCACTACGGTTCTTTCTTCTCAAAGTTTGAATTCTAAAGAGATTGAAATTCTTTTTAGTTCCGCCTTGCAGCAACTTGCTCCATATTTAGTGATAACCTCCATTTGAAAGGCAGTTTTCACATATTTGTTGAAATTATTATAAGGCAAAATATATATTTGAACCTAATGCAAACTTAAACATTACTTTTTAGGCCAGAACATGGCTTATGTAAACTGCTAGATTTAGCTTTGACTGCACCGCAGAACAACAAAAAACATTCCCCATTGTATCCTAAAATTTTTTTTTAGTCTGTTCACTTCTTTAAGTGTATGAAAGAGTATTTTCATGAACTTCCAGCAGCATATTGCACTTCTAAAATATGGCTTAAGTAATTTATTTCAAGGTTAATTTATGAAACAGTTATGCGGTGTGCTGTCCAATCAAAACAAACTTTCTTTGGTTGAACTTCCTGTAGTATATCTTAGCAGCAGCTTTTTAATTTAGCATGCGACTCTCTTGTCTGGTGTCATGAACACAGCACAGTCGCTATGATGCAAGACTTCTGCTTGTGTTGCATTGTTAATTACAGCAGTGAGGATCACTTGCCCTTTTACATCTGAAGTCCCAGTTTAGCCGTGACCTCTGGGCTACGGTCTTTCCCGCAAGGGTGCGTTTCGTGTGTGTTAGCATAGCTCATAATTAGGCAAATAAACACAAAAAACACGGAAAACTGTGACTGTATTCATGTTCAACATTTTACAACACTGTTTTCAGCTAGTTGTGTGATAGTACTCAGACATCTTACACGCAAAATGAAGACTAATTATTCACGCTGATTTTGAGTTCTCTGTAGATTTCCGTTTGGTTTCAGGAGAGAGCAGAACACTTTGTTGGTCTTTTTTCTTTTCTTTTTTTTAACAGTGTCGTAGCTGCTCGATAACATCGCTAAACATAAATAAACATTTGATTTTCCCCAAAACAAGCACAAGGTTGGGCAGACTAGTTAAATGCCTGCCTGTCAACATTAATAATACTTGAAGAGCTACTAAACCCTTTGAATAGCTCCGTAAATTGTATTAAAGCAGCATCGGACTGATTTAAATAGGTCATCTTTTTTAAAATTACAGTATGTGTCTGTTCACAATCTCCTAAAACAGCAAAACCCACTGTGTATCACATGAAATAATGGTGCGGTCACATTTACCGTTTTTTTTAATGCATTTGGCAGTTACTTTTATCCAAAGCGACTTGCATTGCATTTCAAGGTACACATTTTTACATTCTTGCTTTCCCTGGGAATCGAACCCATGACCTTGGCGTTGCAAGCGCCATCGCTCTACTGTTTGAGCTACAGGGAAATTTGAGCTACATTTCAATAGGAATCCACACAATTCGAATTTTCACATGAGGGCGAAAGGATTCCCCACAAAAAAATCTCTTCGCGATTCACGAATTTGCCGCGTTGACAAATAGAAAGCTGTTTGGTTTGAAAGCGTCTTCTGTGTGAGCTGTGCTTCGTACATTGCTACAACTACCGACAATTGACCTTTTTAGTGAAATTTCGCTAATGTGACCGTACCTTAAGCCTGTGATTCCAGCAATTTTTCACCAGTGTCACAGTTCAAATATTAAGAGTGACAAATATGGGACAATATCAAGGCACTGCATGACTTGCATGATTATGATGTTTTCTCCTGTTTGTGGCAATTATTCCAAACTCTCATAGGCTGGCAGTGATAGGAGATGGCTGCCTCCCTTGGGAGTCAAATCACATGATCAAGTTGTCAGGACTTGGCAAATAGGCTCTACTGTTGTATGTGGTGTGTGTGTGTGTGTGTGCATGTGTTTGAGGTTCTGTCTCTAAAAGAACAAGCTGGGAACACAGTGGGATACAGTCGGACAGGAGTCGCTGATGTCCCTCTACAATAAATATAGACTCCTGAGCTGGTAGGTGAGCTTTGGTGGATTAAGTCTTTGTTTCTGTGATACGGGATCTTTAAATGTGAATACATAGTATACTCTTGTAAATTTGATTGAAAACATCACTTAAACGTACTGCAGTATTCTCTCGGTCAGTCAATCCCATCAAATTTTTTAGCGCAACACTATTCCAGAATGGCTTGGTGTCATTTGGCATTTTTCCCATTATGTTTGAAAACACAAATAGTGGGACAAACGATACAAATGAAAGTCTATTACATGTTTCTGCACATCCAGACAAGATAAACTGCAACTGAAAAATATCTCTGACGGCAAAAAGGCATTTTGGTAGATGGCGAGTGAGCCACCACCTGCAGGTTTGGTTCACCGGGTCTTTTTCGTCTTCTAGAGCTCCCTTTTTCAATCCAGGCAGACGTGGAAAACCTCTGGTGGATATCTGTCTGTGCAGCTGAGTGGATATATAACATCTTCAGGAAACACGAGAAAAAAGGAAGTAGCAAAATAAGGTTTTTCCTCTCGTTGGGAATAACAGGTGTGGGTTATTTAAAGTCTCCCTGCCGAACGGTTTTCCGTTGTGACGCGCGGGTCCGTTTTTCTCAGTTCATGAACTGCGTGTAGCCCTCGGCTCCTGTCACGATCACATCCATCCAGATCCTCATGGCCTCAGCGGAGGGGGCCACCATGAAATACAGTCTGTCGTGCGTCTTCACACAGAAGGTCAGGGAGGGGTTGGGGCTCTGCATTTAAAAACACACAATCGGATCAGTGAGGGAGTCACGTATGAAGCGCATCTTCTATTCAAGGCATGTGCATTATCTGCTCTTTATTCATTAGGGATGCCAATTTTCAGGATTTTTTCAAAATTGACTAAATAAAATGCAATTAATGAATCATGCAAAATGCATGTCGAGGACTCCAAATACTACATGCACTATTTGACCTACAATTCACATAAATATAATAATAATATAGTTTATGTTAATTAAATAAACATAAGAAAAATTATATATTTTTATTTTGATAAATGTATTTGAATACATTTATATTTAGTATGAATCCAATTGAATATAATAGTTTAATAATTTTTCAAGTATTAATAATAATGTGTATGAATAATTATTGTGTCGATCATAAGTCTTTTATACTTAATACATATACATATATATATATATATATAACTACACTTTAGTACAATCAAAATAATTATACTTATGATATAAATATAAAAATATACATATTTTTAATATAATTAAACAAATGTACTGATTTATGAAGTATCAGTATTTTCATCTTAATTAAGTATTTTAATGTATTTAGAATGAATCAAATTGGTATGATTTAATTTCATATCATTTACTAATTTATTGATGATAATTTGAATGGATAAGTTGATTATATAATATTTCTGAATAATATATAGTCATTTAAATATATAAATATATTATTTATTTCATATAATATTTCACATTTTGAACTTAAGTTTGTGTTTATTGTAGCAAAACTGATATTGTTTTCTGGGACAGATCTTTTTTTTTTTTTTTGTCTTCATGCTCTCGGCATTCAATAATTCACCAAAGCTTGTTTATCTCGCTGGACGTGAACCTGCATGTAATGTAGTCTTGGGTGTATTCTCTGTAACCTTGTTTAGTTTTGCTCATGGTTTTGGAGGATGATCATGTCACATTCATGCTGGCAAATAGGCTACCTAATTTGTCTGTTTCTATCAAGTGACAGATAAATTGGCACTAAAATGCTGCAGTGTTTGATTGGATGCACTGCCTTTGACCCAGCTGTTTAATTCTAACACACTATTATGGCATTGGTGCTCCTGATTACTTTGGGCCTGTTTTTAAAAGCCAAAGCTGCTTGTATGTCTACGTCACATGCAGCACAAGCAACAGCGTGCACTCAGATACGCGTTTTGATCTCTCTTGAGCTAAAATGGATTCATTGAAAGTCATACCACTTAATTAATAATCATTGATTAATCATTAGCATCTCTAATTTCAACACATCTGCATAAGTGGAGTAGGAGGTGCTTGTTAAAATATGATAATTAGTCCTCCTCAACAAAACACTCATTATTAAAGTGCATTTCAGACCATATTACATCATTCAATAGGCAAATAAATATATTCAAATGATAAAGGGATTCTTATAGATGCTTGTTTTCACCACAGAATAAGGTAACTGCAACTTTTTATATATTTTTTTCTTGCGATTGCAAGTTTATATCTCACAGTTCAGACTACATAACTGACAATTGCGATTTGAACTCAGATTTTATAAACTCGCAATTGCAAGAAAAAGTCAGAATTGTGAGATAAAAGGTCGCAATTACTTTTTTATGTCTATATCTTACAATTCTGACTTTATAACTCGCAACCACGAGTCTGATTTGCGAGTTATAAACTTGCAATTGCGAGAAAAAAAAGTCAGAACTGTGAGAAAGTCAAAATTACTTTTTTTTTTTGATTGCAAGTTTAGATCTCAAAATTCCTTTATTTATAACTTTATAACTTGCAATTGCGAGTCAGAATTGTAAAATTAAAACTTGTAATTGCGATAAAAAAGTCTTGTGAGATAAAGACTTAATAACTCGCAATTGTGAGATATAAACTCGCAGTTCTATAAACTCTGATAGAAAAAGTGTCAAAATTCCGAGACATAAAATTACAGTTGTGAGAAAAAAGTCTGTATTGTGAAATAAAAAGTGGCAATTATATTATGGCTTCCAGTTAACCCATCACAATATACAATGTAAAGCTGATGGTATATAATATACCACACAACTGCTTCTGTGGGGTTATTACGTTATATACACACTTATCATCTCATCACAGGTGGGAGTCGCAGAGAAACACTTAAGGGAAATGCACAGGTTGTAAATCACATTATACTCTCATCCTCAGTAATTATGCAAAAAAACAAATATCCACTTTAAATACTGGCCTCAGTTAAAGTGCAAATAGTTCAGTTATTTAAAACAACACGACACAAGGTATGCGTTAAGTGTGTGAAAAATGCAAGAATTAGAGCAATTTTTCCTTTGAGCAAACATGCAGGATAGCGGTGGAGAAGTGATACGTACGTTTGTCAAATTCAGATTGAAAAATCCTTTCTGTGAAAACAGTCGGCAAAGCAAAAGAATGAAGAAAAAGAAGGGTGGGGAACATTGACAGCAGAGTTACAGCATAAGAGACAAAAAAAAGAGAAGAAAGAAGCTAACAGAAAAAGATCAAATGAAATGGTGCAATAGGAGTGCAGAGCAGCAAACCAGCGGGAGATGTGAGCTGTGCTTATGCGAGGGTCTGATCGAGGGCCGTACCTTCGTGGCACTGCGCAGGTGATCATAGTAAACCTCCTCGATAGCCTGGAAGTAGATGACGCCCTTCAGTTTGCTCTCGTGTTTATCTGTGAACGGGAGAACAACAGAGATGTCACGCTGCGAAAAAAATCGTTCTCTTAATAAGACTTTTATTGCAATATTTCTGTCTGAAGTGTGTTTTTAATATCAGAACGAGATACATTAACCCAAAAAGCAAAAGCGAATAAGACGTGTTCTCCGGAAAACAAGCATTTCCAAGTATTTTTACTGGAAAACAAGGCAAAACTACTGATTAGCACAATGTTTTGCACAGCGAAGGTTTCAAAACCAAATAAGCCCCCGTTCCCCTCGAGAATAATGATCTGGTAAGCACCGATGTGACCTTGTTACTGCAGTGCAACCCCTTCATTTTCAGTCCGCGTAAAAAAATAAAGAGCGAGAGCTCACGCTTTGCCGAGCGCCACGGCTGGATGATGAGCACGATTTCCTCAGCATTGCGGCAGATTTCATCACCATCAGATAGCATGCGGACGGGCTTCTGGTTATTTGTATGCCCCTAGCTAACCCGAGGCTATCGGAAATCATGGCAGCCACTGTGAGCTTAAGAATTACTAATTATCCGTATCCCCCCACTGCTGGATTCACCCACAATCCACTCTTTGTTCTGCCCTCGTTTCTTTCCCCAACCTCAGGGGGACCAAAGCGTAACGACACGTTTGCGGAGTCGCATTAGCATAGTGCACAGTAAGGAGGATGCTGGGAGGCGACGCTGCGGTACACATACCGGCGTAGTAGGAAAACGTCCTTTTAAGGCGATCAAAGACGAACCAGCGCTTCTTCCAGGATTTGATCTTCCCTCCCATCTTGACAAGATAGCCCTTGCACATCTTTTCGGTGAGAATCACATGGTAGCACGTGTCCACGCTGTGACCCGAGGACTCGATGTGGGAGCGGAGGTCAAACTCCTCTTTGCGGATGGGCAGGTATCGTGTCATCGGACGGGCCTGGAAATCAACAAGATGTGGTTCATATTTTCGTTATAAGGATTAATGACATGACATGTTTTTTTGTTTTTTGTCCTATCAGTCAATGGTTTCGTTATAAGGATTAATGACGACATGTTTTTTGTTTTTTGTCCTATCAGTCAATGGTTTCATTAGTTAACTACTTTAGTTAACAAGAACTAAGAATGAACAATACTTCTACATCATTTATAAATCTTAGTTAATTTCAACATTTACTAATACATTATTAAAATCAAAGTTGTATTTGTTAAAGTTAGTTAATGCACTGTGAACTAACACAAACATACAATGAACGACTATTTTAATTAACTACCGTTAACAAAGATTAATACATACAGTAATAAATGTATTGCTCATTGTTAGTTCACATTAATTGATACATTATCTAATGTTAACAAATGGTACCTTATTGTTAGGTGTTACCAGTTAATTTATTCAAAAATGCAGTTCATACATTCCATCATTTAATTTTTTTTTTTACATTTTCTGAATTCAAATTATTTTTGATATTTGTTTTGGTTTGGCATGAGGTAAAAAATGTCAGGGTGATATCACAGTCCTGATATATATATATATATATATATATATATATATATATATATATATATATATATATATATATATATATATATATATATATATATTAATGAAATGACAATTACATGACAACAAAATTGTAGTTAGTAACATAATCCATTACATTACACATTTTAGGTAACATAACGACTACTTTTTGATTAATTTTAGATTGCTTTTAACCTAACTCATTTATCACATTGAAAAGGAAAATATTGTACCATATTGATATAAAATACAAAGAGGGGAAACAAAATCCATTCTTTGTTAACAACATGAAGTGCATTAAACATTTTCCCAAAACTGGGGTTTGAGATTTTAATGAAAATAAATAATTGAATGATAATAATAAAATAATAAGAAGTGTTTGAAAGACAAAAGCTTTCTAAAGACACAGCAATACATGGTACATGACTTACTGACTGATAATTCAAATAATAGTTTATGTGTTCGTCAGGAGTTGATTCGATATGCAATGTCGGAAAACACTCCTTAAAAGTGAAATGATTTCTGTAAATCCAGTGGTCAAATATTTGTGGCCTCACAATTTTCCGTGTAATCATAGTGTAATCATAGCCACATGACAAGTGTCTGGTCTGTGTGTGCAATTTCACATATATACATCTACATATACTAAGTATTCTAGTTATAAGCAATACGTTTTTTAGAAAGGAAAATTAAAAACATGGAAAATAAGAATTATGAAAGATTTGCCATTGTGTGAATAATATGTAATCATGTAATCAATCAAAAGCAACTGTAGTCTGATTACAAGAATTTTAAAATGTAATACAATCTAATTACAAGTACTTCATTTTTTGGAATCTGATTACATAATCTAGATTACATGTAATCAGTTACTACCCAGCACTAATTACAAGGTACAATTGCACTAACACATGCAGAAACAGAAAAAACAAAACAGACCCTCAAGGTGACACTGTCTAGGTCAATATCATTTTATCTTGTGGACTAATATGCAAGCATGTTTATTTAATAGTTCAGTGTAATGGCTTATTCAGGGCAGTACTAAATGAAAAAGCCATTATAATCCCTCTTATTTTGATCAAATAACTATAATTTAGCAGATTCTGCAAGGTCTATGAAAATGTATGATTGTAACTGTATATGTAATATTTTTTACATACGTTTTTCATTAAATTACTAATGAAAATCATTAATTAAAGGACAAATTAAATAAAAAACAAATGACTACTATGTGTGCACTCTCATGTAAAGTGTATGTCAATAAATTTAATCTTTTTTTGAAAATGGTATACATGTTTTTCCCATATGACCATTCAAATAATCTCTAAAAACCCTAACCCCTAATTAATGAATGAATTGCACAAAATGAATCCGTTAAACCGTCAGTCCTAGTAGACTCTCGGCAGAGTAGAGAGCTGCGTCTCCTCACCTGAGAGAAGTTTTTGGCCCTCATCTTCACCTCCTTCTCTATCAGCTGCTGTCTGTGTACCGTCTCCTCCTGCAGTCTCTTCTCCGCCACCTCCCTTCTTCTTCTCTCCTCCTCTAGCATGAGTTTACGGGTCTGAGTCTCTCGTTCCTGCGGGCCCAAAAGAGGGCAGCGGTTATTAGACATGACTGAGAGTCAAGAAAGATGAATATTGTTAGTTGATAGTGACTGTATACAGATGCCACGACTCACTCTGGACTCAATGAGTCGAGCTTTCTCCAGATGTGCCTCCTTCAACATCTTCTCCATCTCTTCGATCTTCAGCGCATCCATACCACTGGCGCTGTGAAACACATCAAACTTCAGTCAAAGTCACTGAGGGGGGAATTCACTATGCATGTTTGAACCAAGACAGCCAGCCATTTAAATAGTCGTTGCGCAACCGTTCAGTGAATTTACCCCCTCGGTCATCTCTTTGGTGAATGATGGAATTGAGACCAGTAGCAGTGAGACTGGTGGATTACGAAACATTTCGTCATACTATATGAAAATACTGCTGGATTGCAAGCATCTGCCGTGAAACATTAAATGAAGCACATGTGGACTATAAACACAGAAAAAGAAAATGTGTAGTGGATTACTCTTGAGAAGAATCCCAGACTCGCTTGAAGCTTCGTAAAGACAAGAGTAAACAAACAGCTCGAGAACATTTCAAGTAAACAAAATCTCTCCTGAGAGAGAAACAGCTGAAGGCCGTCAGTTTGCGAAGCCGTTGTGCCCCGGTCCAGCTCCACTGCACTTTACAGGCGTTTTGTTTACAACATCTTCACACATTTCCCAAGATAAAGCTTGTAACTAAAGACAATATGTCAGTGTCCAACTGGGTTGTGGGCCATTCAGAACTGAATTGAGAATGCCTTTGAAATTCAGGAATGAATATAAGAAAGTACACTTAAAATGGAATGACATCAAAGGAATGTATATTACGGCTATAATTGTAGGTTTTTTAATACACTGCCGTTGAAAAGTTTAGGGTCAGTACGTTTTTTTTTAAATTCCTTGATAGTAAATACATTAATATAGAGGGTATGCATTGACATCAATTTCCCGCTGGACTGAGTGGCAAAACATCCCGCAACATGACTAGTTTTAAATAGGGGAAACTGCGTAAACGGGAGTAAAACAAACGATCGTCTTAAATTATAGGCAGTTGGACTCGACAGTGTTCCTCACAACTCACCAAAGAAAGGAATTGGTTTTCCTGACGTTTATATATACCTAATTTAGACGCCGGGGAAATACATAAACTAAAGCCTGTGAATGCTTTATCTGCTAGACAAAACAATCCGAACTTGCTTTGTAAGGAAAAAATAGGTTTGTCTAACACTAACTATCCCCCTTTGTAGAACACAAGGATCATCATAATGGATGTTTTTATATATATATATATATATATATATATATATATATATATATATATAAACGCTGACAAAAACTTTAGTTACGCAGAATATAAGATGGTAAGTATTTAATTGATGAGTTTAAATTGTCAATACAATATATGAACTAGGGTATGATTTTACCCCAAAATTCAACATATCTCTGACACAAAACAGTAACTGCAAATCCACGTTTCTATGCCTCAGTAGTTTCTGTGAATTGCAGCGATCAATTTGCTTCTCTTTCCTGTAGCTTTCAGCAGTCTGTAAAAGACAGCTCCGATTTCTTGTTGAATCTATTTGTACAGTCGACCGCACAGCTCTTTTCCATTTTAGATGTGTTTTGTGTTATTCGCGGCATTCACAAAATGCTGCCACTCGCTCTTTTTGCTCCACAGTGGGTGTAACCGCTGTGACTCCCGCCTACTGTGACGTCTATTGTTAGACAATTATTTCTATTTCAAACAAATACTGATCAGCATGAATAAATATTTTATTATAAAACAGTTATTTTCAATTGCTAAATATTTCACAATATTACTGTTTTACTGTATTTTTGATTAAATAAATGAAGCCTTGGTGAGTAGGAGAGAATCTTTTAAACAGTAATTACATTTCTTTTTTCAATATTTTCTGAATTACCCATAAATCATACAAAACACACACAGTATATTAGGTAATTCCACAAAAATATGATATATTAATCATTACTATTAATGTTAATAATCAATAAATTAGCTTTTCAATCAATTTTATATACTGTATCATTATATTTAATAAATGTGCTTTTATTTTATGAACCCTGATGCACTTCATCCCCAACATTTCACAGAATGCTCTAATTTACCCTAAAGTCTTCAAAATGTAGACAAACAACACAAAGCAGGCTTGCCTTATTAATTATGCATTTTTTGTGAAGAAGAAAATCTGTTATGTTACTCCTGAATTTTTTTTGAATTACAATTAAGAGCGTTCGCTTTCCTGTCATTCCAAATCAAATTGCTTTCTAACATCCTCTGCGGCATGACCAATTCCCTTCAAATCACACTCATGTACTGAATTCTGAGTTTTGCTCAACCTTGGCGTCACGTGTCAGTGTTTGCACCTCATTAATCGTTGGTTTTGCAACCAATTAAACCCTTTTTTTTGCTTTCTCATTTGGCTAATCTGTTATTTATAAATTTCAGATTCTGATGAAAGTGTAGCAGGACACGTTATTGCCACATCTGTATGTACAAGTACAAAGGTTTACTCGTATATGCAGAGAGAGGGGATTGATGAAGAGCAGAGACATCAGTTCATTTATGAAAAGAAGGGTGGTTAAGCAACAAACAGTAAAACCTCAGGCATGTGTTTATGGAAGACGCCTTTTCAGTCGTTGACATTTTTGCAAGCCCAATTAGTCCTATGTGTGCTCTGACTGTCCCTGTTAAGTGGAAACTGAAAAGACGGCCGTTTCCACACACACCGTTTAACCCAGCAACAACCTACAAGCTTAAAGATGTGTCTTCACAGAGTCCGTTTAACCCAGAAACAACCTAATCTGTAGCCTCAGGCATCAAAGTCGTTCATTTGTTCTTTCCTTTTCGCAAGAAAGTGGGCGGGAAGAAGCACGGTCGCTGCATTATGATTCATAGCTTCCCTACACACTGAGCTATTGCATCCATGTGAATGTATTAAAAAAATATACATTATTTTACACATTTTCACATGTAATGTAATAGAAATTTATAATAATATATGCTACTGTTCAAAAGTTTGGGTTCATGAAGATTTGTTGTGTGAAAGAAATTAACTCTTTTATTCATCAAGGGGCACATTAAATTGATCAAATTTTGAACTTTGCCATCGCAGGAATAAATTACATTTTAAAATATATTAAAATCGAATTGAACTAAAATAGAAAACAGTTATATTAAATTGGAATAATATTTCATAATATGACTGCTTTAACTGTATTTTCTTAACAAATAAATGCAGCCTTTATGAGCATAAGAGACTTCATTATTATTATTTTTTTAAATCTCACTGACCTCAAATTTGTGGACAATAGTGTACATTATAATTTTATATAAGCTATAATATTTATATAAAAATACTGTATTATTTCTATTTAAATTAATATAATTTGTCATACTCAAAACCCTGCATTACTGATAAATGCAGTTTAAAATGAGAATAAATAACATGACCTTGGTTTACAAAAAAATAAAAATAAACTGATTTTATATGAGCTTTAATAATAAAAAATAAAAAATAAATGCTAATAAATGTGATTCATATACGCTCCCTATGATTTGGAGTCTCAATTTGGAGAGTACTAACTAAAAGTCATTAAGCAGATGGTTGATAATTTATCTTGGGACAGGCATGTAGAGAAACGCCACAGGGCCGCCACAAGTTCCTGTCACAGAGCCATTGGTTAAGCGTTCTGAGAAAATGATTTAGGAAAGCACGTGGAAATGTCGAACCTGGACATATTGTCAGGAGAGCAGGCCGAGTTGTTTCCAGTGGAGATGCTCGTGTCCATGCTGTCCGAGCTCTCCAGGCTGAGGGTGTCGTACGGTTGTTCCCCAGAAGAGGGCGCTGTGTGGTGCAGGATGGAGTGGTGCATGACTGGCACGGAGGTTGAGGAAAAGGGAATGTTGAGATGTGTTTGAGAGCCATGGAGCGCCTCCCACTGGCACTGAGCCTCTACTGCAGCTTTCTGCTTCAGTTCGGCCAAACGTCTCCGCTGCTCCTCAATAACCTGATGACCTGATGAGATATATATGAGAGTCAGATCTACAGACTGGATACAAGTGCCCAAAAACTGAACAAACTAAGCATTTTAAAGGTCAAAGATAGCTGCCAAACCCTCTTTAGACAGACTACATAGTGCTTTGAAACCCAAGTGACTGCACATCCATTTAGGATGGCACAGTTCGCCCATGATTTGCTCCATCATGCCTCACACATACACATATAAAATATGCAACGCATGTGTGCTGAATAAAAAGCCCAAGCAATACCTCTGATTCAAGATCCCTTTGTACACTACCAGTCAAAAGTTTAAACTCATCTACTCATAATTTATTATATTTTAGAATATTGAAGTCATCAAAACTAAGAAAAAAGAATACAAAAATAAATAAATCATTGTGTCATCAAAATGTATACAATTAAAATAATAACTAAACTGAATAAACTAATTAAAAATGTATTCTCTGTTTGATTAGGGAATTGTGTACAGTAGTAACCACAATTTTCTTTTAAGTAATAGTGAAAAAACAAAAATAAAACTGAAAAAATAAAATGCTTTGGTTATGGAAATGATGTAGTAACTGCAAAAAAAAAAAAAAAAGAATCAAACTGTTCTTATAAGAAAATAAAATAAAAAACTTCATTCATAAGTAGAAGATCAGGATTAATGTATAGAATAGGATTAGGTTCAATGTATATTTGCGTGAAAAGTCATTTTAAGCATAACCCTCAAATTAAATCATAAGGTTTTGAGATCATTACAAACATATTCAGTTAACTTTTGACTAGCAGTGCAGCTTTCAAAAGTGCATGAAACCGTTCATCAATACTATTTATTTATAGATTACGACTGATATTATCTTCCAATCCATGCACGATTAATAAATCCCATACATAAGTGTAAAGAATGCCATAAGCGGAAAAAAACACTGGGGGTAAAGGAACATTTGGACACTGTCAAGCCCATTCCAATGGGGGGAGGAAGTGCACAAAATGTTGAGTTAGAATTGAGGATGATGATTATGATGAACGGCAGTCCAATGCTACTACCTGTGGGACCGTCCGTACTGGAAGAGGACGCAAACACGGAGGGAAAGAATTCTGTTTGAGGGCAAGGTTAAAACAAAACCAAAGAAGAGAACAAAAGAAGAGATGGATAAATTGGCATCCCACGGTCACTATGAATATGAGAGAGAAAAAATCATGGTGGAAATTTAAAAAAGCATGCGGGTTTGAAACAACATGAGGGTGAGTAAATAATGATATTTTCGGTTTAGATATTTCTTGAAGTTTGACGGCTCATCGGTTGTTTGCTCTGAAATATCAGCTGTCAAGCTGTTCTTCTCATTACCTTTCTGCTGGAGAGCCAGCTGCCTCTTGGTCTCGATGTCCTGCAGGGTGGCTGCCAGGTTGCGTGGGAGACTCCCGGTGCTGTTGGCAACCATCAGAGGGCTCTGGGTAAACAAAACAAACAATTATTTCCACCAGCATATTTAACAATAAGGAGGGGACTAAATCGCCATATTAAATGATGCAAGAGATTCTGATAACTGGGGAGTAAATGCACTATTTACCCTGGCAGGGGTGTAACAGAGAATTTACCCTGGCAAGAGGTCAATGCACTATTTACCCTGGCAGGAGTGTTGCGTCCCAGCGTAGCCGTAGTGTATGTGGGGGACAGACCAGCGCTGATTTTCGGTCTCAGTGACGATTGGCTGGTATCACTGTCCAGTCGAGAGCGGTACACCTGTAGGCCAGACAAACTTGACGTGAGTTGAAGTGATGCTTTTTCAAGTTACTAAACAGAGTAAAGGTGTAGTTCAACACAAAATGCAGTCTTCATTCACTCATTGCACGTTTGAATGCAAGTATACGATTTAACAAGACAAACAATACGTTATATGGTTTAAGTGTGCTATAGCACACATATTGCAAAAGTTGAACTACTGTAGAATAAATGAAGTGAACTTGAGTGAACTACACCTTTAAATTAGATTTTTTTATATCAATATTGTTAAAATGCTAAACTCCTTTTTTAAATACTTATTAATAAGAAATTCATTTAAGAAATGAATACTTTTATTCAGGAAATATGCATTAAATTAATCAAGTGACAGCATAGACATTTAAAATGTTCCAAAATATTTATATTTCAAATTAATGCTTTTTTTCTTCGAAATCCTCAAAAAAAAAGTAGGCGGTCACAGTTTCCACAAAAATATTAAGCGGCACAACTGTATTCAAAATTGATAATAATAAGAAATGTTTCTTGAAAGGCAAATCAGCAAATCAGAATGATTTCTGAAGTATCATGTGACACTGAAGACTGGAGTAATGATGCTGAAAATTCATAAGAGCATAAGAGAGTTCTTTCAAAAACATTAAAACATTTAAACAGTAGTGTATAGTTTCACACACTTCACTGAACAATCAACTAAAAAACATGCATGACCAGTAAAAAGTTTGTTTGTAGTTTTTTACAGAAACATTTAAATTCCCTCATCGTTCACTCACTCTCATATCATGCGGTTCAAAACATGAGGTGCGTTTCCGGTACAACGGCATAACTCGCTGCTTAACCACAACGGAAAGATAGCTAGTTTCACGACTGTTTCCCGAAATCATTATAACTTCATTGCACATCCGTCATTCAAACCACATTGGTTCAACAATATAGTTAATATGAGTTCACGCAGGTGGTGGAGTAAAAACGTCAGCTAGTTAATCAGTTCGAGATCAAATTAATGTCTGATTATTGCTGTAAATAGTGAACATGGCATCTGAAGTCTGCTTTGCAATTTTTGTTGACTATGCTGATAACAACGAAACTTGCGACCATAGTTTGCTAACGATGCTGTTGGGAAACGCACCCGAGAATTATGTTTTTTTCATGATGCGCAAAGGGAGTTATTAAGCAGAATGTCCAAGCTGCTTTTCCCCATACAATAAAAGTGAATGGTGATCCCATCTGACAAGCAAGATTTTAAAAGCATAATGACTTCAAATTCATTACATAGTGCAAGACCATTTGTATGTTTTTTTGTTTGTTTGTTTTTTTGTCCTTTTTGAACCTTGATTGCTTCTGGTCCCCAACACTCTCATTGCAATAGAAGAGAGCAGCTCGGACATTCTGCAACTTCTCCTTTTGTGTTCCATTGAAGAAATGTTCAGGTGTCTAACAACGTGAGGGTTTATTAAAAGAAGTTCATTTTCCAGGTGAACTATTACTTTAACAAAAGGCCTTTTTCTTCTATAGATGGTTCTCGACATAATAGTACAGGGGTCCCCAATACTGTTCCTGGAGATTTACCTTCCTGCAGTTCAGATCCAATCCTGATCCAACACACTTGTCTATAATTATTAGCAAAGCCACTTGAAGGCAAGCCTGCAATCTAAGCTGAAAAAAGCATAACACCTGCTAACGCTGCGGTACGTGGAAGGAGACAAGAGGACTTTTTTTTTTAAATGTGTCAATGGAGGAGAGGCTTCACTAAGCTGAATAAATTGCAAATCGACGGCCCATCTGCTAATTTTCAACATGTTTGCTCTGAAACATTCGTTTTGGATCGAGTTTGGATTGAGTTTACACAGAACAAAAAAAAAAAAGCTAATTTATAAGATAAGTCACAGACAATTGCGCTATGGTACTTCTCATTCATTTCTACGGTATCCACAAACAGTGACTAATTGTGAACGAAATTCAATGACGTCAAGGCTGTAATGTGATTGGTTATCAAGGCACACGTGATCCAAGTTAGCCTTTATGCTTTCTCCAACGGTAGAGCCATGGACCCTCGTATCTCCCAATAATAAGACAATCTCTGTCCTGAAGATGTTAAATATCAGGTTCGGTTGCGTTTAATCTAGATAGGAGCTGAACTTTGCAGGAAAGTAAATCTCCATGAACAGGATTGGGCACCCCTGCAATAGTACAACAACAGAAGATGGCAGAAAACCTTAAGATGATGAACAGCCAAAAGCCAAAACAAACAAAATAACATGGAACTCACAAAAAAAACATACTTGGACATATAGTGAGGCCTATGAAGATGAAAATGTGGAAGAGCAGAAGAAGGTGAATGACAGCTGAGCTTTTGGCTGTTACCTGCACAGGCTTGCGTGATGAGAAAGCTTTAGCCGGGAGGGGAGGAGGGCAGAGCTGGTTTACATCTCCAGCTGCCATTACCTCCTGGTACCAGCGATCTAAATCTAGAGCGGGCATCTGAGGCCTTCCCCAGTCCGACTGACGCTTTACACACGCAGCACATCCATTAGTACAGAGAGCATGAGCAGGAGAGAGAAAGGTGGGACGGTGGAATGCCAGAGAGAGAAAGAGAAGAGTGTTAATGAGCAACTGAATGATTTGTACAATGACAGAATGACACAGGTAGTTGGCGATACCCAGCCATAACAAGGAATCGCACGAGAAAGAACAGAGGAGAAGACACACACCTCGAAGGAGAGAGTGAGGGAGGAGCCATGAGGGGAGGGAAGGCAGGAGAAGGCGGAGTCTGCGAGAGAAGGATGAAGTAATTGGATGGGTGAGGTAGGGGAAGACTCCACCTTCGGCATCCCATAGATCTGGTTTAATTGGCCCACGGTCACATACTCCTGAAATTCACGAGTGACAAACGGACCCAGGCAGGAGGAAAACAGGAAGTAGCAGAGCAGGAAAGAGAAGACAACGTGTTATGGAGAGTTTAGCATCTGAAAAGAATGCAAGTAACTAGAATACATAATTAACAAAGTTATTCAGTGCCCTAGTTCTCAATACATAAACCTCATCCCTTATACCGTGTCCTAACCAGGTGCAACGCGCCAAATTTCCAGCGGCGGGTAATTTTTTTGTTCACAGTGAAAATGAAAACAGCTAATTAGAACATATTTGATGTTTAATATACAGTTATGTGGAGTGAGATTTCAATCAATGAGATTTCACTATGGGCAAAACTATCTAACAATGTTACAGAAACAGAAAAATGAATGACAAAATGCAGCTGGTTAGGACAAAACCTAACATGTAAGAGATCGCCTTTTTGCAACAAGCCTAAAGATTGATTAGAGAGACTTGGTCATTCTATAAAGCAGGTGCCATTTATTTCCCTTTATTTATTTATGTTTTTATTTTTTATCTGTCCCACCTCTGTTTCCAAGCAAAATATATTCTACCTTTATTATTTATATGCATATCTTCCTTGAAATTTTATGAAAGCATAATTATATCCAAACCAGTGTTCATCTGGTATTATTTATATACTATTATAGTTTATTAACTATACTATAACGACCTTTTTACTTTTATATTAATTGTACTTTTTTTTCATAATTATGATATGTTGTCAAGATATGTTGTCATTTTCATTAGTTTCTTTTTTTAAACATCACTATTTATGTTATTTTTTTTTTAGTTTTTATTTGAGTTCAGTTTGTAATTATATGTCAAGCTAGTAATTTTAGTGTTAGCTGCCAAGGCAACATATCTAATTTTAAGTTCTAAGTTTTTCATTGAATTTGTGTAATTTATTTTATTTCTGATTTATTTTAATTAACAAAAATGTTTTTAATAGTTTTAGGTAACGTTAATAATCTGAATTTATATTACATTAAAATACAATATATTCACTGTTTTTAGCTTGAGATGGCGTAGGGTCGTTTTTTTAACACTTAAATACATAATTTGTCAGAATGTTTATGATAAATTATCTTCTCAAAATGGAAAGAGCACCTGATTCAAAGCATGCCCTACTATAATGCTTGGTGATGGTCATGTAGGGCTATATGATATATAGCAGAGAAAGAAAAAATATATATCTCTACAACACAAAAGTAAGTAGCACTAAAGGGAAAACGAAAGGGGAGAAGCTGAAAAGAGAGAAGCAGAAAGAAGAGAGCAGCTATGATACCTCACGGGGGGCAGTTACAGCTGGGTCAAGGGCAAGCGAGAGGCCATGTGAGGAAGCATTGGCGAGCTGGATGTCATGGCAATCACTCCCATACATCTTATAAACATCCGACAGCTTCAAGTACTCCTGAGACACATTAACAGCCAACCCATTCACGCAGGACAGAAGTTCAGCTGTCAGTTTATTCACATCCAAACCCCACAAGAGCAGTTCTGTCATATTCATACACCTACAGTGACAGGTATGCCTTGCTCAACCAACAACGTCATGCCTCTTAACGTCATCTAACTCTTAAGATTTACAAATTACAAGTTAGCCCAACTACAGTCCTTTTTTTTTTTTTAAAGATACTTTAAGTTTACTCGGTTTACTCCGCAAACACTTAACAAAAAGTAGCTAACTACACTTCTCCCATTTTTACAAAAGATTTCCATTTCAAGTAAGTCCTCTTTTATCTTTTTTATTAGTAGAAGGATCATGTGACACTGAAGACTGGAGTAATGATGCTGAAAATTCAGCTTTGTCATCACAGGAATACATTTCAGTTTAAAATATATTAAAATAGAAAAGTTATTTTAAATTGTAAAAATATTCCACAATATTACTGCATTACTGACCCAAAACTTTTGAATGGTAGTGTATCTGGAACAAAAACAATTATCTAAATTTTTTTACTAATGAAACTAGGAAAACAAATATCTGCACAGTAATTCTGAAATTGAAACACTTGTTGGTTACTTACTTTCCAAACAATACAATTCATTCCAATAAGTACTTTTAGTTATTTCTCAACACTAAATGGTACACAATCACTAAACTGATTTATAAGTGCCTTGGCTACACACAAAATCAATCAACCCCATTAAAATCTTCCAAGGAAGTGTGATTTGCCTTTGGAAGCCTCCAAACTTGAGATCCCAACAAGTCTAGTGCTCTCAACAATGCAACACTAATTGAGATATTTTGTACTGCCATGTTCTCAGAGCACGTATTAGTCAATATTGGCAGTTTTAGATGCGCCAGGCTGCATGCACTGACTGTTAGTTTAGTTACCTCCTGAGGCATGATGGGATATGAGTGGAATGAGGATGCATGAAAGGGGGAGGAGGAGGGCTGGTCATCGTCTAAGAGGTCAGCCTCGCTGATGTGAAGCACATCCTGGGCGGAGGTTTATAAGTCAAACAATATCCTGAGTCTAAAAGATTTAATTTCCTGTTTTGCTAACCCAATTATTACGGGTTGGCACATGGGATGCATATGCTATCAGGAACATATGGCTAAAAAGCTAGCCTTTCCTAGCCCAAGAAACCCAAACTACAAAGTTCACTAAGGTGAATTGCAAAATGTCTTGCAAAGAAACACACTATGGGTCCACGTCAACCATTTTAGGGTCACATGGTGGGATCATACATAGCTCAAACAACATTTTAAAGATATGTTAACCATCAAATGAATTCTTATTTCAAGCAGAGGAGCAGATATTCAGCAGTTATTTATTGTAGCCTCGTGTAACAGGCACATCAAGCATTTTATGATTACAATCCTGCTTACCTCCTTTATAGTGTTGGAGCTTTTGGGGAACGTCTTTCCACCAGTTAGGCTCTGGTACCTTCTCTCCAGACTGGCCAGCCTTTCCTTTTCCTAAAAAACAGATTCCAAATCAATCAGTTAAAAAAGGTGTCACAGTTTCCAAAAAGTATTAGGCAGCACGACTTTGTTCAACATTGATAATAATAAGAAATGTTACTTAAGCAGCAAATCAGCATATTAGAATGATTTCTGAAGGGTCATGTGACACTGAAGACTGGAGTAATTCAGCTTTGCCATAACAGAAATAATATTTCTCACAACTTGTGTGCTTTTTCTGGATGAGACGTGTGAACTACAGCGCAAATAGAGTTGCATCTTGCAGCCGTGCACAGAAGACCAACGGCCAAGGTCAAGAATTTCATTAAATAATATCATACAAATTTGGTTTGTTTTTCACCAAACCCTATCATATACCACCAGAACATTTGGAATTTACGGCACGTGTCTCATGGGATCATTCTGTGACGCTTTTACATCTTTCTAAAAAACCTTCATGCTATTCACTGTAATTCTATGGATGAGCACAAGCAGGACATTTTGGTAAAAAATACTCCTTTTGTGGTCCATAAAAGGGCATATGTCATTAGAACAACACCAGGGTGAGTAAATGATGACTTCATTTTCATTTTAGGGTGAACTTTTCCTTTATTGATAAACTTTTTTTGTTGGGTTTATTTTAACCTAGCAACAACATATTGAGATGAAAGAGCTTTTGGCGAAATTTGGTGCCAGTCCTCACCCCTAAGTGTTCTCAAATTGGGGAAGAACATTCAAAGTGTATATTATAAGTAATTTCCATTTCCTGCACCTTCTGTAGCAGCTGCAAGGTGATGCTTCTGTCCTTGACCAGCCTCTCACACTCCTGAGCAGCCTGTATTCCCAGCTGACTGGCCTGGCTTTCCAATGCTGCAACCTTGTCCTGGAAACAACAATTCGGACAAGAGTTTGAGATGCTCTTGGTGGTTCCATGCATTTTTATATATGCGTGTATGCTATTTACCTTTCTTTTGGCGACACTGCTGTGGTACTGGGCTCTGTCCTGCAGCAGCTGCTGGCTGATGGTCTCACGCTCCTCCTCTAGACTGCTCTCCTTCTCTAACTGCTGGAACTCCAGGTCCTCAAACTGCTTTGTCGCAGCCTCAAGAGTATCAGCTTCCTACACACACATGCATCCAAGCATGGGGTCAATATCTAATCAAAGCATCCCATTAACAACAGCACTGAGCAAGTTCCGCAGCAGCCAAGCTGAGTCAGTTTAAAGGGATGAAAATTCTGACATCACTTACTCAGTTTTTTTCTTCTTCTGTTAAACACAAAACAAGATATTTAAAAAAATGTTGGTAAACAGATGGTTGACGCCAGCCATTGACTTCCATACTAGGAAAAAAAAATACTATGGAAGTCAATGGGTGCTGTCAACTGTCTGGTTACCAGCATTCTTTAAAATATCTTCTTTTGTGTTGAACAGAAGAAAGAAACTCATACAGGTTTGGAACAACAAGAGGGTGAGTAAGTGATGACAAAATTTTCAGTTTTTGACGTGAACTATCCCTTTAAGAAACCACAGGAAGGAACTGATTGGAACGTTATGCTACACTATGGGCTGTCAATCTTATCTAGACCAGGGACCCCCTAATACAAACACTATGTAACTAATTAATTATCTAATTAATTTAATATTAACATTCTATTAACATTTTGAAATATAGAGAATATTTCGACACATTCTTAAGATATTTCAATATGCTTTACATGTACCGGTATATATAATTTCAAATACTTTCTGCAGTAACTTCAGGGATTCCCAGGGGTCCAGTTGAAAAACTTTGTGATCTATGTGTAATAATACACTCTTCCAAAATCCTTTAAGATCTATCATGTCAAATTACATCCAACTGAAATCCAAGTACATCAAATAAAATTTAAACACTCAGCTGTGATGGAAAATGAGGAATATCTTTGAGACTTCTTCCTTCAGAACATAAATTAATCTCATAAAAGCCAACAAATCTGTTTATAACGCAGAAGAGTCTTGTCTTTTCTATATACAGATCTCAAGGACTTTGGCAAACCCTTGCTGTCAATTCATCAAAGCGTTTCTGACATTGTAAAGCTTGAATGCTCTGTGCACAAATGACATCTCTTCTCTCTCGTGCAACCCTTGGGACATTTCTCTTTGCAAAAAGGGCTAGTCATCAAAACCACTGCCCAGGCACTGTCCAAAGAGATTCCTTTGATCATGCAAATCAAAAGGAAAATAATAGATATGACATTTCTTCATTTTTTAAACAAAAACGTCCTGCTTTGAATTTTAGTGCCTTTATACACAAATCAAATCAAGAAGATACATCTCAAAAACATATTTTGGCAGTAGTATCAATCTGTGTGGTATATAGAGAGAGAGAAGTGCACGATTTTCTCCAAGGCAAGTTTAGCGCAAACTCCACCCTAAGCAATTCAAAAGATTTTATTGGTCATGTCAATGACAGTGCTGCTTCACACTGAAATGAATACTAAACCCTAACCCTTTACCCTATCTGATCTAATCCATCCATTATTTTTCTGAAATCTGAACTTGCTTTGACAGGTGACTGCGTGATTGCATTGACCAATGAAATCGGTTGTGGGGAGGATTTTGCGCTTAACTGGATTGGGGGGGAAATCATGTGAGAGAAGTGAGAGGTGTCAAAACAACACTATAGCACTACGTTAGTTTCTGCATTAATATATTAGTACAAAGTTAAATGGTATTATTACTTTGGCACCAGACAGTAGCATTAAAGAAACCTCAATAATACACCCAAAAGCATGCAAAGTTCTCAACATTTCACCACTGAACACCAGTTTACCTCCAATAAAAAATGTAGACACTTTCTTCAGTCCACTAAACTAAGGCAGACAGGATTTAAAACATGGTGTTCCAAGTGACAATAATTTCTAATAATAATAATAAACATGGAATCATATTTCTGCTGGGATCATCATGATGGATTTGGTGCATAGACAGCCCAATAGAACTTAGTTGTGTATCTGGAAGGTGGGGTTTATGAAGCCAGGGCTGTGGGGCAGAAGCAGTTGGTAAAGTGCTGATGTTCCTGACGGTCACTGACCCTCTTGAGTTGTTCCTGTAACTGCTCCCTCAGAGACTCAGGGCAGTTATGGAGCTGGCTCTTCAACTCATTGTACCCATCCTGAAGCCTCTCCAGGGCTTCCCGCTCCACGTCAACATTAGCCCTCTCCTAGAAAGAAAACACACCATCCGGGAATGGGGAGAGAAAGAGAACACAGCTCAAATCCACGCCATGCAGAAGCATCCGAGGTTAGAGGTCACAACAGAGTGGATGGAGCCAGAAAGGATGAACACTAAGCCTTATAAAACACTATGAACTACGTGACACTGGACTGTAGGCCGTCAACAGGGCCAAACAGACTTCTGTTCTCAGGCATTTCTTGATCAAAGATTTCAGATGTAATACATTTCTGCTGGTATGTGCTGTTTAGATGAGATTATGCCATACCAGAGGGCAGGAAATAGCTGGCTAGTTTGAAGCTTGCTTTTTTTCTCTCTTTTATCATAAAAAGAAAGATTTGCAATAGCATCATACTTGATACTTCCGATATATATATATATTAAAGTTAGTCCTGAGATAGTTCTATGTCTACATATGCTGAGATACCCTAATGCACATTGAATTCATGCATTGTGCTCTCTTCCAGACCAATATGAGCACACTTATAGCACGTCAAAAAAAAAATCAATATATCAAAGCACAGACAGAACAACATTCTGTTTAAAGAAAAGCCATTTCCAAGGTTTATAGGGGAATTATCCATGTTTGCACGAACACTGCACAGATCGATTGCGGTCAAGATCAATCTAGTACAAATTGCAGCCGGTCAGTGACTGGTAACATTAGCTTGGTGGCAGCCATCCCCACGGGGGAAAAAGGGTTCAAAGCAAACAAATTTATCAATAAAGACCTGAATGGACAATGGACCAATCCAGAGTCTTTGAATAAACTCTTTATCTTTTTATATCAAGAATAATTCTTAATTCACCCAATAAGGGAAATTGTTTGCTTGCCCTCATGTCATTTCAAACCCATTTGAGCTTTTTCCCCTTCTGTGGATCACAAAAGCAGAATTTTTCAACTGTTTAATTTGGTTCAAAAAACTGTTTCGAATGATTCATTCAAATCATGTCTGTCAAACAAACCTATCATATTACTTGGGATACCTTTTTTTTTTTTACTTGAGCTCCGGTCCCCATTCTCTGTAATTGCATGGAAAATAACAAAAAGAACTGTGTTCAAAATGTCCCCTTTTGCGTTCCACAGAAAGAAAGTCATACAAAAGTCATATTGACTGAATCTACATTTTTGGGGTGAACAATCACTTTAAGCATTTCTCCAAGAGCCTAATACTTGGCAGGATTGAAAAATACTAAAATACACAGAGAAACCCAGAAAAAGATGAATGGAAGAAATAAAGGCTGGATTTCCAAAACAGCATGCAGGAAAAGGCTTTCTAAAAGACAAACATTGTCAGTCACCGAGTCTCGCACCACTGGAGCTATTGTCCCTCAAAGCCAGTACGCTAATCCCAAAGCCGGAGTTTGCGCTAAGCTAAACAGTTTTGAACTCGAGGGGACGAGCAGTAGAAACGGAGAGACTGTGAGTGCAGAAAAAAAGCAGTGAGGAGATTAGAGGTTAATGAAGGCTTGTTAGTGTTGCCAAGCTTTGTAGAGGACCTGATGAGAACCACCACAAAAGGAGAGGAAAAAGACAATACCTCTTGTGAATGAATGCTTGATTACCAAACAGTACCTTGGTTTTCTGCCCAAACTAAACCAGTGAACTGCATTTAAATGTGACTATCATCTTCAGATCCTCTATTGTAGAATGACCAGATATAATGGGAAGAGGTTTGGCTAGTTTGGATGAGCAATGTCGCGTTTTTTTTTTTCTTTCTTTTTTTTTTACCTTGGGATGGCAATCGAAACCAGAATGGGCCTTGAGTGGCCATCCGGCAGAATGGCATGCCTTTAAGGAATGTCAGAGACCAGAAAGAGCTGTTCAGTCCAGAGAGGCTCAACAGTATAAAACAAAAACACAATCCAGACGGGGATTTGAAACTCTTCACTTCACAATTAAGGTGCGGTCACAAATTACGTGAGCAAAACAAGGTCAATTGTCTATTGTCAGTAGTATAGATGTATGAAGCACCGCTTAAGAAATCAGCTCAAGCAGCTCTCTGTTGGTCAACACAGTGAATTCATGTGACAAACTAAAACCCGTTGCAAAATCTGCAATTTTTCGGCATCACACGAAATTCACGATCGCGTAGATTCCTATTGTTATTACTGGAAAATTTGCAGAACAATGATAAATATGACCGCACCTTTATATCTAAATGACAAATGAATGTATATCCTGCTGAAAAACATAGCATTGCTGGTCACCAGCTTAAGGTTTATGTTTTGCATGCTGGGAACTTATGCTGGTCGGCTGATGATAGCTAGACCAACTCTATACCAGCCTGGAACAACATGGAATTCACGCTGGTTTATGCTGGATTTTTCAGCAAGGTAAATGTCCAATTATGGAATGCGTGTCTGAATATTGAACAATTACATTCAGTGTGCTTTGTATGTGGTGTGAGTGTCCTACCTTGTCTTTCTCTCTCTGGATGGTGTTCTCCAGTTCGCTGAGTTTGCGCTGCAGCTGGTTGATAATATCAGTCTCGGCCTCGATTTGCTCCAGCTCGGCCTGTCTCTCTCCCTGCAGCAGAGCTCTCTCCATCTCCGCCTGTCCAGATCAACACGTCAGATACAGCAATTCTCACAAAGTCCTCATTAACACACCCTAGAGACCCATCTGACATTCTCTGTTCCACCACGCATCACTTCCTGCTGCTCTTATCCACTATAATTAGGAAAGGACTTCCTGTATATTCTTCAGTGTATTTAACCAGCTACACAGACATGTTTAAGAGAACGGCTCACCTCTTGTTTGGACTCCTGAAGTTGCTGCTCCAGTTCTGTGATTCGACCTTTGAGTTCATCTACCTTTGCCAGCACTCGAACCCGCTCCTCCTCCAGGTACCCCAGTTCCAGACGGCCAACGCTGCCCGATCCCAGAGAGTCCTCTGCCTGAATACACACCACACTCAGTTTATGTGATTTACTGTTTATGTACACTATCATTCAGTTTGGTGTCAGTTTTTGAAAGAATTGTCTTATGCTCATCAAGGCTGTGTTTATTTGATCAAAACTACAGTGAAATATTGTGCAATATTATTACAATTTAAAATAACTGTTTTCTATTTAAATATATTTTAAATTAAAGGCCAGATTTACTAACAGCTTACGCCGTTAGGGTTAGGGTTAATATACTGTCAGTGAAGAATTAGCGTCGAAAAGGTGTGGACAGTTATTTTTGCGGATGACATTATTGCATGCATTTGTAGGAGTTTCCCTTTCAGACACAACATTTATGGTAGGAGAGTATTTAAATGAATCATGCAAGGTGATTTACTGAGGTTTGAGCTCAATTTACTGGTATTTGTGCCACTATTTACTGCCCAAAACGCATGTCTAAAACCAGACGCTAATTTGAGCAGCTCACGGTAGATTGTGTTGGCCATTATGGAAATAATCCGGTGTCTGTACTTTCATTTGAACTTTCCACTCCCATCTGCACTTTTTGGGAATTGCGCTCTCACGCTAATTTGCCCCGTTTAGTAAATCTGGCCCTTAATTTATTCCTGTGATATCTAAGCTGAATTTTCAGCAGGCGATACTCCAGTCACTCCAGAAATATGTATTATTATTATCAATGTTGAAAACAGTTGTATTGCTAAATATTTTTGTGGAAATCATGATATTTATTTTTCAGGATTCTTTGATTAATAAAAAAAAGTTCAAAAGAACAGCATTTATTTGAAATAAAACTCTTTTGTAACAATCTAAAAGGTCTTTACAGTAACTTTACCATGGTAGTTTAATAATACAATTATATGTATTAAAGGGGTGGTAAAGTATGATTTCACTTTTCTTACTTTAGTTAGTGTGAAATGTTGCTGTTTGAGCATAAACAACATCTGCAAAGTTACAACGCTCAAAGTTCAAAGCAAAAGAAGATATTTGCTTTTAAAGAAAAGGACTACAACAAACGGCTGGTAGGGACTACACGACATTCCTCCGGGGTTAGTGACATCAGCAAGTCTAGAATGTACATAAACCCCACCCCCGGGAACACGCAGTCCATGTTGAGAAGAGGAAAAGTTGTTAGTCAGCAGCTCATTTGCATTTAAAGGGCACAAGACGGTGCGTTTAGCAAATCCTCAAAAAGTGACAACTTTAACATGCTATATAAAAATATAATTTTGTGCTAAAACTTCACACACACACTCTGGGGACATCAGAGATTTATTTTACATATTGTGAAAATGCCATTTTACCACCCCTTTAATATTGTTGAATTTATTAAAATACAGATACAAACTTTGCTAATGGTGAAAATGCATACAGTGACCCAATAAACCGACAACTGTTCTGATATGAATAAGGAAAAAGAGTCCGACCTGTCCATTTTGCCCATTTAGCAGAACTGGTAAGGTCCGTCGGTCCTGCTGCGCACTCTCAGTGCTGCTGCTGTCCTCCTTCAGGTTCTCCTCTTGGCTCTCACGATGTCTCTGCGCCACCCTCAGCGAAGCGCTGCTCACACTGTCCATGGAAGGACGTCTGTTAAGCCCCTCCCTCGAGCCAAGCCCAGAGACGCCCATCCTGCCCAGATCTCCCGCCGGCCCGTCACCCTTGTTATACTCAGCGCATAGGTTCAAGATTGTCTCCAGCCGCTGCCGTTCCTAAAACACAACAGAGAGAGCAACATTAGATGAGTCAGGGGTGGCAAAAATTGCCCTCACGTTATCTAATTTCCTCTGCGCCAGCCTCTGGCACTCAGCATCCAACTGATGCCAATCTGAAGAGAGAGGAGAGGAAATAAACAGAAGCGCCACTGTCTGGAGCAACTCTTATCAGGCCCTGTCTTCAAGCGAGAGGACGCGGCCCTGTTTTCAGCACATACAAACACTCAGAGCAATGCGCTTGTCAGAACAGGCCCTCAATTACAGCAGACACGGAAACAACCATGCATCTACACAGAACTCACGTCGTGTCAGCCTGGGGGGTCTGAATGTGGTAACAGCTGCCCTCTTAAGCCAGTCGAGCCCACCTCCAAAGACACATTCTCAGTGTGACCTTTGGACATTACATGACATTTGCTCTAGACCGAGTGACAGGCTGTATGGTACACAAACGGAAAGAATAAACTTTTCACGTTTTCAGGATATGCTACTATCTATAAATGCTTGCCAGGTTCGCTGTAATGTTTTATGTGGTTATAAGGCATGTACAAATGCTGTTTAGGTCCTATAAATACAATTTATTAATGCAATTGCGGCACATTATTACTGTGCGACCAGTTAGCGCTGAGAAATCATTCAATGATTGGCTGACAATGAATATGTGAATATTTGGCTGCCTATAAAATGTATTTTATTTCTAGGACACGGGTTACAAACTTTGTCCTATGACCTACATTATTAAATTACTAAAAAAATATTTGTTTGCAATGCTAATCAGTATATAAATATCTTAAATTGTACATCTTTATGTGTTTGCAGATTATGTTTATATTGTTTTAATTTTATACAATACCATTCAAAAGTTTAGGGTAAGTTCGTTTTGGGAAAGAAATTAATATTTGTATTAAGCAAGGATGCATTCAATTGATCAATTGTGACAGTAAAGACCTGTATAATGTTACAAATGACTACTATTTCAAATAAATCTACTTCTATCTAACAAATAACTTTATATTAATGATAAAATCCTGAAAAAACTATAATGGTTTCCATAAAAAAATAAATAGGAAGAAATTACATTTTAAATATATTAAATGTATTCATAAAAGAGACTAAGTGTACATTTAAAAATACATATTTAATTTCCATGAAATCTCAATCTCTTGAGAGTCGCTCCATCACAAACGGCCCAGCTAGAAAAACCCTGCTGCAGGAGGTAAAATAATTGCACATGTTTAAATCTACACCAGAAAAGGAAGATAAACAAAAAGAGGCAGGCTGGTATTCCAGCAGGTTGTGTGTGCTCTCTTTGATGTGCTCTAGAGACTCGATGAGCTCAGTGTGATTTGTGGAGCACTGTGATGAGTATTCTCCAAACCCTTAATTAGCCCAACCTGCAATCATCAGCCCACTAAATCTCCAAGATCACACTGAGAGGAGGAACAAGGCAGAGAATCAGTTCAGACTGTTCCCATGGCTCTTTCCCATCAATGCTATAAGAAAAAAACATGATCATGATGTTTATTTTTATATGACTATCCAATGTGTGCATATATATATATATGTAGGCCTATGTACAGTACTATGCTAAAGTCAAAAGTACAGCTCTGGAAAAAAATAAGAGACCACTGCAAAATCAACAGTTTCTCTGGATTTATTATTTATGTATATTTTTGAGTAAAATGAACATTTTTGACTTCTACAAACTACTGAAAACATTTCCTCCAAAAAAAAAAAAAAAAAAAAAAAAGGTAATTTAGAGCATTTATTTGCAGAAAATGACAACTAGTCAAAATAACGAAAAAAGATCCCATGATTTCAGACCTAAAATAATGCAAAGAAAACAAGTACATATTGATTTTTAAACAACAAAATACTGTTTTAACCTTCAGATTCAGAAATCAATATTTGGTGAAATAATCCTGATTTAAAATCACAGCTTTCATGCATCTTGGCATGCTCACTATCAGTCGGTCACATTGCTGTTGGGCGACTTCATGCCACTCCTGGCAAAAAATTTCAAGCAGCTTTGCTTTGTTCATTTGACTCAAACATATACATATAAACTGCTAATATTGGTCCCTTAATTTTTTCCCAGAGCTGCGTACACACATGATTGAGCCAACGTGTTTTGGTTTAAATTAGGCTCAGAGAGACCATTGAAACTGATCAACTGTGACATGAACTGCTTTAAAAATCCACAGCTCCTCACACAGGAGAACTTTCAATCACTTATCAGAATCACATCAACATGTCTTCACCTGACAGGGCTGTCTCCTCCAGAAAATTACACGTCTGAATTACGAAAAGCTTTCATTCCTCAGGCTTCCAGGCTCTTTAACATCCCAGAGACCCTTCTAATACCGAAGGGGTGATATCACAGAAAACTTCTCGTCAACTACAATTTGCACCAGTAAGTGCTGTATACAATAACAGCTCATTATCTCCACTTCACGCCACTCCACTAAAGCCAAGAGCAACATCACCCATTTCACAGATTTTTGAAGAGGCTCTCACTTCTAAAAGAGACGTTTAGTCCCAGTTTAGACCAGGACTAACAGCACACCCCAATGTGCACAACACTCATTTATGAGTTTAAAGGGTCCTCTGTAGTTGTCATCATTAGCAGGTCCCCCAGGGGAAGGAAATAGTTTAAGATCGTGGTGGCACACCCTGAGTTTTTAAAAGCGCTCTGAAACACACAGAGGCTGAAGGAACCGTAGGAGGGAATATAATCATTTGATCTGTTTCCATACAGGCCTGTGAAACCTCTGATCCCAGAGTTTATAGCCAAGCTTCATGAGTGTTTCCAATCAAAACTGGGGCTACCCTGAACACTTCTAAAGAAAGATGCTGTTTAATTGTGCTGTAAAGTAGCACACATTCAACACATGAAGGAATTTGTTTAAGCCCTAGTCACATAACACATTTGACTGAACAACGACAGACTGAATATGTACACTGACTGAATATGCCAGTTTAATGTTTAAGAGTACAATATTGGTAATCAAACAGTAGTTTTATGCCACATTTGGACTTAAATACACTTTTATATGCACAATAAAACTAACCTTGATAGAAGAATGCAATGAAAACCACTCACTCACCCTCATTGTGACGTGTTAAAAGTCGCAAGCTAGCTCGAGTCCTGTGGTTCTCTCAGATGTTTCCTCATTGAGTAGCTCTCCAGAACTCACACACATGCTGAGACAGATGAACAAATAAAGCCCCTAGTCCCTCCGCCTCCAGCACACACACATACAATCTCTGGTCTGCTTTCTCAAAGTGTGTGCCGGTAGGTACATGAAGCACTACATCTGTGCCGGTGGCTGCTAATGAACATGAATCAATGTTCGCAGAGGTTCACTGAAGCTTGTTTTATCTATCACGACTTTAAAACAAACGCAGCCACAAGTTTAAACGGTATTCATTGAAACCCACTCAGGGGTCAGTGCTCACTAAACAACATGGCTCGCGTGGGTGCCGGTCAGATGTTCTCTCAGATGGAGAAATACGGGTAATGTGAAAATGACTGTTCACTGCATGCTAAAACCCAGATGGAAAAATATAGACGGTTTCCACTGTTCCGGTATGTACGTAGGATACCCATTAAGCACTTCATACTTTCCAGATGACAGCAACGAGCAGACGTAGCCCTCTGTTTACAAATCACCCAGCTATGCTATGAGTTTTTTGGTGAACATGTCTTGAAGGCAAAGTTCTCACTCAGGTGTGTGTCCATTTGGGGAAAATGGAAAAGCCAAAGTGGATTTTCTAAAATCCTGTTAAGAAAAAAACAAAAAGTTGTTCAAAGGACCTTTTAATGATCACCCTACATTGGCATGACGTTCAAATTTCAATAATACAATATCATATTTTTTTATTGTATCAAATTATGAAAGCTCTGAACTTTCTTTCTAAAATAATAACTTTTAATATCACTTTCTGCCATTAATCAAAGCCAGTGTCACAGTGTATCAATAATGGACATCTAATAAATAGTTAAAAATAATAATAAATAAATAAACATTTGAAATATAATTTATTGTATAATCTAAATATATTTTATTAATATGCTTTTGCAATTTTTTGTGTAATCCTTCATAAAGTGAAATTCATAAATTATTTTAGAAGTAAATCAAGCCTAATATTATGTCCAGGTAGACTGATGTAAAAAAAACATTAATTCTGAAATTACTGAATGAATCAGATAGACATACAGTACAGTGTTTGAATTGAGGGTGATCTGAGATGATGGACCTCCCATAAGAACATAAATATAAAACTTTTCAGTTCAGTTTCACTGAATTAAAGGAAGAGCAAAAACATTGAAAATATTCTGAATAACTGCTGAATTTACTAAGTGGCACTGTTAGGACTTAAAAATGTCTGATTCATACAGCATACAAAAAAATAATATAAAAAAATTATTTTTGTCAACGGTGGTGTGAACATATCCAAAGTGAAATGGTATTTTACACAGATGCTTATTAGCAACAACGGAACCCCAAACAAAAACTATGAGATGGTATTTGTAGAAACATTCCAGCTCTCTCATTTTTATGCATTCCAACCACACATCGACCAATCAGAGCTCAGGAGACACGGGCTTTGCCTTATGATCCCAGCTCTTACATTCCACCGTCTTCCCTCAGTCTGGAATGACACACACACAAACGTACAGCTCCTCAAATCCTTTGTCAGAGCCTCTCAAACCCCCTGCCATGTCGGAGCCTCTCCTCCTGCACTTCCTGACCTTTTTCTGTCTCTAAATGTGTGATGGGGTCACAGTGGGTGCCACTCTTACTGCTGTGACGTGCCTGGATTGTTTGAATACCTCAAACCAGACAGACTTCAATCGCTTCCGTTCTGGGTATCCAGAACTAACATCCAAGAGATTTTAAAGCGTGATATTGTGATATCCCAGCACATGCCTACTTGCACAATGCACATATTCCATTAAATAAAATTAATGCACAATAATAACAATATGCACATTAAATGTTCACAATAAGATCTATAGCATGCATTTAGCAAATACATAGGGTGAACTTTCATTTCATGACAACTTTAACCTGGCATGTTTTTTTTTTATACATCAACAAAATTTGATTTCTCCTTTAAAGAAGTCTTTCTCTTCCCTCTTTTCAAAGTTTGCCTGCAGAAACCCCAATATTTTCAAACACAGACTAAACCAAGCACAGTAATATTAAGCCCTCCAGTAAACATCCTGGGACGGCATTTCTGTTACTGATATATGTGATATTTCAAACAGCATAAACAACTGCTTGCTTATTTAAGCACAAACTAAGTCAACCGGACCAGATGTATCCGTTCACGCTGCACTCCAGCATGATGGGAACCTCTAATTTCACACAGATTTTGAGGAAAAACAGCTTATATTTTTGGAATAAAAAAAAAAAACTCTAGATGTACGCAGCTATGAACCATGGGTATCTTGCTTCACCCTCAAAATGAAGCATCCAGAGTCCAAAACAATGCAAGGGAGAGTTTTTACATTAGTCCTCCTTGGCTCATCGATAACTGCATCAATAAACATGCAGTATTTGAGAAACTAAATAATGTTGTGAGGAAAGAGCGTAAAAACAACCGTGAACTTGGTTCTCATATCAGATGTTAAAAGCTCTATTCCTTCCTAGACTAAACAAACTACGCATGAGCAACCAGGCCTGAGATGAACCATAAAAACTTTCTAAATTAGCATTTTTCATTTAAATATTAGGCCTGAAGGAACAGCTCATCCGAAGATGAAAGTTCTATCATTATGTACTTTCTCTGGTGTTTCTGAAAGTACACTGAAAGGTCCATTTGTGCTCTAATCATCTAAGATAAACTCTTGAGTATTTAACTCTACTTGTACAGAATAGTGGCATATAATTTACATTAGGGATGCATTATCCTCTGTGAAAACAGGACACTCTCTAAGGGCCCTTTAGATACTGAACCTGGCAAAAGAACAAGCCATAAATAGTGGTTTATATTAGACCTTGACTGTTATCTGTACAAATGCATTAAAAAGGTGAGGATATAGAGCAGCCTGTGGTCAATGGCCTCATCCGGTTTATCGGTTTGACTCCCTGTGTCGCTTCATGGCCAAGCTTAGATCATCGAGATGCAGCAGAGGACAGAACTAAACGTCTTTCGTGTGAATCCCCTGGCACGCTTTTGAACATAGTTCACAGCCAGCTCTTATCTAAAACATCGTTGCGGAGCGAGAGGGGGGTCTCTGCACAAGGGGCCAAGAATAATTTTAATTTTATCTCATACATTTACATTATATGTGTGACAAATAAAAACAAAAAATGGCCAATACTCGTGGTGCACAGGGTCATACACACAGGATAAAACACCAGGGTAACACATGACACTAAAATGATGCAATAAATAATACTAAATATTATTAAAATACATCACTGTTCACTGTTTTTGTTAAAAAATTAAAAGAAACTTCTTTAAATAAACTATAATCGTGTGATATCACGCAGGGACTTCTGTTTTTTTACCGTAAATACAGTATATGGTAAGACTTAACAGGTTTTTACTGTAAAAAAAAAGAAAAAGAAAAAAGTACAGTAATATTGCATGGGGTAGTATGTACGAAATGATCTACAAAAGATTAATCCTAAAAAAAAAATATTATTTCTGAAGCTACCGTTTTTACTAATAAAAAATACTTCAAAAATAGTCACTGTTTGCATTTCTTGTTTCAGGATGTTCTGGATGACTGCTATAGTTAAGTGATTGCTAGGTTGTTTGGGTGGTTGCTAGGGTGTTGCCAAAAAGTTGCTACGGTCCTCTTGGTTGTTTGGGTGTTAGTAATGTGTTCTGAGTAGTTTTGCACCATGTCTACACCAGACGCGAACAGTGCGACAATGCTGTCACTGATGCTGTCTACACTGGATGCGGCGCGGTGTGATGCGACAACAAATTGATGCCCCGTTCTATATCAGACATACTTCAAGCACTCGTGCAACTTCTGACATGAAGAACAAATGGATTTACAATGGTCGCTTTGTCGTATTTAGTGTAGACGCCCTCAAGCTGTTACGTTCGGTGTAGACAGTGTTAGTGTGTCCTGGGGAGTTGCTAGAGTATTGCTAAGTAGTTGCTAAGGTGTTCTGAATAGTTTTAGCGTTTCCTGAGCAGTTGCTATAGAGTGTTGTTAAGTGGTTGCTAGAGTGTTCTCGGAAGGAGAATGTTGGCTTTATGATATCTATGATATTTTGGGCTGTAGATATGGAGACTTTATTTTTTCCCTCCACAAATCATAAGTGCGTTCCATCTCCTCAAAAATGTTTTTACTATTCGAGGTTTCATTTGTGTTGGTTCTACAAACAAGTGGGACGATCTATGCAATGATGTTTAATAATTGGGGTTTGGAGTTTGTTTATAAGTGATACTTGCACCACTAATAAAGTCACAAGTCTTTATTAATCTAAATTATGGGAACACAAGCACTAAAGGAGTTGGACAGTATAGGATAAAAAACATCTACCCAAAACAAAACCCTTCATGAAAGCATCAAACTCTAGAATCAATGGCTGTCTTTAAGGATTACAGACAGAGTCACCTGCACAGATGTCGAACAGATCATTCTGGGAATCCTTAAACATTGCTTTATATAACAAAATGTGCTGTTGCTAAGAGCACTCAGTGTTGTTCTTCACTGTCTTAATTACAAGAGCTGGGTCAGAATGAGTAAAGACTGCCACTGACCCAGATAATCAGCACCACAGAAAGTCAGTTAACTGTCTCTTTTACCCAAATTCTCTCTCTCTCTCGTCCGTCCCAGAGCAGATAACTCACTTTATACTGAACTGCAAGAGCACAGGAAGCAAACACATTAAACCATCTACAAAATGCTCCAAAGGGAGATCATATGCGTCTTGCTGTGTCAGAGGATACTGCTTTCATCTTCATCGAAAATATTCTAATTGCACTTTACTGGGTCATAACGCAGTTGCATGCCAGGTTAACGCATCACAACAGATACTTGTCTCTTCATCCCTGTCTATCAGCTACAAACACTGATGTTTTTGCATAATGTGGCCAGTGAAAGTTGATATATTTAGTGTGCTAATCCATGAGAGCAGTGGGACAGATGCTTGACATACAGACCCCCTTGTGTCTCCTGTGCAGATGACCCGTGCCTGCCCTCCCAACAGTGTGGAGGTGGTTATGTCTTCATAGTAGACCAGCTTACAATCAATCTGTCATCATCCCTCATAAACCTACAACCATTCCAGTTCATTTAAAGGGGTTAAATCATAATGTTTTTTGTGTGTGTAATTAAAATATGTCAGCAAGGATAGCACAAATAAAAATCCTAATAAGTATATATAAATACTGAAATGTATGTGCATATATATATATATATATATGTATATACATGCACACACATACACACAAACATACATACATACATATATATACACACACACACACACACACACACACACACACACACTATGTAAACAAACTTGTTAGATGCGATTAATCGTGATTAATCAGTTTGATGGCACTAAATATATTCTATTATATTATTTTATAATAAATATGAATATAATAAAAAAAACTCTTTCATGATATGTCCCCTTAAAAAATCCATGCGTGTCTCAGTAAATAAACTTCTCTCTAAAACAGTATGCATCATCACTGACACTTCTGCTTTCACTGTGCAGCAAATGTCAGTTTTATAGAGTAATGGAAATGTGATGTCATTGTGGGAGCTTTCAGTCAAAAAAAAAAAGAAAGAAAACGAGGTCATCTTTAGCAGGGCCGGCATCAGTATGGCACTCGAGCTGACTGACAGAAAAGTGTTCTAGTGACTGACGCCATATGCCAAGTGTGTGTGTGCCAAGGCTGTATCTAAGGTAACCATGTGTGCCTCTGGAGCCTTGTGGCAGTTTAGGGATGATAAATTATGCACTGCAGACCGAACTGGCTCACATTCACTCAGCTGTACATGCAAAAAAAAATGAAGAAAAATTATACACTTACATACTTACAAACACTGTTTAGTTTTGAGACATACTCATGATTTATTTTCCTTGGGAAAAAAAGGATAATTTAGATGCTCTTAGTTTGCTAAGTGGTGTCCTTCATAGAGCTCATTAACAGCATATCTATACTGAACATAAAGGCCTGACAATGGGTCTTTAAGAAAACCCTTTTATTGCTGTTTAGTTACATCTGACTTTGTGATAACTAATAATAAAGTGTAATATGTAGATATTTGTAATTTGGAACAGAGTATTGTTCAAAGATTTTATGCAACAAAATCCAGTGAACGTAGTTCCTCAAAATTAGTGTTGCACTGAAATTTTGGCAACCAAACATTTTCAGCAAAAACAGTAAAAAAAAAAAAAAAATATATATATATATATATAAATGAGGAAAATTTCGGTTTTGGTATCTCATAAAAAAATAATAATAATTCAGGTGCATTACTCAAAAATGTTCTAAATACCTGTACACCCCTACTCCTAAAAAACAACCTGTTAGCATTCAAATTCATTGCTTAGCTAGTTGTGGGACCCCCTTGGAAGTATCCGATTTGAAATCTGCCACCTTTGCTCATGGAGGCTAAGATTTAGCCAGCAGACTGCGGTCAACACCACTGACTCCTTCCTGATTCCTGCAGTCAACATGCTTTCTGTGCCGTGCCATGCTACGTGATGTTTTGCCACAGTCCTGGCCTCTCTTCTGTATGACAGTCAGTTGCCAGAAAAAAAAAAAAAATCAAAACCCAATCCAACACTCCCTGGAGCACCGTACATTTCTGTTTGTCATACTAGGTAGCCTCCCGCTCCTTCTCGACAAGAGCCACCAGGCAGTCAAATGAGCTCAACGTGGCTGATTCGCACGTCAGATGCATCACACTCTGATGTTTTTTTATTGAAATGCAAACTGCTGTATAGATACATAACCGCCTAAACAGATGAGGGCTGTTTGTTAATGGACCACAGAAGCCACCAGAACACATCAAAATATCTATGTGAAAGTCAATTCACAAGACATATGGTTCTGATAATGAATGATGTAATGGCTGACAGTCATACAGCTACTAAAAAAAATTCAATAGAACGTCAGATCTTACTTCACCAAGCAAACATTCTTTGCTATATACACTCAACAATTTGCAAATATTTCAGAAAAAGGCCAGTATCAAAGGTCATTTTTTTGTTTGACTTATTTTGCACTGAACCTTTCTGGAGAAAGCACATTTGTGGAGATGAGGTCATTGGCATGTTGAGCTCATTTGTTTTAGCTCATTCTGTCTGCATTTATTCCAGCACATTTAATCGGCAAAAAGCCAAATAAAGCGTACTAAGTGCATCTACTAGCACTGCACATGCTTAGCAAATAACATACTGCAGATACTCTCTGTTGGGAGTATTGAAGCATAACTTTGTACGCTCAATTAGATCACCTCCTTTTCTGAGAGAAATAAACAGCCACAATGGGTAATTACAAGGGAAACAGACAAGAGCCGTTTCAGACACAAACACATATAAAACTTCACAGGGCCCTTTGTCTCAGCGGCTTCATTCTGGGCTGCAAACCGGACCAAGATGTCTACTGTTCCCTCCCACCTCTCAATAAAAGAGACAACAAACAATGGGGTTGCCATGGTAAAATCAGAGCCCTCTGCCTCAGCATGACAGCGGATTAGTCAGTGTGTCAGTTCTGCCAGAGACGTGTAGTAGCATTTCCTCCAAATGTCCTGCATTCTCACCAAAAGCACAAATGCTAATGCTTGCTAGGTGTGTTAAGATTAGATTCAGCCATCAGTGTACACTGAGGAGTTCTTCTGAAAAAATATTAACTGCAGAAACTTGCAATTTACATATCATCAGAAGGCATGTAGAGGCAGCACCGTATATGACATGTACAAACAGAGACGGGGAATATTTCTTACACAGATTCTTTATACTATGATGTGGCTTTCAAGTGGGCATCTGCAAACAAATGACTCTAGACATTTCCTCAGAGCTAACTGCACTTTACTTCGGTCTCAAGGACATTTTAGTGGATATGTGAAGTCAGATTTCACATAAATCTCACTTGGTTTTATATTTTGTTATATAAATGCATGTATTTTTAAGTGTGCATCTCACTTACCAGCCTCTCCATTTCCTGCTCTCTGAGTCGCTCTTCTCTTTGGCGTCGGTGGTACTCTAGAAGATCATCTTCATTGTCACTGATCTCCGTAATGCTGTTTTTGCGCTCCCTCATGCCTGGGTGAGGCATCCGGAGGTCCCTGTGGCCTGCTGACATCTTCCGGTGGCTTCTGGGACTGGATCGGGGCGATGACCCAGGTAGAGAACCCAGGCTGAAGGCCGAAGACAGCGAGTTCCCAAAACTGCCCTTCCGTCCACTGCCTTCCCCCAGCAGTCCGGAGGTGGGTGAAGGACTACGAGCACGCACACCACGAGGACTGAACGGCTCCTCCGTAGGAGACCCTGCTTTCCGTCGGAGTCTGGGACTCTCTGGCACAATTCTTGGGCATGGACTCTCTGGAGTTCGCAGGGTTCCTGGTAGAGCTCCTGGGAGCACAGGAACCCCCCTGCGGGCTATAGAGGGGCTGAGAGGGGGAAGCTCCCTCATGCTGCTCCCTTCAAGGTTCCTGCGGGCCAGCCGCGGACTTTCTGGAGGCTGTAGTGTGCGAGGATGCGGGTGTGGAGGTCCACCCTGAATGATGTGGACAATGGGGTCTAAGGGGGGCTGGAAAGATCGCGAAGGTGGGGAGAGTTGGTGAGAGGGGCTGGACGTCAAGGAGCGGTCTGGCTGAGGTTGCTCCCGGAAAGGACTTGAGGGGCGATCCTGGAGAACAATGGCAGTTTTGGATCTGGGACTAGAGGGTGAGGAGGATGGGGATGCGATGGAGAATTTGGAGGTGAATCTGGGGCTACCTGGAACTGGTACCCGGCTGACAGATGGGGCATCAGACAGAGCATTAGAGATGGAGACTAAGGGCAGAATGTGAGTCTGTATGGGGCTGTCTGGGGATTTAGCCACCAAGCTGTCTTGGTTCAACCCCCTACGACTTGGCTTTGGGCTTGGCGGTGCTTCTAAAAGAGCCTTTCGCTGGAGTCTGGGACTCTCAGGCACCTTTGGCCCAGTGCTGCCACCGGAATAGCTGGGCAGTATGGTCCGTGGCTGAGGTATGGGTGGCTGGCTGGTGTAATTGTAACTAGACGACCTCACTGGCACAGGAGGAAGTGTGTGAAACTGGTCCTGACAACCACTCGGCGAGGGACTGGTGTAGCTGCCACTGCTGGCGGCCGATGGGGACGAGAGTGGAGAGAAAGGAGGGGAGTTATTCTCGTAACTGGAGCCCACAGACATAGCACCAGGGCTCGTTGGGGGTGAGAGAAGGAAGCGCCCCCCTCCATTTAACATAGGGGACAGGGGAGACTGGGAGATAGGATGACCAGAGGGCTTCTTTGACTCAGAGGAAGAGGGCTGAGGGTCATCCATGACTAATGAGTCCATAATATCCTGAAGGTCCTTCTCAATGGAACTGACAATGGCACTGTGCTCAGGGCGCACTCTCTCGTTGGAGACCAAGTGAGATTTTGGCGCTCCTGACGGGTGGTTCCCATTGACCAAGTTCTCAGAATCTGAAGGAAAAGATAACAATTATAAGCATTTGCCAAACAAAAAAATCAAAAGGTATATCTTTTAGAACAGGTCAGATGTAGAATGATAATTTATTCATGATTAAATCATTCCATCTTTTCAATGAATCAGTGAAAATGGTTTGCAAAACCAGTCTAAACTATTTGTCGTCAAATCACCAAATTATTGAATCGAGAATAGTCTTTTTCAAACTATTGGGTGAGCTGATGATGAGCACTGGGGCAGTATTTAAGGATTTGACTGATGGATCAAGAAATAAGTTATATTAGTGTAATAGCAGAAATGTTACAAAAAACATTCTAGAAATATGTTAATGACTGTTAATGAAAGAGTAACAAAAGCTTCAGCCAATAAATGTAAATTAATTTTAGTATTGTTTATTGCACTAACAAATAATCTTTTGTTTTTTATTAGCTGAATCATGCAACAAACTAAACAAAAGTTTTGGAACATTTTATATGGTGTGCCTAAATTACATCATTACATCATGTAAATAAAATACTGAACAACCAGTTCAAAATAATCGATTCTCAAAAATGAATTCCCATCATTAGCCAGATGAGCCAAACCGAGTACAGAAAACGAGATAAGCACTTAAGAGTAAGTGGATGCATTTGGCTTCTTCTCCTCACATAACCCCAATTATTATCCTCAGTACTACACCTGAGCTTTTAATGCAAGTACCTGCAGCTCTTTTGGCACTGCAGAGATGCATTTAATCCATTAGCCCCATTCAACAGCCACCAAGTTTAACACTGCTGCCAATACCACAGAAGACGAATGCTCAAGTAGAAACAGTGGCTACCAAAAAGTCTGCCAGGCTCCAGCCTGAGGATAAACGTCAAATTAATATGTGCTCATATAGCTAAATCACAGACATCCCTGCTGGTAATTCAATCTATCTCTCAGGCAACTGACCATCTCAAATGGTTCATCTGCTAAAAATGAGACAGACCTACAAAGTAGAGATGGTAATTATCTAAACTGGGGGTTTTCAAACTGTGGTCCCGGAAACCCCAGGGTGCTGCAAGGGGGAGCTAGGGGGCTGCAAGGTAATACTATGGTAACGTTCTTTGAAAAGCTGCTTTGGAACAATGTGTGTGTGTGTGTGTGGGGGGGGGGGGGGGGGGGGGGGGGGGGGCAACTTATGGTAAATATATTTGTAATTATATTTCTAAATAATATTTTAATAATTTACTTGGCTGTGTAGAATTACAATACAAAAGCCAATTGTTTAATTTTAGACAACATGTTTTATAATATCATGCTAATCATGTTTCTCACACATTACAAATGGACCTGAAATACAGAGATCCTTTATATTTTAGGAAAAGGGCCCCTAAAACAATCTTCATATTTGGGGATCCTTGGCATCACAAAAGTTTAAAAACCTCTGATCTAAGCAATACTACTTAAAATAATGCCCAACTTGTGATTTTTTCCTTGTCAATTTGGCACAAAATTATAATTTTTATATCAAATTTAACACTTATCAAACTTGTGCTTTAGTCTACGTAAGATTGTGAGTCACAGAACATATTTCACAACATCCAAAACTTGATCAATCTTGCCAGCTAAGCGTTTGCGTTTAACCCACAAATCTCTCTGTCCTGATTACAAAACACTCTCTGTTCAAACTCCTCACAAATAATGCATAAAACACAACCCCCTTTCCAAGTGTTATTTATTATTTTTGTATAGTCATCGTGGTTTAGAAATAAGTCAGAGCAGCTGACGATGCCTCTGGCTTAATTTTCCATCCAAGCAGTGAACAAGAAACGGTTTTACAAACACATAGATGAAGATAGGCTAATACATTAACTCTTCCATGTCACAAATTAACACGTCAGCTTCGACTATAAAAGGATACATATGCTATCCGTCCGTATGCCGATCTGACACATACAGCCTCTAGTCTATAATGATCAGTAGCTTACTTACAGATGAGAACACGCCTGTGGAAACGCTAAGCCGTTGCGTTTGGTTTATAACCCATAACCGAGCTCAGATTCAAAAGAACGGCTCCCGCATTCCGAGTGTAGACCTAGGCCAGCTGTGCCGGCCACACGGTACCCAGGCAGGAGTAAAACGCCGCAGATGAGATATTCCAGCCGGGCTTGGTGAGCCTGGCGCCGCTACACCATCGCTGAGTCCCCCTCCCTCCCCTGTCCACGGTGCTGATGTGACTGACTGCTGGCTGCAGGGGCGGGGTTACACTCTTAAAGCGACAGTGCACATTTTCATGCTATATTCATATGGACACGGATGTGACTGTGGGTTTAAAAAAAAAAGGCTCCTTTTTCTCTCACACAAACTGGTAGCTGATATGCAGTATATACTAGTTGAATATAAATAGTAATATAATATAATATAATAATTGTTATTTATGTTAAGTAGCCAAAGAATAAGTGGGATAATGTAGACAGACAGAGACACAACAATACAATATTGCATATCAGCATACAGTCATACTGAAATATCATCAAGAACGGTGGAGCAGTCCTGCTGTATTAGAACGAGGCAGCCGGATATTGAGGGAATATGAGGGGAACAGTTAGGAGGGGATTGGAGAGCAGGGTGGGTGGCAATATAAATATAGATATTGTAAAAGATACCCCTCAACTTTAAATAAGCAGAGCATGGCCAACAAAGCTGTCTGAACTGGAAAAGAGATGCAAGAGGAAATAGCTCTGGCACAGAGAAAGTGTGAAGGGGGTTCTTTTCCTCTATAAATCAGTCTATAAACAAATATCAGATGGCAAAAGCGCATGAAAAGGTCCATATATGCAAGTCAGAAAAATCTTTTAGCTATGAAGTTTTATATATAATTTAGACACTGGGGAAATAAGAACAGGTAAATGGGAATGCAGCGGGCATGTTGTTTATGAAAATAATTTCTTTCATGGTGGAGAGAATATATTACCAGCTCAGGAAATGCGCTGCACCAGCTGTGTTTATATGCTATACGTGTCCTTTTCTGCCACACAACAGGAAAAGTCAGGAAAACAACTCGGTAAATATTATAAATGCTCTGTTTAAACATTGGCTGCTGTGTAGCACTGTGAGTGGGAGTGGAAGATGTAGAGCGCTCTGTCAGGAGACCCACAGGAATGAGTTTCTCATAAAAGTTGCATGGTGCAACTCGGGATCGAGGCAGGCTTGTGTTGCTAACAGTTTGACACGGAAATGCAGTAGGGCCCAGCTGAAAGCTGCTATCTGTGCTACTGAAACAAACCTTGCCATTCAGCCATGTGGCAACACCCTGTACGCCCAGATTTGCATAAATGTCCCATGTGTAAAATCTGCATCCGTTTCTTATTCTTACACCACTTGTTTTCTCTGTTTTTTGTTTTGTTTTTTTAAACATGATACATACGTAAAGCACATTTATATGCAATTATGTCATATACTCTTTAGTAGTAGTATTTCAGGCAGTACACACAAGGTTTTTAAGCTGTGAAGGAATGTTTTTTTCCACACAAATGACGTTCTACAGTACACAACACAGGCTTTGAGGTAAGCGTTAGATAATTCATGCCAGAGTCGGGGTGTGTTGTGTTCTCCTGTGGGATATTGCGTTACCTGTGAGGGCCCAGTTTTTCACACTGGCTTTCTGTCCTCCCTCAGGCATCATGCTTTTCATTCGGAAAGCCTCCTCGGGGTGGTTGAAGCGGAAGAATGCGGACTGGCCGAAACACAGCATACAGCCTGCGCACAAACCAAAACAACTATTATGAAGTTGAGAATGAAAGTGTATAAACACTTTACATCAAACATATGCCCGAAGAAATTATTTAGAATGATCTTGGGAGTTTTAGAGAGGTACGGAGGGGGGAAAGGAATATCTGCCATCGTTTTACATGAACAAACAGGAACATCTCACACTTTGGTGTCGGATCAGACTCCTGGCTTGCTGAGTGAGGGGAAAAATAGACAAGACAAACTCTGCTTGTGTAGAAAGTTAAAGTCAACATGAGATCTAAATTAACCCTATTTACTTTCTTAAGTCTGTTTTTTTTTTTTTTTTTTTTTGCTGATGTCACCAAGCCCTCTTATTTTTGAGCCGCTTCTATCCCAACCATCTGTCATAAAGATCACTTTTAACAAATAACTTAATTTCCAGATCAAATCAAGCACTGTCCTAAAGTTTTTAATATCAGTACCATATTGGTCAATTCTTTTTTTAATTATTGTATTGTCAATATTGAATATGTATTGATATTGCATATTTATTTGTGAATGCTTATTCTGTCTGTTTTTTTTTTAGATTACCTTTACTTACATAATTATAGAATACAATAACATTATCAGTTTTATTATCAGTACTGAACACTGTTTCATGTTAGTTTTAAATGTGAGGCATGTACTGTACATAAAGTGATTTAGTGTCAATGATGGATACATTAACTTTATCTATACATTTATTTAACACATTATACAAGGCACAAATAAAATAAATAGCATGTACAGGGTATTTATATGATGACTTAGTAGGTGATCTCTCAACAAAACATAAAAAACTGGGGGGGGGAAGCAAACAAACATCATCATCAAAAAACACTTTTGCTATATAAATCTGCCTGATCTATTCTGGCCAATCACTGTGTTTATTGAAGGCAGGTAAAGGTCTCATGGAAACCTTTCCAGCCGTAGCAGATGTGTGATGAATGCGGAATGCCAGATGCCCTTTTGTTCCAGGAAGAACATTTGATTACCCCTCAGGTTCTGACAGGACAAGGTACACTTAGAGCACACAATGGAACTAAGAACCGCTCAAGGAAAGTAAATCGTGTACTTATTCTCACATCAATGTGTTTTCTTTCATGTTGTTAGTGAATAAAAGAATATGGATTGTTAACTGATGGTGACTGTCGTCATAAGACTCTTCAAGAGGATTGCTCAAGTCTTGACACGCTCTGCACATTCAAAGTCAACTAGGTGAAAATAAACGAGACAATCATAATACACAAAACACGTGTGTAGAACAGAGAGTTAAAGTTTAGTGTTTTAATGAAAAGACTTGTTTACGTGCCTGCTCAAAACATTTTTTTTATTTGAAACAACAGTATATTGAGGTCTGGGGTGTAAACCACATCACCCAAATGTTGTTTCATATACGTCATGTTTTGGTCCTTGTCGAAATCATATTTGAGTGTTTTTACAGACGATAACTGTGGCATCCACTGCATCAGCACGAACCGCTCTGAACCGGTCAATCATTGTTAACAAGCCACCGAATAACAACCCGACACCAGCAGCTCCACAGCCTTCCTATTTTACACTACAAAGCGTTGTGCTCAAATTGTGATTGTACAAATGTGCCATTAAAAATGACGCACAGCATCTAATTCAGTAATGTGGTAAATATGTGCTTGTGATGGCAAGCAAGCTTGAGCAATTCATCTGCACTGCTTAAAGAGAAAAGGTTGCCAAACTCTAAAACTGAATTTATGCCCGAAACACAATGTGTTCCACTAGATCAGAGCTTCTGGTGTGTTGGTTTAACAAAGGCTATATCTATCTATCTATCTATCTATCTATCTATCTATCTATCTATCTATCTATCTATCTATCTATCTATCTATCTATCTATCTATCTATCTATCTATCTATCTATCTATCTATCTATCTATCTATCTATCTATCTATAAATCTATCAATAAATCTATCAATAAATCTATCAATAAATCAATCAATAAATCAATCTATAAATCAATCTATCTATCTATCTATCTATCTATCTATCTATCTATCTATCTATCTATCTATCTATCTATCTATCTATCTATCTATCTATCTATCTATCTATCTATCTATCTCTATCTATCTATCTAGCCATCTATCTATCTAACAACACAACAAGATTACATAAAATTAATTTTCTCATATGTGTTACCTCTTTATTTCATCTAAATGACTTGAATTAATTTGATTAATGACTCCATTAATCAAAAAATCTATCAGTCTATCTGGGCCTCAAAATATCCCAAACAACATTGAACGAAATAAACATCATGCATTGTCACAGCTGAGCTTCACTGTTCCACCATGAGGGAAACCAGCAGAAAGCGCAGCGTGCAGAGCTCAAATGAGCTCCAGACCACAGCTCAGACTGCAATTCAATCAATACACAGAAGGAAAAAAAAGAAAGTGAAAAGTTAGTGCACACACATTAGGAGCAGTGGACAGCCAGTTTTGCTGTGGCACCCGGGGAGCGATTGGGGGTTAGGTGCCTTGCTCATGAGACCTCAGTCGTTTCCTGCCAGTACTAAGAATCAAACCCACAACCTTCAGGTTACTGTAAAATGACTGTAAAAACTTTTGCCCTTAAGATCTACTAACCATGTAAACCATCATTACTATTCAGGCACACTGAAAATTATTTTTATGATCAATAAGTTATGACAACATTTTTACTTGCATTGCTTTGTAAAATTCCAGGAAGTGGTTGAGCACTGTAATCTTTCTTTCAGTGCAATATTTCACAGAAACACTGTGTTCCTATTATGCAGAGAACAGTGGGGTATCAAATATAATGTCTTTGTTTATGTGTGGGAGAAAGTGAAAAGGTCTGTGTTTAATATAGTCTTGGCATGCAGGAAATGATTGATAGACTAATACCAACATTAAAACAGGAGGTAAGAAATCCCCATGGTGTCTTCCATACTGAGCACAGTAATATTACATAAGTTAATAGGATACACACACAATGTCTCATGAAGAAGAAATATAGCTTGCAGCGAATTACCAACCTGCATTTTAACACTTTAGGTGTCAGTGAAAATCACAAAAAACCCATTATATATTTTAAGATTGGCCACTACAGTGCTTCAAAGGTTGATGGGTTTACCCACAATGCTAAGTGAAGAGTCTGAAAGTGGATTTATGGAGTGCAGCGATGGAGGGTAATCTACAACACTACAGCACACAAGGGAAAATACATGAGCCAAGAATCACACCTGCTGAGGAGGGAATCTATCTATCGATCTACGCTCCTGCCGCCATGCGTTCCAGACGTGCTGCCAGCATCTACTGAGTGATGCACAATTACAATATTCAAAAAAGCATCAGACGTCAAGCCCACAAACCGCCCACAGTCACAGATGATTCTGTTCGGAAGGGGGCACTGAGTTTGAATATGCAATAGGGGTAAAATCCTAAGTTAAACACGGACAGTGTTTCCCCTGCTACTGTTTATAGATGGCCTCTCTCTGCCAGTCATTATGGATACTTTTAACACAGATATTTTTGGAAGTCAAGGAGATGTTATGAATTACGATTTCAGCTGCAGCGATGAATGTGTGATCATGGTGTTTTCAATGAGGCGTTTCTACCTATTTTTAAACCGAGGTGTAACTTAGTAGGCCTACAAATACATTTATTAAAGCATTTTTGGAAAGTTCTTTACATGTTTTTATTCACTTGACTTTTACTTTTACTAAATATTTTTTTCTTAACTTTAATTTTACTTCACTGTATTTTAAAGAGAAAATTTTGTCTTTTACTCCAATACATTTATCCAGACCTTTTCCTTACATTTGTGGTTGGAAAGTGCAAGAAATTAATAGTAGTAAAGCTTCAGTGAACCTTTTGTTCAGTTCGGTTATGAAACGGCACTTTTTTAAAATATTTAATTTCTTTATTTTTGTGCGTTTGTGTGATGCCAAAGATCAATTGATCAATTTTTGAATCCTTAAAACTGGTTTGCAAAGAGGTCTAAAGATTACTTTTTGCAAATCATGAATCTGAATCTCGAGAGGCACACCAAACAGTGCATAAGGAATACATTCATGCAGGGTAGTGAATTTTTATCCCTCTCGAATATTGTGTAATATAGCTGTTTGTGAATGTAAAGGGTCTGCAAAGTATTAAAGATCAATGTGCATGACAAATAAAGTTATTGTCTCCTGAAAGAAATAATTGATTCTGATCTGCCGAAACTAATCGTCAACAATTCCAGTCTCACTTTCGTAACGCATCTACGTAGGTTTGTAACAAATTAGCATAACGTCAGCCTATGGTCTTCATTGGCTGCCCGCGAACTATGTCTACTTCATCCTGCCCTAAAACACTGTAGTTGTAGCTAAGAATCTGCGATGGGTGTTTCAATTCCCAGACACACTGTGAGCAATAGACCAATCACAACAGACTGGGGCGTCTGGCCAATCAGAGCAGAGCAGGCTCTCAGAGAGGAGGGGTTTAGAGAGACTGAATCCTTTATCAAGTCATTCATTCACTGTATGGGACATTTAAAGCATTTTGTTTTGTTTTTACCTTGGATGCATATAACCCTATTGTAAGAGACCTCCAAAAGAAAATCGGGAACCTTTAAAATAGCGAAATAAGGGCATTTAAAAAAATGCGAATCTTTTAAAGAAACACAACCTTACAAATGTTTTAAGGACTCATGAACTGACAAGACTTATATTTATATTTACTTAATGTTACATTATCATCGTGAATTCCTCTATTTCAAAACCACTATATATCTGCAGCAACTTTGGAGTAACAGAAAAATATTGCAAAACAAGTATAAAGCATACAGATGACTCATTTTTAAATTTCTGTTAAAATAAGACACATTTTCCAGAACAGTGTGGCCTGCTCTGAAGAGCAAAATCACTAAATAACCTCCCCTTGTCATAGATGACATCCCCAGCAAAGCATGACTAAGAGCCATTTTGTAATCAAATTCATGAGGCCATTTGCAAGAAGACAGGCCTCACTGGCGAATGACAAAGAGTGGAGAGAGGCGCGTGAATCTGGAAAGCACAGCAGGAAAGTGTCTGTTCCCCATGCACAGCCCGTCTCCCCAACATTAATCAGAGAGATTGATTCCCCACCGTTCCTCTACAACACCCATAACTGCACTGTGAGAAGCCAAGCTCATTAAAGAAAGTGCAAGTGCAACCATGCCAAAATCACCTGAAGTAATAAATTAATGACATAGCAGTGAAGGTCATTTTTTTAAATAAAGATTATTTGTTTATTATCTTATATTTTTGTTTTAAAGTAAAAAAAATATATAGTATAAATTTAAATAAATGATAATATATTATTTACAATATATTATATATAAAGTAACAAAACATTTTTTTATATAATATAATTAAGTAATAATATTGTTATTCATTATAAATATAATATATTTTTTAACAAATATTTTTTTATTTAAGTATAATGTATCAAAATAGATTTTATAAAACAAATGGATGGGGTATATAATATTATATAATGTGTATATATAATTATTAATTATTTATATATAATATATCATTAAATTAATGGTATTGCTATTATATAATTTTATATAAATAAATAATATATTTAATTCTATTTATCATGTTTATATCTGGAGTCTCTGAGACCCCAAATATAAATAATGTAACATTGTAGAGAGTTTAAGTACAATTTAGTTTACAATTTAGTTATTTATCCTTCAATGTTAAGTGTGTTTTATGAGCTAGGCAAATAAAATTCATTTTTGAACACATGAAAGCAATACAAAAACAGATGACCTTACTGTAGCACAAACAGTAGTGCATCACAAATATGGTGGGAAGAGTTCAAATTTCTTCTAAAAGAAAGAATAGTGACTCAGAGACCCAGTTCTTCATTTTGACTTGTTATATCACAGCGATGAAAAGGGCTGCATATAAAGTTATTCACACCAGTCGTTTATCCAAACCACAGATAACAGAGCAGTAGAACTGCCTCATGCACTTTCAGTAAAAATACAAGTGCTGGATCAGTGTCAAACCCATTGCATAAATTATTGCATTATTGTTTAGATCTCAATAAAGCTGGCAGAACAGAGAATGGTGAGTCACGGGTCCCACATTGTTCCAACTCAAAACACAGGCATGTGAACAGGAGACAGAAGACGTCAAGACAAAAATGCCAAAAAGAACGCTAAACGGTTGCCATGGCATTAAGTTTTACTGTGTCTGGAAAGGTCAAAAACTAAAGCAACCCCGTTTTTCATTCTAACCTTTCCCCAAATCCACACATACCAGAAATCATGTGGCTCACAGCCATAAATGATACAGCTTATGTGTGCCAAAAATAAAGATAAATAAGATAAATCACAATGATCACAACACCAAATGTTTAATCTCATATGAAGGCTATGAAAATGCATTGTAACAAATCATTCTGCGTGTAAAATGCAGATGACACACAAAGACTTTCAAGACATGGACCAACCTCTTAGATGGAGGCCATTTCTTGAGCAGATGGTTTTACATTTAGTTCAGCGGAGGTTATGTATGAACAACATGGTGACAACAGGGTACTTAAAGCAGAATAATAAGGAGAAATCGCCTTATCTTTCTGTCAACTATTCCAGCAGGGTAGCCAGTATACGTTCAGGACAAATAAAAGCATGTGTGGATAGTCAGACTGAGCAAACAGTGTGTGGAGAATGAGGAAGGGCTGCATAGAAACAGGATTAGCAGCACTCTTGGGTCACATTGACCAGGAATAGAAGTGTAACACTATACACACACTCATGCCTCGGCCAACATGGAAGAGAAAACCTCTCTGCAAGATTTGGACCGGTTTAATGTGGGTTATGCGTCCTGTGTATTCAAATATTATTATATTATTTGTATGTTAGTGTAGTTATAGTGATCTTATTCCTATCATCCATCAATTTTCTGTTTTGATAAATGTTTTGATAATTATTTTGGAAAAAAAAGTCCCTTATGCTAACCAAGACTGCATGTATTTGATCAAACACCAGCAATATTGTATATAAACTGTTCTATTTATAATCTTTTTTTAAATGTAATTTATTTCTGTGATGTTAAAGCTGAATTTTCTGCATCATTACTCCAGTCTTCAGTGTCACATGATCCTTCAGAAATCATTAAAACAATTCAGGATTCTTAAAAAGTTCATTTTTTTTTAAATATATATAAATATTTTGTAACACTATATATTTCTTTACCAGCACTATCAATCTAAAGCTTCCTTGCTGAATAAAAGTATTAACTTCTTTCAAGAAGTATATGTTAATACAACAACATAATGCTACATTGTAAAGGCAACGTATATAGAGAGCTTATCTGAGATTTGTCTGCAGCAATGCTGCTTTTAAATATCTATTTTAATTATTCACTTCTCAAACCAGTTTATTAGGTCTTCATACACTTACTTTTAAATCCAAACGGTCAACTTCCCATCCATTCGGGTAGCATGCTATCTGTCCCTTTAAATGGGAAAGCACATGGTTTTATACTACAACTGTAGCATGCAGAGACTGACTTGCTTGGTCGTTGGTAATCCTTTGTTCATGGAGTATTCATCAATTATTCCCCATGCTTTATAAGATCGCTTTATCGTTAACAGTGCAAATAGCTGTCCAGTCGCAGTGAGGAGGCTTCCACTATAAACCATACATCTCCACAGAAATATAATCCTGTCCAACGAATGGCAACCCAGAGGTGGTGTATTGTATCCGAGCACTTTTGAAGTCACTGAACCCCTGCACGCTTTCGCACTGATGGGTGGTAAAGTTGAACAGCTGTCTCCGGCACTGGTGCAACAAATTTCCCTCTCAGATTAGGGATGGGAAGGAGGAGGTGTAATTGCTCACCCCTGAGTCAGAGCCTCCAATCTCTGCATGTCACGGGGTGGGGGGGCAAGATGGGGTTTCTGTTTCACTTACTGCATTTAACATTCTTTCCACAGGTTCCTGCTCTTCTATGACTTTACACATAAGATAATAAAAACATGGGTTTGCACTAAATGAGACTTTAAACGAAATGTTTCAGAGCAAACGTATTGAACAATAGTGAAACACTAGAAGCTCGCACAATGAAGATTCCCCCAAACACACCCCTCCCCCCAACCTGTTTAGTCAAATTGTTCCCTCAGACAAAAGACTCAAGAGGAGGAGCATACTTTCTTTTGGTTTGGGTGCATTGTTTCCCTTTCATAGATTTTACACTTCAGAATCATGCTTGAATTTTGCCGTGACTGATGCGGATCACCAAGTAATGACTGAAATTCTTGGTCCTGAAGGATTGAACTATTGCGAATGAACAAAAGCTACCTTGAGACAGGCGCACAGGTTTGGTGACCAGTAGTCCGTCCATGCTACACTGGTTTCCACAGGGGTGCAGAGTGATGACTCCAGCCCTGTTCTCGATAAAGCAATGCTGGGCTGCGATCCCTGGGCCCTGGATGCTGATGTCCATGGCTCCGTGACCCAGAGTGGTCTTGCCTAAAACAAACAACCCCCACAGGATGTTGATTTCAAAGATTATTTGCTCTCAGACAACATGTACTAGTCTAGCGAAAATTTCAAGTTGAAAGTACAATTTAGGTGATGTTTGGAAAGCGGTCAATGAAAACCCAGGCACTTTTATGTCTATTTTACTTTTATGCACACTAATGTTCAAAAAGTTTGTTGGCTGTAAGATTTTTTGATATTTAAAAAAAAAAGAAGCATCTTATGCTCACCAGGGATGCCTTTATTTGATCAAATATACAGTAAAATAACAGTAATATTCCAATTGTTTTGTATTTCAATCATTTCAAATTGTAATTTATTCCTGAAATGGCAAAGCTGGATTTTCAGCAGACATTACATTGTAATATGCTGAATTTTTCCTCAAGAAACATTTATTATCAATGTTGAAAAAAGTTGTGTTGCTTAAAATTTGTGAAAACCATGATACAATTTTTTCACGATTCTTCAATGAATAAAAAGTTGAAAAGAACAGAATTTATTTAAAATAGAAATCGTTTGTAACATTAGAAATGTTTTTTACTGTCACTTTTGATCATTTTATCGCATCCTTGCTAAATAAAAGGATGTTTTTATTATTATTGCCTGACCATTTTGAACAGTTTCTGTATAGATTTGATTGCCTTAACACTCATCAGATGTTCAATGAAAATGCAGCATAACAATATGTATAATAATAATCATCATAAACCATTGGATATATATTGTGTCAAACTGATTTATATACATTTTTACAAAAATATTGACTATGGCATCTTAATAGAGATTTTTTAAATTATAACTATAATTTTGTGTACTAAGTTACTAAGAAGATAAAATTGTCAGTGAAGAGCTTGATATAAGTCTAAGACGCATGAGAATTATGTACAAAATGATAATAAATGTATTCACTATTAGACGTTGTAAGTGGATATTCAATAAACTAGTAATGTAAAGTGTGAATAATGTTTTAAGAGATGGAACGTGCAAATAGTTGAAGAAACACCCATAAATAACAATTATTTCAAACATAAACAGTAAGTGTCATGTATCATCTTCCAGCAGTGTGATGCCTATAATGTTAAATTAAACTGAAGTGAAATCACTGATGTTGGCCTGCTCTTTGTCAGAGAGAAGAACCACATTCCTCAACCCGCTTCCCATCTGCCCCCGTCCACACTCGTCTGTTATCAGGCACGAGATAAAAGCCTGTGAACTGAGAGGACCTCAGAATCACACAAGCTAGTGTATCAGTTTATAATATCAATACAGTGCACACTAAGGGTGTCACGATTTCGATTTTAAATCGAAATCGATCGAAATTAAGTCACAATCTCGATCATCGAATTAAAAAATGGAATCGTCGATGCTGCCACCGTCACGTTCGGTCGGCTTGTCAAGCAGAAATCTATGCGTCTATGACAACTCGAGGTATCGCACACACCGGACGAGAAGCGTCGCGTCTTTGACAACTCGAGGTATCGCACACACCGGACGAGAAGCGCCGCGGCGCGTCTATGACAACTTGAGGTATCGCACACACCGGACGAGAAGCGCCGCGGCGCGTCTTTGACAACTCGAGGTATCGTACACACCGTACGAGCAGCGCCGCGGCGCGTCTATGACAACTCGAGGTATCGCACACACCGGACGCGCACTTTCATGTGGCCTGCAATATTATGTTTAAGGACATTATGGAATTAAGATCATGTTATGAGGCTTCTGTACAACGTTGCTTAGTCTGCACTTTATCTCTATCTCAGAGAGCGTCCGTTAACTGAATGTATCCTGAAAATCCGATAACATCAGCAATTTTCATTCAACCAGCTGATTTCTGTAAATGAATGTAAAACATGTTTATTGCTGCAAAGTCATAACGACGATTTGAGACAAATAAATGTATATAAAATGTATTAATTTATAATAAATGTAATATACAATGTGAATGGCGCTCTCTGGCGCGGCAGGATTCATTTTGAACAAGTGAACGGTCCTGAGCCGTTGCTGGGCGCCGCGGACAGACGGCGAATGGCGCCGCCGGTGTGTGTGTGTGTGTGTACACTCAGAGAATAAAGTGTTAGAATTTTAAAGACGTGGCTCTGCGCGACGCATAGATTTATCTGTTAAACTGTTTGTTTGTTTGTTTTGCTGTGAACTTGAATGTCATCTTCTGTGAAGAAGACTGCAGTTACAAAAGAGAAACTAGATCGCAGGTTATTTTGCTTTAGTTTCCAATTGACTGAAGAAGTATTGTTACATTATGTTCTTAATAAATGTTTTAAATTTGACAATGTAGTGTGGTACATTGCGAACAAAGGTCAGATATTATGCATAAAAGTTTGGTCTAAAAATGGCATAGCAACCTGTGCTAAAAAAAAAAAAGAGTAAAAACCGAAAATCGAATCGAACTGTGACCTTAGAATCGAAAATGTAATCGAATCGAGGATTTGGAGAATCGTGACACCCCTAGTGCACACAGTGACTAATATAAATTAAATAAGCATTCAACTTCTCCTGTGCCCTTCATGATAACTCCATGTGTCTCTGAGGAATTCAGGCAGATGGACACTGATAAAGGAGACACTGGTATGAATGGCTTGTCAGTATCAGAGAAAGTAAGTAGGTGGAGATGATGGTGGGAGGCGAAGGAGGGGGTTTCTCTAATTAAGAGAGGGTGTTTTTAAAGACCCCATGCTGCTTAAGGCTCCGGGTTGGGTTATTAGCTTTTCAATCACAGCACAGAGGTGATGCAGGGGATTTGACCATCTGTGTATTAGGCCTATATGTATTATACTAAAGGTTTGTATTTCTTCCCACACAATTGCATTATTGGATTATATTTTGAGAACTTTCTACTTTTGCCCCAAAGTTTGTAAAGACGGAGAATCTTGGAGAAAAGATAGCAAAAAAAATTAAAAAGTCAGTCCACTGAAGTACTGTATCTTATAGTATAATATAATATCATTAATATGAATGGTAACACTTTAGTTTAAGTTCCAATTCTCATTATTGGATTCCAACTAGTTGCTTATTAGCATGCATATTACTATGATATTGGCTGTTTATTAGTATTTATAAAGCACATATGAATGCCTTATTCAGCAGGACCATATTCTACATCCCTTAATCCTACCCAATTCCTAAACCTAACAACTATCTTGCTAACTATTAATAAGCAGTAATAATTAGGAGTTTATTGAGGCAAAAGTCAGAGTTAATAGTTAGTTAACAGTGAGAATCGGACCCTAAACTAAAGAGTGAACATATAAATATACACCTGACCTATATATAATAACCTTACCTTCGGGCAGGGGTAAGAGGGTGATGGCTGTACTCAGACGGCCACTTCCTAGACTGACCAAATGGGGGCGCTCTGCTTGGAACTTCAGTGCTTTCCCGGTCTCGAACAAATCCAGGGGAGTGCTCTAAAAAATATCGTACATTAAAAAATGTTATCGTTGTCTCATCCTCGTGGGTTTCTAAATCCGTAAGAGTTTGACAGCATCCGAAATAGCTTTCTGACAGGTAGGCTACCTACTCAATTACACCTTATGTTTAATTAGACATTCTCTAGTAAGTTAGCGACCATTTGTTACTTGAATGAGGAAGGCTTCCAATCCGGTGGCATCCGTTTCCAGTTATTTTCCACTGTCTATGTTATTTTCTCTATGGTTATTTTAGCTGTACAAAAACAGTCCGTTATGCTGCATATTGTAAACTGATATTTTGTTACCACATTAGTTTAATTTATCATCACAATCATACACACACTTGTAGTTCTATTTATTCTTTAGTTATTTAGCTATAGATACAGTATTTACCAAATTAATTTCCACAAATCAGGATTTCTGATTCGCAATCGGGGCGCCTCCGACGTTCTTCCGAGCAGGTTCCGACCTTATACTGTCTATGGTTCCGACCTGGTTCAGACACTCTTAACACACTTCACACCAAGGGAAAATCTGTAGAACCATGAATAATCGGGACATAGATTGTCGGAAGGGGAGAAATCCGATTATCTTTTGGTGTGTAGACCCGGCCTGCGCACTTCGAAATCTTAGTAAACGTAGGTCATCCATGAACTTTTCACCTAAGTTACTGTTTTTTGGATAGGCTACTATGTATTTTTATTTACTCTTTTTGCTTAATTTTTTTTGTATATAAAGAAGCAAGCATTTCTTTCTTGCGTGGAACACAACGGGATTTATTTAGCAGAATGCCCAAGCATATAGCTATATATATATATATATAAAATATATATATATATATATATATATATAATAATAATATAACATAATATAAAATACATGCATTAAAATAAGTTAAGCAACAAAAAATTAGGATATTTCTATTTGAATTCAGTTATTCCTTTTAAATGTCTTGAAAAACCTGGATATATTAGGAAGCCCAATTTTAAAAGTGCGATATTTAGACCTGGACAAGTAAGTTTTTTTTACTAAAAACGGCTAAAAACTAAAATAGAGTATTGGGTAGAAATGATGCTAAAAAATAAAATAAAAATGTAAATCCTTATCCGTTATCCTTTTTCAGTAAATCACAAACAGCAGGAAAAGTCATGAGGCCTTTAAATGCTGTTGTCAACAATGGAGTCAGAATTGCTGCTTTTAATGTTCCTGTCTGATCTGAGAGGTAAAAGCCATTGTTTTTACACTGCTGATAAAAACACATAAATACAGTGATGATTTGATATTTCACAACAATAAGAAGTTCCAAAGTAATAATCCAAGCTGAGCTCTAGGCAGGCGGTTAGGTGCTCATCTTACTATTCTCTTCAACCCTATAGTGAGAGAAGAGCCTACAGTTACATCTTGAGAGTAGACCTCCGTGGAAACTTAAAGGCTCAGCAAGGGGGAGGTTGTCATGGCAACAGGGAGAACTGGTAATGACTGGGAATGGAAGACTGTACCCTGTAATTCTGCTATCAAGCAATGACATCATTTTTCAACTGAAAATTAGCTGAATCCATCAACTTTTGATGGTAAATTCTGTTCAAGGGCACAATCATGATGATATGTAGCCTAAATATGCACAGGATTTAATTTTGCACAGGTTTATGCAATATAGGCATATTATTTTTAACCGTACGCCAGCCTTCCAGATAATTGCTGTGCATCCCAAATATCTGCTAAAGACATATCATCACCTCCGGGCTGCGGTATACGCGTGAGTTTAGGATAAACCCGGCTGCTTAAACAAGATTAGCAGGAGGTAATTAGTGTAATCGGTTAAGGCAGAGTTTGCAGGATGTGAGTGTGAGATGATCATTGTGTTTCATAAGTAAGACCATCAACACATCTGCCATGGATTATCTATCACGGGGAGTAATACGTGGCAGCCATGTTGAAGCAGAAGGTGATGATGGCAATGATGCCCCCAAGGGTCTGTTTCACACTTTGACTGTCACATCGTATTATGAACACTCAATCCTTTCTGCCAGACAAAAGCTCCCTCTGTGCTGAACAAAGGTGTCGCTATTAGAACTGGATTAACCGTCATACAAACAGAAAAAATCATTAATTAGGACAAAAAGTAGCTTTCTACCTCTTTGAGCTGAAGTTTTGCTTATACCAACAAAATAGAAATATATATAGAATATATATAACGGTTGGCCTATATCATATTTTTTGTTCTATTCTTTATGTATAAATAAATAAACAAGTACACAAATAGCATTACACACACACACATACCTGAATATGGGGTTTACAGGGACTCTCCATAGGCATAATGGTTTTTATACTGTAAAAATATATATTCTATCTCCTTACACTAACCCCATCACAGAAAACTTTTTGCATCTTTTGAATTAAACAACACTGTTTATGTTTTCTACACCATTTGGTTTATGAAGACACATGAAATGTAAACCATGTTTACATTGTAATATGTCATTATAAATATTTGCGTCCTCATAAACCATATATACGAGAACACAGTCACATACACGCACATATATATATAATTAGCATTTTTTATGTTTTATATATATTTATACAAAAATATATAATATATGTATATATTATTTCTTATTATCAATATTAATATTTATACTTAAGACTTTTGTGATAATATTTTCAGGATTATTTGAAATAAAAATCTTTTGTAACTTTATAAATGTCCTTACTGTCACTTTTGATCAATTTATTGCTGAATAAAAGTATAAGCCTATTTTCTTTAATAAATTGACTATACATATTAATGATAATTAATATATAATGCAATTATATTACTTATATCAAATAAGAGTATGAATGTATTAGTCGTCATACACACTAAGTAAAGTTCGATCTCACCTGGAGCAGCTGATGAGACTGATGTCCACTGCTAAGATTCTGGTTCAAACTATCCATGACCAGTGTGTCACTTACTCGCTCGGGGACATGAGAATCCTGCAAGAGACAAAAACAGTGTTGATGCGACCTTACAAATCGTTTCAAATTAATCAGTTTACAATCCTCACCACCAGTATCTCTCTTGGTTTTGTTAGTAACTTATTCTTACAGCAACTAGAACATTCTACTTACTTTGTTTGTGTTACATGAAAGAAGATCATACAGGTTTGGGCTGACTTGAGGGTGAGTAAATGATTACAGAATATTAATTTTGTGGGTGAGCGTTCCCTTTTTGGATCCACATTACATTCTTTCACATATATTCTCATTAACTGGTGTCTTGTCTATAGTACATAACAACTATGCCATGCCAGGCAAGTATCCACACAATAGTGCAAGTGGGAGACATGCAGCCTCCGGCATTCCCCGTCTGCATCCTCAGCTGACTCACTGCCCTGCTGAATAGAGCCTGCACTCATACAAATGGCATTTGCAAACAGATAACGCTGATTTACCCCGTCGGCCCAACTCACTCTGACTCTCGCCGGCCGTAAGCTGCCTTTTCCTCTGAGACCTGACACATACACGCACACAGACCTTCCTGCCCTGACATTCCAGTGCTCTTACTCACTGCGCTGTCTTTGACTTCAACCAGAGCAGAACGTATCCCTCCAATGGCTAAATGTATACATTTACCTGTTGGCTAGTCACATGCGGAACTGCGTTATGTATTGTAACTTTTGCAGCCTCGGATCTAGAAACAGGCTTGTGGTGAAATGAATTCAGTGAAACCCAAAACTGCATAATCTGAGGTAATTACTGTAATTAGTCTGTGAGATTCGATGATAGCACCTTTGTTATGAGATACAAAAACACTTTTTTGAAGGTTGGAGAATTTAAATTGCTCGGCACTGAATCAAATTTCACACAAATCTACCCTTTTAATACTTGAAACCACCTGAACAAAAAGGCCTTATAATTCAAAAACTGGATCTACAAACTAAATGACCTGCTCATGTTAACAACAACCGAGCATGTATCCATCAAGAATTTTAAAAATATAAGAAAAATAAGAAATATGCTGTTTAAAAGGTGAAATACAAAATAAATTCTACAAATTTACCTTCTTCCAGGTGTCCAACAAACACAACGCCTCCATTTCTGAGCATTAAGATCAAGCTTTTACAGCATCAAAGTCTTCAGAAAATGTAACTGTGCTATTTTCTGTCTCTCTGGTCTCTCTACATCTTCATTTAGAGGATACCTGCTCCTATTCAAAACAGCACGGACCTGCCTATACATGCTGCTTTGAGCTAAATCCCACATTCCTGCCTGTTGGCTACAGCCCTGATAACAGATGTTTCTGCGTTGGTCAATAAAAGGATGGAGCTCCATAAAAGAAAAAAGAAAGACGGCGAATTACAGTGAAAGATGAACAAGAGAGGAAGCCTAACAAGTTGAAGCAAACACAAGTGAGTAATAATTGATGTATATGTTTGTCATGCGGGAAATATACAAAGACTATGAGGCAGACAGACAGAAGATCAGACAGATTGAGATTGGGTTTGATCACACTCCAAAACTCTGGTATTGCCACATGCCTCTTAGCTCATCAAAGCCAATTTGCTCAATATAAAAAGGCATTGAATCACATTTCCCTACTAGTGTCTTTATACAGAGTTTGAATCTGTTCCAATTTGCAAATGCTCACTTATACCAGACACAACAATGTGAAGGACAGCACATTTTTCCAATTGAAGCATAAAGGCTGGCATTGTCTCTCTAAATAGGAAAACACTCTCTGTGGACACTGCAGTGCACACTGCCTGAAGAGCGCAATGGAAAAAAGATGAAGAGATGTGGTCGATCGAAGGCATGTACGTCTGGCATGTAGCTGCTCACTTACTCCAAACTGTAGCTCACATGTAAGTAAGCGAAGAAACAAATCATATGTTTGGATCCACACTTCTAAAAATATTTTTTCTAATCGATAACTATGTTATCTACATAGAAACATCATCTTGTTTCTTTTATATTATGTAGTGATTTTAATAAAAAAAGTTTGATTATTATATGACATTATATTATATTACACAGATCTGTGGAATACTTGATTCTGATTGGTCAATCGCCCCGTACGTTATTTCCCGTTAATGACCGGTAAAAACTTATTACACAGGCTCATCCGGGTTACTGAAGTCAGCGCTGCCGCTATAACTTGGCTAGGAGCGATTTTTCTTTGTGGAGCTAATACAATACTAAAACTCAAATCAATATTTTGTGTACAATTATATAATTATGTAATCTGGGCTATGACTCGTTACATACAAACGCAGTTGCTGCCATTTTGGAACGACTGTTTTGTACACTGTAATGGTTTATAGGATTACAAACAGGTAAGATTTAAAAAATAAAAAAAAAGTTTAATCTCAAATCAAAATCTCTTATCCCCGAATTAATTTATGTGGCGAAACGCCATGTAATAGATGGAATGACTTTACCGTATCCATCAAATGTCCGTATAATTTGAACTTGAACTGTTCTCTCTGCGGAAGCTTGGCATTTAAATACAATAAAAAATGTCAACATGACATTTTACGTGACAACGATATGCTTAAATCAAATAAGTTTTCACTTGAGTTTTCCGCGCACTGACGACACCATTCTTGTCAAAATGATCGCTATTCACACAGATCCCCGAAAACGACTAAAAATGCTGTATTCTGCTGCCAGGCCAATAGATGACAATGAAACACGTAAAAATTTGGATTAAACACGTAAAAACAGTTTTTAAAATTTTGCGTTTTTAGGCACTCAAAGCGATGTTGTCATGTAAATTAATAGCCAAAACGCATACAAGTTTCACGTTTTTAGTTGAAAACGGTGTCGTGTAAACAACCCCTGTGGCAAGCAGCCGTAATAAGTGGAATAATTTACATCCATCTGGTTTTTATTGCAGAATAAACTTATTCAGGGTGATACAAGATCCCTCCTTATCCCCCTTGTCTGGGTGTATTTGTGATATATATTATATTATATTATATGATATGAAAAAAAATATTTGCCACTATAAAAAATGTTAAACAAGAAAAAAAGTCTAAGAAAATGTTTACAGCGGCATTATTCTTTCAAACTTCTTCAATGCCTGAGGGTTGACTTGCTTTCATAATCCTTCAGTATCAAGTTTAGAGAAGAGATGTTGGATTGTTTTGAAAGGTGGATGACACAACATTCAGCTCTTCAAAGTGTGGGCTGGAAGGAGGCCACGGATTAATGGTAGATATACATCTCTGAATGGAAAGACATGATGGCGCTTTTTGGAATGTAGATGTTCCACCACATGTGATCTACACTCTCATACATATTGCTGAGGTTCATTTAAAGGATTTCCCTTGAAGATAATATTCTGTATGCTCAGGAAATGCTGAAGGAGAAGAAATTTGTAATTGGTTTATAAGAAAGTGAGGAAATGTGGTAAAGACGCTTGCAGCGAGTCCTGGCTGTTGTAGGCTAATAACAGCTTTCTAGTTCCTGCCTTGAGGCCGCTGTGGATTATTCATCAGTGGAATTTCAGTTGAGCTTAAAAGTACAGGGACAGAGAGAGAGAGAGAAAGGGGGAGATAATGAGCTTTTTCAATAGCTAGGTGGCTATCTTTTGTGCTGCTGCCTGCTCAGAGAACTCCACCTGGTGGTAAGCTCTGAGCTTCTCAAAACTGGGTCTGTTCTGGTATAGGGTCATGAACAGAGGGGAAAAATGCTGAATGCATAAAATTAACGATTATATAATCAGCTAAACATGAAAAATAGTAGTCATTTGGTGCACACACAGCTGAATAACTTAGCAACATGTTGCCAGTTTCGTATATCATACTGTGTAACAATAAACAAATGTCTTCTTATCAGCTGTTTGCTGTTACTGAACTCGATTTGCACGACATCCGTGATCACAATGCCTAAGGCCTCCGTTTCATATCCAAAGATGCCAAACTACAGTGGATGTCACTGAAGAAAACATCACGCATGCTTAAGACCTGTCCCTGCAGCAGGCCACATATGTGCTGCAGCATACAGTCGCATATCTACACAGGAAATTGAGAGGCAGATGAGAAATCCTGCCATTTCTGTGAATGTATGATTATGGCCACAGACAAACAGAGCGATGGATGTGGCTGACTAAATAGCTTCTTCCATTTTTAGATCTATAGCCACAAAAATGTTGCAAAGTAGAGGAATGTGAAAATGAACTGGGCTATAGAACGTGACTTAAAATAGCATTGTGTGGGCAGAAATTCTCCCACCCAATGTAATTAAGACTCAAATTATGTAACATTGAGAGGTCTAAACATGCCAGTTGAATTTAAAAAAAGCTAACTTTAAGAACATTGGGTTTTACAATCAAATATTTTCCCATGTCCATGGTTCTTACTCTTAATTTGCTAATCTGAATTTAGCATCAAAGCTAATCTTGCTAATACGCTTAGGATGCGTCTCAATCAGCTCCCTAGTTCAGCAGTCGGGGCACTAATCAGGGAGTCGGACATTTTAAGGTCGGTCTAAACGGCAAAATCCTTACAGTGAGCGGATACATTCGCTCCCTAAAAAGTCTCACAATCCACCCTAAAAATGAGAGAGTAGATGCTCACTATGTATGTTCCCTTAACTGAAATTCTGAAGCATAAAACATAAATCAAGTGAACCAACTCAAAAGGTAATGTAACTAAAATGTATAATTAATTTACAGCTGACATATTGCAGGGATATGTAACAACCAAAGTATTTATCAATATACTTTAATTAGCTATAAAAAAAAATAAAAAAAAAGTAATGTGAGAAAGATATAAGTGCTGCATAATTACCAGCTGTACATCAAAGGTGTTGTAAAGGTGCCGAAAATAGTCATCAGTGTCCCAATGTGTAGAGATCCAGGGTCCTACGAGTGCCTAACTATGTGTACAAGATATATGATTCACATCCTAGGTAGCTATAGAGCTGATTGAGATGCGCCCTAATCATTTATCATTGTGGGATGCTTTAAAGTGCTGCGTAAAATCTGTGGTATGCTGGTTTCTCCATCACTCATTGTGTTGAGAAAGGGAGAGGCTTGGTTACAAGCTAATAACCGGCAGACCACCTGCACAGTGAAGACACATGGGCAAAGGTCACCAGAACACCATCAAAGGCCTCTGTGCATGCTCATGTCAGCGTCAGTGAAATATATAACCCTGAGATAAGAATCCAAGAACAAAAAAAGAGCTGTATTGTTGACAACCAGCCAGAGGAGGTGGGGTTACACAGGCATACACTGGAGAAAAATCTAGTTTAAGATGATGTTGTTTTGGAACATGGTAGCTAGTTTCTATCGGGTTTAAGATGGTAATTTGCTAGTTGTTAACACGCTAACCATTGATCATGTTCCAAAATACAGCTTGACCAACTTAAGTTGGTCTAGGAAACCGGCAGCTATCATGTTCCAAATCATTGGATTCCACTGACTTTACAGCTCATCTAAACACATAGTAGCACCTCTAATTGCATCAACATCAGTGATAATTCAGTCATCAACAATATTAGTGGGCACTGTAGAGATCACACTAGATGTCGTCCCTAAACATGTAAAGAGGAAACATGACAAACAGGATGGCAGTAGAGGAGGACCACTGCTGCGTGTTGAGTCTATATGTAGACTTCCTATCGGATAGAGAGTTTCCTGTGGGATGAGGCAGTCAGAGAATGGCACATCACTTCTTGTCTTCTCAGAGGCAGAGACCAAATGTCAAACAATTTAAAAAATCTTCAAAGGAAATTATTGAATCTTTTTTTGCTTGTAAATTCATAAAACCAAATGGAATTGCAAAAATAATGATTGTTCCAAAAAGGTCTTAAACACGTTATCTTGTCTCCCAGTAGTCGAACATATTAATTTGACTTTTTTTTTTAAAGTCACTAGGCAGACTTTCCCCTCAAATCAGCAAAGACATTTTTTAATAAATTAATAAATAATTTTCTGGACCTACTCATAACTCGAAATACAAAAAGTACAATAATTTAGAAGCATTGTCTACATAGCATACCTTAAAGAGTAGGGTTTTTTTTTTAGCACACACTGACTTTCGGGTGCAAATAACGCATCATCAGACTAATAATTTCCTGGCGCGAAGGCTACTATTGAGAGTGAGTCACTCTTTCTCTGGTCTGTTGAGGGGGCTGTGCAGGGCAGGGGCTCAAGTGAACACAATATTCCAACAGGCACTTGCTCAAATGTTCCGTTGACTTTGGCTGTTTGTTTCCTAAAGACACTGGGCTCAACAGGCATTCCAGTGCAGCCGGCACAAAGAGCTCTTTTCACCGTTTAATCCTCGCAGAGGAGTGGCGAAGGGGCCTGGCTCTCCTCCACAGAGGACCACAGGACCCAAACTCCAAATTCATAGACACAAGCACCTACGCAGAGCAAAAAGCATACAGAAAATCCCGGGTCAAGACCTAATTCTATATTTTCATACTCAAAGAATTGCTTTACCTTTGCAGAGATGTTTTTGATCTTAAACAATGAAGCTAGCACATTACACATGCTTGTATCCTCTAAACAGAAGCTTTAAAGCCATGACCAGCTCCTCAAAATATCCAATGCCTAGTCCAAAGCCTAATGCCACCCAATCCAGTTCAAAAGCTTTGTTTTGTACTTGTATCGTTTAAAATCCTTGGATCAGAAAGAGATTCACATGACTATAATGTCAGACCTTGTTCAGGTGCGGGAGGGCATTGCCAATGCGCTCGGTGCCAGTGTCCAGCCCTAAACTCCTTGTCCAAAACTGCTCAGATCATCTCTTTAATCTCCATCCAAAAATGTGAGAAGCTCAAAGCCAAGAATTTCACCTCAGCTGGAAAGTGGCAGAAAGTGGCTAACATGCAGGGCCTCAATGCTTCAAAGCAGAAGGAGAATGACGTCAACACCTCCTTTTGCTGTGCTATTAAAAGCTGTTGAGATACAATGGGTTGCTGCCAACGCAAGCGTCCCAGACTCACCCCTCTCCTCCTGACTCTGGGTCCCGTCTCTCCACACTCTCCCAGACATCAGATGATCTATGCACAAGAACTATGCATAGAAATCTTGATGTCTACCAAAGCTTGTCTACAGTGTGTATTCCCAGAGTTCTTCCCAGAGAGTAACTGAAGGAGGGCTGCGAGTTAGTAAATGGGAGGAGGTGGACGCAGAGTAAAAGGAAACAGCTTTGGAAATCTCTTGGCCTAATGGAAATATTGTCAACAACCTCCTTCCTCCAGTCCTTCTTTTGTCTCAGACTCACTATATCTCAGTAAAGGCTGGAATACACTAGTTGCTGAAAGTCCAAGCCAGTCTGCAGAAATAGGATAGTCGGAGTTGACAGATTGTGCAGAAAATCTCAGTCTATGGCTTGCCTGATTTTGCTTGCAACAACATTCCTGTCTGAAAATTTAGTCCTACCCCTAAACCTAACACTACCCATTATTTTTCTCTAAAATCAGAGGGAAATAATAACTGAATAACAATGATATAGAAGCACCTAACCCTGGTTGTAAGCCTAAACTTGACATAAACTGTAAACTTGTCCCTCAAATCTGATTGGTTGATTGGAATGTTGTTCCAGGATCAAAAAAGATGTTAATCCAAGATCATGTTGTACTTGCTGAAATCAGGTTCTGCTAGTGTATGATGGGCACAGACTCAGATTTTTTTAGCTTCAGCATAGATTTTAAAAGTTGTAAAGTGTATTCCAGCCTTAAGTCCCATGTTTGCTGTTTTAGTGTAAATGCATGAGGTAGACAGTGAGAAAAAAAAGGATGACATCACCCAAATTGCACAGCTTTTCCAGCCACCACCTTTTAACCGCAGCTGGAGCCATTCTTACTCATTCTGACCTGATATTATGCTAGTCCGATAACAAATATATTTCACAAAATGACCCCGGCTCCATCTCCATGAGAGCTCTTTCAAATCCCAAATGAAATTCCACACAGGGCTGCTGAGCAGTTAGCAGTGAATAATGATGCTCAGGAAAATGTGTTTAAGTGTCTGGAGGATATCTCAGACAGAGAGAGGAAGAGTGAGAGCAGGACATGGGAAAGATCATCTTGGAAAGTCGATCATGAAGTGCAGATGTTGTCGTGGGGCCACACACACGCACATGCGGCTGCTACAGTGTTCTGAGATATTTCTAAGCGGTTGATTACCTGTTCTGAAAGTAATAGCACATTGTTGTGCTACAGACATGATGATGCACAATTTGATGTAACCTATCATTTACAATTAAAGGGTCGTTCACAGAGCACTCTTTGCTTAAAAATGCCTCAAATTAACACGCGCCAAGTGTGAGTAAAAAGCGGTGTTGGCGATTATTTGAAACCAATCACTGAAGTTGGCCGGTATCATTTTTATGAATTCTATCAATGCAATGTTATTGGAACATGAACAACGCTGGGACAGTTGACAAAGCCATTGCTGTGTCTTCACGGACGTTTGAGCCTAGATCATTTAAATATTCGAGCGCAAGAAGACGCGAAAGGGAACTCAATCTGTTACTCACTCACTGTGGGAAGTTTTCTGTGCGCAAACATCTGACCACGCGCAGAGAAAGCGGTGACAGCGCGTGAATATTGAATTTAGCTCTCTTTCACGTCGTTTTGTGCTTGAAAAAACGAATTCATGCAAGGTAGTTGCCATAGGCGGTTATGTCTTAAGTGAACGTAAATCGTTGAGAAAGAGAACACATGTGTAAAGTATCAGTATGTTGGATCCATACAAGTCTTAAAGTGACAGCAGCCTAATATTCCTACTGCTGTCTGTGTCGCTAACAACAAAAGACAGATAAAATCACTCACCGCTCGTCTGAATAACTTTTTGAACTTTAATAAGAATGAATCCCTTTAATTCATACAGTGAAGACTATGCAGTGTGATTTTACATTTGATTACTTGATTACATTTTTGTACCTAAAAACTACTGTTAGACGTACCAGAAAAATTTACCTGAAAGCAGTTTATTTCTGTTTTATCTTTGTTCTGTAGTATTTGTTTGTGCTATTCCTGACTGCTTATTTGTCTTTAATAATGTTTTAAATTTATAGTATGTGGTATCGGAATTGGAATAGAAAGTTGTTATCTAAAAATTTGGTGTCATTTGTAAAAACATGCATCTTTAATGGGCGGTAAAAAGATATTTATGGTCTGTACATCTTCTCAAATCATCAGGTGTGGCAAAAAGTTAGTTTATAGGCCCTGGCTAGAAGGACATGTTTAACTGTTGTGCTCACATCTTGTGTCTTTTCCAGTATTTTGCTAATGACACAGCACTCAAGATAAAAGAAATACATATATATATTTTTATCTCACGGTTTCTGTGTGAATGACCCTTTACGTGCTTCAGTTAAACAGGCTAGCCCCTAACCGTAGTGAGCAAAAGCAATCGTTCTGCTTGCCTTAGCAAACACAACTAATGAACGTGTCTGTATTCCACTTCCAAGCAAATCAATTCCAGCAATCACCGCATTCTGAAAGATTCCAATAAAACACACGGACTGTGATTTCAGCCTTTTCTCATTTTTTATTTTTTTTTGGGAAACAGAGATGACCTGGACAACAGAGGCTTGATTATCAAAACCAGTGAGGCATTTTTCACTCCCCACTGACCCTCTAAAGTGATCATGGAAAGACCCCACTCTCCCCCTCTGCCCGTTTCTCTGTACTGGCTCAATGGACTGCTCTGTTTTGGGTGGGAGATCAGGACGAGAGAGAGCTACTAACGTGGCACTTCCAGTGTGGTGCCTCTGGTCTCTTTCTATCTGTTTTCCTCTTAGTAAATGAAAGGTCAGGCACAGATCTTGTCACCTCCTTGTTTTCTTACTAATTCTGTTGTTTTCCCGAGGCCAGTGGCTATAGTCTGAGGTGTGGGCTACGTTGTGTCTTCAGCTCTGATAAAAACAAGGACAAAGCTCATTTCTTTTGCCTGCATTTGGCAGTGAAAAACTTTCAGGACCTCATGCTACTGTATATCTGCTATGCAAAACATCATTCCACATGGACTGATAGTTCAATCTTTTTTTAAAAACAGCAATGATTTCTAAAACTAACAAGCTATGTTTGGATCACAGCTGATTTGACTGGACCAGAATCTCACAAATCCTGCCAAGAACATTTCCAGGTCATTTCACCTCAACTTTAGGACAAAATTAGTAATTATATATCACTCATAAAAAATGCTGGGTTGTTTGAAATATATGGACAAACCAACAGTTACATTTTTAAACCCAACGATTGTGTTTGTCCATATTTGACCCAAACGTGGGTTGAAACAACCCAACATTTTTTAGAGTGATTGTATACATAAAATGAAGCCTATATTTTACAATTTTGTTTGTATTATGACATTATTTTCATGACAGCTATTCAAATTTCCCGTGCCATTTTAAATTGTCATTCATGTAAGGTTAAAAATACTTATTAAAATGCAAATTTAATTGAGAATATTAATACTTTTAGTATTTGCTGTCTTTAGTTCAATGTTTTTAATAATTAAATAAACATTGCATTACAGTATCTCTTATTGCAATACAGTAAAAAATGTATGATATTAAAATTTCCACTGAGATTAAAGAAAATAACAACAAAAAAGCTTCAAAGTAAAATAAAAAAAGAGCTAGTATTTGCTGAAAATTGAAGGAAAATTTTAAACAAAAATTAGATAAATTTGCATAAAAAAACCTCTTAACAGCCATAAAAATGTCAGCTTCTTCTATATATATATATATATGTGCATACATGCATTTTTTTCCCCTTATGACTGTGGAGAAATTGGACTTTGCATATGTTATTGACAGGTTTCATGAGATCCAACATTTTTAATATCTTTAAAGATTGTGTTACATGGACACAAGTTCTTAATACCCAACAACAGACACATTTTGAAGTTCAAAACATTCAAAAATAAACTAAATAGTTGCACTTGAGCAGTTATTATAAAGCTGTCATCCACCAAGCAAACTTTTTTAAACAGTCTAAAAAGTGTCTTATAAGCCGTACAGGAGACCTTACCTGTAAGAACTTTCTGGCAGCTTATATGAAACAAGACCCTCAGTTGGCAAACACATGGTTCCTCATGGACAAGACATTATGAAGATGGATAGAGTCTTGAGGATAGTAGAGGGCTGCGAGGTTCTTCCTGGCACACGTTTCGAACACAAACATCAGACACACAGCAGATTCTCCTTCCCAGTACGGGACAAAAGTCGTCTCCCTCAGTCTCTCTTCCCCTCTCCCTCGTTCTGCCAACCACTCCTAGCCTGACACAAGGCACTCATTCTTTCAGTCAAAGAACTTCTCACTTGTTCACTAACCTTGCAGAGACCCCTGCTGCAGAAATAAGTCTATTTCAGGAAAGGCTGAAACTCACTTTTCTGCAGAAGGTGCACAAAAAGACAGTGGCATCCGTCCACAATGCTGTTCCTCTTTCTGAGGGTTTCTTGGGAAGGTGCCAGAGCACTGGAGACCTGAGGTCAGTCCGGCTTTTGTCACTGTTTGTATAGTCCTATGTCAGTCCTGACTCTTACTGGCACTACACCAAAGAAAAGCATGCTCTTGTAGGATCAGGTGCTTCTCTCCAATAGGACACACTAGTCCTCTTCCAGCTGATGTCTCTAACTGAGTGCGCTCTTTCTCATCGGTTTGTATTTGTAAGCTTGACTATTTTCATTTCTCTGTTTCGATCCTCAGCATAATTTATCCCCTTTCCAATAGGAGGGGCACGTTGAGTGTTTTGAAGTGGTCTGCTGGCTCTAAGCCAGCCAAAAAGAGCTTGATATTTGAGGATTATGAGGAATGCTTTAAAAAAGGGTTGGTTTTCATCTCACTTGTTTATTTGTCACTTTGGATGAAGATTAAGTAATTAAAATGTATGGGTTTTGTGGTGTGAAATCTGAATTTACTTCTGAAGAGTTCTTCAAAATGGCTTTTCAATTTGTGTCTTGTGCTTACCTGCATCCTAATAAGCCCATTTCCACCATATAATAAAAATTTTATTATTCATTAGCCTATTATCATTATTATTTATGCTTTCATAATTCTTTATGGTGTTCTAATTATAATTATGAGATAAAAAGTTGAAATTATGACATGAATACATGACATGAACAATATGTCTTTATTAACATTATGCAAGTCATTAGGCTATTTATGACTTAGTATATGACAATTTTCACTTTTAACCTTTGGCTAATTATACATCTCATAATTTCTACTTTTATGTCATAAGTATGATTTATCCAAATTAGTTTATTTTTCTTATGTGGTATACTAAATTGCATTTTAGGCTTACCTACACAACAGCACTATTTAACAAAATAAGAAATATTGTGGTGCGGTCTCATGCAATAAGGTCCCTGGGGAAACTTTCTTTTTTTTTTTTTTTTTTTTTTACTTACTGTGAAAGTGAACTTGTGAGGAGGAGAAGGAATTATCCAAATGTAAAGTTTTTTTTTCTTAAAGTAGGCTAAATGTTATGCATTTGCAACATTTCAAGAAACACGAAAGATAAAAAAAAAAAAAGATGCTCACAGATCATGGTAGGCTGGTGTCCGTGTCGGATGATTGGAAAAACACACGAGTAGCCTAGTTATTTTGTCAGTTCTAATAGATTTAGAAATCTTCACCAAAAATGTCTCTAAGATAGGCCAAGTTGACGGTTAGCTCTGCTTGGACAGAAAATTGCCTCTTGAACGTCACTGAATGAAATTGTTGAGGTAGGCCTACCAAGAAAGATACCGAGCTAAAAAGATCTCCACTATTGATAAATCAGCAGGTTAAGTTGCTTAAGTTTGATAAGAACACGAAAACTCGCAAGAGATTGGCTAGAAAAACAACTTCGCTTTGAGCGATTTTAGGCCTATTGAGTTCAATAATAAACATCTGAGACTCATTTTGAGCAATTTTCCTTTGAGACTTAGTTGTTTTTTGTTTTTAATTAGTGAAATAATATGAGACACTCTGCCCTAGATTATTAAACAATTCAAAATACACATTTTCACAATCAAAAGCGTTGCAAACTGTCAGTAATACAATTTTGAATGATGTGACAACAGTGCCCTCTAGTGACTGATCACCACTTCTATAAAATAAATACGGCAATACCAATAAATGGACCAGGTAAGTACAAACTTATCTCTTATCAAATACAGCAATCTTAATGCAAATAATATAGAAATTCTAATTAGCATATCCTGAACTTTTAAATACAGCTTAAATGTGACCAACTTTACTCTTTCCCCTATCCTAATATAACACATAGGTGTCAAATAAACCTGTAACAGAAGCACCCAACTCATACGGCTGCTGTTTGTTGTTTCTTCCTAAGGAAATTCCTCATGCTCACTCAGAATGCATCTAATTTCCTCCTGTGTTTCACATGTTAAAGGTCCAGCTCAAAGGCTTGGCACCACGGTGGGGGGAAAGCAGGGCAGCTGAAGGGTCTACGACAGGTGTGGAAGATTTTAACTCTCGCTCTCACTTTTACTGCGGGAAAACATCCCTGAGATGGCCTCTGTAAGAATGGGATTATTTAATCATCACCTTAAAGCCGTAAACCTGTAAATCAGCTTTTGGCTTTTAAAGTATGTTCAGCTCGCAGAAGACACATACTGACTTCACTATTGTGAATAGTGACAAATTATGCTGATAATTATAATGATAATGTAAGGTTACAATTTATTATAGTGCTTGCTCAAATAAGTACAGAGCAATATTAATTAACTACATTAACTTACTGTAGGGTTAGTTACATTTATGCATAATTTACTGTTATTAATATAGTAAAGTACATGTAGAATATAATTGTCACCTTCAAATAAAGTGTAAATGTAATATTAATATTATACAAGTATACATCATATAGTTATATTTTTATGTATTATATATTTTTTCCTATATTTATATATTATATTATTACATAAAAAGCAAATACCGGTACACACATAAACAAACATATCACACACACACATATATATATACACATATATATGTGTGTGTGTGTTTATGTTTCTATATGCACCGTATATATATATGTGTGTGTGTAGCCTATATATATGTGTGTGTGTGTGTGATATGTTTGTATATGTGTGTACCGGTATTTGCTTTTTATATATAATATATAAATATAGGAAAAAAATACATAAAAATATAACTATGATATATGTGTGTGTGTTTATATGTTTCTATATGTACCGTATATATGTGTGTGTGTGTTTATATGTTTGTATATATATATATATATATATATATATATATAGGCAAATCACATCACTCATTATCCTGTCTGAAATTCCACACATATAAATATTTAAAGATGCTAGAAATTGAGGAAACTATACTTTAACTAGATGTGGAAAACAGAAATCATGCATTCAGATTCACACAACACATCATACATAAACCCAAAAGCACATGTGTCCGGTTATTGACATCACTGTTGGAGTTTGTGGCTATGGTTTCAGAAATAGAATGGAACTAACCTGAAATCGGACCTTCTTGAGCAGCATATTAGAATCCTGGATGGTGGAGGCTTTCCTGCTGTCTGTTGGGATCCTGAACGTTCAGCACATGTCGTATTCCATATTAGCCAACCTGGAAGAATGGCCTATTTCAGACCGAGAAATCACCGACCCCCAGCAAACTCATAAATCATTAACTCCAAAAACTTAATCCTTCGTAAATAATTAAAATAAAGTTTTTAATGAATCTCAGATTGATAGCAAAATCCCATGTGACCATGTAAGTTCTTCGCCCATTCTAGTCCCTCTGCCCCCTCTCACTCTTTCATGTGACCCTTTAACAAAGCCGGGCTCAGTACTTATCTGTTTGTTCATTCATCCGAAATAAAGACCCGCCCTCTTTTATGACCGGTATAGTGGTCATTAACACCCCTCCTCTATTTTCTCAACTCCAAACTGGGATACACCCCCTCTCCTCCTCTCAAGGAAACCATATGGTCACCTACTGATTTGACTGTGACAGTGTGAGAACTACTGTCTGTTTACATCAACCTTTACTTCCCCCTCCGTCCAATCACTGTCCGCGCTTCGCTCCCCCCAGACTTCACCTCGTTTTTTTCTCCATCAGGAAATTAGGTCACCAGCACAGATATGATCCCTATTCTTTCAGCCTACACCCTTCAGTCCCTTCAACAAACCCACAAATCAGATGTTAAATCTGCTTCCTCAGCCCCGCCCTAAACTTTCCTCGTGGATTAGAGTCAACATCAAACATAGAGGCAGATTCCACTAGATAAGACTGTGTTTCACATTCAGATCACCCCCTGTAGATATGGGTCGCATATTTCACGGACTTAAGCTGTGGTCAGTGACTTTGACTTAGTAAAATATGCAGATAGATACATTTATACAACAAGGAAAGACTGTATAGAGTTATACATTTAAAGACAGGATTATAAAAGCGATAAAGAACAGTTAACCTGGCACTATCATAGAGATGCACTGATAATTCTGTTGTTGTAAAGTTGACCAATACATATACAAATAAATAGATAAATAGCTAATATTAAAATTCTCTACTATTGTCTAAATAAATGTAAAAATAAACAATATAAATGGTTTAAATGTTACAAAGGAAAGTGTCACAACCAAATGTTATTCTAGTATTATTTATATACTATTTAAGTATTTTTTTCAGTACCATTAAAAAAAATGATCTTCTCATTTTTAGTTTGACTGCTCATCATTCCTCTTAATACACAATTACCTGAAAAATAAATAAGTGGACATAAAATGATTAAGATGAAATTATTTAAAGGGACGTGGTGATGGAAAAAAATATGAGATGGGAGGAAACATATACAGAGGAAAAATTGTATGTCAATGCTTTACCGTTCTTTCTAGGGCTGTCAAATCGAACATCTAACATAAAAGTTTGTGTTTTTATAATACACATACGTATACATGCATACATATACTGTATATATATATACAGATACACAAACATTATATAACTAATTTTATGTTAGATGGTATTATTCGATTTGATAGCCCTATTTTTCTCAGAAATATTTTATGTTCCCCAGAGAAACTTTACATTTGCTCTCAAAATTTCTGCGTTACCCAGAGAAACTCTGCATTCGCTCAGAAACAACTTAAAAGTTTAGCGAGCGAACGTACATTTTTCGACAAAAAACGGCGGAGCGCAAACAAACTCAAGTTTCTCTGGGGAACGCAAAAGCATTGACAGAGAATTTTTTTCTCAATCTCATATTTTTTGTCCATTATGTCACTTTAGGGGCTCCATAACTACATACCTCTGAAATCTCTCAAATCACAAAGTAAAATATACAGTTTAGCATCATTATACAAAACAATTAGTCAGAGTCAAGCATTTCAAAAAGCCATGTCAAAGCAGATGTAAATGATTTCTCTCAGTAATTGGCTGAGGAAGTGGTTCATTGGCAGGAATCTCATCTACTCAAGCATACCTAATGCATTATCAACTCTGAGTGCCATTGCCTTGTCTCTGAAATTCCTCACATGCTTGTGTAATCCAGAACAAACTCCCAGTCCGCTAACTAATGAATTCTACCAAACCAGGGCTGGGCAGTCAATTTTTAACCCTAACCCTAACAAATAATACACACTAATCTCACACCAAAACAATCAACCGGGGTGTTCTAGGTGCTTAAACACACCACTACTCAACTCACATGATTTGAGGCATAATTCATGTCTGGTGCGGGTTGATTTAAATGTAATACAAAGGATTAGGGATTTAAACAAAGCCTAACTCTAAGGATAAGCAATAGTGAAGCCTGCCTTAGCATAGACCACCAATACATATACCGTGCACAGTATTAAAAATCCTAGGTAAAAACACATATTGAGGCAGGAAGAGCTCAGAAAATACACTTTACTTTAAATTTGACTTTATTATTGATTAAAGGTATTCATAAGTATCTTACAGCAGAATGGAATGTCGTAACCCTCCCCTTGGCGTTCCGTAATCATCTTTGAGTGTGCGCTGATAAATGTATTTTGCGTTATGGAAATACAAAAAAAATAAATCCGTTCTTAATAACATCTGGGAAGCCAGGGAGAATATATTTCCCTGTTTAGCCAAATAAATGCAGCAATGAATAAAAAGCCAGAAACATTTAAACAGATTATGTGTAACATTAACAACCGAGAATGAAAAATCTTCCTGTTTAAGATTAATGTTCAAACTAATGATTACATAAATATAACAGAACAAAAAAAGGGAAGATACTAAAAAGCAAATAGCGTTAGACCGTTAAATCAATGCAATTTTAAAGAGATGAATTGTGTGAATTCGGAGTATGCACATTTAATGCAGAGTCAGTTCTAATCGCACAAGCACAGCTGATCTGATCATCACCCACATATTTTTTGGGGGTACTACAATATTAGGTCCGCTTCCATATTAGAAAACCTTGATAATTAGAAATAAATCCAAATTGCTAATGGGCAGATCACATGGTTTGAAAAAAGAAAAATCAATTATATCACAATTCTATACAAAACCTATATCCAAGTATATCATTTTCCAATTTCATTGTATTTCTTTGAAGGGTTCTTATGGGCTTATAATACATCTGCTGTAGGACGACACTGATCTTCCCTCGATGTCTTCAGGTGCAGTGCTGTATTTGACTCTCTTTTGTCTTTCCTGGCAGGTGTGTGACTGCACTTAGTACTGAGCAGCTGAAAGTCCAGTTTATATAAAAGTAGATTATTTTCCTTTAAGACAAACAAACACAGAAGTCCTGCAGCCCATGTCAGAGAATGTTTCGAGCGCTCTGTTAACGTACAGCGCGCTCTCTGATCCGTTAAGCTGGCTGGCAGGTTAAAACGATCCTCCACCAGGAAACATTTACAGGATCTCATACTTATCCACAACAAATGATGTCTCTAAGGAGAATTTGACTGGACTGCCTCCTTCTATGTATGTCACCTTGGCAATCTGTGGAAACAATCGATATGTAGTCATTTCCTTTCACACTAGGACTCATTTTTGTTGCGTTATTTCATAGATAATCCAGCATAACTTGCCTGAATGTCACAAAAGTTACGCTTGGAGACAAAAGAAACGTTGATTGGGAAGAAGTCGTTGGGTTTTCCATCTATACTGAACTCCAGGCTGCCACTCTTGTTCTTCTCATCGATAACAGGCAGTGACCATTCCAAGAAGTTTTTCCTGCTGTCGTGTTTATACTGGCCATCCAGATCACCGACCACAGGAGCACCAACACCTGACCTGTATAATCGCAGGAGCCACAGTTTGTGGTAGATAGAATTAAATACTTTTACAAAGTGGACATCCTAAATCAGTCGAAAATAATTGAATTTGAAAAATTATTATACAATTATTTTATTATTATGCATAGCTTTAATGAATAAATAAAGAGATGCACCAAAACTAAATTTCTCCGACGATAGCGATATCTGATTATTCATATTCAAGTTACACATAAGTAGGTTTCATAAACACTTCTTCATGACAAATTTATTCAAACATACGTATATAATTAACAGTAAACAAGCTCCTCTCTAGCTAACTAATCAACTGTAAACACCGGATAACTTTACTGAGGCAAATGCAACATTAAGTGAAATTGTTCACAAACTGTTTTTGACGTCTTTCTGCGGTTGAAACACAGATTGAGCGATTACATGAGACATTTTGGTAAGTTGTGGCTGTTGATATATTTGCATGTTTTTTTGAGCTATGACTCCTATTAAAGTGGAAGAAAAGACGTGCCACACTGCCACTTGAACTGAGGCGCTACAGTGATCGGAAAACGCCATTTATGTTTTGAATTTTGTGATAAGCTGAGCTGAGACTTCTTATGAGAAGTAACAAAGCTCTTGGTGATTACTGGATACGAGGCATTAGGCCTGACGGTATGACGATATATATCGTTACCATGGTATAAAATGTCTATCGTTAAAGATTTTGCTATATTGCGTATATCACGGTATGTAAATATATAGCACTATTTACACTTCAGAGAGATGAAATATGTTTGTAATTTTCTTATTTTTAATAACAGAAATTAGACAAAATAACTAAATATACATCTTATATATCATGAAACAAGAATTTGGTCATATCGCCCCCTTGGGAGGCGTGCTACAAATAATGTTAGGAATAGGGAAAAACAGCGGACCTGGCAACCCTGGCTTGAACTTAGGTAAAATTCATAGGGTCAAATATAGCCTGCTTTAACGTTGCTATTATTATTGTCACGTTAACTTCGACAGTCTTAAATTCAACACAAGATACATTTTCTTCACACACAGTATCAGTTGCAGTCTGACACGTTTTACTGGCCCCTTTTGATTTGCCTTGATCATTGGCTGTTTTTAAACAATAGGCCACTGGCCAATGGTGAAAGAAATTGCTTATTATTGGTCGATACATTGGTGCATCCCTATAATTAAATATTTACACAATAGAAACAAAAACATATATATCAATATTAAAATGGAAACAGAAAATATATTGTTTATAATGATTCAGAATGCACTTACGGCACAGGAATAGTAATGATAACATCATTGAGTTCGAGTCCCTCGTCCTGAAGTTCATACTCAATGTTGACGTCACACCCACTTCCACTTTCTGATGGCCAACAGTTAACTGAGAGGACAACATGGGATGCATGCATGATTGATATGTTCATGAAAGTGCTGCCATACAAAATCCTTGAGATTGAAAAAAAGACTCACTAGTTAAAGGAATGAGGGACTCATCTGTGCTCTGTATCCTCCATTTCAGCACCCCCAAATCACTGTTGAGTGGGAAGGACTTATCCTGGTTTTTCAGACCAAGCAGAGACTCAGTGGTGAACAGCTTTTTATCAACATGAGGGTGAGTCTGAAGGATAAATGAAACAATATGAATCACACGGTCAAGACAAAAGATTTTCAAAGATCTAAATCAGTGGGAAAACTGAGTGAGAACACAGTGTCCTTTCTAAAATGCCATACGGTCCACAACTTCCCCTTCAAAATACATACTGAGACCATGACATGCAGTGGTGTGTCTCACACACCTGTAGTTGTGCTCCTTTCTTGTCATTGTTGTTGAGGAGTATAGAAATGCGGCCATTTTTTTCATCTGTGACTCTCAGAGTGATCATGCCCAGAACCTCCATGTTCTGCAGTCCACCATCCCGACCACAGGTCAGAGAGATCTTCTCTTCCACCCTCAGATGTACACTGGGAAACAGTTCATAAACTGCCATCAACAACAGCCATAAGCTGAAAATAATATCATAAAATACACTACTGTGCAAAAGTTTGGGGTTGATAAGATTTTAATGATTTAAATAAATGTTTTTGAAAGGAGTCCCTTATGTTCACCAATGTTGCATTTATTAGTTTTAAAAATACAGTAATATTGTGAAATACAATTATAATTTAAAATCACTTTTGTATTTTAATATATTTTAAAATGCAATTTATTCCTATGATGGCAAAGCTGAATTTTCAGCATCATTACTCCAGTCTTCAGTCACATGATCCTTCAGAAATTATTATAATATGCTGATTACTTTTATTATCAATGTTGAAAACAGCAGTGCTGCTGAATATTTTTGTAGAAACCGTGATTTTTTGATGACCAAAGTAAAAAAAAGAAAACTTAATTTGTAAGATTATAAATGTCTTTACTTTCACTTTTGATTAACTACATTTTCTTAAAAATTACTTAAAAAGTATTTATAAAAAAAGAATCGTACCGACTGCAAACTTTTGAACGGTAGTGTGCATAACAATATAGGGAGTAGAATGTGTCAAATACTGAAATAAACTCAGTAAGCAATACCTCTCGATATTCACTGGAGGCTGAAGGACTTTAGATGCCTCTGATGCCTTCCTTCCTGCACTGGATGTGACCATATTTTCTCCTTCTGACTTTAGTTTGTCCACAAAGTTATCCACCTCTTTCCCCTTGACACCCAGCTTCAGTGCTTTGTTTGAACCACTTGGCCTACAGGAAGAACAGGGCAGATTAACTTCTGTACACTTTTCCATGTATCATGGCCCACAGTTAAAGCTCATACCTGACTGTAGCAGGAGACATTTTGGGCTTCTCTGGCTCTATTGTATCCGTGATGATGGTGGCTGATGTATAGCTGCTCATTCCTGAATTTCCGAAACCTCCGAAGCCCGGCGATTTCCTCCCAGCACGTTCAGCATCTTGTCTTGCTCGCTGCAGCTCTTTGGACTTGCGTTTCATCTCGGCCTTTGCTTCTCTTTCTTGGGTCTGTTGAAGTGGAGAATTGAGAGAAACCCAGAACATTAGAGTTAGTGTTTGATTTTAACTTAAAACGGAGTGTAATTTTTCCTTGGACGTTTCATCAAGTATCAGACCTCTCTGACAGCCCTGAAGACTTTCTCTTCATGAGAATCCATCTCAGTAAAAGTGCGAATCTGCGCCAGGTTAACGTTCTCCCGGTAGCCCAGAGCTACGATCTCATCAAATGCAAATATGAGATCAAAACAGTGCTCAGAGATCTCGCTTTCCTCCAATACTCTGCAATATTCAGGGATCTGAAGAAACATGGAAACCCATCACTTATTCAAGATACATCAAAGAAGAGCAATAATTGAGAGAGTTTAAAAAAGCAAGCTTTACCACTCGGGAGAAAAGCCTTAGTGTCTCCAAGTCCTCCAGGATGTTACTGTTTTTTGTAGTGATCAGAACCATGTAGAGCTTCTCCAGGGGCTGGTAGACGTAGCGCACGCTGTCTGTTTCCACAAAGGTGTGCTGCTTGCCTGTATTCATCAGTTTGGGAAAGGCAGCCAGAAGGCCCTCGACGCGGGTTCGCGTCATCTCTACGAACTGTCGTGACACTATGGCTTTTCCAGCCTTAGTGCAAATCGCCGCTGCCAAGAGCACCTGCAAAGATGTCATGGACATTCAAAACTTCATCGGACAAAGGACAATTAAAAAGAAAATAGGATTTTGGATCATAATGATTATTACTGCATTCAGAAATTAGACTGCAGTACAACATTTATTTGAGAAATTATCAACTTGCATTACTAGTGAAAATAATAAAATGACACAAATGGAGCATCAAAAAAACATTTAAGATGAAGTGATCAAAGTATGTTCAATGTATGGAATAGACCAATTTTTCTACTTTATTGATAATTCTTCAGTATTGGATCTACAGATAAATGGTATGCACTCAATAGTAGGGGTGGGGAAAAAAATCTATTCTTAGATGCATCGTGATGCGGACGTGGACGATTCTGAATCGATTCACAAATGGCAAAAATCGATTTTCGAAAAAAAAAAATCGATAATAACGTAATATTGACGGAACGCAAAAGACGGAACTCTGAAACGTGGAAACAATATTGTCAAAGCTTCCACCCGGCTCGGAAAGGGCAAAGCGCATTACACAATCAGTCGCAACTTTTATTGCCAAGGATTTGCATCCAGTCGTTGAGAACCAGGGCTTTCGCACTATGTTGCACACTTTGGAGCCGAGATACAACGTCCCATCTCAGAGATATTTTACAGACACAGCGATCCCCACACTCTACAACAAGACCAAAACCGAAGTCATGGAATCACTGAAGAAAGCGGGTAGGATAGCTGTAACATGTGATGCGTGGACATCCGTATTTTATGTTAATAGAGATTCAGAATATGTTGAAGTTTGTTATAATTTGTTATTGTTGTGATTTTTACTGTAGTGAATTTACTGTTGTGAAATGGAAAATCAATAATCGAGAATCGAGAATCGTTAATAATCGAAAATCGACTGTAATCGAATCGGGACTTCAATAATCGTAATCGAATCGAATCGGGAAATCAGACAGATTAACCACCCCCTACTCAATAGTATAGAAACTTAAAGGTTGTATCAGCGATTTCAGGCCCAAAAATAAATGATCACATTCATCTAATCTTTCCTAACGATCCGCTAGCTGCCCGCCCCATAAGTAAGCAGTCAAAAAAACGCGTCTCTGTAGGCAGCCTAGGCTCTAAGATCTGCACACAAAAACAATTGGTTTCACCAACCACTCAAAACCAAAATAAATAGTGTTCCAACCAATCACCGACAGGGGCTGGGTGTTGTGAGGTTTTGTGCTCGTGCGCGGCTGCACGCGAAGTTGTAGCTGAAGAAGAAGCCAGCGTCTATCAATGAACAAGAGAAATTGAACATGGCTGAGTCAATCCCCAAGAGGAGGAGGAGGATTAGGGCGAGGGAATACCATCGTGTTTATTCCAAGACACGGCTTCTTCTTCAGCTCCGACTTCGCGTGCAGCCGCGCACGAGCGCAAAACCTCACAACACCCAGCCCCTGTCGGTGATTGGTTTGCTTATGGGGCGGGCAGCTAGCGGATCGTTAGGAAAGATTAGATGAATGTGATCATTTAATTTTGGGCCTGAAATCGCTGATACAACCTTTAATTTGCGTGTGTGTAAACACACTTATATCATGCTATTATTAAAATACCAAATTAATTAAAAAAAATATATTAATTGAAATTAGCCGACATAAAATATTAATATTAGATGAACAACTTGAGCATAAAAAAGTTCTTAAATGAGAAATATGTCAAGTTTTATGCTTAACAGTAAGACAAAACAAAGACAAAATACTGTATATTTGCAATCAATCAATTAGATTTGCATAATTAATTGTGAATAAATAATATTACACAAAAATGCATGCAACGTTTTATTGTATAGTGATTTTTGATTGTCAAACACCAGAAAATAAAACTAAATAAAAACACGATTCTGCATATCAGCTATAAGATACGAAAAATCATTAAAATGATCTGCTTTGTTGACATGATACAGTAAACATGACTAAAATATGTTTCTTGATGTTAATAAAGTTAATAAAGGTTTGCCATATATACCGAATTTAATTTGTGTGTATATATATATATATATATAAACTTATGTTTTTTTTATGTTTCATGATCCACAGGTAATTTATATTAAGTCAACATTTGGATTGTCAAAGTCAGTTAGCTACAACCTGTTAGGCTATATGCATAGAAATTCAATATCTAAATGATAGAACAATACACAAAATAACTATTTATTATATCAATATTTTATATTAATATTTTATTTTATATATATATACGCAATGACAGCCATTTACTTTCGCCAATTACTTAAACTATAATTAATTCTGAAGGCAATAGTTAGCTGGCTAACCTTTAGCTGGCTAGCTGTATCATATCAAAACCTAGCAAAGTTTGTAAGACGTTTTGAAAACGTGTAAGATGTTTTTAAAACAAAAAACAGATGGAATAGACACTTTTTAGTAATTGACACTAAAAAACGAAAAGAGTTTCAGACTGTGTGAGCGATTAGCTACATCGCTAGCTGCTAGCCCCATCATGCTAAATGCACAAAACAAACCAGTCATACCATTTCTGTTCCCTTTCACACGAGGATCCGTCAGCGGACTCGGTCACGGACACTGTCTGTCCAGCTGTTTCAAAAACAGAAAATATCAAAGTGTTGACTAATGCTCTGTTTTAACAGTAGCACATAGCTTGACTCGTAATGTTGAAGAAACAGAGCCACGTCTCCAGAGTCCAACCGGAAAAAGTTGCGCCGTGTCAGAAGCAGACGAGAGTTGATGCAGGAGAGATGGCGACATCTAACGGCGGAGAACAGACACTGCGCATCAAAACAAGACACTAGTGCACTTTACTCACTTGTAGAGATGTCATCTTTGTGATTTCATGATAAGAAAATACACTACCGTTCAAAAGAGGAACTATTTAATTGACCAAAAAGGACGGTAAATACATTTATAATGTTTATTATAATAATCTCATCTCATATATATAATAAAGTCATTTATAAATGTATAATTTATATTTCGAATAAAGGCTGTTTTTTTCTTTCTATTCATCAAAAAATCCTGGAAAATGTATCATGGTTTCCACAAAAAATATTAATAAGCCTGCAAATCATCATATTATGATATTATGAATTCTGAAGCATCATGTGACTGTAATGATGCTGAAAATTCAGCTTTGCCATCATGAATAAATAATATTTCAAAATATATTAAAATAGAATTTCCTTTTTTTTCAAAATTGTAATAATATTTCACATACAGCTTTGGTGAGCATAAGAGAGTTCTTTAAAAAAAACTTAAGGAACAACAACTCTAAACTTTTTTGTTTAAAGGTATAGGCCTAGACTAGGCCCTATGTGAAATTCACATCTTGTTGTCACATTTTTTTTTTTCTGAAGTGAATATTTTATTCTTCAATACAACAGGGGTAGATATTGTCCACTGTTTATAGGCTACCCATGAAAAAAATACACCTTATATTTGTATATAGATAAATTCATCCTCACTGTATTATATATTTTTATTATTATTATTTATTATCAACACTTCACTCTGTCTAATTTCTGTACTTTCTATATCTTCGATTTCAATACCTTAATTTTCAGTTAAAATCTATAGCTGAACCTTGCTTTAATGTATCCTTGTGTGGATTTTGGGAACTCTGGTTCTTCAACAACAACAAAACATTGTTGAGTTGTATTAGCTTATTTTAAATCTTATTTACTCTTATATTTTTAGTCATCATGAGGCCCCTTTGTAAGTTGCGCAGAAAAAAGAAAAAGAAACAACCTTTTTTTAATTTTTTAATGCTGAAGTCACAGTTGTTAGTTGTAACACGTCACTTTAAGATAAAGCACTTCTAAAATATAAAGCACATTGGGAATGATAGTGGACTAAACAAGGGGAATTATGTCAATAACTACACCCCTGTCATCAGCAATCCAAACTCAGGAGGTGTGTTTTTCTTTATTACACCACATTTGACAATCAAATGTGATCCATGGCATCTTGTTACACCACTGAGGTAAATAAGGCACATTTGTGTGTCTCACATAATAGATGTCTATCCTGACACTGTCAGTGATTAATCATATATATTAATTTACGTCATCTTTATTACTGTCCATTAAGTGCAACAACATTCAGCAAAACGCAGTCAACTTAGTCTGTTAGTTTAGAGACCAGTATCAAATAGATTCATAAGTGCAGCAAACTTTACATTCAGATGCTCAACATATGCTGAGATGAGATCATATATACCAGGATTCATCAGTATTTTGACCTGTGGATTTATTAAATTCAGATGCTGCACAACATCCCATTTCAATTCTCCTTCCTTTCAAAGCCAAAGTTACAATCACCATCCAAGTCAGCCACATAATTACATACAACGTCCAACTGTAGGCCATGAATATAACAAACCAAACCCAACTCCTATAACACCCTGCATTTACAGGCCTAAAGCACTGACCTACTGCACATTTTGCCTGACATTGTTGTTGATATGGACAAATATGTTTTTGGTTATAACTTTGTTTTGGTTCTATGTGTTGCATTAAAGCACATGATCGTATGCCTGTATTCTCTCAGTCGTGGTGAAGCTGCTGGGTTTGTTTGGAGACGAGGGGCTGAGGTGCAGCTATCGATGGGTTTTTTACTTCTGTGCTGGTGGCTTCTCTTCACAGGTCATGTCCACCATCCGCGGAGGTGTGGAGATGGTCAGTAAGCCTTCAGAGGACAGAGAGGAGGTGATGGACCCTGAATCTACATCGGGTGGGATCTTAAACTTCATGTAAAACTCCTTTGGCCCAACGCCATCCTCATACTGTAACAGATACAGTTTTTTCGAAGTGGTGTAAATCAGTCATTGCACAATTGCACGTCACTGAGAATAAAGTTGAATTGACTTTAAGTTGAGGTAGCAAACACAAACTAGAATTGACATTCAACATTTGTATTTAGAGAAGGACACAATAAATAGATCAAAAGTCATACTAAAAACATTTATGATGTTACAAATGATTTCTGTTCCAAATAAATTGATCATAAGGATCATCATTTCTACCAAAAATATTAACTGTTTTCAACATTGATAATAATAATAAATGTTTCTTGAGCAGCAAATCAGCAGAATTATTTCTGATGAATCATGTGACACATAAGACTGTAATTATATAATTATGATTGGTGAGAAGAAAGAAAGAGATTTCTTTCAAAAACATTTAAACTTCTTTCCAACCCCAAACTTTTGAATTATAGTGTGCGTCACATTTTAATAAGAAAAGGGAAAGTTTGTCAAGACAAACATTGGATGTTGTTTGAAAGTTTAAAAAGGTGTTAAAAGTCTTTAGTCTTTCACTTCCTGTCCTCCCCAACAACATCCTGTGCTGTGAATGTGACCAGTTTAATTGAAACTCATGAACTGAAAGTGAGAAAGTTCTTCACATGTTGCCTTTGGAATATGTCTTGAATATGCCTAATCTTGTTTTTTATAACACAATACTACAATAAATATAATTTATGCTAGCAAAATACCCAGAACAGCCAAGTTCAAAATGGTGAATAAAATGAAGGAGAGTTTGAATACTTGTTTTGTTACCTCAGGCTGCCAGTGAATCTCAAGACAATCATCATTGAGCTTGACAGTCAGTTCATCTGGAGAGAAGTTCTTCACATCCAATTTGATTACAAAGCGATCTCTTTCAATTTTCATCTGTGTAAGGGAAAAATGGCAAACTGAAAACTGCAAAAGACTGAAAACCTGCAAAGTTCTAATAATGTGACTGACTCATAAAGAACCTTCTGTTAATCTCAAGAATTGAAGGGAAATTCAATTTGCTATAGCATTAATTAATGCATCATCATGAACTACTGTAACAAAAGCAATACTTTTACAGTAGTTCATTTAATAATCGATTATTAACGATTTTTCAGTGTTTCAGAGACTCTTATTAACGATTTTTTCAGTGTTTCAGAGACTCTTATGCTCACCAAGACTACATTTATTTCATTGAAAATATAGTAAAAACAGTAATATTGTGAAATATTATTACAATTTAAAATAACAGGTTTCTTTGTTAATATATTTTAGAATGTAATTTATTCATGTGATGCAAAGCTGTGTTTTCAGCATTACTCCAGTCTTCAGTGTCACATGACCCTTCAAAAATCATTCTATGCTCATATATTTGATAGTATTCACTCTAAAAAAAATTGGTTCTTCAGCGGTTCTTTGCCGTGCTTATGGTGCTATATACAGTAGCACCACTGCCATTTTAAGAACCTGTTAAGCCCAGTTTGGTTCTTCAGCGGTACTTTGGGGTTAAGGTGCTCTTATGGTTCTATAACACCATTTGACAAAGGTGAGCTGCTATATGGCACTTAAAGTTGTTCCCCTATGATTACAAGCCAATGAACCACTTTTAGTGCTATTTAGCACCATTTGTGTTTAGAGTGTTTGTAGTATTTGTTACTAGTATAGCATTTTATGTATTTGAGCATGTATTTGATAGAACAGCATGTTTGAAATAGAAATCTTTTGTAACTTTAACAGTCTTTACTGTTACTTTTTTATCAAGTTAAGGTGTCCTTGCTGAATACATCTTACTGACCCTAAACTTTTGAACAGTAGTGTATGCTGATACATTTATTAACATTAGTCGTAAAAAATAACATTATTATGAACTAAATATTATGAGGTATAAAATAGTATTGTAAAAATTGCTGTTAAAAGTGTTTATTGTTTAGAATTTTAAACAAATTGAATTTTTAAAAAATAAAAAAAGGTAAAGTATTAGCTATTTGGGTAATTTAATTAATAAATAAATTTATAGCAAAATCAGAAGTTTAACTCACCTTAAACTCACCACTCTCCGAGTTTGGAAAAAATGTTGGTAAGCGGCAGATATAACGACGATAGTAGGGCATGGTGTAGAAAGGTGAAAATTGGTCACTGTCGGGTAGGTTCTCTCCAAAACCATAAATTCGATGGGTAGAAGGGAAGAAACCTGGGGACCGAGGGTACAAGCAGGGTTGAATAGAAATGGCCATCTCAGAGAAGCGGCTGGAGTTGACAGCGGATCTGCTGCATGTTACTGTGGCCCTGTATTTATGGCCCACCCATAAACCTTATGTCAGCCGCTGATCTGTCTCCAGTTATGAGGTAAAGTGTTTTTTTGCTGCCCTCTTCCCCTCTGGCTCATTCAAACAAAAAAACTATTGACTCACCCTTCACTCATTCAGTCTCAAACACTGGGGTCTGAATAGTGTTAATGCCGCTCTGCTCACAAGCCTGGAAAAATATTTGCCTAGCTAAGTTGGAATGGTTCTGAGTGAAGCCTCCGTGTCAACTGGCCACATCCCAGCAAGCTCTTGTGCCAGGAGGGATTGTGCCACCCGTGCCCTGGACAGGACACGTCAGATACTATCTGCTCCCTCCTGGCTGCTATCAGAGGAGAACTCAGGCAGAAAGATAATATTATGCCCTAAAATGACGGGACTGGACGAATCAGCAAGATTGCTGATCTGCTGTAAACAGACATGATAAATGAGCAAATGGGCATCCCTGCCGTCCCATCTGAGAGAGTTGGACAGGTGTTGTGGAATTGGGCTGGAAACATAATGTCAGATGTGATGCTCCATGCATGTGAAGTCAAGTGTGTGATTCAAATATATAGGCTACACTGTACATAGTTGCATTCATGTGCTGGTTTGGGACTGGTTACACCAGCTCAGTTTTGCTTGAGAAGAGCATGACTATGTTGTATGTCTTGGAACAGCTACAGTATGGTGTATGGAACTGCTTCCTCTGGAGCGGGCTATGAATTTAATTTAACGGAACAGACTTTGGGATTTCTTCCACTGGAACGGACTCAGGGGGCCATATTTTAACGATCTGAAACGGAAGTATCAAACGCAAAACACAAGTAACTTTGTGGGCGGATCTTGCAAATGTAAAATGGGTTGGTCTGAAGTAGCTACATTACTCATAGTGTCATACACTCTAAAAAATGCTGGGTTGTTTCAACCCTATTTTGGGTCAAATATGGACAAACCCAGCCGTTGGGTTACAATTTTTAATAAAATTTTTAACCCAACGTTTAGGTTTGTCCATATTTGACCCAAAATTGGGTTAAAAACAACCCAGCATTTTTTAGAGTGTAGGTGTGGTTTGGGCGTAACGTGCAATAAAGAAATCAGGGCATCATCTCAAATTCCCTTTAAGAGCAGGCACGCTTGTTCCATGGCGGACTGCTATAATGGCGGATTTGCCAGGCACACGCAACTTACATGATGGTAAAGGTGATTTCTCAGTCTTCAGAATTTTGTTTCCTGGTTCTTGACGGACATCCCACTTTGTCAGATGCCATTATAGGTCTTGCCACTATTGGTCAAACAGGTTTGATCCGTCACTACAATTAGCCTGAATAATTTGGGTAAATGTGTAAGCTAGTGCCTATTTTTTCACATAGGCTATTCATGGACACCACAATGATTTCCCTCGTGTGGTAATATCTTTCCTTGTTATTATGTATGGTTTGCAAAAATATGAACTGCTGCGTCTGTATTGATGAGAGAAGCAAAGTGTATGCGCGTTGTACACACGCTACATTATGGCCAAGCATGCGCCCTTAAAATAGCATCTGAATAACGCACCACTGACTTTAGACTAGGTTTTTCCTGGTCTGTGGCGGACTTGTTTTCTGAAACTGCAAAATAGTACCAGGGAACATTTGCGCCGGAACACGCCTCCTCTTTTCCCTGAAACCGCCCCCGAGCGTATGTTCATTCCCTAGTTTACCGACTCGCGTCTGTGGAGGGAAAAGTCCGCTGTGCGTCGGGTAGAAAATAGGAATGATACATGCGTCGGTGTACAAAGTCAATTGACCCTTCGCAGGGAGCTTGATTGACAGGTGATCTGACCAATCATACTTCGCCATCCGCCATTTTGTCGGACAAAGCAGTCAGGAGAGTTCGTAGATTAACATGGGAGAATTTGAACTTGAAAAACGCAGTGTACTGACGCCTTTCCGCGGTTAAAACAACATTCCTTCTTATGTTCATTCATGTTTATTTGATGCTATAAATGAACTAGAAGGAAGAGATGATCGGTTCACGAGCAGCTTTAACTGATGCTCTACAGCGATCTGACAGACACATTAAAGAGCCACAAAACGGTATTTATTGTTAAAATTTCTTTTAAAAAATTACCAAATTTGAAAGGTGAGACTTTGTTTAATACGTTTAATATCAAAAGTAACCAAAAAATAACCTGGTCTGTCCTGTACTGTCAGCGCGCTGTCAGTGTCCTCTCTGCTCCACGATGTATTTCTCACTGCGTGAGAACATGGTTTGGCATGAGAGCGGCGTAGCTTGTTGGGCATAGCGACAGTAACTAAGGGGGGCGGGTCTTTGCGAACGGTCAATTGCGCTGGGTGCAAGATAGGGTCCAGAATGTTGGTTCACCATAGACTAGCACTATTGTCACACCTTCTGACTGGCTGATCCAGAATGATGAGGCTTGAAGAGCAGTTAGGTAGGCCTAGTATTTTAATAGAAACCAATACACAAATTAAGCTTACATCCAACACAAGACAAAGACCAGCAGCTAACAGGTGAGACTCTAATCAATTAGACAATGAAACTATGTGGCTGAATCCGAAATCACCCCCTAAACCCTCTCTCACTATTCCCTAGTACGTTAGTCCACTAATACAGTTCACTTGAAGAAGTGAATGAAAACGAGTGAGCGAATTCGAACAGCCTACATCGGTTGTACACTCGTTATTGTGGTGCAATGTGGGATTGAATGAGTGGACTCTATAACGTCCACTACGGTTTCAGACAACAACAAAATTGCTGTCCCCTCAAATAATCAACGCCACATGTTCAACTTGGTTTTATTTACATGTATATATCTTATGTACTTCTTTATGTATCGGCAAGATGGGGGAAATTAAAATGTAAATGGTTAGACAATGAACAAAATGGTCTACTTGTATATATTGACTCACAATTGTAGTTTGTAGAATTATAAGTAGCTTGTAGCTTTACTAAGCTTCATTTAGATTTCCCGACACTGCATGTCATTGACTGTATGAGTAATCTCTTCCAGTAATACTGAGGTTTTTCTAATTCCACTCCAAATCCACTGCCAATATCACCCTGCTCTGCACAAATCGGGAATGCAGCCATTATGGGATAAATGGGTTGTTCATGCATAGGGTTGCCACCCGTCCCTTAAAATACGGAATCATCCCGTATTTACAAGTAAGATGATGCGTCCCGTATCAAATCAATAAGGGACGCGATTTGTCCCGTATTTTACATTAGGCCCACATATAGTTGAATAAAAACATAAGGATTTTGCAGTATGGATAATACTAATAGCAAATATAAAGAAATCAATTTCTTAGTAGAGAAGCTCATTGCGTGATTGCATTTTAGCGTCTTTGTTTCTATAGCGACTGAGTCTCGTGAACATGCGCTGTAAACCTGCACGTTTTTAACCCCTTGTGCGCTGTTCGGGTCTCTGACCCCAAATGACGTTTGCTGAAATAAATAAAACATTATATTTGTCCAAATGATGTGAGACTTTGCACGGTTGACAACACTTTCTACATCTACAAAAAAAATTCAATAAATTTGAATAATATCTGTTTTTTATGTTAGTGTGGGGGGAAAAAGTCACACTTGTGTTGTTTCAACAAAATGTCATTTTGAAACATAATAGTTTTTTTTTTTAGGATTTATAGTTTTAGGAGGATTTATTATATTTTTTTTTACTTTAGGCTATATAAATAAATATTTTTTAAACAAAAACAGTAAAAAAAAAAAGTTAAATTCACTTTATAAAAGACCCACATTTCTAACGTTCATGGATATAGATAATTTGACATGGTTTAGTGTAAGATTTTTGCCCATCTTTTGGAAAATGCTGTTTTAAAAGTAAAGAAATTATCACTTTAGTAGATGGCTGCAGAGCTACACCATTTGCTATTTGACTAAAATACATATTTTCAATAGCTTTTAGTTGGATTCATATCTACATATTATGAAATCACAATTATAACAATAAAAATGACTTTGTCAAAGTAGAGCATTGGGGGGGGGGGGGGGGGTGAATGGGTGTCCCTTATTTTGCCACACTGAAGGTGGCAACCCTATTCATGCATGTCCATGGACTTATTTTAAAATGATTATTATTATAATTTAACATCATTATTTTTGGTTAAAACGTAGAAGTAGTGTACAATGTAAAAATAAAACAAAGATTATTGGAAGATTATTATGTTTTGCAAGAAAATACTATTTCAGTTTTTCGGTCTACTTTACAATTTCATGTTAAATTCAGTGTGTTACTTGCTGTTTCTTTGTAATTATTTGTGAAATTTACAAGTAATTTCTGAGTGAAAATTGCTTCAAAGTAAATCTTATACAGCAATTTTTTTGTCAGTGTTGCTGAATATCATTGACAGTTCTATTAACACATTCTCCAATAATCAGAATAATAATGTAACAATTAAAAAACAAGTCAAAACAGCTCATATTGTCATGACATATTGTCAATAAAATTACACACACACACACACACACACACACACAAAGGGGGGGAAAGGCTGGTCTGCAGACTATACGTTTTTGCACAATTATGGGCATCTAAGTAATTTCCCTTTCAGAATGTCAGAATAATAAAATAGCTTTATTATTTATAACAGTCTGGCTTGATTTCAATGATTTCATCAATGGAGACAGAGTTGTGGGACAGTATGCTTTTCTCTGATTTTTAGCTGACGTGGTCATACTCAACGCCCTCTTTCTCTCTCGCTCTCTCTCACTCTCACAGGCACACACACATTCGCTCTCTCATTTCGACATAATACGACAATAGAAGATGTAATTCACACAGTGAAATCAAGCACTTATCATAACCTACATGCTTTTAGTTGAACGGAGCTAGCTATTTAAAGTGTGTCATCTTCACACAGACACAACCATTTTTTTCATCCTGCCCACACCCACCCACCCCCTTCCATCCTGGAGCCCACCGCTCCGTGTGAAAGGGAGGGGTGAAGATGGAGGAGGGGAGGGTAAACAGAGCCGGGCTGAACCATGTCTGACTCCTAAAAAAAGGAACAAGGGAGGGGGAAGACAAGGAGCGAAGAGAAACAGAAAGGCAGAGGAAAAATCCCTCAGAACTGCCTCGAGAGAGGCATAAAAACAGGGAGAATGAGAAACTGGAGTCTTACAAGTCGCAGAAGACAACGTGGACATTCAAGAGGGGGGACGGCAGACCATTCAAAAGCCTTTTTCTCCCCTGTTATGGCTCAGAACTGATAAACAGGATTACCTCATGCTTATCATAGAAACACATGCTGCCTCTGATTGGGATTTCCAATGCTGAATCTATGGGAATAGTCAAAAGGTCAGGTTTGCAGCACGAGTGTTAAGGATGTCCAAAGGAAAACCTGCCAAACAAGCAGGTAGGTAGGGTACGCACGGACCGGGACATTTGCATGGTCTGGGATCTGTTCTCCATCATCATCATCATCTCCAACAGACTAGACTAGCTACGTGGATACTGGGATTTGTGTGGTGCGGTTTCTGATGTGCACACCCTTTGGACCGGCGCTGTGCCGTCTGCTATGTTGATGACACACTGCTGCTTCCTCGAACCCCACGGGATGGGCTGGATCAGAATGGGAGGTTAGAAGGGCAAATCGCATCATGGGAGCCAAACAAATGAAATGGTATGAATGAAGTTCTACAGCTCCCTAATCTTTTCCTTCCTGTTTCCATCTTCCATTCCATTTTGGATATCCCAGGATATAAGAGCCATACTGCTTATTGTCTATAAGTTGGACTGCGATATTGTATGTGGCTGTATGATATGATAAGGTTTAATAATGAGTGAAAGTGACTTGCACATCCCTGTTTTCTCACTCTGAATGTATGTCTCAATTGTGAACATAAGAGATTGATGTGTGGGTGTTGCCTGCTATTGTGAAATCACCTAGCAACCGGGAATCACTGGCTTCAATATGGTCAGTGCCATCTGTGTGATTGGTAAATGCTCAGATAAATGAATCCATTTGGTCCATAAATGTGTTGACATTGGATTTTGATACACAATACATCATAAAGAGGTCATGCAAGTGGAGCAAATGTCTAGGGAGAATATTTGTCCTCGCATACAAATGTTACATTATGTTAGACTCATTAATCTGTTATGCAAGAGGCTACTTGGTCTGTCTGGACCAGCCTTGAAAAGATAGAATATGTGATTTATTGTATAGCAGCAGTTATTTAAGCAATATCACACAAGCAAGAGTGCTGTTCATATCAGCATTGCAAGACGCTATTCATACAGAATGCATTTTTGCTTTGGAAAACTCCCCGCAAGATGCAGGGAAGAGGAATGGAAAAAAAACACAAGATCTAGAGTTTTTTAAAAGTTAAACTTCTTTTAAGTTGAGCGCTGTGTTTTTAGAACAGCATGTTTCTGTTCATGTGCATGTTAACATAGAAAAACGATTAAAAAGCAACTCAGTGGAACACAAAAACAACCCTTAAGTGCAGACACATTTAACTTTGTTCATACAATTTTCAATAGGCCAGCGAAATCCAGTAATTTCAATAGGAAACCACCCGATCAGGAACTTCGAGTGGTCAGTAATTCTGGTTACACTTTATTTTAAGGTGACGTACATTGTACTTACTCAAATAAGTACCAAGTAATATTAATGACATGTACTTACTAGAGTTACAGTTAGGGTTTGGTTTAGGCAGGTTAGTTACTTGTAATTATGCTTAATTTACTGTTATTACTATGGTAAGGACATGTAGTAACCTGTAACTACAGGTACGTCACTTTAAAATAGTGTTTTTCTAATTCCTAACAGCACATGATATTGCTTTCATGTCAGTTCAACAAATATAACTTTAATTTAAAATACTTTACATTTTAAATACAATATTCCTTATTAATTTGTCTATTTTTGGACCGCCAATGAAAATAGTTCCAAAATGAAGTAACAATGTTACGTGCCTCGTATAGCAAAACACACAATACTGGCCTTACTGAAAAAAACGGTATGCAATGAAGAGGTTGAGTGAATGATTCAATGATGCACTCATAAAGATATTCGGCAGTTTAGTTCCTAAACGAAATAGTGTTTTAAACTAATCATTTGAGTACATGATTCAATGACTCACCCGTAACGACATTTAGCCGTTTTGTTTCTTATGAATCAGTGTTTTGAATGAATCAGTTGAGTGAATGATATAATATTTTCTAACAAAGGCAGCAGCTTGTCACTTCCCTACTGGCATATAATCACTTCTTTTTTTCTTTTTTTACCCCTACAGCTTGTGAGGAAATGGATATAAAACATGTCCATTAAATAGCGTCTGTTGCAAATAAACAAAACAACCCCATTGTTCATAATGCATTAGGATAAATAATGTACAGTGAAATATAAATAGTCTTAGATGAGCCAATCAGATTATGTTTTGTATCTGGAGTGGTTTACTATAAACCAGCATGTTCCTCTCTGTAAAAATAATCAACATTCAGTAATATGACAAGTATTCTGCTGTAATTTCATGCATGTGTACACAACGCTTTATGTAATCATTCTCAGAAGCTTAATCAAGATGTAATCCTGGCTAATAGTCCTCATCAAAATGATGCTAATCGACTGGGAGAGCTGCTTTGTCTTTTATTCAGTGCGACAGACTCCATTCTGTCTTTATTTCTTTGTTAGACAGATCTCAGTTTCGATATCATATTCCCGTGCCAGAGGAACAGCCAGGGGTGTTTGAAATAGAGTCTCTCATTTCATCTTTACTGAAAACAGATGAATGACATGTGACTTAGTTAGGAATGCTCGAGAACTTTGTATTAGTGTGGTTTGAAACGGAAAACCTGGGTTAGAAAAATGACATGTCTATTGTAACAGGAATTTCCCTAGATTTTCTGTTCAGTTACATGTAAAGTGAACACATACCTATGTACACAAAAGGCTTTCATTGTCATCAAATTACGCCTGCTGGTTACATGACTGAAAATTAGGACCATACAAATACATGGTTATCTTGCTCACTGATTCTTTGCAACATCTCTCCAGCCTCAGTTCATCCAGTCCAGCACACACACCTAAGGAGGAGTATATTATTGGCAAATCTGGAGATTCGGCAGAGCTAGTGGGGAATCATACGGAGCAACCGCAAAGCCTAGGTATGATGTATCCCCTGCTTGGTCCCACACAACATATCTTTCTATACTTTTCTTATATTATTTTGTTATTTGTTTCCTTTGAAGAGGATGTAGTGAAATCCTCAGCCACCGAGCCGTCTCCTGGCCCAGAGCATGCTGGGAAAGAGGAAAGCAGCACATGGGAGGAACAGCTATGTGCCCAACAGGAACAGCTGGAGAAGGAGATGCAGGAGACCAGGAAAATGGTGTCAAGGCTTCAGGCGAGTTATTAATCGTACACATTTATAAATGTTTTTTTCTTCAACATCAGGCTTTTTATGTCAAATTATGCGAAAAGATAATAATACCTTTCAAAAGTTTGTAATCAGTCAGATCAATAATTTTATTCAGCAAGGATGCATTAAAATGGATAAATAGAATGATTTCCGAAGGATCATGTGACTGAAGACTGGAGTAATGATGCTGAAAATTCAGCTTTGCCATCACAGGAATAAATACATAAACAATTTTTATATTCAAATAGAAGGCCATTTTATTATTATTATAATAACACCACAATATTACTGTATTTTTAGAAAAATAAAAGCAGTTGAGCATAAGTGACTTTTTTTTTAAAACTAACAGACCCCATATCGGTGTATATTATGTGAATATATTATTGTGTATTTAGAATACGTGTGAATTTAGGATACATACAATTCTATAGCTTTAGCAAGACAAAGTCAGCAGTCATATTGCAAAATATTAAAACATGTATTTTCCAACAATATCATTTGAGATGTGGTGGAAAGGATCATGATATCTTTCACAAATAAAAACTGTATAATATGAAAAAAAAAAAAAAAAATTACAAATGACAGAATGTTTCCACAATGTGTATTTTATACACCGGACAGTTAACTAGCGAGTCCACAGGGTCAACATTTTGGAAACACATGTGTAATACCTCCACTACTACATTTTAAGCAAAGAATTAGTGCTTGTAAAAGTAAAGCAGTTCATTCAGTCGGATTAAGATTATTACTTTGCACAGATTGGCAGACTTTCCTAATCCATCATGATTAATGTCACTCTTCTAAACCGAACCAATGACCAAGCATTTCAAGCTCATCAATCCAGCATTTCAAAGCCTCCTTTTATTTGCCGCGTATCAGCATTACTATAGAAGGCATCTTTAATTCTCTAATGCAAGAGTTATAAAGATGGAAAGAGGAAATACAGCTTTAAGTGAGATGCTGCTAGTCTAATCATCAAACAGCATCCAAGGCTGATCACGTGATGACTGTTGTTGGTGCAATAGCATATGTTCACAGCGAGCGGACTAGTTTTACTCACATAACCTCACATGTCTTCATTCAGGCTTTACTGCTGCATGGGTCACTACCTGAGGACGAGCAGACATCTACTCTGAGCTTTGGAGAAAGTACCAGCTCAGAGCAGCAGCTGGTAACACTTAGTTATGCTTTTGTGCATGTCTCGTATACAGTCTATTACGGTAATGACATATCCTTTTTATTCTGCCATTGAAGATTTTAATTCGCAGTCGTCTGGACCAGAGTACGGAAGAGTCTTTAGATCTGAAGGTAACTTAAATTGCTGAAAAGAAACACTGGCTGATGTGCAGTACACTGTATATATATATAAGCTGGATATACTACAATTTGCATATTGAATGAGTGTTTTAATGTGTTTTTCAGAGAGAACTTTTAAGATACAAGCAGGAGGCACGTAATCTGCAGGCCATTAAGGTGAGACCAGGTGAAATTAAGTGTAGAAAGTATTTACAGTTATAATAATAAATTGTGTTAATTTGTAATGTTATAAATAACAGAATTATGTATAATTATTCAATTCTTTAATTTTTTAACATCAGCTTTTGCAGTGATTTGTTGCCATTTGGTGTAATTAGGGTTTGTTTCTGTGTCCATCTGTTTACCCAGGATGCCTTGCAGCAGAGAATGTCTGTGCAGGAGGACTCAGTGCTGCAGATCAAACAGGAGCTGCTCAGATCCAGCATGGCCAGAGAGGAACTGGAGGGACATAATGTGAGTCTGACAACAACTATAATACAAAAGTGAAAGAAAAAAATTGTAATTGCATTTTATTCTTTCGCTTTATTTTGTTGTTTAGGTGGAACTGGAAAGGAAGTTGAGCGAACGGAACCGATTGCTCAGTGAATACAAAGTAGGCAAATTCATCCTAATCATGCTGAGTATACTTGAATCCTATCTAGTGTTCTTTAATCATCTTTAGTGTTTTATTTAATATAGGGCTGTGTTGGTTCTCCTGCATGGGGGTAAATCTGTATAGTAAATCCATAAAAATCCCATTTGTCACATGCACTTATCTTTGTAGAAAGAAATTGGGCAGAAAGACAGACTTCTTCAGCAGCAGCAAGCAAAACTGGACGATGCCCTGCACAGGATCAGTGAAAGCTATCATAGGGTAACTAAAACTATAGGGCAAAATGGACCCATTTCTGCAATAATTGTATGTCCTATTAAAGGGATAGTTGTGTTGAAGACAAAATATGATATTTAGAAGAATGGTGGTAACCAGACAGTTGAGGTAGCCATTATCTTCTATAGTATTGTTTTCCCTATAGTATGGAAGTCAATGGTACATTCATATTACATATTAAATGGTCTATACAGTCAACTGTCTGGTTACCGACATTCTTCAAAATATATTTTGTGTTCAACATAAGAAAGCTTGAGGGTGAGTACATGCTGACAAAATAAAAAAAATTGGGTGAACTATCCCTTTAACGTTTATATGATAATATTGTGTATAAACTCACTGTAGTTCTCATTTATTACACTAGAGGGCGCCATAGCACACCAAGAGTATCAGACTGACGTTTACTTCTAAATGTATTTAGCTTTGTTTACATAGATATTCCCATAAAATGCAGATATAAATAACAGAAATAAAAACAGCTTTAATATAAACTATAATATGACTTTCAATTAAATGTGTAATGCTCTACATTAATACTAAATTGTTTGCTACAGTTGTCAGGCTGTGAGAATAATGGCTACAGTCACATGATGGACACATCGTCCACTGTTTTCCAGCACAGAATGGTGAGTCATGTCATTCTTCACTTAAAAAAAGTATTCGCTCGATTTCTACTAAATGTGTGTATTTAGTGTTCTTTGGTTCTGGCTGAATGTGTGCATCATCAGGGGGACGAGCTCCATCTGGTGCGAGACGCTCTGCGCAGCCTGAGGGACAGTTTCAGCGGTCACGACCCACAGCATCATATGCTGGACACGCTGGAGCAGGGGGTGGCCAGTCTGGTGGACCGCCTCCACACCACAGAATCCAAGAAAAGGCAGGAGAGAAAGGCAAGGTCAACCGTTAACTGTATCCAATATTCTGGATAATAGAAAATGTGGGGAGAAGTAGGGCAGGGATTTGGTTCAATGTATCGGTTGTTGATTGGATTTTGAGATGTAGGGTGAATTCATGTTATTTTGGACCAATCAACCGGAATTCACCCCTTGGTGCAGGGGGCGGAGTTTAAGTGGACTAAATGATTGAAGTCCTGCGTACATCACCAGAGAGAAGTCTGTCGTTTTCTCCAGAAGGTCTAGTTAGTAATTATGAGAAACAAAGCTTTTTGATACTTGGAATCAATTGAATAGCAAAATTATTCAAAGTGCTCGAATTCCAGACATCGGTGACGCTTGCTGGTAAGAATGCAACGAAAACTCAGCAATTGGTTTGTAAAAGGTGTTTTTATGCTGAGTTTTCTTGAAAGTAGATTAAATGAACAAATCATCTGTCTGTATAATGTTATTTAGTTTATTTAATGGAGAGCTTGGCTAGTTGACTACTAACTCTTCCTTTTTATTAGCTATACAAATGCGTCATTAAAAATGTCTACAAATTTCTGAAGTTGATTCAATATCAGGTAAACCGTATAAACACTGGTTCATGGGTTCACAGAGATCACAGCCTAGCAGCGAACCATTGAAATTTTGAAACATTTTGAAACATTTACTTTGTGAACTAACTGAAATCCGTGACTTTGGTAGTTTGATACATGCTCTGATTTGCAAGGGTTTTGAAGCTTCACAAACCATGTTTCGAAAGTGCCCATCACTACCGGTTATGATGTTAACATTATGAGGTCAAAACAGCACAAATGAATAGTTCACAGTAAGATCTATAACAGGCATTTAGAAAGTAGATACAGTGAACTTTCATTTCATGCCAACTTTAAAACGATTTGTTGTACCACCACCACAGGGTTCAACCAGGTCTCCTGGACGAAAAGCCAATCACACGGACCGAGAATCATGGCCATCAAGCTCAAGTAGGTCACTTCAATGCTATTCAGCAATTCATGCAGGGTTGCCACTTTTTAGACCAATGAATGCATTTTTTATAAGCTTTCAAGTAATTTGTGATTACTTGACTTAAAAATCATTCAAATTCAAACCTATTTATTTAGATCTATCTGTGAAACGATTCATTGAAAAGAACCAACTCAAAAGAACGGTTTGCTCACAAATTTAACATGCAAGATACACAAGATCAATATCTAACAATTAAAATATTTTAGAGTAAAAGCGTAACTAGAAAAAATAATATAGGCTGTATACGTTTTCTTTTTTTCCAGAGATGGCTCATTCTCACAGTAGCCCTGTTCTTAGCGCGACTGCCTCAACCAAAGTACTCTACTACACAGATCGCTCTCTCACGCCCTTCCTAGTCAACATCCCTAAGAGGTGACTACAAGCATGACATCATAGCATCATCATATAGAAGTCTCGTGATCTAAACATGAACTATTTATTTATTGGTAGGCTGGGGGAGGTCACGCTACAGGACTTCAAAGCAGCTGTGGATAGACACGGCTGTTTCCGATATCACTTCAAATCGCTGGATCCAGAGTTTGGAACGGTGAAGGAAGAGGTGAAAATCACACCCCATGTTCTGAATTAGCGAATGCTCGGTGTCTTTCTCTAAATGTGCTTTGAGTATGTGAGAAATAACACTGAATGCCGTCTTTCAGGTGTTTCAGGACGACGCTGTTATACCTGGCTGGGAAGGGAAAATCGTTGCATGGGTGGAAGAGGATCGTGGAGAGGGGAGATAGAACATGAGGGTTCAGATTCGTTCAGAATGTATGCTTTACCCCACATATACCTCATCCCTAGCCTGGTTGACACCAGGCCCTTCTCAGTTGTAACTGAGAGTGGGTCTGGGGCATTCACAGCCCATTTCCTAAGGGGCGTCACCAACGGACGTCGCTCAAATGCCTCTGGGCGCAATTGGATAGACCTAGGACCAATCAGAGCGATCGTCATCGTGTAAAGCCCGCCTCAACACTTGTGATTGGTGCCTCGATTTGGAAAATTTGGAAATGGGCTTGAATGGGCTCTCGGCCAGACGGACTTGCAGAGCAAATCTCAAATTTGCCGGAAGTTCGTCAGGGTTTTCCCTGGCTACCTCATCCCAGCAACTCTGAATCCTTTGTCCTGTGCTAACTGTGAATCTCACCGAACCTGTTCACTATGTCATTACATCAGGTTTGTAAAATAGAGTATATGCATTTTGAAGATTGAAAGAAATGTAATATTATTAAAAAACAGTTTACAAGTAAATACTGATTAAAAGTGTATTGAAGTTATTGTACATTTTGTTTTCCAAAAAAACTAGTGTTTCAACAATGCCATTGTGATACGTGAGCCAGAAAAGAAGATTATTTACTGAGTTTTTGTCTTGTGCAGTGACAAATAATAAACATGTCGCGTTAGTTGCCAAACTGTGACAAGGACATCACACATTGTGTGCATGTATTGTCCATATGCCATTTCAAGAGAACATATCATATCAACATATGCACACATTCTCTGTAATATATTTTTCACTTAATGTATGTCAACCTTTCTTGACTGTCCTTCAAAAATAAAGGGTGGTAAAAGCAGGGACCACTTTGTTTGTAAAAAATTTGTAACATTTGAACATATTGAAGTATTCCCTTTGAAAATGATTGTACTTTTCCTATCAAGTTTGCATGTCTGTTCATAGTGTTTGTGTTGTAAATGCAAATGCAGTTGACACTTGTCCACCCTTTTATTAAAGACATTCTGTGCACTGGTGAAGGCTTATTTCTATATGCAATTGTCTAAAATTGCGGCGATGCACAATATATCAATGTCGGCGATGCACAATATATCAATGTCGGCGATGCACAATATATCGATGTCATATTGGTTATCTGGCAATATTAGAGTTTTTCTTTTCTCAGTATTGGGTATTTAATTGTTTATACTCATTTTTCATACTTTTACATTTCAATTACATTTGCAGTCATGTAACATTCACTTGAAGTTAAATTATTTAATAACAGTTAAATCTAATCTTCAGCAAATCTCAAAATAAGCTTCCATTTTTTATACTGTACTTTCTAATGTTGTGATGCCTAAATTCACTTTAAACATATATATATTTTTTTAAATATACGTATAAAACCACTCATATTAGTGTTCTATTTGTTTATTTAAACAAAACAGTACAGAATTTTAACATCAAACATTAATCATTTAAGGTTCTTATAAATTTAAGAGTAGATGGTTCTGTCTGTGAATGGAATATGCCTCTTGAGATGGGCCTAAAATGAATTATAATGCATTGAAATTATGTAACCTTGAATTTGAATGCACATCTAATTATCTTTGGGACAACAAATAATAATACAACAATATATTTCTCCAAAAATGATTCGGAAGGTGTTTATATCCTCGGTTTCTTGATTAATAAGAGTGTTCTCATAACACGGTCACTGAAACATTTAGAGTCTGTTCCTTCTTACTAAACGTTGCAATGCACGTCTCCTCTTTCACCGACTCAGGAAATGGAAGATGGAGATAATAAATGTCCTCAACTTCCAGGAGAATATCATCCTAGAAAGTAAAAACCATCCCTTTATTGAGTCCACATCATGAATAAAAACCTTTAAAAATATGTACACTATAAGGGCTGTAGAAAGGTTCAATCAGAACTATGGAAAATTAGATTTAGTCCCAACAGAAAAACTGATAATGAAACATATAAGATAAAATAAAAGGCATTTGTTTGGTAATTAAAACTTCACCCCACACAGCTGGCATACCGGGAATACTGACCTGAGAGATGCTGAGCTGGCACTGTGACACAGATCTCACTCCAGGAAGCTCCACACTCAGCTTCAGGCTCCTAGTTGAGCCGCTGCTGTCAGGACAGACTGTGAGATGATGCCGGGGTTGTTGTGGCTGAGATTGGTCTGATTCTGTGCTGGAGATCACCTCAATGAGACCTGATCGGGCTGGTTTTTTCTCCCGCTCCATGCTCAGTTGGATGGATGAATCCTCATTACTCTCAGTCTCAGCCAATCGCAGTGAGGAGATCTGCTGCAGGAGTGATGGGGCTATTTTTTTTTTTTAAAAGCGGTAGAATCACTTAAAGGGTTAAATCACTTAAAAATGAATTTTTTTATTAATTATTCACCCTCGTGTCATTTCAAACCCTTTAGACTCTTAGTTCATCTTCGTATGACATCATAAAAGTAATCCATGTGACCCAAGTGGTTTAACCTCAATTTTATGAAGCGACACTTTAATGCACAAAGCACATAATTTACCACTTTATTTACTAAATATTAATATCCAACGCACGTTCACAAGAGCACCTTTTGTGAATGGTTGATACGCATACTTGTTGTTATGAAGCAAGAGCAGATGCTGTTGTATGAACTAATATTTTTGCAAATAAACTGGTAAATTACGTTTTTCTGCACAAACAAAGCACTCGCATCGCTTCATAAAATTATGGGGTTAAACCAATTGGGTCACATGGATTACTTTTATGATGTCTTTACTACCTTTCTGGGGCCTGAAAGTGGTAGATGAGGGAGGGGAGGGTTTGGAATGACATGAGGGTGAGTAATCAATGACAGAATTTAAATTTTTAGGGTGAATTAACTCTTTAATATTGCAAAATCACATAATTTGCATTCCAGCTGGTTCATAATGAGGTTAGCTAGTTAACCTCTGTAGCTCTTAAAACCTGTAAGATGAAGCTCAAACGGTCTTTACATTTCTAAAGCATGTGCATTTCACCTGGTTCAGATTGTGGCTTATTGGCAGAAGATTCTGGTGTATGCGGTGACATGAGACGCTGCTTCATATCCTGAATGCTGCCTTTGATTTTGTCTTTGGTGAGTTTGTAGCGTTGGGACAGACTCAGATTGTGCTGTTGTTGGATGAAGTTCACAGCAAGCAGATGGAGCTGCTCTTTCTCATGTTTCTCTTTCTCTGTCGTTTCCAGAACCTCAGGGTTGAAGGCCACATCAACAACACTGTATCGCTCTGCAAAACACACAGGAAATCAGAATGTCTCAAGATAGAAAGGTGTTTAAGAATCAAGTCAAAGAAATAGGAAGTTAATCAAGGACAAAATAAAGTAGGTTAACAGGCAAGTTACGTGGAATGCAAGACTACGAACCAATGCATAACGGAACAAATGCCACCTAAAAGTGAGTCTTTTGGTTAAAGAAAATCTTTTGAAAGCAGCAATGATGAGATTTGTACCTTTCTCCTCTGTTACTTTCTCCATTCGTCCTCCACACACAGGAACAGGATCGCTGTAAGAAGTGGCCGCTGGTACGCGTTTCCAACCGCAAATGTTGATGTACAATACATCCTCCTTTGGTCCCTGAAAAGTAATCAGACATAAAATATTTCTCAATTCACTTCATAATTTATGATTTAATAATTATTTGTAAAGTTACATGCCATCCATTTTTTACTTTTACTGTGGCACCATGGTTCAATAATGCAAATGCCATAATAAATGATTATCACAGATTCACATTCATAGCGTTTGATGAAATTTAAATACCACTTCTTTATCATCAGTAAAGTCCAAAAACATGGTAATACCATGTATGTTTACACCATCAAATCAAATGATAAGGCCTCTAAACTACTCTCATATGTGAAACTCGAATATCGTGCAAAAGTTCATTCATTTCAGTAATTCAACTTAAAAAGGTGCAACTAATATATTATAGACTCCTTACATGCAAAGTGAGATATTTAAAATCAAGCCTTTATTTGTTATAATTTTGATGATTATGACTTACAGCTATGAAAACTTTTTCACAATATTCTAATTTTGACTTTGGGGTTTTCATAAGCTGTAAGCCATAGCCTAATCATCAAAATTATAACAAATAGGCTACAGGCTTGAAATATCTCACTTTGCTTGTAATGAGTCTAGGCTATATAATATATTAGTTTCACCTTTTAAGTTGAATTACTGAAATATAACGTTATAAACTTTTGCACGATATTCAAACTTGGAGTTTCACTTGCAACTGCAGTGGTCGATTTGTTTGATAAGATCTATAAAATCAGTCAAAGCAGAGTTTCGTTAAAGGTTGATGGTGGTTTACCAGTAACGTTACAGAAGTGCGGATGCAGGCGTGCGGCTCCGGCGGGGAGTGAAACTCCGCTCCCTCGCGTATCTGGCGTTCAATGAAGGTCCTGTAGGCCTCCGGATCATTCTGAGACATGTCATCTAACATCGACCATAACTGATTCACCTGCTGCAGAGCTCCTTTATTAACGTTATCATAGCCAGGAATTGCCATACTTGAAATGTATCAAAACAACTGTAACAACTAAGTTAAAAGAAAAGTTAATATGACTAATAGCCAACTAAAAATGTTTGGAACAAAACGGACGTTTCGCAGATACTATATTTAGTAACAAACACTTGGAAAAACGATAATATTTTGTAGAAGAGCTAGCAAATGTTCAGTCCCGGACAGTTTTTTGTCCCCACCTTGTTGAACTCAAAGGTTACCATAGAAACTAATCTAACACATGCACTGTTCTTCCGATAGATGGCGTTGTTTAGTCAAAATAACTGCTTCCAGGCACCAGTAAACCGAATCCCCAACTGAGGCTCTTTTAAATAGCCTTAAATAGAGTTTTGTCTTACTAAAGATATTTGTACTCAATAATATTTTTTTGTAAAAACAAACAAAACACAATTTAAAGTAACCACAAGAAACTGTGATGGGACGAGGCTTAACAGTTACAGTTGACGTTAGCGTTACCCTCTTCTCTTGATGAAATCAATTAGACCTTATTTACAGCAGCGCCATCTTTGAACTGGAATGAAAGAGGCTGTGAGGGATAGACTAGACATAGGCCTATCTCTTCAGTGGGTTGTAGCTACTGTTCTGCAGACAAAACACTGCAACACACACATATCTTACTCGTTATCAAAACAACAACAACAACAACAAAAAGAATAACTGTGGAAAATTATAACTGATCCTTATATGTCAGCCTCGTTTCATACCCGTCATGGCGCTGCTCTGAATAAGGTCTATATTACAAGGTGTAAGTTCACTTTAATGACATATAGGCCGGGAGCCAGGTCCACTCCTCAGGATGTTTTTTGCTACCTTTTTTTCACTATTATTTCCTATTATCTTATACCTTGGGCCATCACAAGTTGATAATGACCACCCCCAACTCGGCCCCGTTTGGTCTCAGGGGCCCAAAAACTCCCTTTTTGGGAAAAGCTTTTGACGGAATTATGTAATTGTGAATATTAAGGTACTGCAGCTACATGAATGGTCATATAACCCTAAAATTTTGCATGGTGTATCCTGACACATAGGGGAAACTAGCAGAAAAAGATTCTGGGGATTTCTGCCTTTTTGCTGTCAAATATCACCATCAACATACCCCAAAAGACCAAAAAATGTCTGTCCGCCTGACAAATTGTCATCAAAAGTGATAATTTTCAAGCATTTTATTATACATATCACTGCCTCAAATGTACATGAAAAACTTCCCAAGTTTATAAGCTTCAATTTAAGACCAAGATGACCTTTCTGCCTAGTGGATTACAGCTGGTATAACCAAAGTTCTCCCCTGTACCCCAAATCGGAGGAACAGAACTTTCAAGCATTACCATTCCAGATATGGGATTAACCCCTTATATTGGCATCAGCCATTACATATTTAAAACAGTAATATTCTATACTAAACCTAAACTAATCTATATATCATTTGAAAACTTACAATCTCTAGTTTACATATTTGGTGACTGATTTTCAAAATAAATTACTGTGGAGCCGTAATTTATCAATTTGCAACAATCATATTTTCATACTCCTAAGGCGTGTTCAGACCTTTATTTTGAAATAGTGATGAACATGAAAAATCATAAAAGAATGGTAGAAACCTCAGTTTGTTTTCATGCCAAGAGTTCAAAAGATAGCATCCAATTAATTATTTTAGAAAAAAAAGGTCTGAAAATGTTTTAAATATAAAGAAAAAAATAATAGATTCGCCATTTGTGATGTGGCAGCGAGCTATAATGCACATACATGTTCTTTTTGTGTTTCTTAGAGGTTGAATTCATTTCAAAATCTGCCAAACTTCCAATACTACTTCTGAATGGAATGTCTACTTCATAAATTGTATGAAAATTTTAAAAATAATGGTTCAGATCACTCAAACAACAAATGGAAATAGAGGCGCCCTTATATGGGCAGTAATGTCAACTAGTGAAAAAGTTTGGTACTGCGCCCAAACAAAATCTCACTGAAAGCTTATTTTTTGAGATGTCAACCCAAAATTTGAAACACAACTTGTTCAGATTTTTGGCTTAGATTTTTTTTTAAATCCACCAGGTTTTGAAAATATATATTTCATATAAAATATGAATAATGAATAATACAATTTTTAACTGTGTACAGTTCCATAAACTCAAACTTATATAACTTTTTTTCTGTTTAACTTTCTTAATTTATTTCACTTCTACAAAAATCTGCCAAATGTCTTCTTTAAAACAAAACCAATCTTACATCTATATTCAGATGTAAAGCATTCTTGAATTACAACCATTTAAGTTTGGAATGTGCATTTTCATGTCTATTAAAAAAAAGGGGGGTGCCGCTTAAGGAGTTAAGCATATTTTTTGCATAAGAACAATACTTCTAAAAAGAGTTGAGACTTGACTTACATACTGCTATACTATATGAAGTGAATTGCACGATGTTTATTCAGTAATGTTATGCCCCTAGGTGGACTAAGGTCAGGGTGCAACATAGGGTACAATCACACAAAATCAATTAACCAAATGTCCATCCATCCATCTTCCGCTTACCCGGGGCCGGGTCGCGGGGGCAGCAGTCTAAGCAGAGATGCCCAGACTTCTAGACTTCCCTCTCCCCAGACACTTCCTCCAGCTCTTCCGGGGGGACACACATAGACATAGTCTCTCCAGCGTGTCCTAGGTCTTCCCCAGGGTCTACTCCCGGTTGGATGCGCCAGAACACCTTCCCGGGAAGGCGTCCAAGAGGCATCCGGAACAGATGCCCGAGTCACCTCAGCTGGCCCCTCTCGATGTGGAGGAGCAGCAGCTCTACTTTGAGCTCCTCCTGAGTGACCGAGCTCCTCACCCTATCTCTAAGGGATCGCCACTCTGGAGAAAGCTCATTTCGACCGCCTGTATCCGGGATCTTCTCCTTTCGGTCAGGACCCACAGCTCAAGACCATAGGTGAGGGTAGGAACGTAGATTGACCGGTAAATCGAGAGCTTTACCTTGCAGCTCAGCTCCTTCTTCACCACGACAGACCGGTACATCGACCGCATTACTGCAGAAGCTGCACTGATCCGTCTGTCAATCTCCCGTTCCATCCTTCCCTCACTCGTGAACAAGACCCCAAGATACTTGAACTCCCCCACTTGAGGCAGGAACTCTCCACCAACCTGAAGTGTGCAAGCCACCCTTTTCCGACTGAGAACCAAGGCGGCCGGATTTGGAGGTGCTGATTCTCATCCCAGCAGCTTCACACTTGGCTGAAAACCGTCCTAGTGCATGCTGAAGGTCCTGGGTCTGATGGGGCCAGCACGACAAATTCATCCACAAAAAGCAGAGATGAAATTGTGTGGTCCCCAAAACGGACCCCCTCCGGCCCCCCTCCAGCCCCTGGCTGCGCCTAGAAATTCTGTCCATAAAAGTTATGAACAGAACTGGTTGCAAAGTCAAACATGCACCGGGAACAAGTCTGACTTACTGCCAGCAATGCAAACCAAGCTCCTGTTCCAGTCGTACAGGGACCGGACAGCCCTTAGCAAAGGGCCCCGGACCCCATACTCCCAGAGCACCCTTCACAGGACACGGTGATGGACACAGTCGAATGCCTTCTCCAAATCCACAAAGCACATGTTCATTGGAGTTCCACGACCGAGACGAAAACCGGACTGTTCCGCACTGAATTCACTGTTCGTGAACTCGAGGTTCTACTATCGGCCGAATTCTCCTCTCCAGTACCCTGGCATAGACTTTCCCGGGGAGGCTGAGGAGTGTGATCCCCCTGTAGTTGGAACAAACCTTCCGGTCCCCCTTCTTAAAAAGAAGGACCACCACCCCGGTCTCTCAGCCCAAAGTTACTGTCCCTGACCGCCATATGATATTGCAGAGGCGTGTCAGCCAAGACAGCCCCACAACATCCAGACACTTGAGGTACTCAGAGTGGATCTCATCCGCCACCAAGGAGCTTCTTGACTACCTCAGTGACTTCAGCTTGGGTGATGGACAAGTTCACCTCCGAGCCCTCAGCCTCTGCTTCCTCAATGAAAGACGTGTAGGTGGGATCCTCTAAGTATTCCTTCCACCGTCCGACGACATCCCCAGTTGAGGTCAACAGCTGCCCACCTCCACTGTAAACAGTGTTGGTAGGGCACTGCTTCCCTCTCCTGAGGCGTCGGACGGTTTGTCAGAATCTCTTTAAGGCCAACCGGTAGTCCTTCTCCATGGCCTCACCAAACTCCTCCCAGGTCCGATTTTTTGCCTTCACAACCACCCGGACTGCAGTCCGCTTGGCCTGCCAGTACCATTCAGCTGCCTCAAGTGTCCCACAAGCCAGCCAGGCCCAATAGGACTCCTTCAGCTTGATGGCATCCCTTACTTCCGGTGTCCACCACCGGGTTCGGGGATTGCCGCCTCGACAGGCACCGCAGACCTTATGGCCACAGCTCCGAGCGGCCACTTCGACAATGGAGGTGGAGAACATGGTCCACTCGGACTCAATATCTCCAGACACCCTCGGGATCCGGTCGAAATTCCGGCAGAGGTGGAAGTTGAAGATCTCTCTGACAGGGGACTCGTTCCCAACAGACCCACACAGTACGTTTGGGTCTGCCGAGTCTAACCAGCTTCCTCCCCTGCCATCAGATCAAACTCACCAACAGGGGGTGATCAGTTGACAGCTCCGCCCCTCTCTTCACCCAAGACATACGGCCGGAGGCCAGATGAAACAACCACAAAGTCGATCATCGACCTCCGGCCTAGGGTGTCCTGGTGCCACGTGCACCGATGAACATGGTGTTCGTTATGGACAAGCTGCAACTAGCACAGAAGTCCAATAACAGAACACTGCTCGGGTTCAGATCAGGGGAGCCTTTCCTCCCAATCACCCCCCTCCAGGTGTCACTGTCGCTGCCCACGTGGGCGTTGAAGTCCCCCAGTAGAACAACGGAGTCCCCAGTTGGAGCACTTTCCAGCACCCCTCCCAGAGACCCCAAGAAGGTCGGGTACTCTGCACTGCCGTTCGGCTCGTAGGCACAAACGAAAGTGAGAGAACTATACCCTCTCATTTAGCAGGGTGAACTCCAACACATGGCGGCTGAGCAAGGGGGCTATAAGCAAACCCACACCAGCCCGCCGCCTCTCACCATGGGCAACTCCAGAGTGGTAAAGAGTCCATGCTCTCTCAAGGGGCGTGGTTCCAGAGCCCAAGCCGTGCGTGGAGGTGATCCCGACTATCTCTAGTTGGAACCTCTCAACCTCACGCACAATCTCAGGCTCCTTCAGCGAGGTGACGTTCCACGTCCCTAAAGCTAGTTTCCGTGTCCAGGGATCGGGTTGTCGAGGCCCCCGCCTTCGACTGCCGCCTGATCCACTTTGCACCGGTGGTGGTGAGCCCACGGGAGGGCAGCCCCACGTCGCTCCTTCGGGCTGAACCCCGTTGGGCCCCATGGGGGGAGGCATATGAGCCCCGGGCCTGGCTCCAGGGTAGGGCCCCGGCTGCTCCATTCAGGGCGCTTTTTATTCTAGCATAAAGGGTTTTTGAACTGCTCTTAGTCTGTCCCGTCATCTGTTTGCCTTGGCAGACCCTACCAGGGGCATATAGCCCCGGACAACATAGCTCCTAGGATCATTCGGGTACTCAAACCCCTCCACCACGGTAAGGTGGTAGTTCAAGGAGGGGCCAAATGTGAGATTTATTAAAGTCCACAAAGTCCTCACAAAACAAGGAATAAAGATGGCTTTGGTATGCAGTCTGTTATCAAAAAGCCAACCATGGATTTCACATAAACACACAGACAGGCAAGCTAGAACCACTATGGTCTGAGGGCGACATCATGGATAAGCAGCAAAAAGGTCTAAGAACCAAATAAATGTTTTCTATTTTATGTTTGAGCTGTATTTTAGTTTCACCATTTGGCTGTAAAGAATGTTTACCTGTACAGAAGGTTACTAACGTTTACTCTATTGAAGGTTAGCTTTTTGATAACAGAATGTACAATAGTCATCTTTATTCCTTGTGTTGCGAGGACTTTGTGGACTTTAATAAATGTGATCCTGGATCACAAAACCAGTCACAAGTCGCACGGGTATATTTTGTGGCAAAAGCCAACAATTCATTGTATGGTTCAAAATGATCGATTTTTTTTTAATGCCAAAAATCATTAGGATATTAAGTAAATATCATGTTCCATTAAGATATTTAGTAAATTTCCTACCTTAAATATATAAAACATTTATTTTTGTGAGTGAAGCACAATCGGGAACATAAATGCACAACTGTAAAGGCGATTTTCTCAATTATACGATTTTTTTATTTTTTTATTAGGCCTATTCATATTTTATATAAAATATATATTTTCAAAACCTGGTGGACTCTAAAAATGCAAATAAATCAAAGCCAGAAATCTGAACAAGTTGTGTTTCAAATTTTAGGTTGACATCTCAAAAAATAAGCTTTCAGTGAGATTTTGTTTGGGCGCAGTACCAAACTTTTTCACTAGTTGACATTACTGCCCATATAAGGGCGCCTCTATTTCCATTTGTTGTTTGAGTGATCTGAACCATTATTTTTACAATTTTCATACAATTTATGAAGTAGACATTCCATTCAGAAGTAGTATTGGAAGTTTGGCAGATTTTGAAATGAATTCAACCTCTAAGAAACACAAAAAGAACACGTATGTGCATTATAGCTCGCTGCCACATCACAAATGGTGAATCTATTATTTTTTTCTTTATATTTAAAACATTTTCAGACCTTTTTTTCTAAAATAATTAATTGGATGCTATCTTTTGAACTCTTGGCATGAAAACAAACTGAGGTTTCTACCATTCTTTTATGATTTTTCATGTTCATCACTATTTCAAAATAAAGGTCTGAACACGCCTTAGGAGTATGAAAATATTATTGTTGCAAATTGATAAATTACGGCTCCACAGTAATTTATTTTGAAAATCAGTCACCAAATATGTAAACTAGAGATTGTAAGTTTTCAAATGATATATAGTTTGTCAAGATTAGTTTAGGTTTAGTATAGAATATTACTGTTTTAAATATGTAATGGCTGATGCCAATATAAGGGGTTAATCCCATATCTGGAATGGTAATGCTTGAAAGTTCTGTTCCTCCGATTTGGGGTACAGGGGAGAACTTTGGTTATACCAGCTGTAATCCACTAGGCAGAAAGGACATCTTGGTCTTAAATTGAAGCTTATAAACTTGGGAAGTTTTTCATGTACATTTGAGGCAGTGATATGTATAATAAAATGCTTGAAAATTATCACTTTTGATGACAATTTGTCAGGCGGACAGACATTTTTTGGTCTTTTGGGGTATGTTGATGGTGATATTTGACAGCAAAAAGGCAGAAATCCCCAGAATCTTTTTCTGCTAGTTTCCCCTATGTGTCAGGATACACCATGCAAAATTTTAGGGTTATATGACCATTTATGTAGCTGCAGTACCTTAATATTCACAATTACATAATTCCGTCAAAAGCTTTTCCCAAAAAGGGAGTTTTTGGGCCCCTGAGACCAAACGGGGCCGAGTTGGGGGTGGTCATTATCAACTTGGAATGGCCCAAGGTATAAGATAATAGGAAATAATAGTGAAAAAAAGGTAGCAAAAAACATCCTGAGGAGTGGACCTGGCTCCCGGCCTAATACACTTGATTAAACATTCCAAACATGCCACAACAACAACATAAAATCTAACTTTGCAAAAAATTTAAACAACAACATTTTCTGTTACAATGAAGCGCCTGTTTTCTTTTTTTTTTAGAATGAAGTTTAATTTGAATAAAACAATGAACTGAACAGCTCACATTGTTCTCTGTTGTAAATAACAAACGTTTATTTTAAAACCACAATTTTCTTGATAAGGCTAACACAACAGTAAACATGTAATGTACAAACATCTAAATGTAATCTTTACCTTTTTGTGTAAATGTTGAGGCTTTACATAGTAAAATATAATAAATAAAATAAAAAGGCCACAGGTCAGGATATTCTTCTCTTCTCTTCTACTATCAAACATCAGTCTTTAGTAGCTCTAGGACAGGAATCAGGATGCAAGAGCACAAAAGGAAGTTAATAGCAGTTTGTCTTTCAAGGGCCATTGTCTCTTCATTTACTTACCTCGATAATCTCATATATCCACCCTAAAAACTCAGCCACTTTTGTATAAACCCCTGGATGGTTTGGCTCAGCACAGCCTGTTCCCCAGCTAACAACACCAACCAGCCTCCAAACATTTTCATCCTGGCAAACCAGAGGGCCTCCACTGTCCCCCTAAGAAAATGAAGATCCATTATTATTTCAATATCATATATTTGTGAAAAACATTCTACACATAGCATGCATTTTGAGTAACATACATGGAGCTCACCTGACATGCATCTACTTTTCCCTCTGTATACCCTGCACAAAGCATTCGAGGAGTGATCTCTCCATTGTACATGCAAGAGCTATTGCATTTCTTTGTACTTATTAAAGGTACAGGTGCCTCTTTGAGAACCTCTGGGATATGAACTTAAAAAAAGAATGGACATAATTTACATTTACAAACAGTACAATGTCTTATGACAGCAATCATAAAATGATCTTAAATAGTATGTGGGGATTATGGACGTGTTTTGGCCGCTAGAGGCCCTCATTGAGTTTCATTTGAAGAATAACAGTACCGTCATCTGGCTGTGTATATCCCCAACCAGAGATCCAGCACTGGGTCCCACCTGGGAGATCACGGTCATACTGCGGTAGACACACAGGTCTGATGGTGTCTAAACGTGTAAAGAAAGAAATAGCAGATAAGCCTAATGAGATACATGACATACAGTGGTGCACATACTATACATGTGATTAATAAAGTATCGGTCACCTGAGAAGTTCAAAGGAGTTCTTAATTTAACCAAAGCGATATCGTTGTCATGAGTCCTGTGGTTGTAATTCTTGTTGTAGATGATCCTCTCCACAGCAAAGCCTTGGTATTCAGCCAGTTTAGCTGAATTACTGGTTATAATTCCAGCATAAACCACCCAACTGGACACTTGAGGTAGCCTGTAGCTTCAGTAAGCAAATCAGACCATAAACACACTTAAAGGGATAGTTCACCCAAAAATGAAAATTCTGTCATCATTTACTCACCCTCATGTCGTTCCCGTAAAACTTTTATTCATATTCGGAACACAAATTAAGATATTTTTAATGAAATCTGAGGGATTTCTGTCCCTCCATTGACAGCCTACGCAACTACCACTTGGACACTTCAAAAAGTTCTTAAAGAGATTGTAAAACTAATCCTTATGAATTGAGCAGTTTACTGGTAGTCCAAATTATCTGAAGCGACACGGTGGCTTTATATGATGAACAGATTGAATTAAGGCTTTTATTCACATAAACATTGATTAGCAAACAGAAGCTCAATCAAACCTGATTGACAGGCGTAAACAAACCTCATTGGCTCTTGCGGAAGCTCAAAAGTGCTGTGTAACAAGAATGAACCTCTTTGGTTCTTGCACGTCAAGCGAACACGTTTGAGCTTCCGTTTACCACAACTGATGTGTGAGTTGCTGAATGTTTATATGTGAATAAAAGCCTAAATTAAATCTGTTCATCCTATAAAGTGATCGAGTCTCTTTAGAAAATTTGGACTAAACTGCAATTCATAAGGATTAGTTTTACAATCTCTTTAAGAACTTTTAGAAGCGTCAAAGAGGTAGTTGCACATGGAGGGACAGAAATCTCTCAAATTTCATCAAAAAGATCTTAATTTGTGTTCTGAAGATGAACGAAAGTCGAAAGGCTTTGGAACGACATGAGGGTGAGTAATTAATGACAGAATTTGAATTTTTGGGTGAACTATCCCTTTAATTTGCTTATAATAAATTCCTTTGCAGAGCCCTACATGTAACTTGTTAAAAAACTTTACTGGCATTATGTATTATGTTGCAGTGCAGTCATCTATTTAATCCTGTACCTTTTGTATTCACTGCACCACATTCCAACACTACTGTCAACAACTACATTGTTCCAGTGGGTGAGTCTCACAAAAAAAACATGTCCTTTTGGGGTTTAAACATACTTAACCCTGTTTTTTTTTGTTTTGTTTTTTTGGTTATAGGGTTCTTGTTTAGGTTTATGACAGGTTTTGTGAGATTCACCCAAATAACTCATGAAAAGTCATCATGAAATTTAAATTGACCATTTTAATTGACCACAGGGTCGACAACCTGTCCCTCATTAGTGCAGCAATAGTAACCAAAACAATCCAATCAATTCCCAATGGGCAAAATCAAGTCCCGTCCTACATGTTTGTTTTGTTCGAGAAGCCGTTTGACTTTGATATACTGTACGCCGTAACAGGGAAGAAAAGACTATTGCAACTTCCATTTCATGTCGATTTTAATGTAAATGTAGAATCTTACTTGTGGACACAATGAGCAGCTGTAACTATCCACTGGTGGGTGATGATGGATCCTCCGCAGATGTGACGGTTGCTGTAGTAGAGACTCACTTGCCAGGGCCATCTGCCCAGAGTGGCTTCCACTCCTCCAATAATCCTGGGTAACTTTGCTCTGGTCCCACACTCTATAAGGAAACAAATTACGAGCAAACAGACTCAGATAGATAGCGTATGTGGATAGGAAGTATTATTTCAGACTTATATATTAAGTTAAGACTCACCAAAACATTTTAATGCTATAACCTTTCCTGTACTACAGCTTCCTCTAGAGTAAAGAAAAAGAAAAAAAAAATGATTAAACTTATGACAGTTGTTTTTCTGGAAACTCATCCATTAAAATGATTTCTTGATCACCTGAAACGCCATAAACTCTCCAAATTGCTTTGGTGTTCTGAGGCGATTTGGACAAATCCATCTGTGTAGTTCGGCCCAATATCAGTCAGATTCACCCCTTTGTGCTTCGATAATCTGAAAGAAGAGGTTGTTTGACAAAACTCAGATTGCCACACTTGCTAATCTTTTTTTTAAATTAAAATAAATTAATAAAACTCCAACATCATTAACTAATTCTAATGTCATTCCAAATTTCTTGCTGTTCACTGTAGCCATCAGATCATGTTTGCGTTTAAGCATATTTCTACAGTTGTATGCTCTACGTTAACTTTCATTGTGCTTTTTCATCCTTTTCGGACCACTTTTCACTTTCATTACATCAAAAAATAGCAGCTTTAAGATTCTGCTAAATATTTCCTATTGGCCTGGTTTCATAGACAGGGCTTAGATTAAGACAGGAGTCGGCCTTGGTTAAATTAGGATATTTAAGTAGCTTTTTATAAACATGTCTTAGAAAAAAAACATTACTGGTGTGCATATTGAGACAAAACAATGACATATATCAGTGAAAAAGTGGAAGTTGACTGCTCAAACATGCATTTTAGCCTGAGGTTAGGCTTAAGCCTCATCTGTGGAACCGGGCATTGAGTTCCACAGAAGTCATACAGCTTTGGAGTGACAAAGGTGAGCAAATGATGACAGAGTTTTCTTTTGTAGGTGAACTATCTCTTTAATATTCTTCGAAATGCCTGTACTCGGCACATGTCATGCTTTGAATTAGAACGGACTTCAAAGTACATTTCAACACTGCTATGAATGGTTGACCTACAGAAAACAGCCACAGCTGCTACTCAAGTGAAAGGTGCTGAGAGCTGTAAGTGTGTGTGTGTGTGATTCAGCTGTCAGCATGCTCACCTCAGATAGCCCAGCTGTCGACATACGAGTGTTCCCAGAGAAGAGTTCCACCTCTCGTAACATACGGGCAGCCACGTCTGTAGCTTCTCCAGCTGGATCTCCAGAAGAGAGTTCTCCACACTGATCCTGTAAAACACTGAGCCCCATTCAGTCAAAATCACTCCTAAAACAACAAACTGTAGCGCTGTGGATGGGACTGCTGTCATGAGATATGAGGCTTTAATTGAATTTGTTTAAAGGATCTTTTTCAAATAAAAAGGATTGTGTTGAAATTGTTGTATTTTGTAACCTCATTAAGGTGCATCAGGCTTGAACAGGTACATTTATATTAAATACAACAAAAACACCATCATTTACATAACCGACTGAACACACAAACAATTGAGCAGCATGCATGAGGATATTTATTTTCGATTCTTTTCTTCCCTCTCTCTAGCACTCCAGACACAAATAACCATCCACAGCAACCCCAGCAGGGTTATTATAGTTAACTAAAACTAAACGTAAAACCATTTTTAAAAGATGTGTAGCTAATGATGACTTGAAATAACAATAACAAAAAAAATATATAAAAAAAACGTTTTCTATTACAGCTAATAGAAAAAAAACATTTGGAAAATTAAACCTGTAATAAAAATTAATTAAAACATTACAAAAAAATTATAAAAAAACAACAAAAACCCAGTAAATTGAACTGAAAACGGAAAATTAAAAAAAAAAAACGAAAAAAATGTTTTTAACAAAAATCATTCAATCCACAGTGTTACATGGGCGACTGGAATGGGCGAATACTTTTTTCAAATCGGTTCATTTACATGAACAGTGATGAACATGAACTGTTTTCACTTACATCAAAGTTTAGGATGAAAGTTTCACTATAAATCACATTTTTTAAGGATTTCATATGAAGGAGAGGGCAATTTAGGACTATCCAGCGCTATTACTGGGAGTACCGTTTTAAGATAAACCAATTTACTAAAGCATCATACTTTTCAGGGCTTTCATATGAGGGAGTAGAGGTAGAGTAGAGAGACTTTGCATTGTTACATTTGAGAGAAATGACTGTTTAGCCATGTTTGACTATTCCATTAGCTCAGACATTAAAACCAGCAGTGTAACATTTTCTAAAAGCATACTGTAAAAGTTACACTGAACCACTGAACTATCCCTCTACAATGAACTCAAAGTTAGTAGCGTTGCTTCTTTCAGTTAGTTACAACACTAGTTGGATAGCCCACTTGTTTTCCACTTCCTCTCCCTTTAGTGTGCTTCTCTTGTTTATGTGTTTGTTACAGCTTTCACAGGGCATTGTTTATGTCACTTTGTTTGTAATGCCAGTGAGTTTGGATGAACGTCCACTGTGCTGTTTACCCGCTGTGTCTCTGTTGTTGTTGTCTGTGCACAAAAAGCATGGGACAAATACCTTTCCTGGGGTCTGTCACAGAGATGTCCTCGGTTATGTTGCAGAAGGACGTGTCTTTGGCGTCTCCCAGGCTCGCGGGGCTCTGAGCTGAATTAGGCCTTAAAAGAATTTTCACTGGACAAAAACATTAAATGTTTACTGCATAAATATTTCATTTACCACTGGTTTCACAGACAAGGCTTAAGCCTAGTCCCAGACTAAAATGTATTATTGAGCTGTTTTAACTGAAAGCAACTTGTGTTGACATATCTTAAACTATGTCAGTGCCATTGTTTTGGAACCAAGGCCTAATCCTGGCTAAATCTGAAACCAGGCCTTGAATGCACAAAATTTGAACAATGCTTTTGAATGATTTAACTTCTTACCTATGAACCAAACTCCAATGACAACACCTCCCAGCAGACACAGTACACACAGAGCTGCAAACACTCTCACCAGTTTATGCGCCGACACTTTGCCAGACACTGAATGAAATAATAGCCATATATTTTTATAAAGAAAGAAACAGATGTCTACTCAGGTGTGTGTTAGTAACAGACTTGCCTGGATGGAGAAACTGCAGTTCTCTGTGCCAGCTGGGATTATTCTGTCCCGTCTCAATCCTGTCCACCTGCAGATGCTCTGTATGGAAAGACTGACTGACCACCACAGGATTCTCAATCACTGCCACAGCATCTCTACTGAGACTCTGTAAGATATGATCAATCGGAGTGTCAGTATATATATATAAAGGCAGCCAATAAAAAAAAATCCTGATGATATACTTTGTCAAAATCTGCACAGTACAACAGCAACAACAAAAAATCTATTCAAAGCTAAAGTCCCAGTTCTCATAATGTAATGCAACATTTCATCCATCCCAGCTTTTGGAAAAATCATGGACATTTTTGACTAATTTTACTGTATGTCTTGTGAAAAAAATTTCAATAGATTTCTTTATGAATATACTGTGTACTTTACAAACTATTTCAGAACCATTTAAAGAATAAACTATCAATGAGCACATGACATTACATGCAAATGTTTTGTTCTGATTTAGTGTGCTGATTTTATGATCTTCTAAATGGAAGTGTTAGAAAAACACTATCATGTTAGGATGATAAGTGTTAGTTGAGCATGTCAAATCGATTGTTTTCCTTTAAGTCGGAAAAAAATAGGAGCAGTCGCAATGCATTGATAACATCACAAAGTTTATAGTGTTTTTTCAGCTTATAGGCCAACAGTATTAATGAAATAACAACAAACACAATTCGTTTTTCTAGATAGCAATATTGCAAATATAATCAGTCATCATAATCATGTTACTTGACACTATCCAACATCACTAAATTAAATTAACCTAATTCACTAAAATAATATATTTTAAACAGCAAACAAATTAATGTATATTTTTTATAAATTAAATTGTATTTATTTTATAAATAATAATAATACATTATTTTAGAAAGACTTTCACCTTTAATGTTGCAAAAATCTAACAAATACTACACAATTTCATATTGACGCACCAAATAAACATCATCTTTCTAAATATTATAATAGAATAAAGATAAGCCACTGAATTCCAGTACACCGGGACTCACCATGTTTTGGTTGTTTGGATCCAGGGGTTTCCTGGCGGCAGCTGCTCGGACTCTCTCTCATCCACTCACCTCCATCACAGCAGAGATGCTACACACCAGCAGCTGTCTGACCATTGAGCAGAATGCAACTCTGGATTTTCACTTCACAAAGAGACAATGAGGTCAGCAGCGGAGCAAAGAATGAACCCGTTGTTTTACCAAGGGGGTCATGGGGCCTATCCTGACTGCCTGATCCAGCCAAACATCTCCAAAGATATCCCCCTGTCACTGATAGGACACAGGCTGCTTAGCACCTCCCTCACCTGTGCCAGCGGAGTGTCATAGACCTGATACTTCACAGCTTCTGGGGAAAGGGTTGTAATTACAATATGCTGAAAAGTCTCACTGTAGGAAGTTCAGACAACAGTGCATATGCAGTATATCAGTGATCACATGTCTCTGATTTGGAGGTCTCAGTTATCAACAACATTAGGTTATAAATGTTCAATGGGAACAGTTTGAATGGATAACATTACTGCCGTTATTTTTTCTAACACTTCGCTTGTGGAAGAATGCATTTATATCTTTCCCAATATGTTCAATAAACTTCTTCATAAAATGTCATTAAGTTAGAAACAAATATATCTCTTTATTCAGATGTTTGTTCAGATAAGATATTTTACATGTAATTTCACTTTCACAGGTAAAGCAGAAAACAATAAAATGAACGGAGCAAACATTTGAGAATTTAGAAAACAACAACAACTTATTAACAAAATAATCCTTTATACAAATTAAGCAAACTTTTAGCAAGGGTTTCAGCAGATTTTAAATGTTGGAAAACAAATACTAAAAGAAAAATGTATGCAATATCTCATCATTTGAAAACAGCAAATATACATTGCAATAAAACCTTATTTGCTGACATGTGAGATGATCAGGGGCGCTGCATTTTTACACTTTTTACCTTTTTTAGAACCAGGGCTAAAGTATGGAAGGAGTTTCTCAGTGAAAGACTGACCAGTGAAAGAATAAATATGAGAACTGGACTTCACATCGTAAAAGGAAACCAGACCCTCCTCATAATCCACAAACACACCCACTACCTGAGGCTTCACTCTCAGAGACAGAGAGATAGGAGAAGATTCACAAGCCTGATAGCGATTCCTATTCCTCAGAAATACAGCCCAGTATCCATTCTCAGGAGATGCTGCTGTCATTCCCTTCCTGTTAATGGATTCTCTGGCCACTCCTAAATCCCACTCAGTCTTTCCCTTTACCTGCACCTCAAAATAAAATCCCCCTGAGCTGAACCCCTCTTTTCCCAGGACACATGCACAAGTGTCAAAACTCTTTGGGTTGTCTGGGAGTTCAAGCTCAATGTCTCCATGCATCACTTGTTTTCCATCATCAGACAGGATGAGTGTTGGATAAGCTGTATCAGGATCCAGAGTCACATCCACTGAAAGCGAGATCAGATATTAATGCTATGATTTGGATGTGTATAATGTCAAAAAGAAAGTATTGTGTAGATTTTGGGACATGACTTTAAATTATGACTAATTTATGTGACATGTGAACATGGACATCACAGATTACCTGTATATCGCTGCATGCTCTTCAGCACTGTGGAAAGAAAGAATAATAAATAATTCTGAGAGAAATTTGAATGATACATATTTGTATTTAATATATTTGATCAGATCCTGTTCTCTGATGGATATGAAAATGGATTTTGAGACATTGTGAATTTTATGTTTACATTGTATGCTTGATTATTGACCTCCTTCAACTGAGGATGCCTTATTTTTCTAATAAGATTCCTGACAAGATTCTGTTACCAGATTTGCTGAGTTTCTCATTGAGAGTCTCCTGCAGCTGAGTCAAAGCTTTCCTCAGATTCGTCTCACTCTCACGAGTGTCGTTACTGATCTCAGTCCAGCGGCTGGTGTGTGCAGGTCTGCTCAGAGACGGGTAAATCTACAGCAGGAGAGAGCAGATACTCTCAGCATGAGCAGTGTTGTGTGATGTGTGTGATGTGAGCAGACAGAAGGATCTACACTGACCTGTAGGAGGTGCAGGTGATCCTCAGTGTGTGAGAGCTGCTCCAGCTCAGTGTCTCTCCTCTTTAACTCAGTGATCTCCTGCTCCAGCTCTTTAATAAACTCTTCGGTCTGCTTCTCTGCTGCTTTCTGCTTCTGCTCCATCATCTCCAGCTGCTCAGACTGACATCTCTCAATGGAGCGGATCAGATCAGTGAAGAGCTCAATACTCTCTGCTTTCTCTTTCTCTGATGTTTCCTGATAAATCAAGGAATAAATTATATTTTATAGCTACTTCAGCACCTTTTTTACAAAGCAAATTATAACATCATAATACATAGAATATTTAACTTCATAAATTTTATTTTAAAGGTGCATAGCGCAAGATTCTGAGTTTTTGCAGAACTATGCCACCTCTGGCGGCAAGCGAAACTGCAGCCAGAGATGTGCACGCACTAGACAAAAGTTTTCTTTTTTTTATCTTGCGTGGAGTTTGCGTTGGTGTTTGAAATGAACTACAAGCAGGTCTCTTACAATCCATCTTCTATGGAGAATGCCGGCGAATACACAAACCTGCCAGACATAGCTATGTGAGCGTGCCGTGAACGCGCATGACGTCACGCCCAGTCTCAAATTCCGGCCCGAATCCCTCTTATTTATTTTACTTTACAGGATTATATAGACAATCTCAGTGATCAGAGAAGGGCTCATTCAGCCCATCAGGCAATTGTTTAAGCATGTATGGGTTAGAAAACGGGTATTTGTTAACATGAAAAGTAAATAAAAGTAATAAAAATAAAATAATTATTTTTTTTAAATCACAAATGCAATCTCTTTCAAGTGTTTATTTCCATTGTTCCCTAGACAGCAATGAAAATAAAATAAAGACTTAAATGTGACATATTATGCCCCTTTTCACAAGATGTAATGTAAATCTATGGTGGCCCCATAATGTGCCTGTGAAATGTCAGTTCAAAATACCCCATTTATAATATCATTTATAATAATAGCGTGTCAAAGTTGCCCCTTTTTGGGCGTGAGCAAAAATGCGCCGTTTTGGTGTGTGTGTCCCTTTAAATGCAAATGAGCTGTTGAACCCCACCCCCGTTCAGAAGACAGACGATCCTTTACAGGAGCTAAATTCGGATGCAGTAATAACAAAACACACAAATAATCTCACTCATCCAAAATCTCAGAAATAACCAGTAGTGGAGTGCAGCCTTACAGAGAGACTCAGGAAGAGGTTGCAACTTTTAGACGCACCAGGACGTTTCTGAATGGTTAGTGGACACATTTATGTAGTGTTTGTTGAGTTACATTGATTCATCTGTTTCTGGGGGATTTCCGTTGAAAATAAAATGAATCCACTGCTCTCTTGTCTCATCCGAGGCTGGGACTCTAAATAGTGTTCCCTTTCGAAGGGAACTCAACAATACGTCATCGACGCTATGGGGAAACGCCTCAGGCGTGACAGGTGTCTGAAATCACAATCAAATCACGGCAATCACATTGACCGGCGACAGCCCGCGAATCATTACGTGAATGATTAACGTGCGACCTGGAAGTATATAAGGGCGCCTTGCAAACATGACAAATCATCTTTTCGTCTTCAGGGACTGTATGTTTGAACGCAAATAAAAAAAACAGAGAAATGAAGCGTGCAGCAAAAGCTAGTTGCTTTCAGAAGTGTGCCGACCCGTGTCCTCGATATTTGACGCCGGAGGACACACACCAGCTGTGCGTTTTCTGCCTGGGTGAAGAGCACGCACGGGAGGTTCTCGAGGGAGCTTCCTGTGCAAACTGTGAGAATTTTTCCTTGAAAACGCTCCGCTCTCGTTTGTCCCTCTTCTCGAGTAAAGGGGGGTCAGCATCTGGAAAGCCTTGTGGTTCAGGTCCCGTGCGTGCCGAGGCAGAGCGGCGACTTGCGTCATGGGGCTCCCAGATGGAGCTTGTCGATCACCTTGAGAGGGCTGTAAACCTCTCAGATGATTCGACAACTGACGAGGGTGAGCTGCAGGTGGATGATGATAGCCTTTCGCCGACTATTCCTGCAGCTAGTGCTCTTCAGGACGCGCAGGAGATGGCTGAGGAGGTTGACAGTCAGGTGGATCCTGAACCCCCTCAGCCATCCGGCCCCGTGTATGCAGAGCTGGTGGATGTGATGGAGCGCGCCGCCGGCAAGCTGCAGCTGCCATGGCAGCGCGCTAGAGGAGAAACCGCTCGTGGTAGGCTCGACGATCGGTTTCTCCCCGGCCATAAACCACCAGCTCAGGTGAGCCTTCCATTTCTCCCCGACCTCCACACTGAGGTCGAGAAGGCATGGAAGAATCCATACTCTGCCCGGATTCACCGGCATCAGCGGGCTAGTTTCGCTGATGTCGAGGGGATCGGAGAGTATGGATATGTGTCGATGCCGCCCATTGACGAGACGTTTGCGAACTATCTCGTCTCTGGACAGGCGTCGACACTAAGAGCTCCAACCCTGCCATCCAAACCGCTAAAAACAACGGCTCGTTTGAATGGCAGGGCATACTCGGCAGCAGGTTAGGCTGGTGCTGCCCTGCACACCATGGCGGTCCTGCAGGCGTACCAAGCCGACCTGCTGAGGGATCTCGACCAGGGGGCAGGATTGTCCCCTGAGGCGGTGGCTGAGCTGCGCCGCACCACAGATCTTGCTCTCCGGGCCACCAAACAAACCGCTGCTTCGATCGGCCGGTCGATGGCAGCAATGGTGGCCACGGAGAGACATCTGTGGATAAATCTTGCCGACATCGGGGAGAAAGAGAAGTCCTTTCTCCTCGATTCGCCGGTTTCGCCCTTTGAACTCTTCGGCACCTCCGTAGAGGCGGTGGTGGGGAAGTTCAGGGAGGCAAAGGCGCGCTCAGCAGCATTTAAGACATGCATACCGCTGAGATCCGGGTCCGCGCCCAGGCAGGCAGGAGGCCCTGGCCCATCCCAGTCTGAGGACCAGAGGCGGGGCCAGCGAGCCAGTGTCACCTCTCGTGCGCCCCCTCCAGGTAGGAGCAGGGCGCAGAAAAGGCGTGACTCCCGCAACAGGAGGGATTTGAGGGAAGTTATCCAGCAAAAGCGTCAGCGCCGCTGAAGGATAACTCCTTCCGAGGGTCATCAAATCTGCCCTCTCCTGCTTCCGACTCCCCAGGCGTTCATCACATCAGGCCTGGGGCGGGGCCTATGATGAGAACGATGTTCTGATGGCCCGCTCTGAGCTCTGTCTGGGTTTTCTTTGGGCTGAGCGATTCTGCAGCCAGTTGTATGAAATAATAATAACTATTTTTCTGTTAGGCTGTGGCTCCTCCGAGCCCTCAGGTAGATCTATGCTTGCAGGTTGGCCCTCACCAGGGCCGCCTCTGTAGCTGGCCTAGGCTGTGCCAGGGATAGTGGAGGCGCTCTGCTTAAGCATTTCTGCCTCTGTACCTTCACTGTGTGAATATAGGTTCCTAGCATCCCTGTATGACAGCCTCCTCCAATGGAGTCGTTAGGCCAAGGCCCGCCCTCTTCTCTGCATTCTGGGGCGACAAGAGTAATGCAGCGTGGTGCAGAGGCATGGTTTATAAAGATCCTGGGTTAGGCCTCAAATAGGCCTCCCCGGTACAATGTGTCTTTATTGAGCAGGGTGAGGCCGCCTTTCGCCTCACGAAGAGGCTGGGTCTGTCTGCCCGACCCTGCCGTGCAGAACTAGCATACGGAGTACTCCCCTGTACGGAGTACTCCCCTGTACTAGCATACGGAGTACTCCACTGTGGCTCGGGTTGAGTGGAAAGTTCTAGCCTTCACTTCTTTTTTGGTCGAAGTACGCTCCCCTGAAGCCAGAGCATTGCCATGAGCTGACGCCCATGCTTACAGTTGGTAGGCCCCTGACTCTGGGGCCTCCATTGAGGCAGAGTGGCGTATGTTGTACTCCCCTTGCTCAAAGGGTGCTAGCTCTCTTGCTGAGTACACTGCCATGGGCAATGTGATTAGGTACCAGAATGCTGTAGGCGCTGTGTAAACAGCTTATCTACCAACGAAGGCTGTGCCATTAGGTAGTAGGCCTCAGCAGGCCTCCTGTATGGGCAGCCCCCAAGTGGGCGCTGTAGGCCAGCTCACTTCATGTGGCTGGCCTTGGTGGTTCGGGCAGTTGACTCACTGATGGGTAGTAGGCCCTAAACAGGCCTCCTCGGAAGTGAGTCCCAACGTTGTGGGACATACTTTTTGGTGTGGTATGATTCCCAACAGTGTACTTTTGGAGCAGATTGACTTGCTGTCAGCTAGTAGGCCCAACCAGGCCTCCCTGATAGGCGATTCCCCAGTGGGCTGGCCTTAGCAGGCCGTCTTCGAACCGTCACCCAGATTCAGGGCTCGTAGCTACCAGTTGTTTAAGATTACTATCAGGTAGTAGGCCTCCTCAGGCCTCCCTGAAGGTGAATTCCCACTTTCGGTGGCTATCAGGTAGTAGGCCTTACCAGGCCTCCCTGTAGGCAAGCCCAAAAGGACAGGCAACTGGACAGCTAGCCTGACCTACTATCAGGTAGTAGGCCTCACCGGGCCTCCCTGAAGGCATGTTCTCAAATAAAGTGATTATCAGGTGGTAGGCCGCTCCGGGCCTCCCTGAATGTGAGCTCCCAAGTATCGTGGCTGTCAGGTAGTAGGCCTCATCAGGCCTACCTGAAGGTAGTTCCCACATACTGTGGTTATCAGGTTACAGGCCTCACCAGGCCTTCCTGGTCATGAGCTCCCACATGCTGGGGTTATCAGGTAATAGGCCTCACCAGGCCTCCCTAGGCCTCCCTGAAGGTGAGTTCCCACATACTGTGGTTATCAGGTTACAGGCCTCATCAGGCCTTCCTGGTTTTGAGCTCCCACACACTGTGGTCGCTAGGTTACAGGCCTCACCAGGCCTTCCTGGTCATGAGAGCTCCCACATACTGTGGTTATCAGGTTACAGGCCTCACCAGGCCTTCCTGGGCATGAGAGCTCCCACATACTGGGGTTATCAGGTTACAGGCCTCACCAGGCCTTCCTGGTTATGAGCTCCCACATACTGTGGTTATCAGGTTACAGGCCTCACCAGGCCTTCCTGAATATGAGCTCCCACATACTGTGGTTATCAGGTAGTAGGCCTCGCCAGGCCTTCCTGTGAGTGGTTCCCCAATGATGCTGGGTTCTGGAAGCTAGTGGCCGCTTGCTATCAGTTCAGCTGGCCTTATTAGGCCGCTGCTAAAAGCGAGCTCGTGCCCTGGCTCAACTAAAGTGTTCGTCCTCTGCTACTGGTTCCCTCCCGGAACTTCTTACTCTGCCTACAGCCTGGTTTCCTACCAGTCGGTCCATTGCTCCCCTCACTGAGGGTCTCTATGAGTGTTTGGACTCCTGAGTCTGGTCAGACGGTCGTAGGCCTCTCGTGAGGCCTCCCAGTTAGATCAGCCCCTAGGCCTTCACAGGCCTCCTCAGTGTGTCAAACACAAACACTGGGTAGATCCGTGGATCGAGTAGAGAAACTCCCCTCTCTAGCAAGGGTTTAAAGCACTATGCTGAGTCATACTCTCCGGGATATCCCGTCTCTGAGATCCGGGCTGAGGGTTCACTGCCAGCTTCGCAGTCCCTCGGGTTGGATGCCTTACCTAAGGCAAATGTCCAGAGGCTCTGTCTCCGGACAGACAGGAATTTGGCCAGACTGAAGTGTCCAATGTAGTGACACCAGGTCAGGCCGTCCTGGTGGCATTTCGGGTGGTATATTCCCCCGTATAGTGACTGGCTGGGGTTCCCTCGGGTTCCCTAGCCACATTCCCTAGAAGGGACCCCTTCTAAATTGAAGTTGTGGTCCTAGGCCTTTGAGCAGGCCCAGGTAGGCCTTCGGATTACATATTTGGAGTTCCTCCTGTTAGGCTTATAGCTTGGGCTATGACCGTAGGGAATGCTGTCACTGACAGCCCAGTGTGACCTGAGGGTGAGTGGTTCTTGCATTTCATTTGAATTTGCTGGTTCTGACAGTTGTCACTGCCTCCTGGCATGCACTCCCCTCAGCATGGCGGAGTGGGTATTTCGTTCCCCGATGACGTATTGTCGAGTTCCCTTCGAAAGGGAACATCTCAGGTTACAACTGTAACCTATGTTCCCTGTTCTCAGGGAACGAGACAATACGTCTCCCTGCCATGCCTCGGGGCCTGCCTACCAAACAGTCCCTTCAGACGAAGGATGATTTGTCATGTTTGCAAGGCGCCCTTATATACTTCCAGGTCGCACGTTAATCAGTCACGTAATGATTCGCGGGCTGTCGCCGGTCAATGTGATTGCCGTGATTTGATTGTGATTTCAGACACCTGTCACGCCTGAGGCGTTTCCCCCATAGCGTCGATGACGTATTGTCTTGTTCCCTGTTCTCAGGGAACATAGGTTACAGTTGTAACCTGAGACGTTCTGTGCTAGTCTGTGCAGCAACAACAGAACAGTTTGCATGCTTTGCTCGAACTTTTGCCATTGCGTTAGAAGAACTGGTTACACTGTTGTCGCTTGGGTGGGTGGAAACGTACAGATTAAGGGGCGGTTATATTATAATAAGATCCCCTCAGAGGTGGAAGTAACGAATTACAACTACTCACGTTACTGTAATTAAATAGCTTTTCGGGTACTTGTACTTTTTTGAGTATATTTTTAAATCTGTAATTTTACTTGTACTCAAGTAGATATTAAGATAAGTAATCTACTTCGCTACTTGTAAAATCATATTTCGTTACTGAGTACAATTTGAATTGATATTCAAATCTTTGACTGGCATTTCGGTAGCCAATAAAAATATCTGATCGTAAACGGACCAATAAAAACCCTGATATTTGGACTGAAAAAAGCCGCCGCAGTCGGAGGTTTTTAAGAGCTGATCATAAGTGAGGGAGGCAAGTAGCTCAGAGTGATTAATGGCTGGACTGAAAGTTTGGAGAAACAACAAACTACATAGATATATTTCGATACTGAAATATCTCACAATACTCCAATACTCATTTTCTGAAGTATATAGCCTACACCTATACCAGCTGCGCGTTCTCATTCATCTCTCCGACAGCGAGTTTGACACCCTCCCCTCAGCGCGGGATTGCAGGTATTGCGCATCATTTTATTCATACCTGCAGGTTTCTATGGCATATTTTAATGGCAAATGTCGCGAGCCCAATATTGTAACGCGAGGGCACATTCATGTAATCTCAGAAAACTGGACGCGAGCTCTCAAATATAGGCCTACGAATAAACTGGACTCAGATATTGAGTGTGCACTCTCGGACTGGGTCATGTCATGTGTTATCGCGAATCTTGCCAAATGCCAAATGGTTCTCACTGCAGACTCAAATGACGCCCAGCTCCAATCTCTATATGCCCTTGAATTAAACTTTGTCAAAAGTTTTGAAAATGCTACAGGAAATAATATTGCCTATAAGTGAAATGCACCAGGAAAACTTTCAACAATCAAAGGTGGATCTTTCATTTTTTTTACAATGTAAATGTATGTTAGAAATGTTTCGGAATGGGGCATTTGTATGATTTGTACAAATAAGTCTGTCTAACTGCATTACTACATTGTACTTATTGAACTTAGAAATTCCAGTATCATGACCACTAATTAATGTCCTTCGTCAATAAGGTAAAAATGTGTTAAAAGTAGCTATTTTCTACATAAATCTATGATTTGATTGAATATTTATTGGTAATACATCAACTATCGCCGGCTAAAAAGTAACTAGTACTCTACGTAGTTTTTGAGAAGAGTAATTTGTACTTTTACTTAAGTACTTTTTTGACACCAGTACTTTTACTTGTAATTAAGTATTATTTCAGCAATGTAACGGTACTTGTACTTGAGTACAGATTTTCAGTACTCTTTCCACCGCTGTCCCCTTCCTACGTCAGAAGGAAAGCGAAATCTGATCGTCTTATTTTTTGACATGCTTGCAGAGAAAGGTTTACCAAAACGAAGTTTCTGGGTTGTCACTTTTCACGTTTTCTGGGTTGGTGGATGCACAGGGAACCCAATTATAACACTTAAACCAAGGAAAAAGTCAGCTTTTCATGATATGTCACCTTTAAAAAACACCCCAGGAATCTCACATTTATATAATTTTAGAAAATATCTCAACAATGTCTCAATTGTACTCAGATTAGCCAAGAAAACAAAGTCTCTGCAATAAAAAGATTTTTATATATGAACTCATTGGTTAACATTAGTTAATCTTGGATAACAAATTATCTTGGCTATCCACATTCATTGCATAGGTCAATATTCCGGTCACCATTGTTTTTGTTTTTATTTCTAAAGAAATTTAACATTTATTCAAAAGAATTTCACAAAACACATCATGAGAATTCTTTTTTAAAAATTAAAACATTCTGGTAAGTACTCACCTTTCTGAGTTCTTCTAAGTTTTTGAGGTCTTGAATCCTCTTCATTCTGTCCTGGATCATCTGCTGCATGTCTGTCTGCATCTTCATCAACTGAGACTACAGACAGAACAGAAAAACACAGACACTCAACAGATTTAACACCATCTAACACAAATATTGTTACATTGTGTATTTATGTTGTTACCTTCTTCTCTTTGCTCTCCTCCTCTACAGAAACAGTGTTGTGATTCCTGTGGTTTGTCACAGCACAGAGCAAACACACACATGTCTGATCATCTCTACAGAACAGCTCCAGAGGTTTCTCATGTTTCTGACAAATATAGACCTCAAGATTCTCCACAGGATCGATCAGTTTGTGTTTCTTTAGCTTTGGGACTCTCTGATGAGGCTCCAGGTGAGTTTGACAGTATGAGCTCTGACACACCAGGCAGATCTTCTGAGCTTTCATCTTTATATCATCACAGATGTCACAGAGAACCTCAGTTTTACTCTTACAAGACTTTTCTTTAAAGAGCAGCACAACCTCTCTGAGTGCTGTGTTGATCTTAAGGTCGGGTCTTCTTCTGAAATTTTCTTTACATAATGGACAGTTGTAGGTCTGACTGTTGTCCCAGCACTGGTTCAGGCAGCTCTTACAGAAGTTGTGTCCACATGGAGTACTGACAGGATCAGTGAAGGGATCCAGACAGATCGAGCACTGGAGCTCCTCGGCTAGAGGACCACTGGAGGATGACCGAGCTGGAGACGAAGATGAAAAACACCATTAAACACCAACATTTAGAATTAGAACTGATTTATACATGAAAATGATTTGCAAATTAAAAAAAAAACTCATCAACAATTAGTATTTCATCAAAGAAATAATATAGCCTAGATCTGATTCATTAGATGTGGGTTATTTTATTTACTGACTTGTTAGAGGTCTATCCAGACTCCTGGCCTCGCTTTGTTTTGGTGATGTTGGTACAGCTTCTGCCATTACCCTTTTCTACTTCTAAGCATATGTAGGGCAAAATCACCACACACAACACAAGATCAGCACTAAGTTTTATCTTATACAACAGTTGTAATATGAAATTTAATGTAACTTTTTTTAACGTAATCGTAATGTTCACCTTCAGATTTCACTTCTGTTTCTTCTTCTTCGACTGCAGTTCATGTAGCCCACTTCCTGGTTCAAGTCTTGACGAGACGCGCCACTTTTCTTTACAACCAATCAAATGACACTCTCACTCTCAATAAAATTCTAAATCATTTAAATTAAACAAACTATTTTAAAAAAATCTAATTAAGCAAACTAGTTGTGAATTTGACTAATGCATAAACCTGGTTATTCCATGAAGCAGATCAATATTAAAAACTTTTTCAGTAAAATATTAAATAGGTTACTACTATAACTTACCTATTAGTAAGTATCAGTTGTGGTGTGATCATAATCTGAATAAATCGTCTGTTGTTTAAGAGTAAATAGGTTTCAGGTTGTCGATCAGTTTAGTTTCAGTTTCACTAAAGCGTTCACTCGATTACGTCATAGCCTATAGTCCATCTCATCAACGTTAGATAGAAAACCTAGTTACTTGTTCCTTATGCAATAAAAAAAGAAGAGAAAAAGATAGAAAACCTTATAAGAAAATTACAAGTCCTTAAATTCAATTAAAAAGTAATTTGGTGGGCATAACTTTTTTAACATGATTAGGATACTCACCACAAGTGTCGCAAATCACTGTTTCCTGCATGGCTTTTCAGTAGCACCACAAAGCGACCCTAGCAGGCATACGATTCACGAACAAATAACTCCATTCTTTAAACGAATATTGAATTTGTGAGTTTTAATGGTTTGATATAGCTTGAATGAATCAATTCTCTAAAATTCATCAGAGCAGTTTCTGCAGCAACATATATCTTATCAAACGATGAAGTTTTACTACATCAGTATAAGATATCTTATTTCGTGTCACATAACATGCCATAGAATACTTAACTCACATTTACAATACACAGACATGTTGGCTGATGGACTGCCGATATGTGCACAGACTGACTGAATCACATTTGGTATTATTCCTTTGAGCAACGATTCAGTGCCTTCACCAATGAGCACCTTACCATCTACTGGTGCCTGTTTAAATTACAGTTTTTCTCGATTGCTAAACACATTTCTTGAAACTATTCTCAAAACAGTACACACAAATCCATAACGTCTCACCCAGTTCCCTAAAAATCCTATTTTAAGGTCAAAATGAAGCTCTACATCACTCAAAACCATTCACTCTTGCTGAAAAAACAAACTTTGCCCTCAGCTCAGACATCACACACAAGCCCTCACAAACACACACACTACAACATAGTCACACTGGTGCAATAAATAAAAAAACATTTCCAAAACTGGTAAGTTATGTTGCTTGTGGTCCAGACAGAAACATGGGCAAGAGTGGCACGAATTTCATCCGAGACTTGTCTCCTTGCCCTTCACCTACCTCCTCCTCCTCCACTCCAGTGTCCTCGACCTCTTCTTTCGTGTCTTTCTGGATCCATTGTTCCAAAACTGAATGAACTGACTCTGGCCCTTTTATCTATCTATTGAAGGTTCTGATATGTGATCAATTTTGACTGTTAGTGTTTCCACTTGGGTAATTGTGTGCTAACTGAACTGTAGCTGATATTATAGGAGTTGTGATGCATGAGTCCATGAATGTGTCTGAATCTAAAGGTTACATATACTGTAGTTATATTTCATCCAACAAAACATGTTGCGCTGTTTCAGTGCTCTCCAGCAATGACGTACATTTGGCTGTCTGTGTTTGTCTGTCTCACTCTGGATTTTCAACGGTTTTATTAAAGGTGCTTAAAGCTATATTTAAATCATTAAAAACAATTCATGTTTAGTTAAATATTACTGGTATTTTTTATGTCTGACACCTGTAAAAGAATGTATTTTATGTCCTTTCTGTTACATTGAACAAACTCCTTAGTCCGAGTACACAACAATTTTTTTTTTAATAGACATCCAATCTTTTGAGTTATAATTTGCTGTCAATCACATTGAAAATGTCTTTCCAAAGTGTCTTTCCAAAACAATTCCTGGTGAAAAGAACAGTAAAGACAGTAATACCCTTTAAACAGACTGTGAATCGATACCTCATAGCTTTTCATATATGCTGTTTATTGTTATTAAAATGTCTTTCCTGTATGATCGCTTCATCTCCAGTTATAGAAATAATCACAGGACTCTTCAGGCTTTACATGTAATTTAAATTTCACAGCAACAGCAGAAAGAAAAATTCAGAAAAACAATTTCAAAAAGTAAAATGTACATGTCTCATCATTTAATAACAGCAAGTATTCATAGAACTAAAAAAATATTATTTTGTATGTTATTGGTGTCAATGTATTCATTGTAGAAAATCCTGCTATGATCTGATTGGCTGATTGAGTCTTAATAAGATCACCTGTGGTCCTTTACTAATTATGCTTCAGTCTCCACTTGTTGTGTTGTTGACCATGTAAGTTCCCTTTTGATTGTTTGTTTAGTTTAAAGCATTATGTGTTTGATATGTTGAATTCTAGTTATGTTTATTTTCTCTTTGACATTATATTCATTTGTTTGCTAAAGCTGATTTCAGATGTATAATTTAAGATTTGCAATTGTTTGTATTTTATTAATGGTTTTGTTTATGGGTTTTAGAAACCAACAATTACCATCACTGCCATCTGACAAATGTCTACTCCTACATGTCAAGTAAAATAAACTGGGAAAAGTAACTGATGACTGAATGAGTTTTAATGGACCCACCATTCCAGTAGCAACAGCCAAATCAGCCTAGAATTCCTGCTAAATTTCTACATTCATTGTATCTGACACGTGAGATGATCAGTGGTGCTGCATTTTTCCCCTTTTCGTTATTACAAGGGCAAAAGAATGGAAAGAGTTTGTCAGTAAAAGACTGACCAGTGAAAGAATAAATATGAGAACTGGACTTCACATCATAAAAGGAAACCAGACCCTCCTCATAATCCACAAACACACCCACTACCTGAGGCTTCACTCTCAGAGACAGAGAGATAGGAGAAGACTCATAAGCCTGATAGTGATTCTCATTCCTCAGAACTACAGTCCAGTATCCATTCTCAGGACTCAATGTAATCATTCCCTTCCTGTTAATGGATTCTCTGGCCACTCCTAAATCCCACTCAGTCTTTCCCTTTACCTGCACCTCAAAATAAAATCTCCCTGAGCTGAATCCTTCTTTTGCCAAAACACAGCAACAATAATCAAACCTTTTTGGGTTGTCTAGGAGTTCAAGCATAATTCCTCTATATTTCACTTGTTTACCATCATCAGACAGGATGAGTTTTGGATGAGATGTGTCATGATCTAGAGTCACATCCACTGAAAGAGAACATATAAATCACAACTTCTAAAGAAAACAGTTTTCATGTCTTTAATATCTTGAAAAAATTATTGTTTAGACTTTGGTATATACATTTAAACTCTTATTTTATGACAATTTGAACATAGGCATCACACATTTTACCTGCATGTTGCTGCATCCTCTTCAGCACTGTGGAGACAAAGGACAATAAATGATTATGACACAAGAACATTGTGGGAGTTCAACTGTTTTACAAGTAAAAATAAATTAATAAATATGGATAATATATAATAAAAAATATTATGACAAGTTTACATATGTAAAAGAATTAAGATTAAGAAAAGTGTGTAGGACAATCAAAGTCGTATTGGTCAGAATGAAGCTTTATATGTCACAAGAAAGTCTGACATTTTGTTACCAGATTTGTTGAGTTTCTCATCGAGAGTCTCCTGCAGCTGAGTCAAAGCTTTCCTCAGATTCGTCTCACTCTCACGAGTGTCGTTACTGATCTCAGTCCAGCGGCTGGTGTGTGCAGGTCTGCTCAGAGACGGGTAAATCTACAGCAGGAGAGAGCAGATAGATACTCTCAGCATGAGGAGTGTTGTGTGATGTGTGTGATGTGAGCAGTACACTGACCTGTAGGAGGTGCAGGTGATCCTCAGTGTGTGCGAGCTGCTCCAGCTCAGTGTCTCTCCTCTTTAGCTCAGTGATCTCCTGCTCCAGCTCTTTAATAAACTCTTCGGTCTGCTTCTCTGCTGCTTTCTGCTTCTGCTCCATCATCTCCAGCTGCTCAGACTGACATCTCTCAATGGAGCGGATCAGATCAGTGAAGAGCTCAATACTCTCTGCTTTCTCTTTCTCTGATGTTTCCTGATAAATCAAGGAACAAACTTTCAGTTTATATATTAATATATCTTTACTCTTGTCTTTATATATACAGTATATATATATATATAAAAAAAAATATGCAACACAACTGCATAAAACCTCCTGCAAGGAAAGAAATGGATCTTCTCGCAGAGCCGAGCCTCCAGTGGCTCACAGAAATCCCTATATTTGAATGAAATCCAAAACTCTGGGCACATATGTTAGTTGGTATTGGTTTACAGTATGTGATGCACGAAACAGGCATATTTAGTAACCATGTGCTTCTAGATCTGTAATAAAGTCTGAATTTGCATTATTGACTATGAATGAGCATCACCCGAGCAGTAATATTTTCCTGAACTCACTTTTTTTAGTTTTGCTGAGCGTTTGAGGTCTTGAATCCTCTTCATTCTGTCCTGGATCATCTGCACCACATCTGATTGTATCTTCATCAGCCGAGGCTACAGATTCAAATCAATTTTATCACTGAACATTGAATTTATATATCAGACCTGACAGATATTTTTTTGTTTATTCTTTGAATAAAGTTAAAGCATGTGCCCTACCCTCCTCTTTCTACTCTCCTCCTCTAAAGCAACAGTGTTGTGATTCCTGTGGTCTGTTACAGCGCAGAGCAAACACACACATGTCTGATCATCTCTACAAAACAGCTCCAGAGGTTTCTCATGTTTCTGACAGATATAATCCACAAGATTCTCCACAGGATCGATCAGTTTGTGTTTCTTTAAATTTGGAACTCTCTGATGAGGCTCCAGGTGAGTTTGACAGTATGAGTTCTGACACACCAGGCAGATCTTCTGAGCTTTCATCTTTATACCATCACAGATGTCACAGAGAACCTCAGATTTACTCTGACAAGACTGTTCTTTAAAGAGCAGCACAACCTCTCTGAGTGCTGTGTTGATCTTGAGGTCGGGTCTTCTTCTGAAAGTTTCTTTACATAATGGACAGTTGTAGGTCTGACTGTTGCCCCAGCACTGGTTCAGGCAGCTCTTACAGAAGTTGTGTCCACATGGAGTACTGACAGGATCAGTGAAGGGATCCAGACAGATCGAGCACTGGAGCTCCTCTGCCAGAGGACCACTGGAGGATGACAGAGCTGAAAACGAAGAAACGCCTAGGTTACTAATGTAAACCCTGTTCCCTGAAGGAGGGAAGGGAGAAGTTAAGGTCAGTGACTGACGAATTGGGATCTCTCCTGAGAGCCCAATCACCTTCAAGTGGTAACAGAACAAGCCAATTCACATTGGCAAGTGAGATTTGCATTTCAAGCCGCTCCCCCACTTCCGTGCAAAGGCTTACATTACGTTTTTTCGCTTAAGAGTCGAGACGGGTCCCGGCCGCCAGCGGAGGTACAGGAGTTGTGGCGACGGGCATTAACGTCTCAGTTCCCTCCTTCAGGGAATGGGGGTTACATTAGTAACCAAGACATTCCTTATCAGTCGGTCACGTTCAATGTTAACGTCAGTGACTGACAAATTGGGATCCTATAGAAAGACGCCACAACTGCTGCCTCTTCCAGCACCCTGAGCAAGCCATTTGGTCGCCCTTCACCTGGGGACGGAAGTAGGACAAGGCAGTGAACAGAGAATGTCAATCACTTATGTTCCATTCACCCTGAACAGTGAGACTATAGGATAACACTGGAAAAGCATGGCTTTTCCAACTGGAAAGGAATGCTATGGAGACACATCCTGCTCGTAGGGAGGTAACATGTGGAGTTACACATATGGACTAATAGTCAGGGCAGTGCAACATATGGAAGATCTCTGTGGTAGATACCGTTACAGAGATGGCAGAGTGGTCAATGCCAAGGGAAAGACATAGGCTCACCAACAGGGAAGCCATACCATGGGAGAATACACATATGGGATCACCTAAGGAGGGGAATCGCAACATATGGGCATCTAGTCTACAGGGGCTGACCAATCAGGCATACATGTACTAGACCTGACGTCAAGATGCCTCCGCCGCATCTGACTGCCGAGGATGCTGGAGGAACTCCACCAGGGTTCACCAGCCGGGGAACTCACCTGAGGAGCAAAATAAGCACTCATATCCCCGTCCTCAGAGGGGAATGGCACAGCAAGCAAAACACAGAGCCATCCCTCCCACATATTACATGCTTGTAAAATCTTGCACATGGGTTAGGTGTCGCCCAGAGTGAGTAAGCTCTCTCTCCCAGGGGGCACAGCTCGCCTTGGGATTGGTATGCTAAGACCATGGCGTCCACTATCCAGTGGGCCAACCTCTGTTTGGAGACAGCCTTTCCCTTCTGCTGTCCTCCATAGCAGACAAAGAGCTGTTGTGAGGTTTTGAAGCTCTGCATGCGGTCCACGTACAACCACAAGGTGCGAACAGGACACAGCAACGTAAGGGCTGGGTCTGCCTCCTCCGGAAGGCAGCATTTGCTAGTTCACCACCTGGTCCCTGAAAAGATTGGTGGGAACTTTGGGCACGTATCCGGGCCGGGGTATCAGGATGACGTAAGAGTTAGCCAGCCAGCAATTCCACACACACTTCGTCGACCGAAAATGTCTGCATGTCCCCCACCCTCTTAATGGATGTGAGGACAGTGAAAGGCAGAGGCGGTGCTGTCCAGCGGTGCAGTAAGCCTTAGCTGCAAGTGCAGCCGAGAACTTAGAGGTCTTGGATGGGAGACACGGACGGCCGCGCCAGGTGACAGAATTTTGCCGGCACAGCTGCACCATAACTGCATGCTCCACCTGTGGGATCTCCACGTACCCTTTGACCACCACGCCATCAAGGGTAGTGAGAGCGGAAAAAGTAGCGGAGCAGCTTTCTTCAGAAAAAGGTGCCTTCCACGACTTTGTGATATCCTTGTGCACTTCCGGGAAGAAACCCGGATTGTGTGCATCAAGGCAAGATCGGGGAATAGCAGAGGTGACTCCCCCTGTTTCCAGATACAAACGCCACTTCAGCATGCGTACGGCCCAGACATGTGAGGCAGATATCTTGGCTGTCAGACGGGGCTAGGAAACGACCAAATCCAGAAACACACGGGTGGAATTGCATCTTTAAAAGATGCAACGTCACACCCGTATTTACTCTTTTAGAGAAACTGATCTTTAGATTTTGAAGTGCCAATGGGAACAGCCACTGCACCAGACTGTACACTCTCAGTAACCACGACCTCCATTGGAACGCGCCGTCACACCAACACTGGAACGGGAACAGTCTTTAGTTCTGATACTCTCTTGAGCGATGATTGAAGAGGAGAGTGAAAACCAGGTCTGCTCGGCTCCGAAGCGAAAGCTTATTGTGAGTATTTGCACGTTGCCTTATATAACCTATATATTAATAAATATATGGCTTTCCTGTAGCTCAGGTAAGAGCATTGCGTTAACAACGCAAGGTTGTGGGTTCGATCCCAGGGGATTGTACATACCTATGTATAAATGTATAGGATAATGCATTGTAAGTCGCTTTGGATAAAAGCGTCTGCCAAATGCATAAATGTAAATGTAAATAACCGGAAGCGGAGGAGTGGCTTGCAATGCAAATCTCACTGGCCAATGTGCGAGATCCCAATTCGACAGCCAACGTGACCGACTGATAGCGAACACCATTTATCGCCTACATTTAAAAATGATACATAAACAGGAATATTAGTTAAAAAGAAACTCTCTCACTCTCATAAGCAATCAGCTATAGTGTTACATGTTGGAAAGAATGAAGCTTATATAAGTATCACTTTGCTTTTGTTCTTTCTTTCTTTATATTACTGAATTACTGGAGGTTCATCCATACTTTCTCTCTTGTCCTTGTGTGTTCGTGATGTTGATGAAGCCATTGCTTGTCCCCTCTTTAAGCCTATTCAGGAGAAATTCACCACAACACATTTCTCATTAGTTGCATGAAATGTCTAACAATTGAAGTTTAAAGGTGAATTATGTAATTTTGGCCATGTTAAAATACTTTTACATATCTAATAATGTATGAAGATAGAGTCTACCAGTCTGACACAGCAACTCTGACTCAACCAGTTATGCATTTTTGGGGTGTGACATTCTGGGTCAATGGTATGAGAAAAAGTTCAACAAACCAGTCTGAAAACATAATTTGTGCAATTATAGTTGGTGCCACTAGAGGCAAAGAAATTACAAGCTTCACCTTTAAAGTCTAAATAAAATTTAATCACAAAAGTCTTAGTCTGAGAACATCAGTTAACACTAAGATCAGATCAGAATAATATATACTCAAATCAGAATCACAAACCTGGATTTGTTTAACCATTTATTGTCATCAAATATTTGATTTAAGTATTTATTTACAGCTCAAACAAGAAAAGACTACACACACACACACACACACACACACACACACACCTTAAACCAGTCTAAGTTGGTTTACTGGTCTAAACACAATTCTGCTAGCCAGGTTGGTAGACCAGCAAGACCAGGAAGCCAGTCTACCAAGCAAGATGTGTATTTGGCTTTTGCAAAAAAATGGTTTTGCCGAACTTATTCCAGTTACTTACACAGACCACTAAAACCTGTTCAGTAAAATCTCTTACAGTACATCACTTACCTGTGAGTGAATATCAGCTGTGGCTTTAGATCACCCGAAGATTATCACCTAATAGCTTCTGTGGTTTAACAAGAAAATTCTGAAGTTTTCAGACTGTTAGTCATCAGGTTTGTTCCTTTCACTGCAAGAATTCAGTCACCTGCCGTGATGTCAAAGCTCCTCCCATCTTGGAGTGCAACAGAATTCCTATACTTTCTGCTGTGACGCAAACTGACAGAACATGTGTTGACATTAAACTTGCGTAACAGAATAATGAAAGTTAATTCTACAACATATTAAAATGTGACTATATCACATACGGTATAGTAGGAACTGAATAAGTGTTTAGCTCGTTTTTAACTTTTAAAGTGTTTTAAGGGTGTGTACAGATATTTTTGAGGGCAGGGGCTTAAGTACGCCAACCATCTCATAGTTATTTATAAAAAATAAATAAACAAAAGTTACATCGTATATATTAATAATTACATTATTATAATAATTAATTACACTTATTAACACTATATAGAGTTGATAATATTAACCAGGGGTGACAATAATTCTGACCAATAATGGCTTTACATCTGAAAAAAGAAAATAAAAAATATGATTTGTTGGAGGTTTGAGGCTGAGAGCCACTGGAGTAGAAGAGATGTAGTTATTTAGACGGTGGACTGTGACATCTTGTGGTGAGTAAGAGATACTGCAGGAGCAGAAATGACACTGATATACTGATGCTGGTGACAGTGTTGTAATCTACTACTTGGCCACTGGTTCGGTTCCTCGTCTAACTTTGGGGTTACTTTAGAGCCATTCCTTTATTTTCCACATTTAGATACATTTTTCATTAATGCACACCTTAAATGTGCATATCTAAGATCATATTCAATAGGAACAGGAATTTGGCAAGGCAGTTTAAAAGTTACCTGAGTATTTTATTATTTTAAAGCCTTGTGGTAGAACAAGATAACATATATATATACAATTTGACATATTGTATATCTTTTTCATTATAATAGCAGGTTCATTCTGAATAGATACAAAGTTAATAAATAACTCTTGAGTTATCACAAATAAAACAATTGATTCCAAGCACATTTTTACAAAATTTTGCTAATTTTTAATAATAAATTTTGAATAAAAGGTGAAAATTTAAATTTTCCTAGGCTGGACATCAATTTTGTATTTGTCAATTACATCTGACAGGTTTATTTAAAGTTAGATTATTAAATATTACAAAGTTAAATATTAAACATTAAATTATATAATTATATTTATACATTAGATGTTTTTAATAAGTATATTTAATAATAAACATCAAATATATTTTGGCATAAATAGCATACCCACTGCCAGCCAAAATATATTTATAAATAAGTTATTTTATATGATTGTGAATGCTAAATATTGGTGCAGTTTAATTGAATGAAACAAAACACTATATTGTGTGAGGTTTAATTGTGTATGGAAATGCTTAGTAGCCTACCGTACGCCTCTAAAAGTTTTACCATCTCTTGCGCTGTTTACTAAACAAACAAATGCCACAAAAGGCATAATATCTTAGAGCATTATAAAACTTTTTGTCTCGTAATCCATAAATGAAGGGACTCAGACATCGAGGCAAAATCACAAATAAAATGAAATTTGAGTAGGCTACCTTACATTCACAAATATCATGATGTCTACTACTTTCCATAGGCTAAAGACATTTCTATATAAGGGGTTATAAGCTGCGCCATGATACACAGCAGCAGCTGAATGCCATGGAGAAGAACGGTTTTTAGACCCTTATTTGTCGACTTCTTGTTCACAGAGGAGGCAGACCTGGCCGCGATCATAATCTTGATGTAGGTGGAGACGTTACACAAAATGAATAAGAGCTGTAGCGTCGCTGCCCGCATGTCCGCCAGCCATTTAACCTGCAACATGATCTCCACACTACACAGACCATACGAGAACCTGGCACCAGGTGGAAGATAAGCAAAGGAGACAATGAGAATAAACAGTGGGAAAAGAAAACTGACACCCCATGTGATCAGAAGCCCAATGAAGGTGTTTTTGGGGGTGGAGATGCTATAACGCAGTGCTTATTTCATAATTTGGGATGAATGTGACAACAGATTTAATCGAAGAATATCATAATGTGTGTGGATGTTTTTTATTAGGCCTTTAGAAAGGTGGGGTCGGCAGTGTTTTTGATAAACACTTTATGTTACATTTGTTGAAACTCTTCAAAACCTGATAGCAATCAATGTCGATAGCCTAATAATTCATAGATTCACTAGTGTTTTCTGCAATACTATTTACCTCATCTCCGGCGAAGGGCTTCTGCACGCAAAAATCTTGCATGAACACACAGCATAATGAAGCGAGTGGCTTTACCTGATGGATCTCATAGCTATAAGATGGTCGACGAGCAAATTTGACATATCGACGTGAATGTCACTTCGAGGATGCTATATGTGCGGCGGGCCCGTAGACGTTCCGGACTCCCACAACGAATGCGTGTTGTGTTTGGGCCACGTGCAGAGAGGCCGCGAACAACTACACCCTCAGACCTTGAAACTGATATGGAGCCTCTTAGGGAAAGCGGAGGTCGACCTCTTCGCCTTGGAGAAGAATGCCCACTGCTCGCTATTCTTCTGTCGGACGAGCGCTCTCCTTTTGGGGGATGTGCTGTCGAGCCATTGGCCCAAGAAGCAAAAAAAATAAAAAAATCCCCCCAATCAAAATAATCCCGCTAGTGCTACAGAATATCAGGAGAGAGGAGCGCTTTTGCTGATAGCCCAACCCAAAATGGCTCGATAACGCCGATCACGTTGAGAAGGGACGTCCTGTCTCAGGCGAAGGGCACCATTTGGCACCCCAAGCCAGAACTATTGAACCTGCATGTATGGAGGTCAGTGCGTGAGCCAGTTAGCGGTCAGTGAGCCCGCTGGCTGAGTGCTGAACACGATAGCGGAGACGAGAGCCCCTTCAAAAAGACGTCTTTACACTTTTAAATGGAAGGTGTTCGCAAACTGGTGCGCGGGCAGAGAGGAGGACCTGCTTGACTATGACGTGACCATTATCCTGGCTTTCTTACAGGAGCGGCTGGACACTAGCAGCTCGCACTCTATGCTGAAAGTTTATGTAGCTGCTATTTCTGCTTTTAGACAAAGGGTCACCAAACTCGGCCCTGGAGGGCTGTTGTCCTGCAGAGTTTAGCTCCAACACACCGGCTTGAAAGTTTCTAGTATGCCTGATTAGCTGGATCAGGTGTGTTGAATTGGGGTTGGAGCTACAGTAAACTCTGCAGGACAGCGGTCCTCCATAACCGAGTTTGGTGACCCCTGCTTTAGAGGTCGCGCAGTGGATAAACACCCCCCAATAATAAGCTTCATTCGAGGGACGAGACAATTGAATCCATGCCAGTATGGGACTTATCATTAGTGCCCAGTGCGCTGCAAGCATTTCATTCCCCTGACCCAACCTCTGGCGAGGTGTCTCAGAGGTGCCTGTTCATGCATTGCATACTCTACCTATATAGCGGCTGGGCCCACCCACGGAGTGAGCACTCGAGCGCCATTGGCTATAGCAAGTGCAATAGCGTGATTAAATCAGGCTTCAGGGATTTCGGAGAAAGGAGGTAAGCTATTACGCAATGTCTCTTTTCTTCCTTTCAACCATGATTACGTTGAGTAACCCGAGATGATTTCTGTGGGCAAGGTTACAAACGTTTGTTCCTATGTGCATTTCTCAAAAGTGCACTTAACATGAATGCGCAAGTACACGCTGAAGTGCTGAAATGTCAATCACACATCACTGTAACCTCATTATGTCCTATAACTTTAAAGACATGACTATTATACAAAAATAATACATAAAACATTAGTGAAACTATAAAAACAGAAGATCTTAAAAGGTGAAACAGAAAACTAAACGTATAAGAGTATGAACTGTCACAAGCAAAGCTAGCTAGCTTGTTAGCTTGAGAATACTTTCCCTCAAAGTTGTCGACATAACTCGAAACATGCGATTCAAAGCCCTTCTCCTTCTTACTAGAGGGTGTGAGAGATGCCACTTCGATTGACATTGTTCACCGTAATTCGTGGAAGATCTTGCAAGAAGTGAGTCTAAAATCCATGCTGACAGCGCTAGTTGAAACGGCAGGCAAAATGTGGAGTCTACATGCAGAAGTGACATCCATTGCACAGATGCGCGGATTCAGAGACAACTTAGTACAAGTGAGATAATTAATTGTTTTGAATAATAAAATTTTGTTAAATGCCCCGACAATTTGCGTCCATTCGGAAAAAAGCACATTTATTTTTAACTAGCCGAGACCCGACCCGTGTCCGAGGCACTAGTCGAAGTTTTGGACCCCAACCCACTCGGGTCTCGGGTCGGACTTCGTGTTTTCTGATCCAAGTGGACCCGTGAAGACCTCTAATGCTTGTAGACAGTAACCGAGCACCGCAAACAAACAGTAGCCACCTTTTGCAGTTCCTCCCGAACCAAAACAAGAAGCTCATGCTGCGTTCACGCCATGTCGTATTTACAATAGTTAAGAGATGACAACCAGTGATGTTCTACTCGGAGCTCTTCCGTCCTCGGATTTAAGCGTTTTTATGGCAACACGATCAATGGCGAAATGAGTCTGCAGCAGCCAGGTGGTAAAAGTCAGAGCTCTTGAAGTTGCTTACATTCATTATTGTGTTATGTAAAGCACATTACACAAGCTAATTTAACGCTGTCATAGTGACGCTTTGCAGACTCTGCTCTGGCTGTTCGCGGTCATGTGTTTTGGAGGAGCCGTGGCTTTGGAGACTCTGAGGGGAGAGTGGGATCTTATGCTTTCAATGCTAGTTTGTTATTGCTAGCCTCTGTGAAATTGCCTAGTATGCCTAACCTGTCTTTTAGAAATCAAACAATGTGCTATTAATATTGTAGTTTAGCTTTATATACTGTGAATAAAAAATTCACCCATTAAATATGTCATCGAAAATAAACGTTTGGCTGAAATATATGGCCTGTTGTTGCCTGGATGATGTATTTTTGTAGTTAGCAAATTTTAGCACCTCCGGTCAGTAGTGTTTTTTTTTAATGGGTTTTTGGTTAAATGCCTGAAATAATGTGGACCGTTGAAAAACAAGTGTAATCAATGGGACTGCAGAGGTTGTCCTAGACATTAAACATCATTAGACCGAACAGGAAATCTCAACAGTCTCAGTATTTATAATCGCTCTTGCAAACCATTCTAACTCGTAGTAGCTGCCAAGTGGTTCTTCACAGACATTTGAGTTCAAACTGTTTTCTCAGTTCAGTGTACTGGCGACTCGATAACTGATTCGAGAACCATTAACCGACAGCTGCTGTCACACCAGTATACTGTTGATTCGAGAACTACGGGCATCATATATTTCCAATACAGTGACTGTCAGGCAGATCCTAAGTGAGTTTTGATTGAGTAACTTGTGGATCAGTGCTATCTTAAGCCACGAACTGCTCCAGATGATTCGGTCTGATTTGAAGAACTGGTTCATCCAGCTCACTAAAAAGAACCAGTTCAAAAGAACAACTTCGAAAATCACTCAGCTGATCCAGACCTGGTGGATGAAAGCTTTTTCGAAGGTCACCTGCACAAAAGCAAAGTCTTCTGTGACCAAAGAAAAAGCAGGTACAAGTGAAGCACTGTCTTTCGGGACTAATCATCTGTTTTCACTGTAGTCCTCATTACGGCTCACAGGTCATTACAACATGTCATTTGTTCTGTCTTTCTCCTGTTAACAGTTAGCAGTTAATGCCTCAGTCACACTGATTGCTTTCCGAACAAACATGCTTATTAGCAATTAAAAGGCTAAATGGAGGGTCTGTTTAAATAATTAATGACAGTTTTAATTACTTTCATCAAACCTAATGAGCCACTAAGGATTTAAAGCCATTCCACAGGTAAACAGCAAAGTGAATCACATGGGATGAGGTTACAATTTGATTGGCGTGTTACTTTGTAGAGTTGTTGTTCTGAATGAACATGATGTGTTTATAAAATCACTATGAAAAAGTGTTTTCTTTTCATACTTCAACAGTCAATATCGTATTTGTATCATTAGAGTCTAAAACTTTGAATGCATCAGCGGACTCCCTGTGTGGTTCACATGCTTTACCATTCTGTTATATTCAAGGTTGGTTTCCTCAAATTACATCAGCAATAAGATATTTACACTATTCAGAGAACTTAAAAAAACGTTAGTGTAGTTTTTCTATTGCTTTGTATATTCATAAAATGTTGGCACTCATCAAAAGCAATAATTGCATTGATAGTTGATTTTAGAAATGAATGTAAATAATGTAAATAATTTTTTTTCTAAATATTTTGCCTGAATGGAAACATTTCTAGAGGTCAAAGTAACCATAGGAGCTGATTTTTTTCATTTTATATGAAGTTTCTTATGTTTTTAACAGCTATAACATTTTCTGAATGACTTACAACTGTGTGAATTTTGTTATATTCCATTTGCAATGAACATTAAATAAACAGCTAAATTATTCACATTTTTTCTCAGAACAATTTAACAGGGTTATAGATAGTAACATTTTATATAAATTTGTACTTTTAATTTTTAAGTTATCTAACATGTATATTAGTTCTTACAACACAAAACAAACATTTTGCCTATTAATACTTTAAAAATATTTATGGGACAACACAATGTTCCATATTTATAAGTGCCACTTGCACTTTCAGATCCTAATGTGAAACTTTATTGTTGCTGATTAATTTAAATTATTAATTTATCTATCATCTTTTCATATAGGTCACATTTGTGTTCTTTGAATGATCTTGCGTTCTATTGACGAATTGCTTTAGATTGTGCAAGTCTCCGTTAATGTTGGTTTCTGCCACTAGAGGACTCAATCGCCAAATACAAACCCAATATGCCTAGCGCTCTAGTCAAACAAAAATGATCATATCATCCCCCTCACACAGAAAGCTTAGAACGGTGAAAAAAAAACTCTCAATCTCATGGCATTTCTGTTACAAGTTTATTTTAGAACACTGACGTATACAGAGATGTGTCTGAACCCACATAGAGAAGGGGAAAGGAATCTACACCTCTATCTGCAGCATCAAAACACCACACAGTGCTTCAAAACAGCATCTCTATGCTGAAATAAAGAGAAGAACAAAAACCCTACAAGGCTATAATACAAAATTTATGCACAAAACAAAATAACAATAATTGGGCACCTTTTAAAAGTTACACAAAGAACTGGTGCTGAGGTAGACAATACAAAAAAGTAAAACATGACGAATGTAAAACCATTTCGACACCAAGAACACGGTCTTGTCACTAGAACAAGGCAAATGGAGCGAAATGGCCGTTTGGTCCCACGTGGATCCTCAGTCCAAATATTAATTTGTGTAACAATGGCACAAATATGGGAGCACTGAGTGACATGGCTACTTCCTGTCTGAAAGCAAAGTAAAACACAGTGATACAGTGGCAGGGATGCCAAGTCTTCACTTACATGCTGACCTGTAGATTTATTGCTTGTGATGACTGAAAAAAGTTGCTGACAGGGGTTACAAACCTAAACACACACACAGTATCCATAAAGACGGAGAAAGTAGGGTGTTTATCCTGAAATCGATATTTCTGATGTTCTGTGGGTAAAGTGAAGGCATCCCTGATTGCCTAAGAGCACAGTTCATATCAAGGTGACTTTGCATAAAGACACAAATACAAAGGGCAGAAGATGTTTCAAATCATGTACAGGGTGTCTGTGACAGCACCTCCGGGTGCATGTATTTAACACTGAATAAATCGACCACATTGACTCACACTGCACACACGAGGACCAGTACAGACCTTATAGGTGACTCTAATCTTACAGTGATCGGTGAACACAATACAAACACACAGATACAGCTTTACTTTTCACGTCTTACACGTCGCTTGTGCTCCTTGACGCTGTCGTAGACCTACAGCTCTTGGCATTAGTTCACTCAATGTCATTTTATACTTAAAATGTGGAATCATCATCATCATCATCATTATCATCATATGAACTGACACCCAGCAGCAATGACTACAATATGTTTTTACAAACATCTACTACTTGTATGTTTAACATTGTAAAATAAGCACAAGAAAACAATTTTCCACTCAAATCAAGAACAAGCACAAATGCAAAAGATACTGTAAAAATATTCGCCTCACTAAAAATGAACAAAAGAACAAGGGTCGCACGATACCCCGTACAAAAATACAACATATTCCCTTATCAAAGTGCCGCGTTTGGCTCTTGTCGAGAGATTTATTTTCACAGAAAATCACCTATTCGTTTGTTTTCTCTAGCGAATATCCCCACGTAACTGCGCGCATCAGTACCGCATCTCTGATGACTTGCCGCTTGAATCATTTTCACATAAAAAGATTCATTTTTATTCACATTGTTTCAAGTTTATCCCCTCAAGTATCTAATAACTAAACATCTTTTCAATGCTGTTCTAAAATCATCTAGAATGTATGCATCTACCCTTTCAGTTTGATTATGTTTCATCATAAGGAGTGTAAATATAATGACGAATGAACCGGGATTTTTTTTAGCGAATGCAAAAATGAGAGTGGGTGTAAATGAAAATGCTAGTTACAAGCAAAACAAAAGTGTGCTTTTGCTTTAGTGCAAAACCGAGAAGGTAGTCCTGAAACAGATGGCCGAGAGACGAGATATGCACACTTGTACTACGCTTAACGCTAAAATACCACTGAATTATGCACAGACCCAGACGGAATCCGCATGTAAGGTGTGTTCACATTAGCAAAAAAAAATTTGGGGGGCAGGGGGATGCTTGTCCATTGTCAATACTGTGGCGATGAAGCACCACTCACAGAAAAAACACTTTCAAACGCAGCGATTTTGCATTTGCATGAAACATTTTCATCCTCACACGAAAATCTGGATCACGTTGATTCCTATTTTACGAGATGGTGATTACGTATGAATTCGTACGATGTGATTTGTAAGGAAATGTAAATTGTTTCGAAAAAAAAGTAAGCATGAAGCCCAAACCCCACCCCTAAACATAAAATAGTTGCCATGGGATTGTGTTGGCATTTCTAAGTCGACCTAATGAGAAAACGTAACTATGAGGTGGCGATTTTGTATGAATTCGTACAATGTAATTGATTCCGATTTTTTTTTAAAGGTTGATTAAATATGAATTCGTACAATGTGATTTGTAAGGACACGTAAAATTTGTAGAAAAAAGTAAGCACGAAGCCCAAACCCCACCCCTAAACATAACCGTCACTGGTGTGTAAGCAGATCGTACGAAAACGTACAAATGAGATTACGAATTAAATGTAAAATAGTTACGAATTGTCATGAGATTGTGTTGGTATATCCAACCCGAACTAATGAGAAAACGTAACTATTTTATGAGGTGGTGATTTTGTATAAATTCGTACGATGTGATTCATACGGTCGATTACGTATAAATTCGCACAATTGTTATTCGTACAGTAACGTACGATTTTTAGAAAAACGTAAGGATGAAGGTCCACCCTGAAATCTAACCGTCAGTTGACCGTAAACAGATCGTACTAAAACATACAAATGAGATCTTACAAATTAATACACATTAGCCATCAGTTCACCAAAACGTAAAATAGTTACATATTGCCACGAGAGAGTATTGCGAAATTTCCTGAACACCACCTTTATTCCACAGATTTTTTGGAAAATACTCCAATAGTGTGGAATACATTTAAACACAGTAAAACCCTTTAAATGTAAAGAGCTACAGTCTTATCTCCAACTAAATCGTTTGCTAATTAATCAAAACATAAACACATAAGGGGCGGCAGAAATATATACTGTACTGATAGAATGTATGCCTTGAATACAATGTAAGTCACTTTGAATAAAAGCGTCTGCTAAATGTATATGCAACGCAAATGTAACGCAATGTATAGAACGTTGCGAATGGCCATTCAAATTCTGTTTTAATGTCTGGGATTCCGTGTGGGTCTGATGATGTGTTTTTCTGATACCGATAAATTCTGTTGCATTGTGCGCTTTTTAGCAGCTCAGCAGGAAATGAGAAACAAAGACTGGTACAAAAAAAAAAAATCTAGCATGTGAGGTAACAAAATTAGGCAATTCAAGTAAACCGTTTGAACAGAGATGACAGAATTCAAAAAAAGACCTAGCTAAGTATCTTAAGCAAAACATATATTGACATATCCACAGAAACATATACTGCATTTCGGTATTTGATTCTAAAAAATAATCTCTTTTTAATTCATAAACTGATTTATGGGTACGATAATAACAATTCATTAGACTAAAATGCCTGCAATAGCAAAATGTTACCATGTGAACGTAAAAATGCAATCAACTTTCATTCTGTTTTATTTGGTGCGAAAGAGACTGAAATGAAAGCAAATTACATAGAATAACCTCTCTGTAGTGCTGAAAACAACAAAAAAGGGCCTCTGAAACTCTGAAAGTGCACAGTGTAGTTATTTTAGGTTGAATAAATGTCCCTGAACATCCACTACGGTTGCTTGGCAGCATAATTTGGATGTACCTCTGAGAAAAGCTGTTTTGTTAAGCACTTTATTACGCTTTAAAGAAAATGACTAATGGGTCCAACCCTGTGCATTTCCTCACACGTACTTAAAAAAAAAAATCACTAAAATTGAGGACTAGAAAGCCTAATAATGACCTTAAGGGAGCAATTTACTAAAAAGGGCATAATTTCATCCGCTAATGTGTTTAGCTCCTCTATTTGATCATGTATGCGAGTTTTAAGCTTTGGTCCATGTTTTTATTTGACTCAGAATAGCTCTGTTAAGACCACCAGAAATCTAAATTTGAGGCTTTGAGTTTATGTTTGTTAGCTTTGAGAGGTTGCTAGCGTAGCCCCAAACGTTGACATTTAAAGCCCAAAGTATACTTCGGCCGCCTGCGTTCTGCAACTGTCCGCGCATCGTCCGTGTGACGTAATGTTCGCCACCGGGAGGGTCCGCGGGCATCCACACAGTCACGTGCAGCCCAATTTTTGTGTCGTCGTGGATGGTGCGCGTACAACAGCGCGTGTGCGAGTGATTCGAATGTGCGCTCACGGCCAAAGGAGTATATGAATGATTTTGATACTTGATTTTTATCTCCTTTTTTTCTCTCTATTACTTTTGTTTTATTTTGTTATTGATTTATTTCATTGTACTGTAAAGCACTTTGGATCAACTACGGTCGTGTTAAACTTGTGCTCTATAAATAAAACTTGACTTGACTATACTTTGAAAGGCTTGCGCGCACAGCTGTGCGCGAGACGGAGCGGAACGCAGAAAATAAGTATACCTGGGCCTCAACAGACCTTGACCATTTAAAATCATGGTTGTGATGTAACTAAAGCCTACGATCCCTATGATATGCCCCGCCTCTAAACGTCAACACAAGTGATTTTTTAGCGTCTTGAAAATCTATGGCTTATGGGTTTCATCCATGGAGGAAAAGTGCAGGAATCCGAATAAAACGGGTATGATCATGCAGTGAATTTTTCCAATCAACGGGGTGGAATGCAGACAAACGGATTCTCGTCATAGTGGTGGACTGTACTAACACTTTCTGATAATTCACATCCCTTTATCGCATATCACATTTCCATTTCATAAACACTTTTGAGTGCAGTTACATCCTAAAAATGTGCACAAATGCATATCACAAACAAAACGTCAAAAAAATTCCACATCACATTTCATCAGTTTGACCACGCGCCCTACTGTCTTTGGCCTGGACCAAAAGCAAACCTTCAGGTGAATTGTCCTTGGGCGCATCTTGCCATTTTGCAGCTCCGTCTCACACGTAGCAGAGGTAAAGGTACGTCTTCTCTATCCTCCAGTCTGGGGGCACGTCCTCGGGCTTGTGGGCCTTCATGTGCTTCTGCATGGATGAGAGGCTGGGGCAGTACTCCTGGCAGATGGTGCACTGGTAGGGCGAAGCGCCGTTGTGGGTACGCAGGTGTTTGATCATGGCGGAGTAGTCCCGTGAGCGCTGGTGGCACAGCTTGCACTCAAACGGCTTCTCACCTGTGGAGAACAAGTGCAGAACGTTTCAAACCACCAATAATGTGTAAATGACAGAAACAGCTGTGTTGATTAAAGTCAGCATGAAATGGGAATCACAATGCATTTTACTTCCATAATGTGATGGATGTCGGGATCTATGAATGTATTCCAGGTTAATTATCATTAAAATATTATTTCAGCATTTCTCATTTGCGTTTAGTTTAAAGTCGACATGAAACGGAAGTTGCGATAGTCTTTTATTCCCTATTGTGATGTACACCCGAGTGAAATGGCTTCTCGAACAAGAAAAAAATGTAGGGTGGGGCTTGATTTTGTCAATGGGGAATTGATTGGATCGTTGTTGGTTTGCTATTGGTCGATCTCATGTGAGTGACAGCTGGTCCCACTCTTGCGCCAGCAAAAACACATCATCAGAGAAGAGATGTCGCTGCAAGAGGAATTTATCTTGATTAAAGATTAACGAGGGGACTTGAATTAAAAAAAAAAAAAGGAAGTGCACGGGTAAATCATTTATAATAAATGTCAATATTCCATCAAAACTGGTCAATTTTGATTTAACTTGAAGTCCTAAAATAACAAACTGAAATAAAAATATAGATATATTAAAAAACTAATACAAATGACTAAAGCAACAATATTACTGAAACTTTCAAAAATGTATTGCAGATAAAACACTTTTAAATAGTTTATTTTGTGTGCTATTTCTTAGAAAAACACTCGTATGACAGTGTCAAGGTCAATAGGTCTCTTAAAATATCAGAGAATTTGAACTTTTTATTTAAAATAATTGATGGTATTATTTCTAATACATACTTCTTAATCTTGAAAAACATATTTCAAAACTTTTTGGAAAATAATCACGTTCACTAGAAAAGAAAAAGATGGCTGGGACTTTAGATGAAAGGTTATCAAGACAGCAACAGGCACCAGATTTCCCACACTAGCTCTGCTTCCTGGCTAGTAAGGTGGAGTTAAGATGCCACCTGGTGTCCAGGACGGAAACAACAGATCTGTGGATGTGCTGCCTGTCACTGAGCAGAGCAAACAGAGTATTGATCCGCCATTGACAGCAAGGGTAAATGTCAGTGATTCTCCGGCTGGTTGTGTGAAGGAGCAGTGGCCTTTCAGCTGAGAGTTTCTGCTCTTGTTATCTTCACCTGTCCAGTCTCGTGTCTGCAGCCCCGCTTGACACAAAGACAGCAATTATTTGACAGGCCTCCTGATAGGTTTGCTTTAGCAGCTGCCTTATTGAGGGCCAGAGAGCAACAGCAATCAGCCTGTAATTCCAGCTCAGCTGAAAGATTTAATATGCCACCATAGTGAGACCATGACCGAACAAAATAGATACAAGGAATTGAATCTAGCGTGGACCTGAAAATGTCAAGATCTGAATTCTTCAGCGCAAAACTGGGGACTTAAAATGTAATACAATTCATTGATCATTTTACAAAGCTCCTGTCTTGTTTTATTATATCATATTTGCTTGAAGGCACCACGCTGGGTCAAATATCTCCAACTGCAAAGCATGCTGGAAGAGCAGATCAGTGTGTTCCCAGTGTTTGACTATTAACCTGTGAGCGTCTACGGCTTTTGAAATCACTTGTAAAGTGAAGCAGTCATCAGCTGGGCCGCAGGGCTGGGAAGAGGAGGTGAATTGCTCTAAAACCTTTGGAATGAAAGTGTCTGACCTGTGTGGACACGGTAGTGGGTCTCCAGCTGGTGCTTGAGGCTGAACCTCTTTCCGCAGCCGTTACATTCATAAGGCTTCTCTCCGGTGTGGATGCGCTTGTGACCCTTCAGCGTGCTCTCGTCACGGAAGCAGCTCCCGCAGAACTCGCACTCGAACGGGTGGTCACCTGTCGTGCAGAGAGACAACCATTCATTCTTTCACCTGTTTTAATTAAGGGAAGTGGCTTTAAAAAAAAAATCATTTTACAAAAATTGTTCATGGTTTCTAGCACCGCTTTTCAGCAGTGCTGCAGGGAATAAATAACACAATGTTATGACTCTAAAGACTAATGAGCCAGATCTTTTTAGTGAATCAGCCTTAGGCTGTCCGAAATCGAATTGTATGAATGTGTGTAGTATGAATGTCATCAGTTGCATCGCTTCACTTGCATTCACAAATCCTCTCTCTGTGGCCTCACGGGATAGTAAAGTGTCCATCAAACACACGCGCAGAATCTCGACACGAAGAGGTTGGCTCCGCGAAGTGCATTAAGTAAGGGATAATGTAGAGCGAGGCGGTTGTTATAGCGAATACAACCCCGACAGACTGATCGGCGGAGGGGTCTTGAATCAGCCTGTCGGGGTTGTATTCGCTATAACAACCGCCTCGCTCTACATTATCCCGCTTATTACATGGCTACCTACCAAATAAATCAATAATTTGACAAAATATTGATTTAAAAACTATTGTATTGCTTCCGCTAAAGAACACCGTGTCCATGGCAACGCTCTGTTTATACTGTTATACTTAGCAGCGGTCTGTTATCAAGAAATAACAGACCGCATTCTCCATTGGAATTCAATCAAGCCATGTAATAATATTGTTTAATGCACAGTTAGCCGTGGATTATCGTGCTTATACTGTACCAGGGTGATTTGTACCTGTGTCTTTTCAGAGTCTCTCTCTCTCTATTAACATTGAAGCTGTGAGTTTAATGATTTTAAAATAGCGATGTGACCCCTTCGTTGCTGAGAAATACAATGTAGCGATTCCGTAGCAAAGCTATTTTAATAGTAAAAGTCGCGGGGCAGCGTTGATAAGTTTCTGTGCTCATGAATGTTGACTCGCTGTGTGCGAGTGACGTATGTGTATGTGCGCTTCAATGAAAACAGCGCATTAATATAGAACCGTGATTAAACTGACTTGGAACTACATGTGGATTAAACGGTTTTATTACACACCTTCCAGCCAATCAGAATCGAGAATTCAGACAGACCATGCTATAAACTTACATAATACACACAAGAATTGGAACTTATCAAATTAAATTACCGGTAGTGTTATTTTAACATTATTTACATGCTATTATAGTATTTGTTAATATTTTTAATTAGTTTTTTTTTGTAATTGTATGTGATTTTATCATTTTTAGTAGTTTTTAATATTTCTATTTAGCTTAAATTTATTTTTATTTCAGTTTTTGTTTGAATAATTGTAGTACTTCAAAACTTATTTCATTTAAGTTTTTTAAGTTTAAGGTTTTTATAATGAATATTACCAATACTGAATTGAATAGGAATCAAATTAAACAATCAAATCAAGAGCTTCATATGAACTAGAATTGAATTAAATATCAATATCAATGAAGATGGTCATCAGTTCTTCCAAATTGGACAAAGGTTGACCCGTTAGAGCTGGTTAACAATGCTAGTTGACCACCTTAGGCTAGTATGACCTGGATTTTTTCAGTCAATCTGTATTAAACAACAAGACTAAAACATTTCCTTAGTGATCACAAAGAACTGTTATTTTTATATATTTTTTTTCACATGTATTGATGCAGCTTGCAAAGTTATTAATATCAAGTGAACATCACAAGGTGTTGAAAGGGAATTATCCGGCACATTTCTCTCCGCTGGCTTTTCTAATGTCAGTGATCAGTACGAGTCTGATATGTGGTGATGTCGAACGTCGGCCGATTACTAATTGCTTTCCCGCTCTGACTAACAGCCCCTCATATCATTTCCTCAGACAGCAGCGGCATATAACGCTCGTAATATTTAATACATTTCAGCCCGGGCGGCGTGGCTTTAAAGTCATCGGCGGCGACCTATGCTCTTCATTATCTCCCTGTCCAAGTGTTAGCCGTGCCCAGGAATAAATTGCATCTCTTGTTATGTTCCGTCATGCTCCGACTTAAACCCTCCTCTTAAGAGACAATGCGGAAATTCCCGGAGCACGTTCTCTAAGCCAATCACGGCCCGCCATTCACATTCAAATACACTTCTGGCTGAGATGAATGGGTTTCTATCTGGGTTGAGAGAGAAAAAAAATCAGGCTGGGACAGATGAGATCCCTAGTGAACAGATATGAGATGATAGATAGAGTGGCAGTCTTTATGCATCTGTATCAACTTATCCGATGCACCTTCTGAAAGCCCTCCAGCCTGTCTGTCATTAAAGTTAATTGCCCAGAGGCGGGCAGCAGGCAGGCCAGACTCGCAACACCACAGGCATGCTAATGCGCTAAACCCTTCTACTGTGTGCGCATTCTGAACAAGTCACTCGCATCAACTTCCCGTTGGAGGAAATATCCACAGGTATCAGCTTCAGCATGTTTCCATGTCTATCGTTGTGCTGACAATGTCATACAAGTTAAATGCGGCGTCAATACACATTAAATTGTTTTATTGATGCCGGCACGTTTGAGGTTATTCACTACTGGTGCATAATAAATAAAAAAGGCGTGAATTTTACATTCTTAAATATTGAATAAGCTTTGCCCTGCCTGACAAAACGGCTTGAAAGTCAAGGCCGACCGACCTGCAGAGACTGTCTGTGCCATAAGCAATGTGAGCTTTGTGCTCCGTACCATCAAACACAGCTGTGAACATAGACAGCCGCCACTGTCTGCAAATGGTCTGGCAGTGAAATGGAGAGCGAACAGGAATGGCATATTAATGAGAACAGGCTGCATGTTCAGAATAAAGAGAGGAGCAACTGGAGATGCACGGAGCCCATTGTTTGATTTGCACCCTCACATTGTGAATCCAACGCGGATCATATGAAATCTACAGGTAGATGCTGTCAGGTGTCCACCTACCCGTTATGTTGTGGTTCATTTTGTATTTATTGGTTATGATTTTGTTATTGCATCCTAAAAATATGCTATAAGACAGGATTTATGAAAAGATCAGATGATTTATTCCGGTTAGTGTTGGTGGACCAATATCTCTCGTTGTTCATCAGCAAAAATTATGCTTTTTATGATTAGCATGATTGATTTAATAAAGACCAAATTGAGTCTTAAAAAATGTCCAAGTCAGCGATTTCAACAGAAATGATCCATAATTCTCCATTTATCCATAATTAAGCACATAAAACAGAAAGAAATGAGAAAACTGATTTGATTTTGGAAAAAGAAAGAATTTAGTGATGTCCTGAGACTATATTTGTTTAACCAAGTGCACTTGAGACCTAGATATGGCTTAGTTAGGCTGAGATCCAATTTTGTGAACAGCTATTGACCGCTTATTATACCCTTGATATGTGGTTTATAACACAAACAAATTCAGAATTAATTACGCTTGGCACAGTTTATGCACAGTTCTGTATGTTGTTTAAAAATGCTGCAATTCCAGTAAAGAAAAACAGATTTTGCTTGGTGAAATAGCTATAGTAGTTGACATTTACTCAGACTCCGTTAGGAGTGTCGAAATGTCCTTTCAGATGTTGTTCTGGAAAAACCATGTACCCGGCGGTCTGTGGCGAGATGGAGCGCATACTTAATGCCTCTTTAAAAAAAACAACCTCGCTTCATTTCTGGCCTGTCTTATCAAAAATTTACATGTTGAGTCTAGACTTCAACTGTCTCTGACAATCTTACTGGTATTTCAGGTCAGACAGAGAAAGATGCACTCTTGCAAGCAAATGGAGTAGGTCCATTTTGAGCTCTTTCTGTTCACTGTTAAACTTTACAGATCTGAAAAACAGAGATAACTGTATGAAACATGCGTATACAAAGGGCACTGATATAGTCTGTTCTAACTAAATTTAATGGATGTTGATTCATATTTACAGAGTTTCTAACTAATGATTGGAGGAGCATATTTATATTCATATATTGCAATCCTACTTGTTGCAATGACAAGAGTTTCTCAACGCTTCTCCCTACTTCATAATTCAATTACAATTTTTCTTGTCAATTTCGGGTCATTCATAATGATAATGTAGAATGGTAAAAAAAAATGGGGTTTGACTTGAGCATTAAGTTACCCTGAAGGAAACTGTCGAGAGAAAGGGGGATGTGAGGTAGAGTGAGAGACAAAAGACTGCCAGAAAATAGTCTAAGCCTCAGATGGGCCGCCCACAGACTGTAGGGAGATAAAGTTTTGTTTACAAGTTTCAATGCTGGAAGAAGTCACTTGGCATTGAATCTTTATTCAAAAGATAAGTTTGACATACTAGCCATTATTAGAGTAAGTTATCACTCAGTTTGTTGCATAACAGTCATTGTAAGCATTGCCTTTGGTGTTAGCATTGACTTTTTTGTTGTTGCAGAAAATTACATAAATGTGATAATATGTGTTATTAACACATAAATGTGATAATATGTGTTATTAACACATAAATGTGATAATATGTACCTGACTCTGTCGATACTCACCTGGCTTGTCTGAGGACAAGTAAGATGTTTATATAACCTTAGCAAGACTATATGAACATGCTCCTTCTGAACTCTTTTTAAAACTTTGCCACATCTCAGCTAGTGGCCCGCTTGCCCTTTTCTGCATTACACAGAGGTGTGAAGTTGTTAATGTGCTTTTAGATGACTCAGATGCGAGTGACGTTCAGGTAAAGCTCACCTGTGTGCGAGCGGAGATGGCGTTTGAGCGCCGTGTGGCTCGGGAAAGTGCGTTCACACTCGCTGCAGATGTAGCTGCGCATGCCGGCGTGAATCTCCATGTGCTGCTGCAAAGCCTTCTGGGTCTGGAAACGTTTCCCACACAGAAGACAAAACACTGCCATATCCGAGCCTTAAGAAGAAAGACAAAACGAGAGAGGGTTTAGGAGTTCAGTTAGTGTTTAGTGCAAAGAATGCAGGATTTGGACTTCATCCATTTTGTAGATAAGTACAATGTGGCAAAATGAATGAATAAGTCTATATGTTTCATAATGGATGGGGTAAAAAAAGACTTCGACGTATTGCCTTCGTATAGCTTCTCTTCTCTCCACAACAGAAACTGTGCTTTCAGTATCTATGGCCAATCAATAATGTATCTTTCAAGTAAAGCTGTCCCTAATTTAAAATCTTTGTGAATGCCCAGTGGTGGGTTCGTGAACAGCAGGCTGGGATTGACTTCTCACTCAATCAATCAGCATTTACGAAAGAGCTCAGAGTAAAAAAAACAAAAAAAGCATTAGCGCTTCAGACACATAAAAATGACCCTCTACACTTCACTGACAGCTCGTCTGTAATGTGAGTTTTGTGCAAATGTACTCAGACAAGTTGCCCGATGTCTGCTATTTCCATTCTTTAAAAGTTTAAGGGCCGGCATTGATTACGAAGGGCCATTTAGGGGCCGGGAGTGGATATTCACCCATGAAAACTTTTTTTTGACTCTGTCAAAGATCTAAAAGTAGAACGTTTTTACAACAAAGAAGAAATATGAAAAAAAAGAAGTAAAATGATAAAGAACCATTTCAGATTCTGCACTTTTTCAAGGTACCGTAATCAAATCAAATGTAATGTCATTGATCAGGAATAAATATTTCATATTATTAGAAATTCATTTGTCCTCAGACTGTTATACTGAAAACAAAAGTTATTTTGGCCACTGTAGCTCCGAGGCTCACACAAAAAAAAAAAGCAGAAGAAAACCATTCAAGGCAAATCTCGCTGTGAATGCAGCAGAAACACAAATGATGACACATTCTTGAGTTTCATTATATCAGACACATAACAGATATTTGTGTTGTCAGCCCTTTTCAGAAAAAGAAGAAAAAAACAAAACGAGGCAATCCAGCACAGGCATAAATATACGAGGCGACTGTGGTAAAGAAAAAGAAAGCATGAGGGGAGGAGAGAGAGGGAGCTTAGCTTCACTACTGTTTAATGTCTTTAGGAATAATTTACCTCTACAACTCCAACTATTTATACCATCACTCAGTTCCACTGAGAGCATCCCCTGCTTCTATTTTTCCTCATTCTTCTCTCCTTCTGTCTCCCTCGTTCGTCTGTGTCTAGCTCCCAGCAGAGCTTTAATGGTTCTGAAGTGGCTGACAGAGTAGCTTAAGCCGGGTGAATAGGGCTGTTAATGGAGCCAGCTCCTCTCTCAGAGTGAGTGTCAGAGACTCGGCTCTCCTCAGCAGCTGCTGTTAGTGGCGCTCCAGAGCTGCCCATTACCCACAGTACACCTCACTGAGACACATACAACAGCAGAAAGAGGTGTGTCACCAGCTACTCCAGCTAAATATGTGTTTCCTAACTCAAAGACAGAAGGGTTGGGCAAAATATAGAATTTAAGAATCGTCTCCCAGTTGGAATATGAATTGCAATGCTCACAAGCTACAAGCTACTGAATTGGGATCTGCATTGGAATTATTTAATGAGTTGCAATTCAAACAATCATACAGTCACAACAGAGGAATTTAGTCTTACTTAACACAAGTTTTGTGATAAAGTAAAGTATTTTACAATATTACTGTTTGTTTTTGTATTTTGATCAAATAAATACATGCTGCTTTTGCGAGACACCTCTTTAAAAATAATAATAATAATAATCAAGTATTCCAGTATTCAATCTGGGTAATAATTCATGAAAATATTTGTATATCTCTGTCTTAGTATTTTAATCAAAGACATAAGCTTAGTAAAACATATAATCAAGCCAAATGTATTGAATGCTATCACATGACACACAGGCTATCATCAGAGATGAAGAAAGGATGGAATAGAGAGGAAAAGTTGAATTTGGGTGGTTTGGTGTATGGTATATGCATAAGTGGGGTCAAAGATCAGGAGCGCAGGATGCAGATGTGGGAAGAATTCATTCATAAGAAAACAAAAATATCACTGAACACAGTAAAATAATCTCCAGAAGGGATTGAGTTAAGATGCTTCTTACATAAATACAATTTTTGTTTGGATGTAAATCATATCACAAACAGTGAAAACATGTTTAATTTTGTTTGCCATGATGATAGGGCGTTCTGGATGGTTGTCAGGGTGTTGCTAGGTGGTTATTCTTTGGCCAGTCACAAAGCTTCTATGATATTTTGGTCCACAGACATGGTTTAGATCCCTCTTTCACGTAATTCTATAGAAATGTTGGCAGTTTGGCGAAAAATGAATTCAAATGCTCCAGGATGAGTTAGTTTAATACTTAGGGTTAACCTTAAACATGCACAATTGTAATGGCGATGCAAGCAAACACCAATAATGAAAGAAAAACTCGAGCAAACCATCTATTAACCATTTGGTCTAGACATGGAGCTTTTTTTTTCTGTGGTGTCTAGGATATTCCTTTAGCCCTGCTTATGTAGAATTAATGAAGATACACTCTCTTGAAGATAACACATTAATCATAAAGCACGCTTTAAAAATTCAAACACAGTACCGGGTCCTATTTCACATGCAGAGCCAGAGCCATCTTCCCACATCACACCTGCACTTTAATGTCAAAACTTCGTTTAAACAGATTAAACGGCGTTATCCAGCGTAGAACATCTTCGCCTCTTAAAACGAAAATACACAAGAAGCCGAGACCGCCTGTCCTGGCCCATATCATTTACAATGGAGAGAGAGAGAGGCGGCTTGCATCTCGCCGATTCGTACAAATCCCCTTTAATCAGATATGAGAGGAACAGAGACGAGGAGCGCGGGGGGAGGACGAGCATTAGTAAACACGAGGCTGTTCGGTGCCTTCATTGGCATTCGAGTGGGGTTAGAGTGCTGCATTTAAAATGCTGCCTGATGAGGACTACAAAATCAAACCATTTGTTACCACTATTGAGGAGCCTGCAGGCAACAGGCAATTAAATTGGAATTAGTGCAGGGAGATCAGATACAGATGATTCACACACAGAGAGGGGGGAGCTGTCAAAGCCGGAGTTTCATTTCGTTTGGAGGGGACAAATACTTCAAGAGTAAACACATTTATCCCTCTGGCTTGCAAGCTCACCAGCCGCAGCGAATATAACTCTGCCATGATTCTGAACCGAATGCGATTTACTAACATGGATTGCAAATACAAGAAACAAGCATGCGTCTCAAGAACACGATAAACACATCATCCTTGGAATGACTCAGTTGGCGCCAAATGAACGCTGCAGTGTAGCATTTTTACGCCAAATGCAAAAATAATGTCCCCTCTCTGCCACAGTTCGGCCTAAGCCAGTCTGGTATACCTGGTATTGGCATTCCCATCATTTCAATGGCAGTTGCTATACAGATCCAGAAGTATGTGCCCTGATTTCTGACGTCTTTACTTCATGGACACTCATTGACAGAGGACACTATATTAGAACCCTTTTCAACAGATGGGGGAAAACAAGCATATATGCATGTATATATACTTGTTATTTTATTTTTTTAAAGATAACCATGGATCCGAAAACCGAAATGCAGAACTGTTATTAAACCCTAACCCTTCTGCCTGAATGACAAAGTGATAACTAAATCATTATATTTCATTTTAAACAGCATGGTTTCCATAACATATTAAATTGATATAATAATAATTTAATATTGATATTTATTCATGCATTCAAAAGTTTGTGGATGGTAAGATTTTCTTTAAATAAATAAAAAACAGTAAAAACAGTAATATTGTGAAATTTGATTGCAATATAAATAGTTGTTTTAATAATGTAATTTATTCCTGTGATGGCAAAGCTGAATTTTCAGCATCATTACTCTAGTCGTCAGTGTCACATGATCTTTCAGAAATCATACTAATATGCTGATTTCATGCTTAAGAAACATTTCTTATTATTATCAATGTTGAAAACAGTTGTGCTGCTTAATATTTTTGTTGAGTTCGTGATGCATTTTTTTCTGGATTCTTTGATGAATTAGAGAAAAGTTCAAACGATTTTTTCTTTTGTGTCTTCTTTACTGTCTCTTTTAATGAATTAAATGCATTCTTGCTAAACAAAAGAATGAATTTCTCATTTTTTTACTGACCCCAAACATTTGAATGATAGCATATAATAATGCTTATAATTCAGCTCACAAAGCTACGTGTCAAGCCGTAACTCTTGTCATTTCAACGCAGTCATGTAAAAAGTAATTAATGCATTTTAAAATAAATCAGATTTAAAATAGAAATGATGGCAGAAAACTAGAATTCTCCAACACCTCTCAGTTTCTATTGTACCTTGCTGTGTGCATCACATATTCACGTGACCATTCGCCTGTCATTACCATCGCCCCCCCCCACACCCTCACTTTCTCAAGGATTTCATTTACAAACGACAAACCGCTGACCGCTCGTACTTGTTAATAATCGTTAGGACAGGGGAAAAAGCCCTGTGTGACTCTACAAACAGTTGTGCCTAAAGCCCCTCGCTGGAATGCATTGTACCTACTGGTATAATTTATTCGGCAGGCCATCTGGACAGTGAGGGGACAATCAGGCTTAGAGTATGAATGACCCGCTCTATTGTTTCCACGTCCACAGGTCCACCTCTTACTCGGCTAATCTGTGTGACTCTGGCTTTTAAAGCGCGCTGCTGCTGAGGTGGCTTTTCCACAGCACAAAAGACTCGCAGCGGTCCCTCATTAAGACACGACCGCCGGATTGTGTCTTACCTTTTTCTGCTGTCAGAGGTGCTCGCTTAATCATTAAAGAGTTGAATCGCGCACAATTACTGGACAATTAATAAATAGCTGGAGGAAAACGATCTGGATATTGACGAGAGAGAATTGCGTGGAACGTATTCTTGCAGGACCACATTACAGTTCATTCTGCCTGAATGGGAATATACTTCACATGCGTTTTATCATCAATTAAGTTGAACGAATGAATGAAAGTTGAAAAATCTTGAATCAATGTGATTCAGCGAAAGAGCTTAATTGAAGAAGTTTAAGAAAGAAAACAAAAAAAGGTCATATAGGGAACTATATAAACATACAAGGAAACAATCATAACCTTGTTTTATGTAAAGGTGAAAAAACCTTCTAAAAATCCATTACAAAGGTAAAGGTCTCTGAAGGTCTCTCAGACAGAGAGGTTTAGAAAACAAAATGCATATGTATAGAGAGAGAAAGAGAGAAGTGTACAGCACTATAGAATGCCAGTATTCATTCAGAACAAGCCTGTCCTTTCACAACACTTAATGATGGCCAGAGCACAGAAATTGCCGGCAGGAGTTTCAAACCTGGGAGGAACTGAACATTTTGGTTTATACACTTTAAAACAAGGGTGATCAATGTAGTAGGCCTCATATCTTTTCAGCTGGATGATCTTGGTTTAGTTTTTTTACTTGCCCTGCAAACAATTCACTGGCCTAACAACAAAAATTACATTTACACATTATAGAAACACATGCACAAAATCAACAAATGCACTGTAAAGAACGTCAGGGCGAGTGACAGACGCATCAACTGTCTTGAAACTCTCTCACACTGGCCCAGGCTGAAGTGTCAAGCTACAAAAATCTTCTAATATTTTTTATGCATTTATATGTTTTGTATGATGGCATATTTATTAAGGAATGCTTCTCTGTTTTGTTTAAGAGGTGGCATTTGTTACGCGTCACGGACCCAAGGCCAGCAGGGGGCGCACTCTGTAACAACAACTCGTGACGCAGAAGGAATCCTCAAATGACCCCATCCCACAGCACGGTTCACATACACAAACCCGTAGCTGTGAGTCACGCTTCTGTCTGAACCATCTTAATGAGCAACATTTATACATTTTTGCATCTGACCTCATTACTGTTTCTGTCTAATGAGAATCGAGAACGCTTTATATTGCTCTCCACATTAAGACAGAATTTAATGATATTACAGGATGATTTAGATACTGCATTTTAATACTATGGCTAATTAAAGAAGTACATCAAATGTAAACCTACTGGAGTGGATAACGCAGCCTATTAAACTACAGAGGAGTGTACAAAAGGCCATATGTATTTGTCTTTTATCAGTCTATAAATCAATACACCTCAAGCTGATGTATTGACACAACCGACTGTTTCTCACCCCTAATTTGATCGTCCTGCCAATTAAGCCTTGTTTTAAAAGTCGCATGAGATCGTTTCAGAGAACGGTAGAAAATTAATTCCTAATTGACTAATGCTGCCTCCCCCATTTTTCCCAGGCTGAAGTGGGACGGCAGCTGAAGGGAAACTCTGCTCCGGCCCCTCACTGTACAATAGAGAGTGGATTTGCCTTTCACACTGGTCAGTTGACCCCTTGACATCCGATGACTACAAAGTTCTGAATTAGAATAAAAGGCCAGAGACTTAATCCAATTCCCACAGTGCTAGTAAGCAGAGTGCGAGAACACACAACTTTTCTTGGAATCAGAAGGAGGTTTGTGCAATGTTCTAGGAAGAGGAAGGAATTTAAAACCCTGCTATCGGGAAAAATTCAGACCTCAAATACAATTCCAAGAGAAACGCCGTGTTGAATGTATGAAATGACACTGATGAAACTAATTCTGAATACCACATTCCATAACAAGACAACAACACATGATTTTAATGATATGGACAGTATTTCACCAGTATTTCAAGCCAGTTTGCAATCCTTTCATGACAAATACGGACATGTGACTCCAAATTGTCAACAGTAATGTAAAGGAAAAATGTGTAATACTGTAATGCAAAATGTGCTTAATTTTATTATTATTGTGCATATATTGGCCCCTAATTTATGTAGTATCAAACACTGCATTATTATAACTACAGTAGCATTAGTATTAGTAAAAGTAATAATAATACTCATTAAATTTATAATATTAGTAATAAAAATTTTATTATTTATAACAATAACCATAATAATAATTTTTACTTTTTTAATATAGCATAAATTGTATACATAAATCATTGTAATATTAGTTTACTGCCTTTAACGTATGCTGATTTCAATAAAAATAATTGTATTACTACAATATATACATCTAATGAGAATAAAGGGAATTAAAAGAAGACTTTTTTCCCCACAAAAAGAATCTATTTTAGTCTAAAGGAAATGTCCCTTTAGTGGATTATTTCATGAAGGCACATGACAAAAAAAAAGTGCATTCTTTTCTAAGTCAGTGAATAGAAAGCATCTTCACTGCAATGTTTGCTAAAAAAGGCCACTGTGAGAAGGAGATGTAAACATGACAGTTATGCAAACAGGCACAACAAATACATCTAATCTCTTTATCTCAGAACAAACTGGGTAGATTCACCTGTTCTGAGCCAATTCAGTGAACAGTAGGTTCTTTCTGATAAAGACACATTGTGAAATCCTGTTTCTTTTGTAGCCACTGGGAAGGAGTCTGGTTGGTTTTTGAGAGCGAGACAGATAACAGACGATTTCAGAGTGAACAACTATGAATCTCAGGTATCCATGTCAAGATGGATCAGTGAAATATGAATTTAAAAAAAAGAGACTTAAGAGGATTCATTACACAAAATGGATCAGTGAAATATTAATTTTAATATAACTTAAAAAAATGAGACTTAAGAGGATTCATTACACAAAAATCAAATACCCACGTCTCCAAGCAACTAGAAGAGAGTTGAAGTGTTTCAGGATAATCCCAGCATTCACAAACAAGTCACTTCTTTTTGTTTCCCCCCCTCAGTCTATCAAAAAAAATTCCCACACTGAGATTCAGCCTATTTACATTGTAAACGAAACAAAAAGACAGCAATTTATTTAATTCAGCTCTTCTTAAAGGTCTCTGCAAACATCTCCAGAATCTAATTACATACTAACTACTTCATCTACTAGCACTAACTTTTGAATAGAGACACAGACAATATAGAAATCCTGCTGCTCTGACTCTCTCGGCTTGTGGAGTCTCACGGAGAGAGGAATCGCAGCCGGAGCGATGCACGTGAATATGTGCTTTTCCAAACAATGAGCGACTTAGGAAAAAAAACTGTGGACACCCCGTGATGCCAGTAGCATTTCATTCTGCCTCCTGACGGGCAGAAAGAACTTCATCTCCTTGCATTGAAGTTATAGCACAATAGGAATTAGTCACTGTGTGATGAAGGGGCATGCTGGGAAATCTGCAGCACCACTGAGACAATCAGTCTTATCTGAGCCGGTGGGGGGTGCAACCTGTTTCGCTGGTCACCGTGATTTTGCCAAGTAAGACATGCTCCTGGGTCAACATATTTTGTGGTTCCTGGAACAACATTCCTGTCTGAAAATGTAGTCCTAACCCTACCCCTAAACCTAACCCAACCCATAACATTTCCCTAAAACCATTGGGGAATGACACTGATGCACCTAACCCTGGTTGTAAGCCTAAATTTGACATGGACTGTAAACTTTTCTCTCAAATATGATTGGTTGATTGGAATGTTGTTCCAGGATCAACAAAGATATTGATCCAGGAACATGTTGTACTTGGTGAAATCACCTGTTTGGTTACGGCCGGGTCATGGTAGAAACAAGGTGGTCTGTATCAATGAAAATACCATCAATATTAGCACAACATCTGTTTTTTTAAGTTTACAAAGGCCACATAAAAACGTGAAAACTAAAGCGTTGTTTTGGTGTCTCACGGGACTTAATAAGAAAGAAAGATGCCTTAGATATTTAAATTGCTTGGACTTTTTTACGGAATTGTTGAGTCAGTAAGTCAGAGAACTCGAGAAGTGAATCAGTCTGATAAACAAACAAATCATTCAGGTTTTGTGAACTATATCAACAGATTCAACTCAGAAGAAAGATTTGACAAAAACATTTTAGACAATAATCTATCAAAAATGACAGAGGCCAGCACATGACAAATAGAAAAATATATGTATGGTGGTCACAAATTAAGAATTCGTTCCCTCATTTTAGGTAAACCGTGATTTGTTCCCAAATCAATAAATTGAGGTAACAAATTATTAAGTCGTTATAATTAAATACATTTTTTAATTTGTGGCCACAATATCTTGCTTTTCCCCCTCAGATGTCGTGCTGCTTTCAGACTGCTTTGATTCTTGTGTTCTCGGACTAAGTGATTCGCTTACCAACTCAACGGTGGGGAAGATTTTCAGTGAATTACAAATTAATTTATTATCTTCCCACAAAGCGATCATATGACTTCAGAACAGTTGGAGCATAATGACTTTTATGGAGCTTTTGTGTCCTATATGAAGGTTAAAAGCTGATTTTCATTACACGGAAAAGAGCGACCAGGATATTCTTCAAAGATTCACATTTCGCATTTCTCGGAAGAAAGAAGGTCCTAATTGTTTGAAACGAGCCGTGGTGTGCACGTGTCCGAGGAAAACACATGCGTTATCATATGAAGCCGCTGCAAAATGTATCAGAGGCACATGAGCTCAAATGTATTTGACTAAATATAACCCAGTCATTCCAGATTGCTCTGTGGGGATGACTTTGACACATCAACTATACCTCAGATGACCCCTGAAATTCAATCGGCTGCAAAGTGAGAGACAGACGGGCCAATCTAGCAAAGTAAGGAACGGTCTGCTTAATAATTAACGCAACAAGAGATACATTGCTCTTGTTTAACCACTGTTTATTCTGTGGGCCAGATCGCTGAAGTCACAACGTGTTCCCGGTGAGTAATTCTCAGTGTGCCCTCACCCTCACTGTAGATGCAAGTCACTTCCTGTGCAGCGAGATGAGCGTGATGGAAGAGTTTTAGGAAATCTGACGTCATAAGCACATAAGACAGATGGACGAGCGGTCGCCCCTTAGGCCAAAATCGCTTAAAGGCAAATCGCTTCTATTCCGGTCTCAAATAAAACCCCTTTAATAACATTTTTATGTCTGCTCTGCGAAGGATGCGATAAAGCGCTTCTCCGTCGGGAGGGGAGAGGAGGAAAAGAAAGCTGTGATGTGCTGGCCTGCTTTTCCAGCCTGCCCGCCAGTGCATCGGTCCAGAGACACAAGTGAGTTTTATTTTAGGAGGCTTTTAAGTAGGTCAGCTCTCTAGTAGGTCTCGTCTATGACAGCACAGCGGCTGAGTGTAAACAACAGCACATGATGTTGTTTGTCTCTCGCTCTGTCCTGGCACCAAATGCCACCAGCTTCCCCCCTTCAGCCGGCCCCTGTCCCACGGGTCTCCCACAATCCTCTTTTCCATTTGCAACCCTAAAAACCTTGTAGAAGCAGGCCGTTCACCTCTGACATTCTCACATATGCTGGCATTTGAGGACAAACGTCCTGCTTAAAGGCTGAGTCAGAATTAACACTCAAATGCATGTAAAAACAGCCTATTAAAAATAACACCAAGTTATCACCAGCTGGCTTCTTTGTGCAATGAGGAACTGACAAGAGTGATTCAAATCAAACACATACAAACAAGCGAATAAAAAAAACTAGGGATGCACAATATATCAGTACTATAAAGATTATCTGCAGTATAATAAAGATTATTGTATCGTACTATTTTCACCTTTAAAATATATTTAGCTGTAATCTAACAGCAAATATCATTAAATTATATTAAATATTAAATATCAAAAATAAATAAATGAAATATCAAAACCTTAAAACATTAAATATCAAAATAAATATATATATATATTTGTTATACTGTATATTATAATGTTGTGATGCATAAGTTCACTTGTAGCATTTAAACTGATTTTTGTGTTTTCATTTGTAATGTATTTAGAAAATAGTATATCATGTTAATATTGGACAGTTCATATTTATTGGGGGGAAAAAGAAAGAAAAAAGAATGAAAAGGATAAGTATTGACTCCCATTAATTTATTTATCACATTAGTGGAGAATTAACCATCAGAAGTTTTTAGATGTTAGTTTTTTAATTTTCTTCAGAACTCGTGGCAATACATATATGTGGAATATTCCTTGTATTGTGATACCAAAACAAAATTTGCCACAAAAAAATTGCCACAACAGAACGCAAGGATCTTGAGACACATATTCAGTGCTGAACTACTTTTAATCATGTAATTGATTTGATTACAAACTCAAATTGATTGACAGCCCTATATGTTTAAGGTTATATTTTTGGGGGCCTTTATCGGAGAGGACAGTCAAAGAGAGAGGGAATGAGAGAGGGGCAAAGCACCACGAGTCAGGACGCAAACTTGGGTCTCATTGGGTCTTGGGTTTATATATTAGAGCGCTGTCCACAAATAAAACATGTCTGGTTGGTCTTAAAGCATTAAAATGAAATGGCTGCTTCAAATGGAAACAAGGCCCTTGTTTTTCTTTACCGTTTGTATATACATATAGGAAGGCTATCTTGACTCCATAGCATATTTAAAATTTAAAATATAAAATTCTAGCTTGGTTAAGTCCATAAAATGTATGGAAGTGATGAAAACATCTCTCACTTCAGTGAGTGATGGCTAGTGCCCAGGAGTAAAAAGGTTTTTTAAAATGGATGAGCAATGTCCTCCCCTCCTCTCGACTAAATGTGCTGCCAAACTGAAACAGAGAGCGGGATGTTTACAAGTTTGGTAGAGAAGGTATAAAATTCTGGGCATCATTAACACCACCTCTATGTCGACATGCATTAAGAATTTATACAGTGTGTGCCACAGCGAGTTACAGTTACATGCCAACGTTTTAGAGAGGGTTATCGTCTTTCTCCCAGTGGAACACAGGCGACAGATATTGCACCCTCATTGTAGTAGCATCGGTGTACACTACTGTAAAAAAATGATAGAAACATACCGATTCTGATCCATTAGTAATTCAGAGATTTTATGAGCTGGCTGCCATGGAAACATTTAGCACCTCAAATCCACGCAGATGACAAAAGTATGGCACCTTGTTTTAATTAGGACTCAACCTTTATATAGACTCAACATGTGGATCATTAGCCCCGTGAAACGCTGTTATACCCAGAGAGCAAATTAATTAGTGCAGTCTGGAATACCTGTGACAGACGGCATCCTCTGATGGCAGTCTCATATGCCAATAAGTAACAAAAGTACAGGTGGAAATTATGGTTATACAAGGTATAGAGATTAGAGTGCTGTTATTGGACTAAAGGCCCCCCCCGAAAGTGTTTGGACACTTAAGGCCCTGTTATAGGCCCTGACGCCGCATACGCTGTTGGGAGCAGCGTTTAAATTAGTGTGTAAATATGTGATGCCCGCTTTCCTCTCAATAACAAAATAAACACAGCATGATTGTCATGTCACGTTTACTTATATGTCACTTTATACATTAGATTGCTTTAAAGCAAGCCACTTCACAGTATTACTGTATACAAAAACAGTGTCAGTACCTCTTTCAAAAAGAAACTTCAGTTTTTACCATAAAGCAGCTCACCAGTGTGTTCATGTTTTTTACTGTGTCTGAACTCGATGGACCGCACAGAAGAATTGCTTAAAGAGGGCGGGGCCTCAGAGCCACACCTACCTATTACGTAATCGCCATGGAACAATGGTAGTTCGAAGGCATTTAACATCCAGAGCGAACTATTCTGGAAAGGTCACTGTTTCAAACTCCTGAAACAAACTTCATTTCGGCCTGATTTTGTTCGAAATTACGTCAATTCGTTCTTCGATTTAGGTGAAGTGTGTAAAAACAAATGATGTTATAATGTTTCTCAGAACTAATTACAGTATGGCTTTTTATCATTTAAAATCTAATCAACTACTTTTTTAAACATGTTTTTATTGAAAAGTGTGCTTGAGTTATCTCTGATAAATAAATGCCACTTTGTTTTACTTTTTTTTGTTATTTACAGTGACATTTAGACATTTTAAATCATGGCTTAGTGTTCTTTCTGGGACCGCTGTATATAGATTCAGGGACATTTGTGGCATTTTCTCACTTTTGTTTTATTGATCTAAATAGTGCAATGAGGACAAGCAAAGATGTGGGAATGGGATCAGGAAATGTCACAAGCTGCACTTAAACTGGCATTTCATACGACTATGGCAGTTAAACCACAAAAATGCCCCCCCCCCCCCCCCCCCACACACACACACACACAAACACACAAAAATGTATAATTACACATCAGTCACACATTCTATTCGAGTCTAAATAACTTTCTGTGAGGAACAGACTGAAATCTATGTCGCTATTCCCTCCAGTGAGCTGTTAACTCAAGAACTGCTGTGACTGGATCATTGATTCAGTGAGCTGGAGTCATGAACGAATCAGTTAAACCAATAAATGAATCATTCAGCCTGATCTGTGGCTCATTCATTCAGTCCAATTGGATCATTGAAGCTGGATCAAAAGAACGATTTGTTTAGATGATCCAGTTCTTGAGTTCAACTCGTGAATCAAAGATCCAGTTGCAATGGTTCTCGAGTTAACAGCTCACTGGAGGGGAAGATGACTTGGATCATTTCTGGCTGTTCCACACATAAAGCTATCATATTGCTTCTGAAGACTTCCCGAGTATGACATGTGGAAAAATAACATGGTAAAAACTAAGTAAATAATGACAGAAATGTAATTTTCATTAGACTAGTTGTACGCCTATGTACTTTACATGCTTCAATGTGTCCTGACAGAGTACACAGAGTACAGCAGCAAAAACAAGTTTACACAATATATCATCCCATGCCAACCTCTATCAGAGCACACTATTTACCTCACCTAAAATATGATTATTAAAATGTCTGTAGTACAACTGAAACCCAACGTCGCAGTCATCAGATGTCAGTAAATATGAATATTTGACAGGAGGGTGGCAGCTGAGCGCTGTTGGCGTGTTAATGAACGTGCCAGAGCGCCGATGACTCACAGGCTCTGGTAACTCAGTACAGTCGCTCTAATAAATGTACGTGCCATGTTTAGACAAAGTGATGGAGATTGGTGAAACATGGCCCTACTGATGTGCCAAAGCGGTGTGCCGCCCTGCCCTGAAGCAGCACATATTATTGGCTGAAATTTTAGAGGGCATCGAAACCGTCCCTGCTGAATTATAGAAGACCATTTTTGATAGGGTCATAAACATGATTGCTACTGGTACATGCATGACGCATCTCCACTTTACTGGTGCTTTTTTCCATTGCGGTGATCTAGTGTTGTTTAAAGAAGTGGCTTGTGGTTAGATGAGGCAAGAAGGGTCGTACCTGTGTGAGTCTGTCGATGTGCTTCCAGGGCATCTTCCTTGGAAAATTGAGCCCCACACTGATCACATACTAATGCTTTTGGTCCAGCTGGAAGGAAGAAGAATACAATAAAAGTAATCAGTTGGCTAATAGCTTTATTACGGATGGCAACATTACACAGTGTCATTTTAGTATGATATATGTATATTATATATTACATATAATGTGCGCGTGTCACAACTGGTAGTTCACAGAATGATGACGATGAAGATGAAATATTAACTTGTTTAATGAACACGAAGAGAATACATAGATGAAGGCATATAGCAACGCAACACTCACATAAGACGAGAACCGACAATGAACCGAGTATAAATACACAGGGAAACTAAATGACAGACAGCGGAGCGTTCTTTCCCCATTTATCATCGTGTATGTAAAATATGAACACATGTTCTTAATAGGAAACTTGTACATGGCAGTAGGGTTGATCCATTTTTCTAAGCTCATGTTTAAAAAATCAAACCATAAAATGAACTGAAAAGAAAACAGATCTGATGCCGAAGGCTGAAATTGTGTTATTTCAAAGTATGAGTTGTTTATGACATTAAACATCATTCATCCCCCACCCCACACACACACACATCAACAGGGTAACATACTGTCCCTTGACAGAATCAAAGAAATGTTCTTATCTACAAGGGCTGGCAGCTTTCTCTTGTCTTGTCTTGATAAAAGTCTGTAAACCATAAGCTGAGGCAGAACAGACAGCAACATGTCCTAAAGGATATTAAAACCCTTTGTATCTTCAGACTGATTTATGACATGCACAATGAGTCTCTTCTTACAAACAAAACACTATATCCATTTATTATGTGTTCGTAGAGATAGCAGTAATAAATGATAATCCTATAATAGTGAGGGTCATATCAGGTTGACGTACCCTCAGGCAGGTACTGCTCATGTCTTCCTGTAAAAGCAGACGATTTTGATCAACCATAATTTATTTATCAAAGCTAAGGTTGGTTTCTTCAGGGTGAATCTCACAAAGCCCGTCAAGCCAGTTATATTGCATACTCCCCTTTAAAAGTTTTGGGTCAAAAAATGTTTTTGTTGAAAGAAGCCTTTGCTCATCAATGCTGCATTTGTTTGAGAGAAAAAAAAAAAAGAAAAAAAAAAAGAATATTGTGAAATATTATTACAAGTTACAGGGACTGTTTTCTATTTTAATATATTTTCAAATTTAATTTAATTTTCAGCAGCCATTATTTCAGTTTTCAGTGTGAAAAAAAGAAAGGTTAAAATAAATTACTTCTGTAATCTAACGTTGTAAAAATACCTTACTGAGCCAAAAGATTAATTAATGTTTTGTGTGTATATATATATGTGTGTATGTTTGTTTCTAATTATATATATATATATATATATATATAAAAAATATATAATGAATAAAATAGAATATAAAAATATAAATACATTGTAAATAAATGTCCCCACCAATTCTAATGGCTACAGTATAATGCATGTTTTACTTTTGAATTTGTTTGTAATTTGGGTTATTCTCATTATTGTAATCACTGTATTACAAAATTATCTTGTCTGGGCACAATGAAGACCGTGCATCATGTACAGTACTAACATAACTTATAAATGAATTTAAATAGTATATATATATATTTTTTACATATTACGTTAATGGGAATGATAATTTTTCCCATTAAGATAATGCGAATGGGTGTGGGCTGCTTAATTATCATGAAAATAATGTCAAAATGCAAAAACACCGTAATGGTCCTTAAAATAGGCGATGCAAAAATCACGCCATTAAGACATCATTAAACATGAATCACCTACACAGATGAAAATACATTTACAAGGTGTATAAATGCACACACACACACACACTCTCTCACACACACACACACAAAGAAAGAAAAGAATCATTTAACCCAGTTGCAACCACCGATCCTTAATAACTGGACTAAATAACTGTTCTGATGGCCATCAACCGCCCGAGGGAATCCATCTATTATTAGTATTAGATCCACCTGTGGAGCCGCTGGCCCATTATGAAGTAGGCCAGGATGTTTCCATCACTTTAGAAACACTTTCAATAAACCACACGCACTCACCGAACAAGGAGAAATGGACGGCTGACGTTGCTTTTTCTGAACAATTCATGAGGGACAAGACCTCAAAAAGAGAAGTGAACAATGTCTTCCATTCACCACACATGGCTTGGACACAACACAACTATGGGTTCTGCCAGCAGGTTTTCACCATTTTATATCTCAGACTCACAGAAAAAAAAAATCAATAAAATCCAAATGTATAATGACCATCGGCTCATCAAGTATCTATTTTCACTCAGCTGGCCCGAAATGGCTTTATTATGACTCATTAAAGCACCCACAAGCTTCATGAAGTCAGCCAGCTAGCACCTAAAATTAGCCTCTTTCCACATACACTTTCTTCTCGTTCCTTCTGGACGACAACCAAAGCCCTTGAAAGTTTAAACATGCTCTCATTTGCAGAATCATTACAAACCACGCTCAAAAATACTTTGATGGTGTGACTCATCAGTGCCAGCGTAAATTGCGCCTGTGAGAACATTTCTGATGTGCGTGAATTAAAATGCTCTGTTTTCAGTTTATTATTGTCTTATTGCTGAAGGATAGTAGCTATGCTCTTAAATTCGAGTGAGCTATCTATAGACAGCATTTCAGCATATCTTATTTGTTCTGTTGTGATGCTGACAGGCAAGGTGAGGCGGGATATGCCTCTCCTCGCACATGTTTCCAAGCGCTCAGCACACATTTAGAAACCACATTCAATCGGCTTGTGTTCTGTTTGTGCACATAGTGCACTGTACTGCCCATGATAAACAGCCCAAACAGCCTCCAGACTGGCTGCAATCACCCTCCATCAAAACACTTTGCCTGGCATACAAAAATAAGATTCAATCTCGTGCTGAATACCAAATTAGAGCATTAGAAAACAAGGGCTTCTGCTACTTGGCAACCGTTGGGATGTAAAGCAGCAAAATCCAATGACGGGCCAGAAGATCTAGGGCTTTGATGCGCTATAAAGACTGAATTAGATTTTTTTACTTTTATTTTCCCTCCATTTTACTGGCTTGCAAATTAAAGACTCAAGTTAACAATCATAAATTGTAAGGGTTTGGATGTCAACACTGAAACACTGAACGTTATTTATCTTGTAATTTGTGAAAGTCAGTCGAATAATAGGTCACGGTGGAAAACAATCATTAAATAATAGAGGCACAAATGTCATAATATTAAAGCAGCTCTATATACTGTATAAACGCAGCAGGGTGGTTTAATGCATTTTAAAAACAGCCTTCTGTTAATCTCTGTGACAAAGTACAAAGAAAGGTAATTTATTAGTATGAGGTATGAGTGGTTAAATCCACCTGATAGAAGACTGAACAGAATGCACTTCCATGAATAAGGCATCAAATAGGGTCTGAAACTCTTAAAAAAAAATGTTCAACAAATAAGTCAGCAAAACAAGCGTCCTATCCATGGTAAAATAATAATAATACAATATCAATTACAATAATAAAGGTTATATTTATTTATTTATCTATATTAACTTTATTTTCTATGAGGTTTGCAATTTTTTCAACCCTGTTATCAAAATCTAGGATATCAATTTCTAGCAATAAGCATTTAACATCAAAATTAAATAGATTTTGTAGAAATTATAATTTTATATAAAAAAAGTATAAATATATTACTTAATTTTTTTAAATAAATAAATAAATAAATATATATATATATATAAACAGATACCGCTTTGAAAATTCCATAAAAATACAGTATATTATATAAAAAATACAGAAATCCTGTAAAATACAGTAACAGGGTTGAAAACTTTGCCTACATTTGTGTAAAATTTAAGGAAATTAAGTCAGTTTATTTACCAGGGTGTAACAATTGTGAGACATATTACAACTAAATATTACATTTTTGGTGAATAAAATTAGTAAATAATTACAAATGATTTAATATGAATTTAACACATTAAGTCAAAATTTGTATAAATTTTAATTATTGGATACAGTTAGAAAAGTCCAACAAAGTACATAGTATTTTGACCAGCTGAGAACTTGTGAAGAGCTTATAAAATGTGTAAAGGAGTCACGAAAACAGCGTCAGGAAGATCTGCTGCGAGTAAACGCGGTTCAGATGCCTATACCATGACTATGACGAGAAAAAACAGGTACGCTTGAGCATTATGTCCTTTTTAGGGTCGCATCTTGTGACATCACATCCTGTTTTTGGTTTGTCTACATGTCTTTGGTCCGTGCTGCGTTCATATTTCATTCGAACCGCACCAGAGTCCATTTGGAAGCGGACCGAGACCCTCCTTTCCGGGGTTCTCGGTCCGCTTGTTTTGTGCGCACGAAGGTTCAGACGGCAGCATTCACACTTATTCAAATAAACCGCCCTAACAGAGCAAACACAGAAGGGTTCGTTTGAACCCAAACCAAACATACCAAGTGTGAACAACACACCTTCATTTTACACCTGTTCCCCATGCACATTCTATTATAGTACAGGTAATTACAATAACTAGGCACTAACTGAACCTGAACCTACCCCTAACCCATGTGGTTCCCTTGTATTACCCAGTACTTTCTTTGGTAAGTCCATGTACTGTAAAATAAATTGGATTTAAAAAAAAATATTTATCAAACATAATAAGTGACAGCACAGCATGCTGTATTGATGGAAAGTGTCAGAAACTGGCATGGAGGCACATGTACTGTACATGCCCTCGGACGTAACCTTTGAACACTTTGACCACAGTGCAGACGTCTGCTCCATCCTGTCGAGTCGGCCTCTAAGGGCCCGCAGTCAACATTTCTGTTTTCTTTCTGCATTTTTGTTTTATTTAGGACTCCACCAGCGTCCTCCCTCCACCCCAGCGCTCACGCTATTTTGGAAAGCAGTGGCTTGGAGAGCAGTCAAGTTTGATTAATTTTGGGATTTGGGTACAGTATGTTCCTGGACACACATCTGCGAGCAATCATAAATGCTCCAGAATGCTGGCAGAACATCCAGACCTGCCGGCAGCTGATGATGTCATCAGTGCGAGGGAAGAGCTGGCGTGTCGCCAGGCACAGAGTGCAGGGCTTCTCCCAGACAGAGAGAGAAAGACAGAAAAAAGAGAAAGAGACATTAAGAGAAAACATCTTGACAGGGCTTTTCAGCCCGAACGTCGCACATGTTGAAGATTGGCTCTCGTTCATGTCGTGCGTGAACAGGTGCGACACTGGATTACGAGCAGATTAAATGTGGGAGTAACTGAATATTGTTGCCAGGGTTTATTGATTCATAATAGATTAGGAGGGTTGAATTTGTGTGTGTGTGTGTGTGTGTGTGGGGGGGGAAATACACCTTTTCCTCTCGCTTTCATAAACACACAAAATAGAGACAGACAGAGAACAAGACATAAAAAAGAAATAAAGTTTCAGTTAATTTGGAGAAGAGCACTGTCAGAATCTTGACAAAAATGTGAGCTGAGAAAGTCAAGTGAGGTGGGCTTCACAAACTCTCCAGAGAGACGACTATAGACTTAATCAGACAGATGGACACACACACACACACACACACACACACACACACACACACACACACACACACACACACACACACACACACACCTGCCAGTTTGAGTGTATTTCCTCTCCACTTGAAACAGGACATTCCCCTCTTAAGCACTATTAAGTGTGGGCAACTACTAAATTCAATAAGCATCAATCACGTTCTAGGATTCCTGATACTGAACCCGGAGCCTTGGCTTGAAGAAGCAGGTTTGAATCCTGCCTGCAACTTGTTTCAATGTCATTCCTCCATTTTACCCCAAAAATGTCCCTTCTCTGCCATCATAAAGGTGACAAAAACGCTTCCTGATATTTTAAATCAATCACTGAATCAATAGTAATAGTCCGATATATATTGTCTCGGCTGATTTTTGGCTGATAATTTATTTATATTTTATAAGTGTTTTTTTAATGTTGGCATATTGGTGTTCATCTAATTTGCTAAACTGTAATCATACGATTAAAATGAGCCTGTTTCATACATAAAGTCGAAGACATAATAGAGTCGAATTATCACTAAAATTGTTAAGCTGATCATATAATTTGTAATTAACAACAAATGTTTACATTTTTAACTCAATTTTGTAATAGAAGTAAGTTGTATTAATCTGTAGCATTTTCACTAGAGACATTTTTATATGAAAAACCAATGTCGGTACACCACATAACACTCTCTGTAAAGCAAAGACTGAAAGGGAAAGAAGCTTTAAAAAGGAGCTACAATAAAAAACAGGATGACAGCTGGACAACATAAGCCAAAACACAGAGTTTCAGCACTAAACTTCGTTTTGCAGTCTGGTTTATTTTATGTCTACGGTTATGCAACAGACCCTTTCGATAACCAAAATCTGACAGCAAAAGTTCAAACTTAATAGCACACATCGGCCCCAAACAATACCACAGACTTACATAACATGTATCGGCATCATTTCAACATGATCGCTTAATTAAGGGTTTGGATGTGTATAAACAACTGGATCCGTCCCCTCCCTTAAGCGAGTTTCAGTCCAACACCTCCTTATAACAATGAGAAAGAAAACAAGCTGGCAAGATTCACTGTACATACTGTACTAATAATGTGGCAAAGTGCCCAGATTGTATCTCTGCCAGGCTTGAAATGTAACTGTTGAGACTGGAAAGGGAAGTGGGAAGACGGGGATAACCAAACACTGCGTCACTAATAGAAGTGCAATGTTCCATCAGTCAGGTTAAGTGTGCGGTACATGGTGGACAAACACAGGGCAACAGGGGGGTTGACACTTCTTGCACAACACCGATCACGTATCACTTGTGCAATGACACTGTAACCTATGTTTTCATCCTTATCGGGACTTCATTTGCGTGTGCTCGTGGTGTTTACGGGGTGGGGGGGGGATGAGGTTACCTGAATGAGACAGCATGTGCATCCTCAGTCGTAAACTATCCAGGAACTGCTTTCCACAGAACTCACAGCCAAAAGTCTTCACTCCACCGTGCAACTTCCTGTGGATTCAAGACATATTGAGAGATCAAACTGGTGTAGCTACACACAGCAACTACACACTTTGACCATTGACCAGCGCCAAGTCCAAGCCTATTCATTCCCACCCCCAATGTAATCCCAAATATAGCATTTTAATCAACAGTACATTTTTTGTTAACACATTACCATATGTCTTGGAGTATCGCAATCATTTCATATTGTGAGTTCAGTATTGTGATATGTATCGAATCGTGACATGAGGGTATCGTTACACCCCTATTATAACTGCTCATTTGGATTGGATATACAAGAGTTCACCCAAAAATTTAATTATTTCATGATATGACGTGTTCCTACATGAATGAGAGATATGCTGCAAGATGAGATTTGAACACTCTCCAAAACAGTGGAAGTGGAAGAAAGAAAAGTATTTAGTTAAATGAACTATTCCTTTAAAGTTAAAAAATGCACTTTTATTTAGGAACGCAGCTTCAAAAATCCACGCTTGATATTCTAAACACGCCTGCGTCTGTGGCTCATAGTTTATTTTGATGATACTCTCAACGGGCTGCTGTGAAAGGTTTAGGGCACATACTTCAAAGACTTCAGGCACTCCAAATATTCATCAAGCAGGTCTGAATCAATTAGGCCTAATACAGCAAAAGCTATTAATGAACTGAATAGCATACGCCATCATCTAATGCTTAAAATAAACCTAGGCTTGGGTTGAAGAAACACAACTAGCTTGTCTACAAACGAACATCCGTACCAGAACCAGCTTCAGCGGAGCTATGAAATATTTACAGTCCAGACGTAGTGACCTGGTGGCTTGAGAGAAAACATTTATGGCTTTGTTTTATCAAAAATTAAACACGCCTCAGAGAAAGGGTACACAGAGAACCTGAGCAAATATATACACTCCATTTCAATGAAGAAGCCAGGCCGGGAGTGAACCGTGAGGCCAAAAACCATGCGTCAAACCCAAGTTAAACATGCCGATTGTCCATTTAATCTGTCGTCTCGCTCTGAATATTTGTTTTAATTGAAACGTATTAAATGCTTCTGAAATACCCCAGCAGTTCTGTATGTTTAACTGAGTCACGCTGTACATATCAACGACTCGTCCCCCGCCCACTCCTGTTCCCTTCTCTCGCCCGAGTCCTTTCATGTGAATTCCAGCCACACACACACACACACACAGACAGACGCACCGTCGGCGCGTGCGCTGCATCAACGAGCAGTCGAGCGAGCCCGCCGCAGACGTAACCTTTATTCCTGCCATAGAGCCCTTAATTATCACCGCTCCGCAACCGGGGCGCTGCCAGACATGCACGGGCTCATTATGAACAGGGGCATATTATTTCACCTTGAAAAAAGCTATTAAAGCCAACTCTCGCTACCACCAGGAACGGTCGTGCTAAAATATTAATTCCAGGACATTCTGTTGAAGATCATTCAGAGTAATGGGAGCGAATTAGCTTTCTATTCGGATTCAAAGACTAGAGTCAACACCCTCAGGTACGGTCATTTTATTTGACCAAGGATGTTTGCTCAGGTCATGTGCCCTTCGGTTGAGGGCGCAGACAGAATGCGTGTTAGCCGCATTTCACAATCTGTAGCATCTGCTGCGTCGTCCCCCCTTTGCAGCCACAACACAGGGTCTGAAATAGACCGCCTGACAGAGCCCAGCATCCCATAAACAATATCCACTCAACCGCAGTGGACACGCTGAGCACCGCTGTCGGCAGCCAGCAGACGTTATCTACAGATTTGTGTGTTTGCTGGAAAAATACTAGAGTTATCTTACTGAATGTTGCCTTTTGGCTTGAAAATGACATATTATTGAACAACCAGAGGTTTTTAACAGTCCCACATCAATGCAGACGTACAGTACAATGGATGACTAGCTGTTTATTGTTCATTCATCTAGATGTTTCTCTTTGTCTAGCGTTTTATAGCTGATATGCTGTTCTTAAGGAGATGTATTAAGGAACAAACCTTCTCTAATGGGGTTTAGCCTGCTATAGTAGTATGCTTTGCTTTAGTGTGCCAACAGTAATAGTAGCCTAATTGTTACAGCATCTCTCTCTTTATCCAGTTTATAACATCACTGCCATAGCCAACAAAACGCCTTTTTTTCTTTAAATGAATCTACAGTATTGAACACAATATTTGAAGACTTTTTAAGTTAAAAGCAGCTCACATTTTGAAAACAAGGGCTGGGTGGCCAAAAATATTATCACAATATTTTTTTTTCATATCATATCATACGATAGCGATATTTATCACAATATTAATTTACTATTAATGGGAAAGGACAAGCTTTCCACATATTTGTGAAATTGAGAATGAATGTGAAATATTTTTTTTTTCCACAATTAAACTCCACAGAGTTGCTACCATTTAATTTAGGGCCAATAACATCCATTTAATTTTTTCCCTAAATTTTGTGTTTTGGGATTCTGTGATTTATGATTTAATACAAATGTATATAAGCTTTAACAATTTAATCAAGCTTTTAAAATGTAACCAAATGGAAAAAGCTATTTCTGCTGTGTTTCGGCTGTTAGACCCATATCGGGTAACAATATCCAGAGCTTGTCATCATTATCAACGGAAATTTTATCACGATAATATGATATTGTTTATCACCCAGCCCTATCTTAATGCTTTTTATTGAGCAGTTACCTTAACATATGCTGTGTGAAAATCCTTTAGAAAAAGTGTCTGATTGAGTCCAAAAAATAATTTATGTCGTTCCAAACCGGAATGACTCTCTTTCTTCTGTGGAACATATAATATATATATATATATATATATATATATATATATATATAATATAAAAAAGTGAGATTTTTTTTGCTTAACAGAAGAAAGAAGTGGTTTGGTAAGGGAGAGTAAATGATGACAGAATTAATTTTTGGGTGAACTACCCCTTTAAGACATTAGTCAACCCTTTAACCAAGAATTAAAAACAGTTTACTACACAGTATGTGAATGCTTCTGATAATACGCAATTGAACAATTTACTTTTCATCTAAACAAAGTGAATTGCGAGTTGCTATAATTATTAATCGTACCGTCACACCTGCCCAACAATTTAATTGCTCAGCAAAAGAGCATCTTTCAGAAACTCCTATTAATCTAATTTGCTCTGTCCCCCTGAAAGACACGAAAGATTGAACAACACCGATCTGAGATGTGGAGAAATACCTGGTAAATAGAACAATAAGAGGAAAATCAATACTTCTCATCTTGATCCCAGTCATTGTCAAAGCAAATCCAAATAGACACAGACAAATAAAATCATGACAACTCACTGCATTATTCAAATAGAATAGTTTGTGCTCCAGTATCTGACACTGAGATGCAGATGCAGACAGTAACTAAAGAATATTAAATAATCCTGAAGTTAGATCAATGCTAAATCAACGTTAAACATGGAAATCGAGCCTTTGAAAGAACAAAGTGTTAAAACTCAATCTTCTGGTCGATTTAAGTACACCTGCCCTGAACAAAGCAGTTCAGACGAGGTTAGAGGAGAAAAACCAATCTGTAAAGATGATGGTCCATTTGTCTCTACAGGCCGCTGTTATACATTCCTATTAAAATGCAGGCATTAAAATGTCGACTTTCTCTAAGGAGACAAATTGTCGAGCTGTCTGTTTGAGACAGGGCAAGCGCTTGTGTTTCTGGAGTGGGCCACTGGAAGTGGCTTTGATTAATGGCAGGCCAGAGCAGAGCTGCTAGAGTACCTTTCCCACTGAGAGAGCAATTCAGGGGCTGATGTGTGCAATCGGATACTAGAGCACTGCCAAATTACCAATGAGGCGGCTTTAAAGGAAGTCTTCCCCAATGCAGTATGAGAAAACCCTATGAAGCATGAATGAAAAAAACAAAAACACTTCACACAAACCCACAAGCAAATGTCCATTTATCAAGATAGCTGAGGTGTTCTGGGTGGTCAAAAAAAAAAAAAGTATATATATATATATATTTGCAAAAGATTCACAAAACATTCTTAAGAATATAATTATTCTTAACAGCTAACTTTAAAATAAAGATGACAATATTTTACATTCTTAAATTTTTTATTATCTTTCTTTCTTAAGATTGTTCTAAAGACAACACTTAAGAATTTCTGAAAGAAAAATCTTACAAATCATTGTAAATAACATGAAATTCAGAAACAAATCTACAAAAACATAAATAATAGACCTTGAATAACATCGTAACCTCTTAAGAATTTCTCAAGATTTGCACTTAGGAACATTCTTATGAACTTCCTTAGCTTATTGCTCTAAAATTTTCATGAATCCGGCCGCTGGTCTCTCAAGGCTCGCGCCTCCTATTAATGCACTGTAAGACTGTGTGATTTTGCTTCATCATCCACCACCAGTCAAAAATGGTTTGTTAATGACTTTTTGAGTAATAGCACAACTCTACTCATGATTTGAGGCCTCATTAATGTCTGTATAACAAACAGAGAGGGATAAGTTGCACACAGATGTTTAATACTTTAATAATTTGCTGTTTTTGTTAAGATACCAAACAAACCGCCAAAAAATTATTCAACATGATGTGGCACAGGCTGTATATATAGTATTAACACCATGTTTGGCAGCGGCTTCAGTGACATTCTTCCTTGCGAGGCAAGAGAGGGAAACTGGAAAGATTCTCAGCAAATTGGGAAGTGTTCAATTTACCCGTGCATTGGATGCTCAATGACCTCACGGCATTGTGCGAGCGAGGCCAGTGCCATTATGACAGCACGAGTACATCCTCACAGCTGACTGTGCTTCCCTCAGGGTCTACTGAAAGATTGCCGCTGGTAATTTCACTGAGTTCTGTCTAGAAAGTTTCTAACGCTTTTATGGAGGTTGGAAAAGCTGCCAAATGTTGTCTGGGAACATGGTGTAACAACACAGTGGTGATCTATAATTTTTTTACTGAAAATGTAGATACTTAGCGGAGCACCATGAATCACGGCTTCTCAAACAACATTATTATTCTATTAAACTCAGTTTCCAGGTAAGGTTATGCGTCTCACTCAAGGTCAATGTGACACTGCACAAACAAGTGCTATGGCAGCAATAACCAGTCGTTGTTGTTGTTTTTTTTACACAACTGCTCACATTGGACTCGGTGGCCTTGATAGTATGCTGAATCCCTGACCTTTAAACTTGAGTATTTTTCTAATCTTTAAACATTAAACATTTCATTTTAGGGTTCACTCAGTGTACTGGAGTATCTCTCATATGTTATTAGTTTAAATGGGTAATTCATTACAACAATTTGAGCCTAATGACACTAATCTATCTATCTATCTATCTATCTATCTATCTATCTATCTATCTATCTATCTATCTATATATCTATCCATCCATCCATCCATCCATCCATCCATCCATCCATCCATCCATCCATCCATCCATCCATCCATCCATCCATCCATCCAGAAATAAGAAAATGATTCAATTTCAGTGTTTACATCAAATGTGTGGTCATCAATTTCAAATTGTTGTAATGAATTACCCATTTCTAGATAGATGGATGGATGGATGGATGGATGGATGGATGGATTGATGAATAGATAGATAGATATATAGATAGACGGATGGACGGACAAACAGACAGACATAGATATAGATAGATAGATAGATTTTAGCCATTTTAGCCACACTGATCGATAGATTTTAGCCATTTTACTGGAACACAAGACACAAATACTGATTAACAATGTTTTTTGACAATTTAAGTTTTTAAATATTGTGTAACTATTAAAATACTGAATGGCTTACGTTTTACAGTAGTTACATTAAATGAACAGCAATCATTTCTGACATCTTTGTTAGACTATGAATCATTTCAAAGGCCATCTTTAGACAGAATACTGTGTATTTGTGCATTTTCTTCAATCTTACATACACTATAATGAGCATGCAGGTATCCTTGTGTAAGCCAAGACTAAAGCGGCCACTATAAACACTTTCAAAGGGAAAGGGCTGGATGTAAACTTTGACTCTTTCTCTCAGTGAGCCAACAAGAGCTCTGGCACAAAGGCCACATTACTCTAACTGTGTGAAATGCAGGCTACCGGTCATCATCTGAGGATTAAACTAACCTTTTACTTTGATCAGGAGTTTGGGTTACAAGGGCACAGACAGCAAAACATGTGGCCGAGCCAACAAAATCAAAGTTGTTTGTATTTTGGCATATTACGCTAGAGTTTAGGAACTGTGACTAAAGTCGCTGTTTTCAGCTGAATTTCAGAGTCGCCAATCAATAAGTCACCCAACCCCCAAGGCTACGGCCAGAGCTAGGAAAACAGGCGCACACACACTCAAACACACAAAAGAGGGTCTGAACACAAGAACAATGCGCGAAAGAGAAGAAAAAACACCCTCAGGGCGCCAAAGGTCAGAAGTTTGACCTGACCCTAAAGAGTTGACCTGTATAGCCGTGATAAGGGCTGAAAGAGTCCTGTCTTTGCCTGATAGCAGGCTTTGGGGTGAAAAGATACTAGAGGGCTTAAAGTCTTGACCAACTGGATTCCAGAGGTCTGCGGAGAAGACAGAAGTTTAAAGATCACTGGGTGGCCATAGTCTTGTGGGACAGGAAGGGCTTGAAGCGCTAATGAAGCTTGACCAGGGCAATGCTCTCTGAAAACATATCTTCTCCGGAGGCTGGGTTATCCATTAATGGGCTCAATGTGTTTTCTTTGGCCCCTTCTACACTGTGGATCCTTATAAATGTCATGCTAATCTTTCAGTAGATTCATGATCTATCACTAGAGCTATCTTTACAAATCTAAAATAGTTTGGGGAACACATGCACCATTAACTATGACTTTTGCCTCAATGAACTCCTAATTAACTGCTTATTATTTAGTTGTAGATTGAACGAATAAGGGATGTAGAATATGGTCATGCAGAATAAGGCATTAATATGTGATTTATAAGTACTAATAAACAGCCAATACTAGTAATATGCAAGCTAATAAGCAACTAGTTATTAGTGAGAATTGGTCCCCAAACTAAAGTGTTAGCAATATTTCATTTATTACAGGCATTAATAGACAAAACTGAGTGAGGTTAATTCTTAAAACACTATTTGCTACACAATTCAGCTTCTAAAGTAAATTGATCTTTTAATAAAAATACATAATTAAACCTAAAATACACCTATTTTAACTTAAAATGGGTTGTTAAATGTGTTATACAAGTAAAACATGACTTAAAGAGGTTCATATCCGATACAAAAATAGCTTTTCACGTTGTATAGTCCATTTTGTTTCTTTATCTTGCTATTATATAGACAGGCATCTGAAAGCTCAGATCCCAACATAGATCAAATAAACTGCAGCATATGATTACCTGTGATAATCTTAATCAGAACAAGCAAACTTCCTGTTAAGAAAGGACATATACAGTGTCCTCTCGGGAGACTGCTGGTATGTAAGTTAGGGCTGCTGTTGTGGTTAACAGAGGATAAAGGGAGAGGCTGAGTAAACAAAAGGTCATCTGAAGCAACAGTTGAGAAGACAATAGATGAGCTCTGAAGCCTGGTGTGTGAAAGACACTCAATATCTCTGTGCTTTAGTTTCTTTACTATTGAACCAACGTGTGTACATTACTGTTCATAAGTTTGGGATTGGAATTTTTTGAAAGAAGTCTCACTGAGGCTTCATTTATTTGATCAAAAATACAGTAAAGCACAGTAATATTGTGAAATATTTTTACAATTTAAAATAACAGCTATGCATTTTTAGATATTTTTAAATGGAATTTATTCCTGTGAAACCAAAGCTGCATTTTCAGAAGTCATTTCTCCAGTCTACAGTGTCACATGATCCTTCAGAAATCATTCTTAAAGTGCTGCTTAAGATTTTTGTGGAGGTAATGATGGACTGGAATAATTTAGCTTTGCCATTACAGGAATAAATTACATTTTAACATCATAAAACATAAAAATTATTTTAAATTATATTATTACTCCACTATTACTGTTGTTACTGTATTGTATTAAATAAATCCTTGGTGAGCATAAGATAAATCTGTTGAAAACATTAAATATATATATATATATATATATATATATATATATATATTATAATATATATCAGTGTATATATATTATATATACCTTATAGGAATATATATGTGCACAGTGGTGTTCTGAAATAAGGAGGCAAAGTCCTCACAGCTTTTTAAAAATGTTTTTTAAACATTTAAGTAAAATTACAAATACTGTAGATTTTCTTTATTTGTATGTATTGTTTATTTAACCAGAAATATGTGAAAACATTAAGTGTATCAGGGACATGAACTAATTAGTTTTAGTTTTAGACAAAATTCTCTTATGCTCACCAAGAAAATGCAGTAATGAAATAATATAAAAAAATAATATTTTGTATTTTTACATTAACAATGTTATTAATGTTCTATTTATTAAAACCAAGTATACATCTTATCAAGTTAGTGTTTTTAAGCATTTTAATTTCCCCTCTGGGATTAATAAAGGAAGTCTAAGTCTAAGCATTTTTTTTAAAAATTTATTTCAAAATAATAACTAAATGCAATTATAATTTAAACAATATCTTTTATTTGTGAACTGATGTTACGGTTCAGCTGTTATATTTTTTATTAGTCAACATATTTTCGGATCATCAGTCATCACGCTCGGTAAACACTGGTCACAGACACGAAGATGTATTTTTATTTTCACCAAGCTGATTGCTCACTAAAACCCCCAGTCATCTCATCATGTTTTCAGGCCATTTCAAAGTTCATTTGGATGTGACAGCGGTGATATCTAAGTGGGCGAGTTGTTTACTTATTTTTTAAATAGTCTTCCCAATAACGGCATCATTTTGTTCATTCAGACTGATCTGTGAACATGGAATGCGTTAAAACAAGAGGTGGAATTTATTGTACGAACCAATCATATCCAATCATTACAAATAATATCAAATCATATGGATATTGCCTCCTCTCACATGACTTTTCCCCATTCATTCTCAATTACCCCCCAGCAAACCCAGTGAGTAGGCACTGCCTCCCTTGCCTCCTATATATATATATATATATATATATATATATATATATATATATATACACACACAGGAAGTTGCTCTATTTCATCTGTCTTTCTTGACCTCTCTCTGTCTCTCAATCTCTCTCTGTTTGCTCTATAACAAAAGATCTAATTAGAGCTGTGAGCGCCGAGGCCAACGCGAGTGCTCAAGGATCTCCCACTTCCAGGGATTCCTAAGCAGCCGAGCTGATCTGTGTCCCCAGAGCCCCTGCACACATCACTCGTCTCCCTTGCCGCCCACGGTAGATTGTGAGTACACGTCAGCGGCAGATCAAATCCACTCAGTGGAAAGCAGCACATTCCTCGGCTCGACCACGGGGCAGAAATGACATGCATGACAGGAGCGAGACCAAGCACAGCGGCTTGCATAGGTCTCAATCCAGAGGAGAGTGTGTTTGCCGCACGACTGTTGCGATGTCCACCGCTATCGCGTTTATGTCAAATGGCGGGCTGTGTTTAGACTCGTTCCAGAGGGCTGGGGAGGCTTCGGCGGGTGCATCTGGGTTAAGATTCACGACTTTGAGGGCCTCTCGCAATTGGGGCAAAAGTTTAACTGTTATTGGTATTGGGTCGCCTCACCATGACCACAATGACCCTGTGGGGCCCCGGGGCTTTTCATAACGTCCTGTGTGCAAGTCAGATGTCGGCGGATCTTAACATCTGTCACTGTTCACAAACCAGAAAGAGGGCAAGTTGAGTTTATGCACAAATATTAGCGACTGACTAACCTACTGACCTACTGTCTGGATGTGATTACTGTACTGTCATCTTAACCTTGTTACTGACTTTGATTTGGTGAACATTTACATATATATATTATTAAACCATTTTTTTTCAGATATGTTAATAAATAATGCAATTAAATATTATGCAGTAACACTTTAGTTTAGGGTCCAATTCTCACTATTATCTAGTTGCTTATTATGCATATTACTAAGATATTGGCTGTTTATTAGTACTTATTAAGCACATATTAATGCCTTATTCTGCATAACCATATTCTACATCCCTAATCCTACCCAATTCCTAAACTTAACAACTACCTCACTAACTATTAATAAGCAGTAATTACGAGTTTATTGAGGCAAAAGTCATAGTTAATAGTTAGTAATAGTTAAAATTGTGATCGATTATGTATTATTATAATTTTTTTTTTTAAATCAAAACACAGTAGAAAAGGTGTTTTCAAGTCATTGTATGTACTAGTTGATCTTTGTATGTATTTCTAAATGCATTATACCGCACAAAAAAGGAGCACCATGTGTTTTAGCGCCACACTGGAATGGAGAAAATCTGATAGGACGTGTTCGTCAGGTCTCAGACAGGAAACCCGGGTCGGTGTCACTAGGTTCAGCTCAGCATTTGTGGGAATGAATGAAAGAGTATCAGGTGCACTGCAATACACACAACGCGTGGCCACTTTATCTGTGTCTGACAGAAGGCTAAAGTCACTATCAGACCATCTTCACCACAGAGACTAAGGAGAGCGGTGCAGGGTTATCTTCCACTCTGATAAATACAGATAAAGCACAACCTACTGTTTGAGAGTCCAAGTTTAAACTGCATGGCCATCAGTCAAGCCCAAACCAATAAAACTGCAATAAGGACGGGCTTTGCTTGACGAGTAATGGGTTTCATATGTCAACTACAGCAATAAATATTTAATTTTGACATATGGCTAACACCATTTGGATGTCCACCAAGTGAAAGCGTAAGGACGTTCGGCGCAAAAACAAAAATGGACTGATTTTATGAATATGTATTGGTCGTTTTAGCTTAGAAAAATAGTGCTTCTAATCCATCTGTCCATCGGAGCAAAGCTGCTCCTGGCTGATCATTTTGACAGAGTCAAGCCACAGGTTATGGAGGGAAGGTCAGGGTCAAGCTGTACTGAGCAGCACTTCTTTTCTGCACGGGAAGACCTCGCTCTTTCTTTTGTGAAAAGACAAGGTCTTCCTGTGCAGATCTGGCAGACATTTCTATCCTGCGCAGCACTGCTTTCAACAAGCCTGAGGAAGTACATTAAAGGGACAGTTCACCTCAAAATGAAAATTCTGTTGTTATTTACTCAACCTCATGTTGTTTTATAGTAGACCTGTATGACTTACTTTCTTCTGAAGACCACAAAAGCACAACATTTTGTTCCACAGTATATACACATGTAAACATGCGCTAAATGGAAGTCTTCCAATATTGTGCTCACGTCTTTTGCTACGTCACATGAAAATAAGAGACTTTGCATTTTTTTCGCATTCCACTGTTCGAATCTCACGTTTTTCAACGTAAAAACGCCTTCGCTAGATGACTTTCTTCCGTGTGTTCGCATCTCGCGGTGCTCAAGTTGAGTTCAACTTTTGAAAAAACATGTCGTCAGGACCTTTTTTTCCATTCCATTGCTCGCGTTTTTTTCCAACGCAAATGTCTTTCGTGTTTTTTGGCGCCAAAAATGCTTTTTTCATCATTTTTGGTCACCATTCACTTTCTGCTAACATTCTGCTAACTTTCTCTTTTTGGGTTCCACAGAACGAAGAAAGTCATAGGGTTCCATTCCTTATATAAATATAAACAACATGACAAGCCAACAGGGAAGCCCTCAAATAACTTCACTCACCTGTGTTGTTCAGCAGCTTCATTATCAGGGAGCTCCATCTCACACACCTCGCATCGTTCTTTCTGGGTTTGGACCTCGTGCTTCACACTGGCTGTGAAATCCCCGAGCTTGCTTAAGAACTCCCTCTGAATCAAGCTCTGATGGAAAAGCCCCCCATACGCACTGAAATCCATCGACATGGCCAGGGAGGATGGCACATGTAGCGACGAGGCCATGGATACAGGCAAGGGCAGCATGCTTTCGCTCTTGTGGTTGGACGGGATAGAGCACAGCGATGCGAAATGTCTATCAGCCAGAGTGGCCATATTGACCAGAGCCGCTTGGCCGTTGTCTCCTTGGGAATCAGCAGAACTATCGGCGGAGTGGAGCTCGCGGGCGCTGGTGATGACGCTGCCTCTGGTCGGGGTTCCAGGAGTGTCCCGGTGCTGCCTGGAGTCTCCGCCGCCCTCCCCGTTCCTGGGGAAGCCGCCTTCGTGTTGGTAGTCCTCGTCTACCTGCATCATCTCAGTTTTGATCTTATCTAGCAATGGAGATGCCTTATGGGAGAAACTCTGGCTCATGTTGCCCTGGTGGACGGACTGACCCATGCTCATCAGGCCCTCTACCGCTGCTTTAGTCGGACTGACGGTTGAAAGACCCAGCTGGGCGGACTCTGAAGATCTCGTATCGACCATGCTGACCAGGGCCAGGCGATGGCGGGCGGCAGCACCATAGCCGGCGTCCTGTATGGAATGCTTTTTAGAGATAAATGTGCTCTTAAGGTACTTGATCCTACGGTCATCGACATCTTCTGCACCGTTCTCGTTCATGTTCACATCTGTGTCGTTCTCTTCGGATGCCTGGATGGTTTCCAAGATCCTCAGGCATTGCTCCTCCAAGTATTCTATCTCTAGAATCTCGGCGGCGTACAGCAGGTCGTCCAGGTCTTCCAGCCTGGCTTGGAGCGTGGCGGTGTAGGCGTACTCCAGAATCTGCTGGAAGGTCTTTGGTGAGAGGAAGTCCAGAGTGTAATGTTGGCTGTTGCGGTGGAACAGGATCTCAAACATCTTACTAGCACATGCAAGCACGGTTCTGTGGGCATGGAACTCTTGGCTGTCGACCATGATGACCACATCACACAATGTCCCAGAGAGGCGCATCTGGTTGGCCTTCTGCAGGAGCGATGCGGGGTGGCCGGGGTTCTGGAGGTGGATCGCACCCATTTTAGTCAAATCCATTACATCGACGTTTACCGAACCATCTCACAGATTTGCGTCTCTCCTTGAGTTCTTCTGCAAACGTCAATCAGTCATGGAACAAAAACAAGAATGAGCACAAAATACACTACGTGATATGTGCAATGCTCAGTTCATTCATCTCAGTTACACAGGTCATGTTAATCATCACTCAAACAGGTTAACTCTGTGTTTTGAGAAAAAGACAAAGGGGCGTTGTTGTTGTTGAACCTCCTAACAGAGGCACTAGCCAATCATCACAAAATGTACTTAATGTTATGCAATCGCAGTGATAGTAGTGGAAAGCTGCCAGGTGAAACTGAAATGACGGCATTCGACACATGCCTGAGAGGAACTTGCAATTGTGATATTGTTCTTTTGGCAATAAGCATAATTCGTATTAACTGTGCCTTTCGTTTTGTAATAACACTGAGTGACATTCCTGCGGTAGAAAAGAAAGAAAACTCACCGCAGGAGTGACATTTTGATAGCACATCTGTTGTGACTCTGCTCTATTAAAAACTGTTAAAGGATTAGTTCACTTTTAAAATGAAAATTCTATCATCATATACTACTCACCCTTAAGTTGTTTCAAACCTGTATGAATTTCTTTCCTCTGCTGAACACAAAGGAAGATATTTAGAAGAATGTCAGTAACCAGACAGTTTCTGGTTCCCATTGACTTCCATAGTATATTTTTTTCCTACTATGGAAGTCAATAGGAACCAGAAACTGTCTGGTTTCTGACATTCTTCTAAATATCTTCCTTTGTGTTCAGCAGAGGAAAGAAATTCATACAGGTTTGAAACAACTTAAGGGTGAGTATATGATGACAGAATTTTCATTTTAAAAGTGAACTAATCCTTTAAGGATAATTGTCTAAGCAGTTACAAATTACTTAAATATCATCTAATACTAATGCAGATTTTTTTGTGATAAAGTTTTCAATAACCAATTCGGATTTATTTTCTGACACAATGATAACTAATTATGATAGTGATCATTTTTTGGAAGATTCACATAAGCATGAATGACTTATGTACTAAGCCAAATAATTTATATATATATATATATATATATATATATATATATATATATATATATATATATAAAAGAATACAACTATTTTGTTATGTTTAGACCATTTTTTTGTTTAATATGTGGACCCTAGACCTGGGACATAACAATTTTACCTGAGATTGCTGAGAACATCTTTTACAAATAAACCAATACACAGCATGATCCATTTTTTTTTTATTCATATTCAGTTTTCTACTTTATCTTCTTTGGTCTCACCAAATGGTGCCATTTATTGTTAGTTCTGATATTAATGGTAATAACTGATTAAGGAGAAAAGTGTGTCAATCAAAATATTATCTGTAATATCTATCATATTCTAATGTATTCTTATTATTATTGCATTGTTTCAGCATATCAACAAGTAGTTAGAACATTTAAATATATAAAACGTGAAAAGTCAATTTCATGAAGTATTGCATTACGCTTTTATATCAAACCTCAGGATTAGATTTTTATTTATTTTTTGCGCGCGCGCGAGCGAGGGAATTGCATTCGAGACATTATGGACATCTGATTTGATATTGTATTAAGAACAACGACATGAAGGGGGAAAGGTACCGATGCACCTTGTCCTTCATGACAATCCCGAATAGGTTGAACACTCATAACCACACAAATAGCCTATAGGCTACCGATACCGTGAATAACAGTTTATTGAACTCACATATCTATCTATCTATCTTTGACTATATTACATTTAGGATTATATTAGGCTTGCAAATTATGCCAATAAGCAACAGATCTGAGGCAGCGAAGACAGTCGTGTTTCCTCGGTGCAACAGTCTGCTATGTTTCAACATTATCTTTACTGCATGCACCTGATTGACAAGTTGTTTTAAGCAACATTTACAACTGTTTGTTAATAAATGTAATCATTTTATAACACGTGTCCCGAAAGCATAAATGAGCATGCAGGAGACACGCGCACTTAGGCGCGTGCTGTATCTTAAAAAGACAAGAAACAAGTTGCATCCTCAATGCAAAATCAACTGATTCTCGCAGCACTTTAACCAACTAATAAGCATTTAGAGTCGGATTCAGCATCTGGAAGAACACATTAGGGTTAACCGGTGAAGTTATTGTCACTTACCTGCAATTGGCGCGTAAATTGAACACTTGTTATTAAGGCATCAACATACTGAGGTTCACAGGAGCCGCTTCACGCGCACTACACTCGCCGTTCGGATTCCAATCATCATCATCACCGTGACGTCAAAGCAATGGCTCGCCGTTTTTCACTGAGGCGCGCCAAGACGCCGCGCGCAGGAACCCTGTGATTATTAGCGCTTTTAGGATTGTGCGGGTGAACAAAACATCACTGTGGTGTTCCGTTCACTGGAATTAACCCAAAACTTCAAGTCATTTACATATGACTGATGTTAAAGTATTAGGACCAACTTACAGCGAAATGCAGCCTGGCATGCAGTCCACTTACACTTCTCTCAGAGGATGTTTAACTTTAAAGAGCATGACTGCATTTAAAGAGATTAGCTTGACCATGAATGAAGATCAAACAAATAATGCATTAGAAGAATAAGACCACAAACGAAAGCACCGTGTCAGTGCAGTGAATGTAAAGACCTCATCTTACCTCATTTCCCAGTCTTATCTGAAGACAAGCTGCTTCATTCCCTAAACGTGCAATAACAGTGAAGAATAACCTAGAGAACATAGAGCCTCAGTATTATCCGGACTAGGCTACTTAAAGGGGAAGCTCACTCCAAACCTGTATGATTTATTTAGTCTGTTAAAAGAAGATATTTGAAAGAATGTTTGTAACCAGACAGTTGACGGCACCCATTGACTTCCATAGTATTTTTTTTCCTACTATGGAAGCCAGGCTAGTCAACCTTCTAGTTACAAACATTCTTTCAAATATCTTCTTTTTAGTTCAACAGAAGTAAGAAACTTAAACAGGGTTGGAACTACTTCAGGGTAACTACTTTTTTGGGGTGAACTATACCTTTAAAATGGCAACCCCTTATGATTACAGTATGTTGTTGTCTTTAGTTTGTGCAAAAACAATGAAACCACAAAAAAGTATGATCTTCACCTCCAGCCAGCTACATATTATTATTATTTTACTTTAAGCATCACAAAAAGCAAAAACAAACTTACTTATAAATCAGAAATTAAAAAACAAAAGTTGTATTCAAGACATAAATTGAACTGCATAAAATAAAAATAGAATCATTGTTAGTTTAGTGTGTTTGTGTGAAAGCACGTGCGAATGCGTAGTGACCTCGTCTACTAATATCTGAGGCTGATGAAATAGTGCCACCTGCTGGGCAAGTTAAAAATTGGTACGCTCTTGTAAATAAAGGTTCTTTATTAATAATTCCATGAAGAACCTTTATATTGCAAAGAAGGTTAGTTTTGGTGGAAAAGTGTATTTTTTTTATTGTTCTTAACTTTAAAAAAAATATATATACATTTTATTTTTACGAATTCTTGACTCAAAGGTTCTATAGTGGAAGGTTCTAGGACCACTTTTGGAAGTGTATGTAGGAATTTTCTCAGTGTCAAGGGAGGGAATTTCAACTATAATACAAACAATAATACTACTACAAAATATTAGTAGTGTAAAATAAATAACCCATTTATTCCATTACTATCGTGAAAATGGAATCTCTTCCAAACTGTGGAATACGGTTTCAGAACCTTTCTGCCTTTTTAATTTTATTTTTGATGAGTTTTGGCCAACAGTTACTGCCATTTAATTGTAGTAACAATAACCATAGTGACTATAGTAGCCTATTTTTGATGGTATCCATTATATATATATATATGTGTGTATGTGTGTACAAACATTTGTTTATAATGCTTAAATAGAAAACGTGTGTTGAACACATTTTAAGACATTCATAAATCCCTTAAATCAAAACATAGATTTGCTGTTAGATCACATCATCTAACCATCTGGTAGCCTATTCCACAAACACAACAAACTATTAAGAGAATCTTTAATGTTTTAATGAGTTTAATCAAAATGTGTTAAGAGCAACACAATTTACAACATGTTCTTTGCTTATCATTGTAAAGCTCACCCATACTTCTATGTCATGGGTCAAATCCCCACAGGCTATACATGGAACGATTTACATTTTGGGGGCAAACTGGCAGTGAACAACAGTGGGCAAGCTAAACGATCTTCCATTCTCCCCAAAACATTATAGAAAGCATAGAAATCATGAAAGCACCCAGAACAGACACCATTTCTCTACCAGACTGCCATGAACTGGCTCAAGTGAGGTCGCACAATTCAGGCCAGAGATGGGCAAGCAGACCGGCATGCAATGAGGGATGGCATAAGAACTCTTGTCAGAGTCACGTGTCCTATCAGTCCTGTTAACATACGTCATGTTATAAAAGGACAATCAGTGGTTACTGCAAAGCTATGCAAACTTGAAAGAAAAAGAAAAAGAAAGACAATAGCAAAAACAAAACAAAAAAACATCTCAATAACACAATCACAGAGCACAAGCTTGCAGGTGACAGTGTGAAACATTTTTTCAGAGGTACACGGTATAAAAATGAGCAGATATTTCGTTTAAGGTGATGCTTTTTTTAGAAGCATGTTGGAAGTATGATTTAATGTATAAATCCCCAAATATTAGAAACACACGATAACTGTAAAAACTGATCTAATAAAGACTCCAGTAGAGAATCAAATGGATCATTTAAAATCTTTATCAGACTTTCGGTCATATAACAGTATTTTTGAATATCTTACGACATGTTTGCCTTTACGTAACTGCCATGAGTAATCATCATCCAAGAGGCATCCAAAATAGTTAAGTGTCAATCAAATATAATGGTAATAAAATACAAAACTAACGAAGCAAACCTAGCCCTCAAACACTCAAGATAAAAAAATAAGAGAAATCATTTACATTTTAACAATGTACTATGCAAATAAAACGTTCATGTTTACTGAATAGATAATTCTCCTGAATAACTTGATGCCCTGTTGTAATAATAATAATCGGAAACATGAATGAAGAAACACAAGAACCTCTATAAGAACATCTTTGAATATGAATTTGATATCCGTTTAACTCCTCAAACAGAAGTTTCTGAAAGTGTAGCCTACTCAAATCAAGGAAAACGAAAGGAAATGCATACATGACTTCTGTCTGTAGAATACACACCGTTTTGTTCAGAAATTCATTAAGGGCACTGTTAAACAAACACGTTCCTGGTCACCACGACGCTCTCTTCTTTTCATGCTTTACTTTCAGTGTTGTTTGTTTGCGAGAGGGCGTTGGGTTCTGCTCCCGTGCCGGCCGCAACTTTCTTCAGCTCTGTGTTTCCGGTCGTCCTCCTCTCATCATCCAGAATTTTCCTGGGATTAAGACATTAAAGGGACAGTTAGCCAAAAAATTGCATAATTTACATCGTTCACAAATTGAGCTGATCCATTTCTCAAGTTCAACTCACTGACCAAATGTTAACTAATGAAACCTTATTGTAAAGCGTTGCCGATATTTTTAGCCATTATTCTGCAGTACACATAGTTCTATTATACACACAGCAAACTCAATCACAAATCATGTAAAATATGATTTCATATGTTGTGCACTGAAGATTTGCATTCTTGTTGCTGAAAAGCAGTACAGGGAAGCGGTACATTACAAAAATATGAAAAAAAAATGAAAAAAAGCCAAACTATAAGTTAAGCGAGTTAGTTCAGCAGAGCAGTGACATCTACAGGATGGGAAGCGCCGTACAAATGAGTTTCCACACAGATTGAGCAGAGGCGTTTCTAGGCTTTCATCAATACTGGGGCACTGGTCTATTAAAAAAAGTGTGCCCATATTTTTATACCCTTATTTAATACAGTAATGGATATAAATTGTCTTTACCTGCAGTAAAGTGTCGTTTGCACGCTGCTTTGTCATTGACTAATACATTTGCAAGTTGTGTTTCCTACGATAGATTGTAGGTATCCACCTCATTCTGTTCTCTCTGTGTTTTGTCTTATAAAGTTTCCTCTTAATATTTTGCTGTGATTAATCGCTGTGTGAGTGAACTATCCGGGTCAATCAAACTGAATTGTAAACAATTTCTGATCTCTTTACGAAACCATTTGACCGATTAGATGCAAATCCGCAAATCTGGCATCACAAGTTCTGATTCTAAATGGTTGATAGAAAACTCACACGACTTGCTTGCAAAAAATGTATCACAAGAAAATGAGTATCCGGTCAGTATAGTATCCTGTAATCTGCATTGACAGACAAGGATTTATCAGTAATATTTTACTTGGGCACAGAGGTATTTCACTGGGACGCGTGTCCCAATAAAAAGGCTCCAGCGATACCCCAGGGACAAAGTTAAAGATTGATTCTAGGATTTTAAGAATTATTCTCAAATTTGGAACGACATGAGTGAGTAAATGACATGTTTTCATTTTTGACAACTTTTAAATGACTAAAACTATATAATGCATGCACATTCACCGATTCAAATGAACACATGCAGTGAAATTACAACAAACAAATAATGGCTACAACAAAAACACACACACACACACACACACACACAAACTAAGAGAACATCTAGAGAGCATCTAGAGATCCATACTCGTCCTGTGCTGGAGCAGATGGGCCACTGGAGCCAGCTGTCCCCACAGCATGTGACCCATCCTGCGGGACGTCTGTGTCTGGAGCCAGTGGGAGTTCTCCATCAATCTCAAGTTCATGATTCACTAAGGGGATAGCGACACTGCCCTGTGGGCTGATGGGATTTAAAGTGGCATGAGATGCACTCTGAACAGACTCGGGCGATTCTAATTCGTTTTCTGTGACTTTTGAGTTTACAACGCTGGGAAGGGAAGGGGGTCCTTCTGACGGGAGCACTGGAGGAACCTCAGCTTGTGTTTTCGGGGCATCACCCAGGTCTACCAGGAGAGTAACATTAGCCGGGTCGGAGGACGAGGGAGATGAGATGGAGGGTTTGGTGTGAGTTTTTGGGGTGCTGCTGTCGGGTGGTGTCATATGGATGGGGTTAGGAGGGTCAGGAGGGGGTGCTGTGATGCTGGAGGTGAGGGTGGTGCTCTCGCTAACCGGGCTGCTCTGGCTAAGGTCAAAGGTGTCAGTGTTTGTGTCTGAGTTAGTGGGCACGGAAAGAGGCAAGTCCACCACTGCGGCGGCAGTTCGTGTCCCTTGCCTGGAAGAACAGGAAACAGAGACACAGACGAGTGATGTCGACACAGAGGGGAGATGCTGAGGGAGAGACACCAAACTATTGCAGGTACAGAATGCGGTTACAAGACATACGCAATACCGATTTGAAATACAGTATTGCAAGAGAGGTGATACTATCAGTGGTCACTAGAGGGAGTACTTGATTTAAAATGTGAAATATGGGGAAAAGAGTGGAGGAAAATTCAGGATGACAAAGACAACATGAAATTACTTGCTTGTGCACATAAGTACAGAACTTTTTTTTAAAGTCTGTCCATTAATATATAGGTATTTCTGCACATTCGAATCGAAATGGCTACTTTTTCTGCTTGTACAACAAACAAGGCATGAACATGTTTTTTTAATGTTTGTTGCCTTTGTTTAATAGACAAGTAGAGAGGTGACAGGAAAATACATTGAAAGAGAGGGGGAACCGGACGTATATGACCCCAGGTCAGTCTCAGATTCGGGTCTCCACAAGTACAAAAGCTGTTCATGTCAGGAGCCACTTTTCATGACCCAATGTAAGTTTGATAGACACCACCTGTCCCGTTTCAGAACATTTTCCACCGATTATTTCATTGAGCTAAAAAATACATCAGATTACAGATGTTAAAGCTGCAGTATATAATGTTTTACAATTATTAAAATGCTTTACAAATAAATAATAGTTCAGAATATTTTAAATAATCTATACTACCATTCAAAAGTTGGGCTAGAGAAAGAAGTCTATTATGCTCAGCAAGGCTGCATTTATTTGATCAAAAATACAGTAAAACAGAAATATTGTGAAATATTATTACAATTTAAAAGAACTGTTTTCAATTTTATTATATATTTAAAAAAATTCAAATTTATTCCTGTGATGGCAAAGCTGCATTTTCAGCATCATTACTCCAGTCTTCAGTGTCACATGATCCTTCAGAAATCATTCTAATATGCTGCTCAAGACAATATCTTATTTTTAATGTTGAAAACAGTTCTGCAATCTAATATTTTTGGACACCCTGATCAAAAGAGCAGCATTCATCATTTGAACAATTTATAATGCATCCTTGCTGAATAAAAACCAGAACAAACCAAAGAAATATCTCACTGACCCAATACTTTTGAAAGGTAGTCTAATAAAGACGGTGAAATCACCAGACCAGGACACCTTTTGCTTGTTTAAAGGACTAATAATGCACAGAAATGAGACACTGCAGCTGCAAATGTGGTTTCATGTTGTCTTTAAGTGTGATAACTAACAAAGTGAGGTGGTTTGGAATGGTGTAGGAAACACTGCTTTAATGGCCATTGAAGATGTTCTGTGATAATGCCGATCAATAGCATCAGTGATTAAGCACAGTACTATCGCATAACATTGAGCTTACTCTGGTTCGGTCAGTGGGGTGGTCTCGTTGGGCTCAGGATGTCCTTCTGCGTCGTGATTGGCCGTGGCCTCTTCCTCTATCCTAACTTCCACAATGGGTTCTTTAGACACATCTTGACTGCATGCAGAGAGAAAGCACACACATCTGCTCATTATACAGCAATGAGTAGAGTTTGATGAGGTCACTACAGTCGTGGCATAAGAGGAGCTCTCTCATGCTGGTTTGATAATAGAACAGCTTCTGTGACTGAAAATAATTCATGCTCAACATCCATATGCTTTACAATGCAGGGCCCTTGACTGCTCTCGATGAGTGGTGCGAGCTTGTTCGAGTGGATTAAATATAGTATATCGTGGATACTCACACAAAGGCAGCTTTGCCCGTCTCTATGTCTTTGCCCTTGGTGCCTTGCCCGGGTTTACCGCAGATGCACATGAGGATGCCACACTTGTTGAGGAAGCAGCAGGTGGCGTCCACGATCAGCAAGAGCAGCACACACACCAATATGAGAATACCAACAATTACTCCAGTGTTCATGCCCGTTCCATCTTCCATGGAGTCTTGAGGAGAAAGAGGAGAAATACAGAGACACACACAGAGCAGGAGGGATCATCAACTCAAAACTGGAGATGCACAAAATGCATGAAATGTAACAGTCAAGCAAGCAAGAGTTATTTTCAGACCGCAAGACTATCAGGATTCAGCAAAGCAAAGACAATCGGTGAAGCCAACAAGGCAAAGCTAACAACTCCCCTTTCAGATGTAATTGTGCACTCACTGAACATAACTCACATGTTTGGACTTAAAGGGACAGTTCACCCAATAATTCTGAATTCGTTTACTCACACTCGGGTCGTTTCAAACTTTTTGACTTTCTTTTGCAGAACACCAAAGGAGAATTTTTGGAGAATGTCCTGGCTGCTCTTTAATATAATGAAAGTGAATGGGGACTGAGGCTGTTGAGCTCCAAAATAACAAAGTCCGACTATGAATCTACTGAAAACTGAATGATTCTTACACAAATCAGGCTCGAGTTCCACAAGTCCGGTCTGAACGTGTTCTGAGTTAACAGCTCACTAGAGGGGAAGATTATCAGTGAATGACCTAAATTTCAATGCATTACTCACACAAAGCTACCATACCAAAGTCTCACAGTGTGCACTACTTTAATGTGTTTTTTTTGTTTAAAATTTTAAGCTTCATTCTCCATTCACTGTAATTGTAGGGGAAAGAGTGGCAAGCACGTTAATTAACAAAAACATTTACCTTTTGTGTTCCACAGAAGAAAGCAAGTCACTCAGATTTGGAACAACGCGAGCGTGAGTAAATGATGAGAGAATCTTTGTCTACATCTTTGCATCATTATGCTTTCGTTTGACCACCAGTAGTAAAAAGAAAATACTTACCAATAAACACCAGTGACAGTTAAGATGATGATACGATGACAACTGGCACAACATTAACACTTTTTATGACATTAAAATCATAGTGTATCATTTCAAATTACAAATACACTATTGTTAAAACGTTTTAAAACCAGTAACACTTTTTATTCAGCATGGACACAAAAGTGACAGTAAAGACATTTGTAATGTTACAAAAAAACCTTCTATTTCAAATAAATGCTTTTCTTTTGAACTTTCTATTCAAACAATCCAGATTTTTTTTTATCTCAGTTTCTACAAAATATTAAGCAGCACAGCACAGCTGTTTTCAACATTGATAATAATTAGAAAAGGTTATTAAGCAGCAAATCAGTATTTTAGAATGATTTCTGAAGGATCATGTGACACTGAAGACTGGAATGATGATGCTGAAAATTCAACTTTAACATCACAGGAATAAATTATATTTTAAAATATATTCAAACAGAAAACAGTTCTTTTAAATTGCAATCATTTCCAGATATTAGTTCTTACTCTATTTTTAATCAAACAAATGCAGTCTTGGTGAAGATAAGATACTTTAATGTTAATGTTTCAAAAACTTTTAATCTCTTTTCATCTTTAAACATTTAAAGATATCAAAGAAAAGACACCACAACATTATGTAAAAAAATGAATTTAATAATGCCACGTGTGAACAATAGCCCCAGTGATGACTAAAATACATTGGGTCTCATTCACTAATAATTGTGTGGATGAAATTAAATTGAATTATTTATGAATTTAAAATATAATATAAATAGTCGTGATAAGATGAAATGTAACTTTTAAACATGATTATAAGGCTGCACAGAGTAAGTGCTTTTTGTGTACGTGTGGTTTCAGTTGTTCCTATATTTTTTCATAAATTTTGCATAAATTTGAGTACAAACGTTTTTGGTGAATCAATTGTTTGTGAAAACATTTGTATGCAGCAGATTCCACGCACAAATTTGTACGTACGCATGCTTAGTGAATAAGACCCATTGCTATTTTTTTCAAAATATTACAGCAAGTAATTCATGTAGAAGCCTCAAAAAGTCTTTTAAGTAATAAAATAACATCTGAAAGTTTTGTTACAAAGTTTGTTCCCAACGGACTGGTACAGTTTTAGTTCAGACTTCCGCAGAGCAGAAGAAGTCTACTGAATATCAGACAGACAAGACACTTTCTCTCTGCTTTTAATTTAGTGTTTCTCTTATTATTTAACGTGAAATGTGTCATTTCTGCATCATAAGCAGCACTACATGGAATTGCAAAAGTAATTGTTTCCAAACATATAGAACAATAGAGGCCAACAGAGGCCATACATTCTTATTATTTTGTCTCTAACAACTTATTTTATGACTTCTATGGCCTTCTGTTTCATGATTTCTTCACTGTTTTTGCAACTGTCAAAGCTCTGCTTTCTTGGTTATTGATAAATTGCAATTAAAACTACACAAAAAAACAAAACAGATCCTCCATAACCTTCCATTTAGAAGAAACAAAAAGGTATGATTAATAAGCACTGTTTTATGGCGAGGCTAAGTGTCTAGTCAATTCCTTCTGGTGCCACTGAAATGACACATTGTAGCTTTACTTAAGCAATACAGTGCAAATGTCTATAGACTGGATGTGATGGATAGAAAATAAAAATAAAACTTTTATTGACAAAAACTAAAAAGCACAGTCATTTTAAGCATTTGGTCTTCTAAAACGGATTACAACTAAAGAAAATACAAAATATATTTCAGAGTTACTTTGTCTATGAGGCTCCGTGTTCCCAGCACATTAGAGAGATACAGAAACAAATCATGCAGAGGATCCTCAACATGAGGAGAAGACATTTCCTCAACTCTATCAAAGCAAAAGCAGCAATAACGGAGAGAGCAGGAGAGACACTAGAGTGCAGGAGACTGAGGAACCACTCAGAGTGACTACAAAACACATAGACGGACACAAGATCACAGGCAGAGCAAACATTAACACAACAACAACAAAGGGGAGGAGGAAGATATTGGCACCAGGACGTTTGCGTTATGAGTGCATGTGATGGTCCGTCCATATCCAAGCCCAGGAACAACGACAGGACAACAGAGAAACAAGGTAAAAGGGAAATGGGAAGGAAGAGAGAGAAAGAGAAAAACAAGAGGCAGAAAAATAAGTCAAACACAGAAACAAAGTTTCAAAAAGAAAAAAAAGAAAAAAAAAAAAGTAAGGTGGGGATAAAAAGGAAAATGAATGAAGGCATAAGCTGAGGGTGAAAGGGAATGTGTAGTTGGGTCATTCTCAGTACATGTGTATTCATAACTTACTGCAGTCGAGATGCAAGTTCCCCTATTATGCTATTTTTTAAGGTTCCTAATTTTGTTTTGGAGGTTTCCTACATAAATCCAAGGTCAAATTTTTCTCATAATATACGTTGCAGCATGACCTCTCTTCTCAGTGTCTGAAATGCTTGATCAAGGATCCGGTCTCTCTAAACCCCTCCTTTCCGAGAGCCTGTTCTGCTCTGATTGGTCAGATGGCCCAGTCTTTCTGAGGGCCTGCTCTGATTGGTCAGATGGCCCAGTCATTCTGAGGGCCTGCTCTGCTCTGATTGGTCAGATGGCCCAGTCTTTCTGAGGGCCTCCTCTGTACACAGTGATACGAACAGTAAGTTAAGATGGCGTCGGTTTTAAATACGGTCCCAAGACCTCATCCTTCGGAAGTGCGTGCAAAGTGGATTTGCTATCGCAGAGCAGAAAACAGCGTCTTCTCGACATTTCGACAACACAAACCAAACTCTTCCAGGCCTCAGCTACAACTATAAAGTTTGAGGGTGGGTCAAAGTAGATGTTGTTCACGGGTAGCCAATAGCTGTTTCCATCCACCTATTTTTATGCGCAATTTGGATAAAAATAAACTGCTGGATGGAAATGCCAAGATGCGCATAAAAACCCCCGCATGCGCTCGTTTGAGTCATATTTTTTTTATCAGATAAGAAAACCTGTGCATAGACTACGATGGAAACACATTTACCGAATAAATTCCTCGCATTAAAAAAAACTACAAAAAAACTGACGTTACGCGATGGGATGGCATAACTGGAGTAACCAGCGGCCCGATCTTTTTGCACAGCATCTGAAATGCTGTTTTGGTTGTTCTGAAATGCCTGAGCAAAGTCTGTTGTCAAAGTGGTTCAGTATTGTGTGTGTATATATATATATATATATATATATATATATATATATATATATATATATGTGTGTATATATATATATATATATATATATATATATATGCACAAAAATGATTATATACAGTGGCTTCTTAATTTTCTTCGTGATATTTAGCACCAGTTTTTCAGAAAGTGACGATTTTGTTCTCTTCGACTCTTTATATGCAAATGTTTTATGCGATATTCAAATTTTGCGCATAAGTTAAATTCGCAACTTTGGATGGAAACATATCTAATGAAGACATTTTCTCCCTTGCCCCAAAATTAGAAGTGTTTTATTTCCCTCTGAAACAAAAATCTTGTTCATGGAGGAATGAACTCTCGAATCTGTGGACTTTGAAATGTAAATTTATGCAGCATTGCCGTACTTAAAAGATTTGTTATATTGTTGAGGTTTTTGTTTGTTTGTTGAGAACCAAGAGTGAGAATTTGAAGTGTTTTTTTTTTTTTTCTTGTATGAAATACAAAAACATTTCTAAACTGAATCCTATGTCCTTTGTGATTATTTCTTTGAATTTGAGTTGATACAGTATATGTAACTGGTGGTATTTATGCTATCTGGGTTATTTTTCTTAAAATATTGACAGGGTTACTCCTGTCTGGCGCCCAAATTTATTAACTTTAATCTACAGAAAATCACTTGTTGATTTAAAAAAAACAAAACAAAAAATCGGGTCACCACCGTTACAATAGGCTGCCATTAAGCTTATTTGTTACAAACCTAGGTTTGTGCAGGAAGTGAGTCGAATAACTGACGACTCGTTTCAGGAAGTTCAGAATCGCTTCTATCTTTTGGGAGACAATAAGAACATTTATAGTGCATTTTGATCTCTGAAACTTTGCAGTCCTTTTATATTAACAAATGGTGGTAATCTATGGTGGTACTCTGTCTATGGCTGTTACGGCCTTAGTACTTCGGGCCTGAGGTGGGGAAATATGATTCTCAAAAGTAATTCAGAAGTAACTTCAAAGGAAATTGTGATCAATACAAAATATACAATAAAATAAAATAGCATTAAAAATGAAATAAAGAAATAAAAACAAAAAGTTCCTGAAATGTTCTTGCATAAATGGCACCATGTCCTGAGGAATGACCCAGTTAACAAAACAAGGCATGCAATAGCCCAGCAAATGGTTATGATGGGACAGTAGGAGTTGTTTATTAAACCGTAACGAGGATAATAACAGGAAGATGTTCCTGAAGATTATGCAAAACACACAGAATTAGCACTTCACTTTATAATGCGGTCCCCATCACACAGCCCACACAGTTAGAAGCAAGCTATTCATTATATTTTAAGCTAATTAGAGAATACATTTACCTCACTGTACAACTTTTTAACCTAAAAAAATAGTCTGAAAAAAGTCCTTGAAGACTGCGAGGCGCTGCATTAAACAAACAGCGCTAGCTCTACTGACTCAGTAAGCAGTTCATGAAGATGTCAGTAATGTGTCTCGTTGTGCATCAACAACTAGTTGTTCAGTTCGGTTCCGTACACTCTGCGTACATTTTTCTAGAAAATGCTGTTAATTCGGTTGTAGAATGTGGTTGTCACTCCTGTAAAGTACTAAAGTCTGTGTACAGAACAGGATTAACCACACTGTAAACCCTAACACTTAAAATAATAAATTGGTTTGAGTTGGACTAACTTAAATTAAACTAATTAGTTCAGTCAAATTAACTTTTATGAGTTTTTAGCACTTTCTTTTTCTTTCAAGTTCACAGAACTGATATATTTTTAAGTAAACTTAACTGTTTCATTGTTTTGAGTTTTATGAAATTATTTCTTTTAATTTAGACGAACCTAAGTTTAACTGACACGGCTGGGATGTCTATTGCAGCATGCTTTGCCGATGGCACTCGAAAGGGAGAGTAAATGCTAAAATTAAGTGTAATATAATGTTTTTTTTTGTGCAAGATTAATGTAAAGTGGGAGATTTAGTAGTGATTAATGTTTTGTTATGCTATTTTAAAAGAATTTCTGTTATTTCTGAATTTCTTGTCATCATGGTGACAAGTGGTGCATGAGCTTGAGTTGAGAGCCAAAAATACATTTATATTGTTGCACTCATACAGCAAGTGCTTCTGTAAAACACTAATTTGCTAACATATTAGCAATAGTCTATTTTAGCAGATTAGCTTGTTAAAGCTAACTAAGTTTATACTAATAAAAGTGTTTACATTGAGATTACATGAAAGTTTTAAGTTAATTGTATGAATTAGTGTACTCAAACATTTCAAGTTAAGAACAATTACCGTAATATGTATAAGTACAAAATAAAAATCTGCTAGTACTGCTTACTTAAAATTTGAATTTCATAACTTAAAAAATGTGAGGCAATTGATTGCCTTAAATGTTTTGAGTTCTGCCAACTTATTCGGGTTTACAGTGCACTAAAAGGTGACGACAACCGAATTTAGCTGCAGAGTGTACAGACTTATTTGAGATATTTAGTTTTTTTCAATGTGATTTGTAAGTGAACATTTATACATTATACATTCATTAATAACTGCAACATAAGTAAAAAGACCCACTGTGGACAAAAACATCACGCAAAAACTATTAGTATGGCAGAAAGGAACAAAAAGTCTGTATTGTAATAAATTATTTCCCACAAGTTTTCCTTAAGCAGGGAACAGATTTGTTGTGAAAGATGTGCAAAGTGGGCCCACATTAAACAAATCTCCATTGTAATTTGGAGCAGTTGTGAAATATGCCTATACTAGCATTGTAGCTCCAAGATGTACACAGTTCATTAACAAACAGCAGAATAATGCATGAGTTCTTATGAAATATTCAGTTGAGAAGTTATGAAATGCCAAATATGATTAAATAAACAGAAAAACTTGCACACAAGTTGCTGAAATTGTTATTTCAAGCAAGTATGCGCTTCAACTCAAAATTAATAAATAAATAAATGAATTGCAGTGGCTAATCACTACATTAAATCACTGCAACACTGCAAGGCTTCTATTACGCCAACATCCAAGCTGTTCTCAGCTTTACCGGGAGTAATCACAGTAAAAAATAAAAACACTTGAAACATGTTAGTGCCAGCAACTTTAGTAAAGTTCTAGTCAGGAGATGATGTGGTCTCATTAGTATGCTGTAAGGAGTGCGCTTCTGTACTCGGAGGTGTGAGTGAGACAAACAGCCTTTGGATGTGGGCCATTCGCAGCCTAGTATGCCAAAGAGAGCGGCGATTCAGCCCTCCTACGTCCAGAGGGCCGTCTCAGAGTGTTAATGAGGGAGAGAGACAACGAGGGACAGACAAAGTCTCTCTGCATTAAGAAGCACCAGATGCTTGTTACATTACAAGTGAAGCAGTGAAGCCCAGCTGTGGCCCTGACACGCCTGAGCAGAGCGCAACCCTCTCGTCTAAACTGCTGCCGCACACTACGCAGGGTTGCTAAACAGGAAGTGATTCTCCATCAGGAACTACTGCCCTGCTGCTAATGCTGAGGTGTTAGCCTGGTCACAGGTGGATGGAGGCCAAGGCAATAACATTAAACACACAGAGACTCAGAGTGTACCTGCATGTGAATGCAAGGGCTCTGTGATTCAATGTTAGTGAAACAAAACTTGTTTTGCAAAGTGACCTTGCAAGTTAAATTTAAGATTAAATTTTATTATTTTTAAATAATCAATGCTGATTTATTAAAACATTCGAAATGCTAAATAATTAGATTAAATAGGGAACATACAGGTACAATATCCGTTACCGGCCCATATCAGAAAAAAAATGTCATTGTTTTTCTTTGTGATTTTTTTAATGTCCATTATTTAATAATAATAATAATAATAAAAAAGTTAAAATGTATATACAATAATATATTGAATATTTATTATATATAATAATCTAATCTACAGAAAGAAACTCGAAAAATTAGAATATCGTGCAAAGGTTAATTTATTTTAGTAATTCAACTTAAAAGATGAAACTAATATATTATATAGACTCATTACATACAAAGTGAGATATTTCAAGCCTTTGTTTGTTATAATTTAGATGACTATGGCTTACAGCTATGAAAACCTTTTCACAATATTCTAATTTTGAATTTGGGGTTTTCATAAGCTAAGCCATAATCATCCAAATTAAATCCCAATTAAATCCCAAATAAAGGCTTGAAATATCTCACTTTGCATGTAATGAGTCTATATAATATATTTGTTTCACCTTTTAAGTTGAATTACTGAAATAATTAAACTTTTGCACGATATTCTAATCTTTCGAGTTTCACCTGCATACGTGTATATATATTTTATATATATATATATATATATATATTTATATACAGTATATATATATACACAATAATTAGTGCGGTCAAAACGATTAATCGTTAACATAAAAGTTTGTGTTTATGTATATACATATGTTTTATATATATATGCATAGATATATGTTTGTTACACACACACTACACACACACATTATATAAACAAACTTTTGTTAGATGCAATTAATCATGATTAATTGATTTGACAGCACTAATAATAATATTACACATCCATCCATCATATATATATATATATATATATATATATATATATATATATATATATATATATATATATATATATATATATCGTCTCAGGTTACGTATGTAACCATAGTTCCCTGAGAAAGGGAACGAGACGATGCGTCGATGACGCTTTGGGAACGCGTACAGCGTGAACGAATCTGAAGCAGCTGTGTCAACTTAGTCCAAAGTAATGAATGAACGAGCGCCACGTGCGGGTGACGTCATGACCAGGATACAAAAGCGCACTCGGTGAAACCGGCACTTCAGCATAAACTTGCCGAAGCAAGACAATCCCAGGAATGCAGGAAGTATGGCAGGGCGACGCATCGTCTCGTTCCCTTTCTCAGGGAACTATGGTTACATACGTAACCTGAGACGTTCCCTTTCGAGGGAACTCGCGATGCGTCGATGACGCTTTGGGAACGAGAATACCCAAACCGCCATAGTTCCAAATGCCTGAGTGTAATACTGTCATCCAGAAAACACTAAGCACTAAGAACATGGGACCCTGGGGCAGCATCCAGGTCCAGGCCATAAAATCTGACGAATATAAGCAGAGAGGAAAGCCCACCGCATCACAAACGTCTTGGAGAGAAACTCCAGAAATTAAGGCTTTAGAGGCCATACTTCTAGTAGAATGAGCCCTGAACAACAAGGGGCACTGAAGATCTCCGACTCTTTTAAGGGACGATATGGCTAGGAGGAAAATAGTCTTAAAGTAAGAAATTTTTCTGAGACCGAATCTAGGGGCTCAACGGAGCCCCAGATAGGCCTAATAAAACCAAAGCCAAATTCCAAGCCGGCATCCTAGTGCAAGTTGCAGGCCTTAGCCTCAGGGTGCCACGAAGGAAATGAGTAATCAGGGGGTCTCGACCCCAAAGATGTACCACCCACCGGGGTGTGGAAAGCCGCAATAGCCGCCACAAAACCTTCAAGGTGGACGGACATAAACCTGACGCAAAGCGCTCCTGCAGGAACTCCAGTACTGTGTTTACTGAACAGGAAACCGGATCCCACTGACGCTGGTTACACCAAGAAGTGAAAAATCTCCACTTTAAAGTGTAAAACTTCCTTGTAGCGGGAGCTCTGGAGCTTAGAATGGTCTCAACAACCTCGGTTGAGAGACCACTCTCTACGAATTGGGCCCCCTCAGAGGCCAAACCCATAGTTACAAATCTCTGGTCGGGGGTGAAATATTGTGCCCCCGGCCTGAGACAGAAGTTATCTCCTGATCGGAATCTCCAAGGGAGAACCGTCTAGGAGATGAATCAGGTCCGCAAACCAGATTCCTCCAGAACTCCTGGGAGCAGAGCAACAGGGGGAAAGGCGTACAGCCGTAGCCTCGGCCACGTCTGTACCATAGCATCCAGCCCCAGGGGGGCTGGGTGAGTAAGGGAGAACCAAAGTGGACAGTGCGTCGTGTGATGAGACGCAAACAGATCCACTTGAGCCTGGCCATAAAAATCCCTTATCTTCTCCACCGCCTCAGGGTGGAGACTTCAATCCCCTGGCCTCAGCTCCTGCCTCGACAGGACGTCTGCTCCGATATTATGTACCCCCGGAATATACACTGCCCTCAGAGAGCGTAATTCCGGCAAGCACAAGGTCCTCAGGTCTGGGAGGAAGTGCCTCAACGCATTGAAAACGGCCATCATCTCCAGGCAATTTATGTGCCACGAGAGATGATGACTCCTCCACAGACCCTGAGCTGAGCGGCCTTCCATTACCGCTCCCCAGCCAGTGAGGGAAGCATCTGTCGAGATCGCAACTCGATGACAAAGAGCTCCCAACACCGGCCCCGGGACAGGAACCAATGTTTCCTCCACATAACCAAGGCGCGGAGCACTGCCGCGTGATCTTGATTACCCGAAGTGGGTTTCCCCTCGGGGAGAACCCTCTGGTCCTGGGCCACCACTGCAAAAGGTCTCATGTACAGCAGGCCAAAGGGTATCACATTGGACGCCGCTGCCATGAGGCCCAACAGTCTCTCGAACTGTTTTACAGTGCGTGACTGGCCTAGCTTTAGCTCTTTCGTGGCTGTAAGGATAGCAGCTACACAAGCGGGCGATAGAACGGCCCGCATCGTGACTGAATCCCATACCACACCAAGAAAAGTGGTCCTCTGAAATGGAGACAGCACACTCTTCTTGGCGTTTGAGCCCCAACCCCACACATATAAGCGAGAACAACACCTCGGTGCCGAACCGCTAACTGCTCTGATTCCGCTAGAATCAGCCAGTCGTCTATGTAGTTCAGAATACGTACCCTGCAGCCTGGCGGGGCCAGAGCTGCATCTACGCATTTCGTGAACTTGCGGGATGATAGTGCTAGACCGAACGGAAGTACCCGATACTGGTATTCTTTGCCCCCGAAAGAAAACCTCAGGAACTTCCTGTGCTGAGGGAGGATGGAGATATGGAAGTAAGCGTCTTTCAGATCTAATGTAACAAACCAGTCCTCGGATCTGATTTGAGTCACAAATCTAAAATAGGACGCAACCCCCCATCCTTTTCGGAACAATGAAATAGCGGCTGTAAAAACCCGATTCCCTGTCGGGTGGATACACCTGCTCTATAGCCTCCCTGGCTAACAGAGCTTTCACCTCTTGCTCCATCACCAGAGCCTGCTCGGGACGCACTAACGTGAGCAACACCCCGTTGTAGCGAGAAGGACGAGAACCGAACTGAATTCTATATCCTTTCTCTACTATATGCAGGACCCATTGAGAAATATTTGGCAGGATCTTTCACTCTGACAGAAATTCTACTAAGGGAACCAGCCCCTCGGGGCTGGTCTCTGGTGTAACTGAGACACTCAACTCGGGGACCTGAAACATACTGGCAGGAACTACCCGAACTGACTGTTTTTTTTTTTTTTTTTAACCCCCCTCAGAAGGTTCATGTCCAACGCAATGTCGGGTCGACATTGCGCCAGACATTCGCTGGGAACCACTGCGCCCCGAAGCACCAAGGGTGGCGGGGTTGGCAGACTGGTCCCCTGAGGACACCGAGGTGGAACGGACACCGTATACTGAGGTGTGACCCGCTGCACCCCGGGTGGGGCTGCCCTCACTGGTCTGACGCCATTGGCATCAGGACCCTTTCTTTTGAGCCTTCTTAGCCTGAAGAACGGTCCTCAGATCCGGTTTCGGCTTTGAAGACTTCGACTGAGAGTGTTGCGTCTGCTTCCAGTATTTTTGCGGAGGTGCACGAGACGCAACACTCTCCTTTTGCTGACCTCTATATGAGGAGCCTGACGGCTGGGACTGCTCACGCACAGCAGCCCCAGGGGGTTGGACTCGGCGAGGGAGAAATTTTTTAAACGCCTCTGACTGCTTCTTAGCCTCCTGGAATCTATCGACGACCGAATTGACGGAGTCGCCGAAGAGACCAGAAGGCTCGACAGGAGCATCCAGCAGAAAAGCACGGTCTTTGTCTTTTAAATCTGCCAGATTCAGCCAGAGGTGCCTCTCAGTGGCTACAAGGGCTGCCATAGACCGCCCAATTGCTCTGGCGGTCTCCTTAGTAGCCCTGAGAGATAAATCTGTGGCCCGACGAAGTTCTCGAACCTCCTCGGGACCAACTCCCTCACTTTTATCCAAATCCCCCAGCAGATCAGCTTGATATGCCTGGAGCAGTGCCATAGTGTGCAGACACGCTCCAGCCTGACCTGCTGCCGTATATGCTTTGCCCACTAATGTAGATGTCGTTTTTAATGGCTTAGTGGGCAAAGCCGAGGTCTCCAGAGACGATGCTGAACCGGGTGACAGATAACTCGCGAGCGTCTGTTCAGCCCGAGGCATCGACTCGTAACCATGCTCTCTCAGCCCTCTAATCCCCGAATAAATATGAACTTGAGGACTAAAGAGCCGAGAAGAATACGGTTTATCCCACGATCTAGACAGCTCACTGTGAAGATCAGGAAAAAATGGAAGACCTCGTGGTGGAAGCGAAATATTAGAAGATAAGAAACGCTCGTCTAATTTGCTTTTCGGACGAGCGCCCCTTTTCTCGGCTGGCCATTCAATATGTAATTTATCCACAGCACGAGTTATCACTTCCACCAGCTCCTCATATGCTGGAGAAGAGGATGGCGAGTCCCCTTCTCCAGTGATTGTGTCACTGCCAATGCTTAATACAACTACCTCCTCGGAGCTAGAGCACTGAAGCATTGGGCTCTCTACCCGGGCGGAAGAAGCCGCAGAGCGGGCTTCCGACACCGGAGAGAGAGCGCTGGATCTCCCAGGACAGGAAGGAGATAAGGTCCTCGGACCCGTCTCCAACCCTTCTGAGAGATCCTTTTGCGATCCCCAGGAATGCATTCTCCGTGTTGCCTCGGCAACAGCGGGTCCTGCACCCTGAGGATCGCGAGCCTGACCACTCTCCTCAAAGAGTGACAGACGGGAGCGGAGCATGCGAAGCGGAAGCATCTCACAATGCTGGCAGTCAGCCCCCTCGAAGGCTGACACCGCATGCTCCACTCCCAAACACATTACACACAGCTCGTGTGTGTCCCCACCCGTTAAATAACGCGGGCAGGGAGAAGCACACAGCCTGTATAATTGTTTCGCCATATCTTTTTCCTAAGATATATATATATATATAAAACACAGACAACAGTAAATAGACAGACAGTCAGTACACAGATTGTTTTGCTGAGGCAAAAAAGCTGAAGTGCCGGTTTCACCGAGTGCGCTTTTGTATCCTGGTCATGACGTCACCCGCACGTGGCGCTCGTTCATTCATTACTTTGGACTAAGTTGACACAGCTGCTTCAGATTCGTTCACGCTGTACGCGTTCCCAAAGCGTCATCGACGCATCGCGAGTTCCCTCGAAAGGGAAATATATATATACGCACACAGACAACATGTCAACTAACTCTAATTAAAGTATTAGTAGACTGTTGGGTTGAAGGTTTGGGTAAGTAGAATAAGTAGACATGTAGTTGAAAATAGTTACTTATAGTTAGTAGAATGTCTAATGTGGAACACTGATATAAAATGTTATCAAGTATTATGTATTTTTTAAAATAATAAATATAACAGCAAAATTCACAAAGTAAAACAAATTACACTTTTCGTCGCAGAAACAGAATTCTCTAATGAGCATTTGCTGAATAAGTGTCATCACACTTCTTTGTGATCAAAATTGCCCCTGTCTCCCCACTTTATACATATGGCTAAACCTATAACAGCTTAACTGGCCAGCTCGAAGATTGCTATCGGCGTCTCACACCATCTTATGTTATACAAATATGGCATCGAGAACCCCATATGAACAAGCCAAATGTTTTGTCGGTGTGCTTCGTGATCTGCCATGTAACATGACTCACTGTTTATCATGCAGTGTAAGTGATGGCACAGACTGCATTCACATGTTTGGTGTCATTACAGCTCTGAGTCATCTGTTAAAATCAGTGAGCTTGATATTGGCGGCGAGGGTGAACACAGAGAAGGAGGGATGGAAGGAGAGACTGAGGGAGGGATGGTGGTTACCTGTGGTAGCTGCAGGCTCAGGTGAGGTTTTGAAGGTCAGGGTGCCTGGCTTGGACTTGCCCTGCTGGTTCTCTGCCACCACAAACACATCATACTCAGTGTCCCATTCCAGACTGGTCAGCATTATGTACTCGCTCACGTTGGGCTGTCGGATCTCAGGCTTCCAGTCGGTGTCTTCCCTCTGTGTGCCAAAAAGCAGCCATGAAACGTCACAAAGTCGCAAAGTTGCAAAAACAAACAAAAAAAGAAGGAAAATATGAAATCTATTTATTTATTTGAAACACTCACAGCTTTGTATCTGATCAAATAATGGGTGATTGGCGACCCTCCATCGTCTTGTTTGATCCATTTTACTTTGAGAGCATTGCCTTTGGAGTGCAGAGTTCCCTCGAGTATAGGAGGACTGGGTTCTCCTACAACGACAAACCAGTTACAATGACGTGAGAAAAAAGCACCATAACTTAAAGGGATAGTTCACCTAAAAATAAAAATACTTCATTTACTCATCCTCATGTCGTTCCAAACCAATAAGGCCAAACTCACCCACTAAATCATCTGTGTATCAAGCAAGCTTCTGTTCACCATATTTGATGTGCTCCATTTATGTGCGTTGATCAATGTTTATATGCGAATAAAAACCTAAATTAAATCTGTTTGTCACATAAAGTGATTGTGTCTCTTCAGAACACTAGGAATATAGAGCTTGATTCATATTGATTGTTTTTACAATGTCTTCATGAACTTATTAAAGCATTACAGTTTTGGTGGAATGGACTTTAAATGGAGGGACAGATATCTTTCAGGTTTTTAATAAAATTATATTTGTAAAAAAAGAAGAAAAAAAGAAAGTCTATTGGATTTGGAACGACATGAGGATGAGTAAACAACATACAGTCCCCTCCAAAAGTATTGGAACAGTGAGGCCAATTCATTTATTTGTTCTGTAGACTGAAACCATTTGGGTTAGACATCAAAAAATGAATATGAGACAAGAGATCAACATTTCAGCTTTTATTTCCAGGTATTTACATTTAGATCTGATACACAACTTAGAAGATATAACCTTTTGTTTAAACCCACCCATTGTTCATGCGACCAAAAGTATTGGAACATGTGACTGACAGGTGTGTTTTGTTGCCCTGTTGGTCCGGTTACATTGATTATTCAAACAATAAATAGCACTGAATGTCTGCGCTCAGTTTCAGATTTGGGTTTTGCCTGTGCAGACTACATTTATAATTAGACGTGTAACCAACATGAAAACCAGAGAGCTGTCTATGGGCGAAAAACAAGCAATTGTGAAGCTGAGAGAAAATGGAAAATCAATCAGAGCGATTGCACAAACATTGGCCATAGCCAGTACAACCATTTGGAATGTCCTGAGGAAGAAAGAAACCACTGGTGTACTAAGTACCAGAACTCGAATGGGTAGACCAAGGAAAACATCAGCAGTTGATGACAGAATGATTGTGAGAGCTGTAAAGAAAGACCCTAAAACAACTGTTAGTGACATAAGCAACAACCTCCAGAGGGCAGGAGTGAAGGTATCTCAATCTACTGTTCACAGAAGACTTCATGAACAAAAGTACAGAGGCTTCGAGCTCATCTGTGAAACACGGTGGAGGTAATGTCATGGCTTGGGCTTGCATGGCTTCTTCTGGGACGGGCTCATTAATCTTTATTGATGATGGAACACATGATGGCAGCAGCAAAATGATATCAGAAGTGTACAGAAACATTTTGTCTGCCAATTTACAGAAAGATTCAACCAAACTGATTGGGAGATCCTTCATCATGCAACAAGATAATGACCCAAGACACAGTGCCAAAACAACAAAGGAGTTCATCAAGGGCAAGAAGTGGAAGGTTTTAGACTGGCCCAGTCAATCTTCAGACTTAAACCCTATAGAGCATGCATTTTACCAGCTAAAAAAGAGACTAAAGGTAGTAACCCCCCAAAACAAACAACAACTGAAAGAAGCTTGGAAAAGCATTACAAAAGAAGTTTGCAAAAGTTTGGTGATGTCAATGGGTCACAGGCTTTATGCAGTTATTGCAAGCAAAAGATTTGCAACTAAATATTAAGTCTTATTCACTTTAATCTATTTTAAGTTAATCTGTTCCAATACTTTTGGTCGCATAAGCAATGGGTGGGTTTAAACAAAAGGTTATATCTTCTAAGTTGTGTATCAGATCCAGATGTAAATACCTGGAAATAAAAGCTGAAATGTTGATCTCTTGTCTCATATTCATTTTTTGATGTCTAACCCAAATGGTTTCAGTCTACAGAACAAATAAATGAATTGGCCTCACTGTTCCAATACTTTTGGAGGGGACTGTAAGACAGAATTTCCATTTTTGCATGAACTATTCCTTTAATAAAGAAGACGTGGAAAAGGAGGTTCTGAACAAGGAAGCAAAATCAGCATTAATCATTGGTATTGTGTGTAGTGACAGGCTGGTACATCCCCAATACAGATCAACGTCGAAAAATTGACATGCCGCAGCTTTAAACTGTATTATGCATAGTACATCAGCATTATATCAGCTATTGGCCACCCAGGTCTATAGACATCAATTCTGGCCAATGAAAAGCCAGCCGACCACTAATAATGTGTATTAAAAGGTGGCAATTTTCAAACTCTCATAAATCTTATCTTCCTGCACACCAACGATTCCATCTAGGCAAGTAATAGACTAATATGACACATGGTGCTTGGCTGGGCCTCCTTAGATGAGTAGGCTGATATTTGGAGGTCACGGTGAACTGTGAACATCCCTATAGAGCATTCATGTGTATGAGCGCACTGTGAATTGGGAATATTTCAATGGTGCTGTTCACTGAGGCCTCTCCTTCACGGGCTATCATGATCCATTTCATTTTAATGACCAGCGAATGCTCGTTTGATTCACTACATTAGCTTGACGCCGCAGAGTGACACGTAACAACATTGCAGGCAGAAGCTACGCGTGTTCATGGTGGATTGAAAAATGAAGGCATTTTACTCTCATTAAGGGAGTAATTAGCTATTAGCCTGTACGAGGAAGACACTTTCATTCACACAACCTAACTTTTCAGGTCTTTTTTCTTTAATTTTGTTAGGACTACTTGGTCACCCTGATTTAAACGTATGTAGTGTCTGTAGTGAAATAATCAATGTCGTCAATCAGTTGCTTCACTTCTCCAATGAAGGAGGATACATATTTCCAGAGAGGTACACTACATCGCAAAAACTCGCAAAAACTAAATGAGATGCGATAAAAATGCAGTAATTAATCTTAATTTGTTACGAGGTAATAAAAGTGCACACATAAAATGGTAGAAGCACCACTAACTGGTGTGAGGAGTTACAATCCCAAACTATCAGCTCAGTTAACAAGCAGATATTCTACCCGACTGACAGTTTAAAGGGTCATCAATAAACACTCATCTCTTTAATAATGAAAGCGCAGCACTGCATGATTAATTCCATCCTCCTTAGCTATCGGTCCCTACAGGATACAGTTAATGAAATAATCATACACACAAGGGAGCAAACAGCAGTAAATTAAATGAGACTAAAAATAAAAGTTTTACACGTTTGCAAATTCACTTTTAATGGTATTCTTGGGGGAATTCACCAAGAATTAATTGAGCCGTTTATTTGCACATGCTGCCTGTGTTGTTTTAGCACCTGATTGGGTAAAGGCATTATGTAAATTGGGTGAAGAGCAAACATGGCCTAAAATAACCCAATTTGCAGGCTGGTTCTGAGTGCTAGGTTGCAGAATTGGGCAAAATTCGACTTTGAAAAATGTTGGCATTTGAATTGGCCACACTCACAGGAAGTTGAATTAGAATGACAGAAACTGCAATTCAAAGACGGTTGGTTGGCGTTTTAATGCCAGTTTCCACGGCTTTCACTTGGAGAGTAACAGGTTTATTAAATACTATAAAAAAGGCAAAACCTATAAAGTAAAGGTAAAGAAATGGAAAGTGCTATTCAGCATTGAGTATATCTGATCTGATGTAATAAAGAAATTCAACACAGATGATGTATTCCAGGAAAGAAAACATGAAATACATAAACTAAGATCAAATCGATTTTTAAGGCCTAAAAACCTTTACAACAATCAAAGTTTGTCTTGAAACACTTGGATTTTCTAGTAAAAAAAAAATATTGCTGTGCAATATTCTTTTTAAATAATTTAAAATTCCAATTTGATTCCTGAATTTGGATTGAGGCAGAATTTCAATGCGAGGAATTAAAATACATTGTCAATTCAATTTGAACTGACAATGTATCACGGCCCTTAATTTACATAGAAATGAGGTGTGTGAAAATAACAATTAAATAATAAAAGGTTAGTTCAACCAAAATGAAAATTCTGTCATTTACTCAACATCTTAGGCTCAAACATGCTTGCTTTATTCGTTTTGTTCTTGAGGATCAAGCAAGCACGGTTGAGCTTATCATATTTGATGTGCTCTTATGTATGTGTGTTAATGTTTATATGTGAATAAAAGCCTGAATTAAATCCAATCATCATATAATGCAACCATGTCTTAACTTGGATCAAATGAATTAACTGCTCAATTGGATTACTTTTACAGAGTCTTCATGAGCTTTTTTTGTCATGAGGATTTTCAATGGATGGATAAGAATGGTGAGAGCATATCGAAAATATCTATATTTGTGTTCCAAAGAGGAACATAAGTCTTATGAGGGTGCCAGAATTATATGTGACATAATGACAGAATATTCATTTATTTGGAGTACTTTATTGCACAATGCACATTTCTTAATATTAAGCTTAAAATGTGTTTTAATATCACTATTAGAAAGCATAGTATGATCTCTATATAATATCAGTCTTTAAATGCAAGATATTTAAGGTGTACCTAAAGTATACTTGCAATAGTTCCACTTTAGCACAATCAAAAATACTTATCTTTAGTTGGACCTTAGAACAACTTCTGTATAACTAAAGTGCATGTAGTATAACATTTGTTGTTCCAATTTAGCAGACTTTAAGTATATCAGTTCAGTTTACCAAAAGTGCAATTGCAGGGTATTTATTTTAAGTACATAAATACAGTATGTAAAAGTATTTGTAGTATACTTGGCATAAAATAAATGTATTTCAAATACATTCTAGCATATTTATTTTTCACTAGATTACTTTAATTTAAATAAGCATGGCACTACTTCAGTGCATCACCTGGTTAAACTGAATTGCACATGGTTCGTGAATAAAATGCAAAGTGGCGCAACTTTTAAATAGATTTGCCTCTTTTACTCATAAAAAGACAAGCAAAATGCAGCCCAACATACTCCAATCATGGAAACATCGTAAAATCTATGTAAATAATCAAGGTGGGTATGCTAAATAAACAACTGTGCAATGAAAAAAAAGTCGCAAGAGTTTTCTGTATACACAGTCATCGTGAAATTTACATGCAGGTAAAAAACCAACCAGAACATCAAAGGACATATAGTTGGGAGAGGACGGGAGGAGCCCTGTAAAAGGTTCAAAAGGTATGTTGAAAGGAAATGTGGTACTGTGAAAGTTACTGAAACATGCTCGAAACTGGAGAATAAATAAACCATTGAAATCAACCACTTGCAGCGTCTACTGTAGCATTTTTAGGGATTTCCTAATTTGGGTATAATTGTACACTGGTAGCAGCATATCCAAAGCAGCACAAGATGAAAGGACGTCAGTGTAGAGCGTCTGTAAACTCGCTGCTTGTCAAAATGTTTAGACTGAACATAAAAGACTGAGATTGTCGTACCCAGCGATCACCCTGGGGAAATGTTTTTCAGCTCCAGAGCTTTTGATGTCATTTCCATGGTTGGCAGGACACGGCATCAACTTTTTTTTTTTTTTTTTTGATTCTATATTCACCACGGAAGATAATTTGTGCAGTCAGACTCAGAGCGCAGTGGTTGCTCAAGGGTAACAGTCTCCGTTAAAAATTGGGAATGGATGAATTTTCATGACCTGTCTGAGGGGATTTAATTCTAGAAATGTGACAGGAGTGAGTTATAATGGCTGGTTAGGGATGAATGCAAGTGATCCTGATGTGAGTGAAGGGATAATCCTGTACATGAGAGGATGAAGCTAGGCCAGAGTGTTTACCTTCTGCTCATCAGTGTGGATGACATCACCAGCACCATGCAAGCCACATGACACAGTCACATCATATGCACGCACATGATTGGTTGAAAGGAAATTGGAAGAGGTTGCATGAAAGATACAAAAATACAGACACAAATGTAACTATGTAAAAAAAAGGCAAGGGTTAGAACAAACTGCAGAGAAACACAAAACCAAGCAACTTAAAATGGTTTTAAATCACAAAGATCACAACATTGAGCACAGAAGCAGAAACACACTGAGTGTTTCCTCTGAGACATTGAGCATATGGTCTGCATTTAAACAACTGAAAAGATAAAATTAGTATATATATTTACATAATCTAAAGATAATGTGAGTGGTACTTGCTTATACAAAACATGCAACATATGGGTGTTCTGCTATGTGGCTGTTATGTTGTTCCTATTGGTTGTCAGCATGTTGCCATGTTCTTGGTGGTTGCTAAGTGGCTGTTCTAGATGGTTCCTCAACTTAAAAAGGGCCCACTCCCAAATTACATTGTTTTCTAGATATGGCTTGGTTCCCTTAAAGGGTTAGATCAGCCGAAAATTGAAATGTACTCACCTTCACGTTGTTCAAAACCCGTAAGACTTTCGTTCATCTTCGAAACACAACTGAAGAATTTTTTTTAATAAAAAATCTGAGTGATTTCTGTCCCTCCACTGACAGCTAAAAAAAAAGTTCATAGAGATCATAAAACTAATCCATTTGAATTGAGTGATTTAGTCCAAATTTTCTGGAGAAAACTCACTTTATTTGTTGAAAAGATTTAATTTAGGCTTTTAATCACATATAAACATTGACAGAAGCTAAACCGAACCTGTTTGACATGCAAGAACAAACCTCATTGGTTCTTGCAGAATCTCAAACGTGCTGCGAAACACGAATATGAACCTCATTGGTTCTCTCAAGCGAACATGCATGAGCTTCCGTTTATCACAACTGACGTGTGCGTTGATCAATTTTTAAATGTGAATAAAAATGAAATCTGTTCATCATATAAAGTGATCGAGTCTCTCTAGAAAATTTGGACTAAACCACTCAATTCATAAGGATTAGTTGAACTTTTTGAAGCGTCAAAGTGGTAGTTGCGTAGCTGTCAATAGATGGACAGAAATCTCTCAGATTTCATCAAAAATATCTTCATTTGTGTTCCGAAGATGAACAAAAGTCTTACGGTTTGGAATGACATGGGGGTGAGTAATTAATGACAGAATTTACATTTTTGGGTGAACTATCCTTTTAAGGATAAGTCCTTATGGGACATAGGCAGCATCTGTTTTATCATCTGCCATGCGGAAAAAATCACATTGCTTATTAAAGTAATAACACTCTTTTTGCCACATGATTTGAGATATTATTCATGTGCTCAGCAAAAACTTGTTTAAATTCTTTATGTGCAACTGTGATAGTGATGCTTGCTTTAGAAAACACAACTAAAAAAAGTTGTCAAACCATATTTCTCAATGAAAAACAGAGGAAACACTGAAGTATTCATATAATACTGGGGGGTCGTGCATTAGTTTTTGGACAAAGCGTGTGATACATTAAGCACATAACACCAGATTAAGAAATATTCAAAGTTGATCAACTTCAAATATTTCACGTGTACTAATAATTGGATTTACTGTGTGTTGCCTAGAGATAAACATGTGAAGGCATATTTGCAGCCACAAAACCACATAATAATGTAATATAACTCTTTATATTACATACAGAAGGATCTTTATGGTTTCTGTTTAAATATAATACAATAATAAAGAAGAGCATCATTCAGCTGCATAACAAACCTGTGTCCTCAGTATGAAAATGAAAAATCCCATCTAGGGAGCATATGAAAAAAGAAAATGTTCACTTTTATTTAGTTAACTGTAACTGAGGAAACAACTAGCATATTAACTTAAAGACCCCATGAGAACATATGACGAGTCCAGTTTTCTTTAATGCCTTTAGTTTACAACACAGTCATGTTGGTTTGATACTTGGGAGGGACATTCTCATTCTAAAGAGCATTTGACTGGACAAAAATGTATATGTGTTAATTTGCTCAACTTTTACAATAACATATATATGCTCTCATCCTAAACATGGACTTTAAGCCACTCCACTCTCATTTTGATTTCATGGGGTCTTTAAATCCTACAACCACTAGAAATTCTATTAACAAATAATAAAATGTAAAACATATCACAAATTATGAATGATTATGATGATCACAGGGTAAACACTTACTTGTGTAAGTATAACCTAAAGGATTCCGTGTGAAAAATGAAGAAAAGAAAAAGAAAAAAAACACAAATGGGAAACAAAATAGGGGGGAAATCACATAAAATGACAGGATGAAAAAAAGAGAAGTCTGAAAATGTCAAAGGGTAAAAGCCGGTAACAAGATCAGACAGAAATACTTTCTCATCACTCATACATTACCTGAATTAGAGTCATTACTCTCTCACACTAAATGGGTTTTTGTTTCATGTACTGACAGGAAATAAATCCCAGTGTAAAATGTGTTGAGTGCATTATGTGGTCACGGCATCTCTGGAAGTCCAAAACATCCCGCTGATCACACAAACAACCACCAGGAGGAGTAAGAGCGTAGATGTGTGTGGTGTGTGAATGTGATGAGAATATCAACACAAATCACAGAAATATTCATGTAGTGCGTTGTTATGATTGATTTTTATTGATGTTTTGTGGAATGTTAGCAGAATTTTATGTCCTGAGTGAGAAGATGATGTTCTGTTCTTACCCGTCAGATTTCTTATAGATGAATCAATTATTGATGTAAGAAATCATTTATGTAAGGGTGTGGCTAGTATATATGTGCGAGTATATATACAGCATGAATGTGCTTAGCAGCAGTAAAACTGCCAAGCAAATGTTATTAATATGCAGTGATTTACAAATGCATCACGACCATTAACCAATGTTCTCAATGCGCTGAATTACAAATCTTACATTATTTTTAGTCCTCTGTGATCTTTATTTCTATCCACCGGAAGTTATAATTGCCTATTTTTAATACGCCAATTTTTTATTTTTTATATTCTTGTCAAAAATAGTATAAATGTGCTGAAGAAGTTCTGAGCTTCCATTAATAGTACATCCATAAGCTTCGACCTGTAAATGATTAAAATAACCACCTGGTTTCTCTTGATGAATAATAATGGATAAATGGATAAACAATGGATAAAAAAGCTGGAACGGTTTATTGGTTGTCAAAAAGAGGCAGATATATTAAACCACCCAGGTATCGCTTAGAAAAGGTTGTCCTTCAAAACTCAGAGAGACGCCACAGAGAGGCTAACAATTACTCTGAAGGAGCGACAGAGTTCAGTTCAGCTGAGAACAGAGTAAAGGTGAGCCAGTCAACCGTATCAAGAGCTCTACACAACACTGTCCTGTATGGGAGGCAGGCACAAAAGAAGGCATTGCTCAAAAAGATGTTTCATGCTGTGCTTCATTTGATTTGTAATTCAGTAAAATGAGAGAATTGTTCAAGGGACTGAAATGTTAATATTCAAACTACTTAAATCATTAGGGCCTAGTCTTTAGCACCATGAGCACAGACTGTATCTTTTAGCAACTGCGTCAGCCAGAGACTTCACACTAGCTGGTTGATAAGGTGTGTGGGCCGTCACGCCACGCTGCACTGCTGTTGTGCTCCTGAGAGAGAGAGAGAGAGAGAGAAGCGTGATACTCACGGACTTGCTCGGTTTTGAAGACCAATGACTGGCTGCTGTCGCCTTCGCCCTTGCCGTTGATGGCAGACATCTTGACTTCGTAATCGTTTTCGGGTTTAAGGCCGGTGACTGTGACTGAATTCAGTCCTGATGGGAAGCAGCGAGAAGCAGATTTAATCAAAAACCCATTAATTAATTCATAAACAACAGCATGCAAGTTAAATGGGCAACGCAAAACCTCGCCACAGAACATGGCAGAAATACAGTTGAAGCTATGGGCAATACAGTGATGCTGACATTAAATATCATGGTGGTTAAAAAATAAAACATTACTTAAAAGGATTTCATTTAAGAATGAATAGTCTGTCCTCATTTACTACATTCCAAACCTGTATGAATGACTTTCTTTCGAGGGAATTTTTTGGTGTTTTGGTTACCATTGACTTCCATTGTAAAAGAACACATTTACATTCCTCAAAATATCTTCTTCTATGTTACACAGAATAGGAATGACACAAGGGTGACATTTGATCACAATTTTCATTTTTGTTCATCTATCCCTTTAATATATTACATGGTCCACTACTGGAGCATTCATGAAACATGAGCAGAATACATTTCTAACAAATTGTATGTAAAACCATTTGGTTGCCTTCCAAGTCTCCTTGTTACAGTGCAATTAAAGTAAAAAAAAAAAAAAAAAAAAAATCACTGAGTGAAACCAATTACCTACAGTACATGTACTTACTATAGGGGTAAAGGTTAGGATTAGGGTTAGTTGAATGTAATTATGCATACCGTAATTTACTGTTACTACTATTATACGTATATGTAACGTATAACGAGGACAGTAGCTAGGTTTCCAGCCACCTACTGTGCATTTTGGGATATTACACTAAAAAATTCTGATTGGAAATGAAAAAAATTGCATAAATTCTAAAAATGTGCATTAAAAAAAACGTATACACACAATCGAGGCGGATTTTTTTGATACAATAAGACGACATGCGCATACTGTGTGTGAACTATGACGGAAACTCATTTACCAAATAAATCCTTCAATGCGCAACACAAAACGTATGTGATTGGATGTTGGTTTGATCATTCTGCAATGCCTGAGCCACAGTCTGTCATCAAAATGATTTGGTAAAAATGACCTCCCAGAAGCGTCTCACATGATTGCGTTCACAAACACCAGGCATAACAACGCAAGATAACATGCCAGCGTTTACTGCGTTTCATCTATTCGCTCTGAGATGCCAAAAAAAGAGCAACAATGGCTTACCACGATTGCAGCAATTTACATTTCTATTAAAGATATTTAGGAAGTGATGATTTTGTTCTCTTGAACATAGAACACAGCTTTATTCACAAATGTGTTATGCAATTTTCCAAATTTGCAACTTTGGATGGAAACATAGCTACTGTAAAATAAAGTGTTACCAACCATTCTTTATCAATTGTTTATTGTCTGCTTGTGTTACATGTTTATTTTCTGCTTGCGTTTCACGAATAAACCCAATTACATGCAAACCTAATTCATTACAACAGAAATAACAGATTCTGTCAACAAGTACTTGAAACAATAGGATAAATACTGCACACTTTTATAGCAAGTAGATTTTCCCCTTCAATCCAGTTATAATGTCAAGGTTCTGCCACCCACAAAATACAATTTAGTTTATGATAATTTAACTGGAGTAATGGTTGCTGAAATTTCAGCTTTGCCATTACATGAATAAATATTTTTTTTTTAAATATATTAATTTTAACAATAGTGTGTTAATGTAACCATAGATATGTGACGTTAATACCACAACAATTTCTGAATGAATCATTTTTAAAGTATAGTTTCCAAAAAGGGCCTTTAATGTGATTGTTAAAATACTATACTGACCTCTTATTTAAAAGTGCTTTTTCCACCATATAAATCCACTATTAAAGTCTACAAACCATATAGTGTTGATATTCCATATAATACAGCTGGCTAACTGCTTCAGTTCATGTGACAGACTTACCGTCTTTCACCTCATAGACTCGCTGCACCCATTTCCCTCGGCCCACGGCTCTCCACTCGGCTCGGTACTTGAGCACAGGAACTCCTCCAGTGGACACGGGCTCTTCGAAAAGCACCTGAGCAGTGCTGGAGTACGGTTGCACTTGAGTGATGGCCGGCGCCGAGGGCACATCTGCACCAGAAGGGGAGACACTTTACAATACGCAGTGGGAAAACTGCACTTTATCAGCTTATGCCCGATAATACGGATAATTGTGCCACTTTGTGCAAAGCAAAAGTTTACACAAGGAAAATTGTAGCTATTTTATTGCACTTTATTGAACAAAGGCTAGAATTGCAGGTAATTCCAAAAATACAGTACCTGGAAAGCAAAAAGCATCCAAACACTCAATGTCAAAGCGATTTTCTACCACCATAAATGACTATTTTGTGTACATTATGAGATCAATACAGAGAAACAGACCAGCTGGTATCATGATGAACTCTCTGGATTCGGTCCCGATCTCATTGGAGGCAGTACAGTTGTAGTTGCCAAAATCGCTCTGAGACTCTGGACTGACCTGGGACAGATCAAGTGAATGCATTAACCTCTAGTCTCCATGTCATCATTTATCTTTTAAACGTGCATTTTACCACTGACGTTCCATTAGATGTATATTTACTCCTGACAGTTTACTCACTGTGCTAAAATATTGATAAGACACATAGGCTGCAGTAGTGCCCTACAGCAACCCTACCTCTTCCTGGATAAAGCTCAGAAAACAGGTCCAGGTCACATTTCATCCCAAAACCAAAATAAATAAACTACCGGTAGGTGTAATATTGCAAATACAGAAAATTAAGCTTGTTTTTAAAACCATTAAGAATGTAGATTACGAATGAATCGTTATATTTGAAGAAATATTTGAAGTGAACCCGAGAATGTCATTCAGTTCCATTAGAATGAATATTATTTACATCAAAGAGCAAAAGATTGATAATAACTATTGTGGTCGTGAATGTGTTTAACAAATCAGTTCAGTGAATGATTCAAGTGACTGACAAAGCACACAAAATTTGGCATAATAAATGTAGCCTGCAAAAAAAAAAAAAAGTCACTGGGCAAATCAGTGTATAAATCAAAACAAAAAAGTTTAAAATATTTAAGTCACTAGGATGAATGTGATGAATAGTGACAATGAAAAAGTGTCACTATCTTCATAGTCCCAAGACAGGCTTCATTAATAATATAATATAATATAATATAATATAATATAATATAATATAATATAATATAATATAATATATTTCTTTCTTTTGATTCAGGGGTGAAATATAACCAGCACATGTTCTTTGTCCAGTTTTGTTAGATTCCCCCTCTGGGTTCATGTGTACAGTATTTGGAATGATTACGTTCTTAGGAAGGCGTCTGTGTGGGCCGTACCTCCAGGTAGCTGGCGGAAGGCCTGCTGTAGATCTTGATATTGGAGGTGTTAGCGTTCGGCAGCTGGAGGCCGTCTCTCAGCCACGTAATAGACACATCGCTGGGGTGAGCCAGCACTTCACAGCTGATGTTGGCTGGGTTGCCCTCCCACGTGTACACAGCTACTGGTCCCAAGATTTTGGGGGAGTCTGTGATGAAAGGCAAAGCATATACAACTGAAAAACAAACAAACCTGCTGGTAGCGCTGGCCCATTATCTACCTACCGCCCGTCTCCATCCGCTAAGGGAGAACAAAGCCTGCGTTCTCATTATCTTTGAAGCCTTAATTCTGAGGATAAGGTGGTAAAAGATCAAAATGTCCATGGCTTAAACATAGAGCTGAGAGCTGAGTGCTGAAAACACAGCGCTTTTGTGATGTTGAACACATCTGTTCGTGGCAGCACATAAAAGCCAATCACGCTTCACTGGGTTTAAAAAGGCCCCTCCTCCAAGCATTGTCCCTGAATAGCACGCTGGGGGCCGACTGCAGGCTCCCGTGACGTATGTGGTCGGGCCCGCGTTCCCTCACAGACTGTGTGCGAAATAACTGTCAGCCCGCTGAGATACTGTTCTCACACTCATCAGAGCTTCAGATGTCATTAGTCCCATTACAGCAATACACGGCTGGTACAAATGCACAAAACATGCGAAAAGGGAGGCTTGTATTTTCACAGCATACGCCGCTGCTAATTCAAAAACAAATACAAACAGGCGCAGTGGGGGGAACACAATGAGAACGAAAATGGGAGGTAATGCTTTGCTTGCTATTGACTGCAATTAATAACATTGAGGGAAGGAGAGTGCTTCGTTTTTGATGTTACAGCAATATAGGAGTCGTAGAAACAAGTAAATTAGTGCATTTTCGGTCTGGAGTTTGCCTTATACAGTAGCATTTACTCTCACTAAAGTCTACTGACAATTTCGTTTGAGACAAACAAAAACGCCTTAGGATTTTTGTTTTGGTTCACTACAAATATATGCACAGTACTAGACCAAACTTCTTGCACTAACAGCCTCGTGTTTATTCAAACTAAATATTCTGTTTACTCTGACACCACTGTCCTAACCAGTCATGATTCAACAAAAATGTAATTTTAATGACAAATTCAATCCATAAAGCTAAGTAGTTTCTTAAGTTTGATCATTAATCTGCTATGTCATGTTTATGACATATTTATGACAGGTTGTGTTGTCTAATGTCAAGTTGTCATAACAAAGACATCTCAAACAATGTCATATTTGCATTAAAAGTGTCATAATTGAGCGAATGACACTTAATGGCAGTTTTCATAAACATGCATAAAACCTCCTTCATATTCATGACATGTGTCATGTCATGATTATGAAGGTGTCATGTCAGTCTTATGCACACCCCTTCAAGTAAAGTGTTACCATTATGGCTTTTGATTTGTAATACTTTTCTTGTTTTGAGAAATCTAACATTCACTGAAAGTTAAAAAATTATTTATTTTAATTATTACTGAAATTAGCCATCAGTTATCATGTTATTGGCCATAACATCAAAAGTATTGCCATCTGCAAGAATTTGTATATGCATATGCATCCCTAATGTTCCTTTAATGATTTAAAAGTTCTCCACATGTGTTTGTGGTATCAACAATAAAACAATTATTCAATCAATCATTTTAATGAGAATAATGAAAATTCTTCAAAATTGACATCCCTAGATGTCACGTAGAATTTTCACACTCAATGTGGACCAGTGTGACACAAAGGACACAGTGTGATTTAAGGCTGTTTTCGTATGATGCGTGTCCTGTGGTGGGGGAGGGGAGGCTGTAGTTTTGATACATTAACTACCATTCTCTACCGAGTTGCCTTATGCTCTCTGGACTGCAGCCGAGCAGCAGCGCTGCTGTGAATTAAACATATGCCTCTGAGGCACATCAGTGTGGTATCCAACAGTACGTGTGAGTGATAGAAGCTAATGAGGCCACAGATACTATAGACTCACAGCGCACTTCCAGATACACGGGCTGCGACGTCTCTCCGATGGCGTTGCGGGCGGTGCAGAGATACTCGCCGGCGTCTGTGTACTGAGCGTACTTCAGGGTGAGAGAAGACACGCGGGCGTCACTGCGGACCAACACTTCACCATCAGGACCCTGAACACAGACGAGAAGGGAAAACTCACTGAAAAATTCATACTTCCTTTAGCCATTAAATTAATAGTTATCCCTCAAAAGAAAATTCTGTCATCGGTTACTCACCCTCATGTCATTCTAAACCTGCATGGCTTTCTTTATTTCCAGCACCACAGGCGGTCAGACTCCAAAAAAAGCACCATAAAAGTGGTTTTATGGCTTCAGAAGAATTGAAATGTACAAGACACATATGAACAATTTGTGGGTACTTTTATGGTGCTTTTATACTTTATATTTTTTGAGCTTTTGGTCATATCATGCTGTCATTTTACAGTGAAAAGCAACTAGTTTTCACAAGAATGAAAAAAGTCAGATGAATAAATGATGACAGAATGTTAATTATGGGATAACTATTCATTTAAAATAATAAACAGGTTTGCTATTATCTTCCTAAATGCACTATATAGTTTGCAAGTCCATTTCTATATATACACTATAAAACGTTCTCAGAGAAAAATCGTCATTTTTAAGTATATAAGAACCGAAACATATCAGAAAAGCAAACCTGGTAAAAAAGGAGGTTTGGTGAACAGCAGACATAAATAAGAGGCTTTTATGTGCGGAGTCTTTGGAGAGAAGATGTGAGGGGGGAACATAAATAATGCAGACCATAAGGTAGGGGAAGCCATTTCTTTAGCGCTGTTACTTCATCAAAAGCTACGTCACATGATCTCAGCTGGCTTGGACCATTTTACAACGTCCCAGTGCTCATTTTAAAGACAAGCATAGATCTTAACAAGCCACGCTCGCATTTTCTTTTAGCTTGCTGTTCCACTTAACCTTGTGGATCTTATGAAGATGAGTGGGATCTATAACCAACGTTTCCTCAATGACTGCGCAATTTGCATATAGCAGGGGTGTCAAACACATGGAGACCGTGGAGGAGACTAATCTTGCCCATGGGATGATTTGAGAAAAGAAAAAGAAGAATGTTGTAAACAATTTTGCTTTATACATAAATGTACAATTTTACAAATGTAAGATGTTTAGATATATTTACTGGAAAACAGAAAAGTACAGATTATGTACACTACCGTTCAAAAGTTTGGGCTCTGTACTCTTATTCTCACCATGGATGGACTTATTATTATTATTTTTTTAATACAGTAAAATGGTAATATTGTGAAATGTTATTATGATTTAAAATAATAAAAATATTTCTATTTTAATATATTTTTAAATTAAATTTATTCCTGAGATGGCAAAGCTGAATTTTCAGCATCATTACTCTAGTCTTCAATGTCACATTTGCTGCACAAGAAACATTTCTTAATAATAGAAATAATAAAAATGAATTTTTAGAATTGTTTTTGTATTTTGACCGTTGTAGGACAAAAAAGTATTATTTTCTTTCAATTAATCAAACAATAAATAAATAAATCTTACTGACCCAAAACTTGTTGTTAACGTTAGTATTTTTATATATAATATATAGTGATTATTGGGAAAAAAGAAAAATGAAGAAGTGATTTGTTCCAGCTATTCAAATATTGTGCAGTAAAGAAAAAACTATTTGCTGTCCATTAAACTGAATAGATCTCAGAATGGGTGGAATGAACTCACTTTCTCTTTCAAACATTCACACACACACACACACACACACACACACGCTCACACACAAAATCTCAGACAAGACGGTAATGAGGACAGGAAATGCATTGAAGTTTCGAAGACTTCATCAAGCACAAAATTAGTATTCCCCGCTCCACTTGGAACTAAAAAAAAAAAAAAAAAAAAAAAATCCTCTCTCTCTACATTTCTGGTCAGGCGCTGCCCCTCACACAAACTTTGCTATGAATGAGCTCGGCAGAAGCGTCGTGTCAGAGACAATAATTATGCCGGTGTTGTCCCAGGACTGAGTCACGCTTACATAATGCTGTGCCTTTTCATCCAAAAACCATCCAACAGCCACCCAGCAGAGCTGACTGGGCTAATTGAATAACCCCCTAATGGGAGTGCTGAGCCCCGTCCTGCCCACTTCCGGCCTTCTTTCCCACAGTTTTCCCTGTCTGCTGCGGTCAAATGGCCAGACCGTGACCCCATGTGCCATGGGACGTGCTCTCCTCACTGGACTCTGGTTACTATGTGTTACTGGGGTCAGATCGCGGCCTGTATCTTTGAATCTCTATGGCAAACAGCTATACATTTCAATCAGCACATTCAACTGACTTTATCTTCTAAGATAAAGCTCTATTTATTCATTTGCAACGTGAGAACGCTATATCATTAAAGTTTTAGAGCCATAGTTTCAGCAGAAAGGTCTTTTTAATAATGCATGCCAGCCTTCTGCAAAGCTTGGATGGAGGTGGTTTGCTCAAATGTCTATTTTTGTCAGGGCGGGAAGGGAAAAGTCTCGGTGTGAACAACAACAAAAAGCATTTTGTGCAACATTAAATACTTAAAGTAAAAATCCATCAAATCACAATAACACCTTTTGGGAAATAAGGAACAACATGATCAGACATTATAATGTTTTTGTTTTTGTTTTAAATATGAAATCTTGAGAATGCAGCCTTATGATGGCATAATGTAATAAAACAATGTCATAATGACTAAATTGATTAGACAGAATGAAAGAGAGAGCATGCACTGGATAGAAAGTGAAAACTACAACTACATCATTTCACTCTCAGGTGAAACAAAGACGTCATCATAATTCAGTTGATGGATCTGATGAGATTTCTGAGATTTGATCGGATAGGAAAGAGGAGGTTTATGGAGTTGATGGCTATCTTCGTAATTTAGTTTATGGAGTCATGGATATGGAATCTCTACCTTGTGCTGTTCGGGCCGAGTCCAAGACGCCTGCAAAGAACAGACAAAACACAACACAAAGAGGCAAAGCAGTCCTTTAGAAGGAATCCTCTGTTATTGACAACAAAAGCACTGCACAATAAAGACATGTTTACTGATTTAGCATATGGGATAAAAAGAGCAATATTACAAAGTAATACAATTTTTTTTTTTTTTTATTAAATTAAATTAAGAAGCAGATTAAATGTTCAATTGTTTTGCTCTTTTTTTTAGCATTACTCACTCATTCAGTTACACAGGCTGGTCATTTATTCTGGTTAATTAAAATGAGCTTACACATTCATATTTTATAGTTCATAAAATTATAAATATAAAAAAATCGTGTTGCTTTATGAAAAGGCATATGGGGGAAAAAGTCTCTTAATAATTGTGAAAATCTTGAATTTGAAGTAAAAGTAAAAAAAACATTTAAACATCCCTAAAACAAGATAAACTTAACTCAAAAGCAAAACTTTGCAAGACAATACACTTTTTATTGTAAGAGAATAGATAATAAAATGTTTGTTTGTTTCCCAAACAAAATGTAGTGAGGTTTAAACAACTCTTACTATCTAGAATTTTGCCTCTCAAGAAAATAGATTTTGTTTAAAGGGTATTTAGATATTTACTGGAAAACAAGATTTTTGCAGAGCATTACAGTCACTTAAAAAGCAGTTCTTTAAAAAAAAAATCAGTGCTACTAATAACAATAAAAAAATAAAATGCTGTATGTAATAACTTCATTTTCAATTTGCAGAGAACAGGACCACTTAATTTCTTGGGATACACTGAATACTGCCATTAAACACAGATTAACACTTCATGCAACACTTTCCCAATGAAAGTGGCTGAAGTTCTCTGTGGACTCGCGTCACTTCACGTGGAGGCTGAGCGTGCACATGCTTAGTAACACGATGAAATGGACAGGAAATCACTTGACATGCTAGAACACAGTGAGATTATCACCAGACAAAACACAAGAACAATATAACACAGCGCTAATCGAACGATGCCTGAAATGGTCTATGTCCCGTTCACACCACCAGCGACATCATCTCTAGTCTCTGTACTATTGTAAAGACACTTCTGGGCGTTCCTAATGCTGTCGCTCTGTTCTTGGTAGATTGCATGTCTGGTCATATCTTTAGAAAATGCAATCACATATGATATATATATAACTAATATTCTAACTAGGAATTAGACTTAAAAGAAAAAGTAGCATTCTGCTGTTGGAGAGTGTTGTGATCTAAACCACAGTGCGCTGTGCATTAAATCATTAACCAGATTAACGATCGATCAATCGACTAATTAAACTCAATCATTCTTACGTCCTAGGGTGTAATTGTTTTTTTTATTATGTGTGCAATGTTTTGGTGTTCTCTCTCCTTCTCCTCAATGTAAAGCGTAATGGTGACCAGCTGACACTAGTTCCCATCATCTCCTGGTTTCCACTGATTGGCCGCTGGACCGGGGAGAGCTTGTGGATAAAGCTAGAGAGGAAACTCCGCTTGGAGAGGTCATTTTGTCTCCAGGCTGCTAGGACGGTCTTCTCCTGCCCCAGACGTTAGCATGTGTGCTTAGATTGACTTTATATCTCCATGTTGGTTGTTGCACAATTTATTGTCAACCTAAGCAGACTTGGCTAATTGTTGCTAATCAATTTTCTTAAGTTCATTGACTTTCCTAAAAGAGCTTTAAGTTGAAACGGTTTCTAATTTTTGTTTTGTTTATTCAGTTTATTTAGGAAGCAGTAGGGAGGTGAATGCCATTCAGATTGTGTCCATGTTTTTCTCCTGTGTTTGGCTAGAGAGGAAGTAAGAACTTTGAGGGGAACACTATCTAGCCTTTCAAAAAAAAGTTCTGACTTTGTTATTCATTTAGAATTTTGTTTATTATTTTGGCATTATCCCCTCATGAAGCCTTTTGATGCATTTTTGTACTTTGGACCAACCAAAAATAATGTTAACTTTGAGTCTTTCAAAAATCTGTGTGATTTTTGTGGAATGCTGGGACAGGAGAGGAGAGCTTTTGGTTATGTTAATGATAATGGTCACAAACTTCCTTGTTACTGCTTCCCTGACCCCTAGACCGGGGAGGCATGTAACAATTGGGTCGCTTTTCTTGTCCCTAATAATCAACAAAGCAGGGGAAGCTGTAATTATGACCTGCAGCAGAGCTAAACTGCATCATATAATTAATAACAACACAAACTATCAATGTGTGGATCAAATTCACTAAGGCTATGTTCAGACTGCAGGGAAATGTGGCCCAAATCCAATTATTTTTGCCCACATTTGACCTGTTTTTGTCATGACAGTGTGTACAGCACAAACCACATGGAATCGGACCTTTTCAATTACGATTTGGGCCACTTCCATTTGTGGTCCTAAATCCAAACCAGGTCTGATGTTTTTTCAAGGCAACTTCAGTCTGAACAGTCATATCGGAATTCATGCGACTTCTACGTCAATCTACATTACTCAACATTCGTCACAATTGTGTGCTCATGGAAGTTGAGCACGTTATAAAGACAGTTGTGAAACGTAGTCAGTGAAGGGCAGTGATGTGTCAGAACTTATAAGTATTACAGTGACAGCTCTATATACAGTAATGGCAAACCATGAGGGCTCTCTCTTTTTTTCCTCATCCATGCGCCTAAATTCGCTGGCTTCGGCGGCAGATCACACTATAAATAAACAAGTAATCGATTACTTTAATGTCCTCACGGTTTACTTCCGTACGACAGCTGGTACGTGATGTCTTTTTGTCGTTCTTTTGAGCATGCGGGCCACTCCAGGACCATGATCTGTTCACACTGGAATCCGATATTGGCCAGATTTAAAACAACGTGTTAACAGATTACGCCTACATTCTTTCACCAATGGTCACTGACGCTTGTGTCGCCGGAAGTCGCCAGCTCTCCATTGCAAATGAATGGGATCTTGTCACTGGCGTTGTGAACGGAGCTTTAGTGCACTTGAGCAGAACAATGCGTCTCTGTACCGTGCTTGCAACAACAAAAAAAGCCAAGAACTGAACAGTGCAAGTCATTTTGCTAGAGCATCAGAAAAAAAGCGAAACCCTTGCAGGGTTGTTATGATGACAGCAGGCTGAGTCTGCTAGCCTTGCAGCTTTCATTTGGCTAACTACTTCCCTGGAGACCCGCATGGGATAAACAGTTATGATCAATGCCTTTTATTCTGCAACGCCGTGTAATTGCTACTAATTAAAGTTAATATCTTAGTATAAACTAGAGCCCTAGGCTAATGACGAATGCTTGAACGATATTTTCAAGCTTGATAAAGTACCAGAACAAAATGAACAAGCTGCTTATGTAAATGAAATGTTCAGATTATTGTTGACATTATTACATGACGATCATTCTGATTACATCAGGTGCACGACGCCTTAGGCCCGCTCTGATATCTCAAATGAACAATGAACAAATTGCAGGTATGCATCTAGCAGATCTAGAACGTGGCAGCTTATTCATGCAAGAGTTTATGAACTCCTCAATAACACACATTAAACCGGAGCTAATTCGAGAATCACATTGTGCTTCGGCGATACCATGAGGGTATTTCCAAATGCATGAGGTGTTAATTATAAAATGCAAAAGAACACTTGGAAAAGTTTTGTGCAGTGGAGTGAAGGAGTCTGGAGTACACATGGGACAGTGGCATTAAAGTTCCTTTCTCAAAATTCATTACTTTCTTAATGGAGTCATATCATTTTTTTAGTAAAGGTTTTTAGGCAAAACACTAATTTACTCATAATGCTGCACAAAACGATCAGATCAGATTGAAATGATCAGAAATCTTGTTCAAATTAAATGTAGCTGCTTTTTGGGATCGTTTGGGAGAATAGTACACTATGGTTCAAAAGTTTGGAATCATTATGATTTTTTTTATGTCTTTGAAATAAGTCTCTTTTGCTCACCAAGGCTGCATTTATTTGATCAAAAATACAGTAAAATTATGAAATATTACTACAACTTAGATGTCATTTATTCCTGTGATGGCAAAGTTAAATTTTTAGCATCATTACTCTTCAGTGTCACATGATTCTTCAGAAATTATTCTAATATACTGATTTGCTGCTCAAGAAACATTTCTAAATAATAGAGATAATAGTATGGCAAAGCTGAATTCTCAGCATCATTACGCCGGGCTTCAGTGTCGAGAAACATATATATGATGCATTTATTTTTGGGATTTTATGATGAATAGAGTTCAAAAGAACAGCATTTATTTGAAATATAAATATTTTTTAACAATATACATGTCTTTACTGTCACTTTTGACCAATGTAATGCATCCTTGCTAAATAAAAAAGTTTTTAATTTTTTTAATAAATCTTACTGACAGCAAACTTTTGAAAAGTAGTGTATACAAGAAGAATGGAATTATATTTTTAATAGTTTTCTTACCAATAGTATTGTACATTGTCTTTCTTTTATTGTGACTAACAGTATATTCAACTATATATATATATATATATATCAAATGTTTACAAAACAAATGAACCTCTCATACTTGTGATAGAGCGGCAACCGGGTGTTCTTTAGACAAGAGAAAATACTGCATCTTTGAAAGAACGCTTCAAGCTAAATCTTGGAACTCTGCTTCCACTCCACACTGCTCACTTCATTTATTTGGGAGGACATGCAGAGCAACAGCTGCTGCGCAGCCAGAAACAAAACAAGTTTTCAGCCGCTGATTTTACTCTTATAGTTAGTGTTTTTGTAGTTAGAAAGAGGATAACAACATCTATTCTGCTTTCTCCTTATAATCGTGACTAGGCATACCAATGATGATTTCAGAACGAGACATTTTTGCAGCTTGGTTCTCTAAGTTACTGTATTTTCATAGAACAATGAATTCTTTAATTTCAACAGATCAAAGAGAAATGGACTTCTCATTTTAAGTGAACCCTTTAATATATTTCTTATAGTTTTCAAAATCTTTCATCAGAATTGCAATAATCAGCTACGTGCCACAGACACTGATAACAGCGCAACAGTTGTATTTTACCTGAGAGATTGCTTTAATCTATTCCCTCTGGCAAGACAGTAAATATCAACAAGGCCGATGTGAAAATCTTAGGCTCCAGTGGAACCACCATGAGAGGGACAGTGTCCATATCTCGGTTTCATCAGATCAGCCACAGTTTGCCAGGAAAAGCGGTTTACCAAGCTCAGGGAATAGGTCGCTTTTCTCTCGCTGTGGGGTCACTGGCACGAATGGAAAGGGCTATCAATGACGGCACTACCAGAGGGCACTGATCTGAAAGAGCATTGTGTCTGAAAACAAGAGCTGCCCTACACATGCACTCTGGAGTGTGTCTGCGGGGTTTAGGAATGAAACTGCTCTTGTACTGTGTGATATTACCACACTTTGTGTCCGTTTTACTACTGGTCTTCATTTATGTTAAAGGGACAGTTCAGCCAATAATACATTATTCTGATTATTTACTCATGACATTACCTAAACCTATATGACTTTCATTATTCTGCTGTGGAACACTATCTATGTCTAAGTGGTTATTTTCCATTAGTGGAAAAGTGAAAGAAGAGGAGGAAAAAATATTTGATCAAAAATACAGTAAAAACAGTAATATTGTGAAATATTACAATTTAAAATATTTGGCATATACTTTTAAATATAATTTATAACTGTGATGTTAAAGCTGATTATTCAGCATCATTACTCAAGTCTTCAGTGTCACATGATCCTTCAGAAATCATTCTAATATGATTTGCTGCTCAAGAAACATTTCTTATTATTACCACCAATGTTGAAAACAGACGTGCTGCTTGTTTGTTTATTTATTTATTTAGGACACTGTGATTCATTTTTTCAGGATTCTTTGATGAAGAACAGTCAAATGATCAGCTTGAAGTTTTTAACTTCTCCATTAAAAATGCCTAATCCTTAAACATAAAACAAAATAGATTAAAGGAAAATTGTGAATTAATAAAAAGCATATACAATACATCAAATAATAATATTATGTTTAATTGTATTTTTCTTAAACACATTGGCAAATATTTTTTTAAGCATACAGCTCAAATGTGGTTATATTTTGTGTTTTAAATGAAAAAAAAAAGGTTTATAATAAGAAAATAATGATTTGCAGTGTTTCATTGTATGCAAAGCAGCAGCTTGAACAGTCTGCTTAATAGCCAAACAGCCGAATAAAAAAGTCATACAGGTTTGGCAAAACACAGGGGTAAGTAAAAGAACAGAAGTTTCATTTTTGGTTCCCTATCCCTTTAATATGCTCTATAGATTCCTCAAAGGAGACCCAGAAAGGGATGCACAACTGAGAAAAAAGACAAGAGAAAAAGTGGCTGATGTATTGGCTCTTATTCAGAGGTTGAAATCTCCTCTTGTCTTTCAACCGGATTGTGATAAGCTGTGGTCCGTGGCCAATTCTTTATCGCCCTGCGGCGCTTCTACCCTGCCATTTTTATGACCCGCTCATTTGTCTGGCACCTTGGTAAGTGGCCCAGAGACTGCAATATATGACAGAGTCCTCAACTCATTTTTTATTGACCCAACTATTAGAATCAGAAGATAAGATATGAGCTTGGTCTTTCTGAGGGAAAAAAAAACATTCATTTTAAAACGACAGGAAGCTCAAGACACTGAACTTTTTCAATGCACATACACACAGGTGTAATACATGACACACAGCTGTGTAAAAGAGGGCACGGAGAAGGTAGAAACATGCATCATGCAGAGCAAGAAGATCTAAAGGTCTAGTAAATATTTCCAATAAACCGTTCTCACGTCCTCGAGCAAAGAAATTATAGCATGACATTGAGTTATTAAAAAGGAATTGCTCATCTGAAGCACCCTGTAATACTGTTTTGCGAAAAAAAGGTTGTGCACCCAAAAAAATTAAAAAGTCCCACTTCAAGCAATGTGATGTTCTGTATAGCACTGTTGAAACAGCAAAGAAACAGCAAAGTGACACATTCAAAAATAATTAGCAGTGTTAAGGCAATTTGCTTTTCACAAGTGACTATTAGAAACATTAACTGTTGATTGTCTTTTTCTAGACTGCTTAGGTACAGTCAGAATAAAACAGTATTCACATTTAAATGCGCATTTAAGTAATGTGACATTTGAGCGATATTGATTTGCAAATAGGAAAATAATATAGAGTGGGATTTGATTTCAACCCACATTTTTGTTGTAAATGCAAACACGCTCAAATCCTGATAGTTATTTGGTAATCGATTCATATTTTCTTGATGGATTTTTATATATATATATGTATATATATATATATATATATATATATATATATATATATATATATATACATATATATATATAAAATAAAAAGCAAGTTTTTACACTGATGATTTTTTTCCCTTCTGGAATAAAATGCTCTGCTGAATCATACACCGTAAAACCAAAAAGATGTATTGAGAAAGTAAATATGATACATTTTGATTTCATGACAGAAAATCAAGAGATATAGAAATGTTTTAATATTATTTGTTATTGTTTATATAGTACATTACTGTTTGGTTGTACTGTAAATTTAAACAGACTCAAGCCAGTTAACCATTTCATTATTTATATTTTCCTGATGGACAAAAAAAAAAGGCAATATACCAAAAATAACTAAATATTTTAAGCAGAGGAAGTTTTCCATTTTTCATTTTTTAAACCTCTGAAATAACATGCACTGATAAATCATGCCTAATAAAACCAGGAATGTTTATTAAAAAATCATTCTGATTTCATGTTGACTGAAAGACAATCAACAGAGACAGCTGGTCATACTTGATGCTAACAAATAAAATATTAGACAGCCAAAAGAAACCTGCTAATCATTTTTGTAACCATGAAAAAAATACATGGTGATCAACACAGGCCAGTGAAGAAATGCGGGCAATCGTGACAACCCAACACCCACATGAGATGAGCAAGACTGGACAAGAAGACAGGAAATGACAAAGCGGTCCAACAAAGAGCTGATATAAAAAATGCTCCTTCAGGAACCCTGTGATGACGGTGACTCAGCAAGACCGAAATCAAGCTTATTTTTGAGGCTACAAAGAAATCCTTTATATTATAGTTACCTCAAGGATAGAGGACAATTACTCTGTTCCAAAATGTAGTGGGCTGATTCACTGTTGTTAACTTAAGAAATAAAAAAGATAATAAAGCTGAAATAAAATATAAATATTGGATAAAAAACTTAAACTAAATACAAATTCGAAAATAAGTTTAAGTTGAATTGCCAACTAAAAATAAGCTAAAACTGAAGAAACTAAATTTTAAATCAAATAAAATGTTAATAAAAAGAAAAGCACATACAATTACTATGAATAAAACAAAACGAAAACTGAAAATATGAAAATAAAAGCTAATTCTAAACAAGAATTAAAACTATTATAGTATATAAATAATAATAAAATAACACCGCTCATAAGTAATTATTATGAATGGTCTATCTATCTATCTATCTATCTATCTATCTATCTATCTATCTATCTATCTATCTATCTATCTATCTATCTATCTATCTATCTATCTATCTATCTATCCTTGCACACAAATATCTCTTCTCGACTGATTTTCATATAGCTTTACATTAGCATGTTGATAAACTAATGGTTTGATACTCTTACAAGTATAAAATAAGCATTAAATCAAAACATTTTTTGTTGTTCTCCTTTTTAAAGGGTCATGACATGAGAAATCAAATTTGCCTTGATCTTTTGAGAAGTAAAAGTTGAGAAGTCTTTGTAAAACAACCTGTATATATTTGAAATATATTTATAATTAACCTTTTCTCCGCAATCTTGGATTTGTAATCTGAAGTCATTGCAATGCATTCTGGTAGTGCCTTCTCTGCAAAGAAGAAATGCTGTGTTGCTTTAGAATCAAGTTAAATCAAGGTATCTTAGGCAGCGGCATAATTTATTTTACCTAGCGTTTGGAATAGCCTTAGCATCGGGAGCGGGTATGCTGCCAAAAACACACAAACCAGCCTCTGTAGCCATTACACTAGGTTGTGGAACAGTGCAATTGTAAGGCAATTTTTAGAGCTCATCCATCATCACTTTTCCTGTCTGGAGCCGTTGCAATAGTATTGCAATTTCCCCACCATGCACGTCTTTTTCACATATCAACAACTGCAGATAGTATCATGACTTGAAGAACTTCAGGAAATCGAAACACCATACGGTCGATTAGCAAACGTCTTAAGAATGCAGACAACACCAGAGCCATTTTTGGAACAATTGGAATTAAGAAACAGATCTAAGTGGCTCATTACTATACCTGACCTTCTGATCTCATACCTGATAAATCCTCTTTTGGTGCTCCTGCAGACAAAAAGAATTGTATGCATGAAACAGCCAGAGGCAGGTGCGCCACGACTCCATCATTGAACTGCCTGTCTGTCTGTCTGTTCGACCATGATGAACATGCTACACTTCTAGCCCCTGAGGAGACCCCATGCCAGTGCGTTTGGTGTTACCTGCTCTCCCTCTGTGAAGACTTTGGTGCCGAAGCTCCAGGTAATGGTGGGTGTGGGGTCTCCGGTGGCCTCACATGTTAACGTGACCCGTTCGTCCATTTCTGTGGTACTCTGGCTTTCCAAAAATGTGATTTTGGGTTTCACTGAGAGGACACATTTTAAAAGGTTAGATGACTCCAAAAATGATATTCAGTCTAATGTTGAAAACCTATGACTTTCTTTGTGGAACACAAAATATTTTTTTGCAGAATGATAATTCAAAAATGGCACGTGAAGACATGTCAGGCCAAATTTGAAGTCAATGATAAAAACCAGTTTTCATGTCTCTTGCTAATTATTTTGCAGATTTTTGGACATACGGAAGTGTGAATGTGATTTGAGAACAACTTGTTTCAGTCTGTCTCTAACTCAAACTTTCGTTTGACTTTAAAAGACATGGAACATGATCATACGACTACTTCTAAGGTGAATTTTTGTCATTTTTAGACCTCTGCCGCATCCTTCTCTATTCACTTTCATTGTATGAAGGATATAAATATCTCCCTTGTGTTCCACAGAAGAAAGTAAAATTTACTTAATGTTTGATAGAAATGCACAAAAAAACCTTTTTAAAAATACCTTACACAGAAGAAAGAAAACAGTCAGTGGACTGTTTCTTAAGGTAAAAACAATATAGTCATGCAACTACACTTTTTTTTCCTCTGCAGAATAAAACTGAATTCTTTTTTATTTATTTTGTGTCACTGCTGAATTTTCAACATCGACAAAGTGCTGTCAAACCTCTAGACTCCTGTGAGACTCCATCTCTCATGGATTCTTACCAAAGACTTTAAGGCTAAGTTCTTGTTCGCTCTTCCCAGCTTTATTCAAAGCAATGCATGTGTAATCTCCCTCGTCCAGCTTTGCCACATCTTGTATTGTCATCTCTGAGCCGTCTTCATTGAAGTTGTATTTATCCCCGCTCTCCAATGGAATGTTGTTTCTGAGAGGAAAAAAAGTGATAACTTATTGAAACAATTGAGCAATGTGGAAGACAAATCAGAATATTTTTTCCCTTCAAAGAGCCTATTCTGTTAGGCATGCAAAGTTATAAGAATTATTATTAATAATAATAGTGCTGTCAAATCGATTAAATCGCAATTAATCACATCTAACATAAAAGTATTTCTTTATATAATTTGTGTTAGGTATATATTATATTATATATATATATACACACACACACACACACAGTATACATTATACATATACACATACACTGTACATACATACTATATATTATGTAAATAAAAACTTATGTTAGATACGATTAATGGATTTGACAGCACTAAATAATAAATTATTATTATACCCTGGGCCTGAAATCCAATTGATCACTAAATTCCATTTAGATCCTGTAGTGTCAACACACACTTTTCCTCGCCGCTCTATTTTCAATAATCACCTACAGAGATTTTACTGATGAAAAACTGTATAAAGAAAATCCGAAACAGCGTTAGCCAACCACTTTCAGCTGCATGGCTTCTATTCTACTTCTATTTGCCCCTCTATTAGCGGTCTTTGTGTAGACGCTCTTGAATTCATTGGATTCTTGACCATGGTGTCGATCCCTTGATTTAAGGTCAAACAGGTAATAAATATACCATAACCCTTGTCAGAGGAGAGGACCCAAGTTATTCTGAGTCAAATAAACACCACCCCCCCCCCCCCACCCCACCCCCCAGCACGACCGAACAAAAGATCCTTGAGGCGTGCTGCATCATCCCGAGGGATTTGTGTCTCACGTTCTCTCCTCCATGAGCAGAGAGAGTACGCACACCCGCTGAGAACACAATGATGGTTGAGTAGAGACTCATACTTTAAAAGTACTAATGGTGTGCTTCGCTATTCCATGTCATCCACAAAAGTTCTTCATTTATTCAGAGGCCTTTTCGTCTTGCTTTAAACTCCTAATCCACAAAAAGTGGTGCAGCGAAACCAGTGTTTCGGTAGTGCTTTTGTTTCTAGTCTGGTGATTTTGCTTACCGCACCCAGGTCACCATCGGCTCAGGAAATCCATCAGCATCACAGGCCAGTAGGGTTGAGAAGCCATTGTCAGCGGTGGCATTCGTTTCAGCTTGACGGATTCTTATAGTGGGCAGGACTGAGCAGGAGAGAAGATTGCAGGTATGAAATGTGGAGCCGAAGAAAAACTCGAGACTTTACCTCTTAACACTACATAACACTTTTTATTCTACTTAAAACAGAACACTAATATAAATTTTCAAATCATTTCTGCCTTAAAGAGATACGGTACCATTCTCAAAAAGACAAAAATATGTTTTCCTACAAAATAAGAAATAGGTTTTTTTTTTAAATAATATTATTTCACACATTGATAGTCAAATCTATTTAATTAAATATAATCCAACATTTAATCAGAAATCAAGTTATGTGCTGCCTTCAGGAAACACTGTACCATTGCAAAACAAGAAATTAGCACTTTAGAGAAACCTCCTTTGGAATACTAATATAAATATGTGCATAATAAGAACAAAAAAGAAAGACAAAGTATGTAATCTGCAGCTTTGACTACATTATGGTACAATGTTGCCTCAAGCCTCAACATGCACATTTTCAAGCATTTTCAATTATGCATATCACATAAACTTATTCAAAATACATCTTTACTTGCATAAATGTGGATACAATTGAGATTTAATGAAAGACAGCCGCACTGTTCAAAAGGTTCACTTTGATCCCATTCACAAAGAGAATATAGCACTGCAGCACATCTAACACCTGCTGACAAAGGAATCAAATTGGCATCCAATGGATAATATAACCAGTTTTTGCATTCATTCTAGTAAATATTTGTTCCTCCTCTCTTGACAAAAAGGGACTTGCAAATTAAGCGCTGCATTTTGTGTCTGGGAACTGCACTGTGGTCGCTCAAGCAGGACAAAACGGCAACATAACGATAACCCACTAAGGAGAAAAATTAGACTCATACAAGAAAACAAACAAACAGAAATGCAAACATAAGAGGGGAAACTACTGTATATTACCAGGTTTACCGCAGGAAGGAAAAAGAAATCAAAAGGAGATGGGAGAAAATATCAGTGGAGCAGCTTGACAACAGCTACTTCAAAAACCGTCTGATCCTCAACACAAAACACTGAGCTTTATACTCAACCTCAACACCAACACAGCTGCCGATCAAACACGTAGCTCAATATTGTGATATCTTGTTTTAGCTAATCAAAAGAGCCAGTTAACCCTATGGTAAGGTAGTAGGCAAAACTGTTGGCATGCAAACTGAAGAGACAAAGAGAGAAATATTTAATTTGAACAATTAAGCTTCAGTTATCGAATTTAATGTAATCCGCTAGTTAAAAATACATTTGTTGATTTTTCATCAAAATAAAAACCAAAAACAGTGTAAAGCATACCGTATGCATGTCATTTGAGACGAGTTGAAATGTCCAAACCCAGTGCACTACAGGTACAGTAAGGCAAATAAGAGCTCACCGTTAACAACCACTTTAATGCTGCGGAAGTCAACTTCTCCTCGGGCTTTAATGCGGCCCTCGCAAGTGTACACCCCCTCGTCTGTCTTCCTGATCCCTCGGATTTCGAGATGGTTGTTATTCAAAGTCCTGAAACGAACTGTAGAGCAGAACAAGGGTGAATTCATTCCTTGCGGGGTTTGAACAGATGTCTCCGAAATTGTGAATTAAAATCAAACGCAGATTAATCAATTTGAACAAAAAAAATTTTCATCTGTTATCACATGGATTAATAAAGTGCCACATTTCTGAGAAAGAAGCATTAGGCTGCACTAATGATCTCATCAATTTATTAATGAACACAAACAGTGAGAGTTAAGCAAAATAAATCAGCCTTCTTATGTAATACATCTTTTTTTTTTTTTTTTTTTTTACATTTAAAGTGGAAGATAATAACTTTGACTTACCATCTTTTTCAAACTGGATCTTTGCACCTTTGAATTTCCAGAGGACAGTGGGTGGGGGTGAGCTTACGACATCACACACAATAATGGCATTGTCTCCTTCACTGAACTCTTGAGGCGATGGGACATTTGTAAAGGTGATTTTTTCTAGAGGGAAAAAAAAGGCAGTTTAGCAACAACTTCAATTTATCATGCAATGATTCATTTTGTATTGTTTTAGTCGACGGCAGAAAGATTGAGATGGAGACCCCACAACTGGCACCAAGAACATTTAGACACTCAAACTAGTGTGCCAAACTTAATGTGCTTGCCATACAACTACATAAAATCGCACAATTCAATTTATTCAACTTTTAAAGAAGCGTTTTCTATATATTCTGTCAACACAGATGAATCATAACCGGGCATCTTACGGTATATCTTCAGATTGACTGTAGCTTCAGCGTCCTGATCACCGCTGCTGGCCACACATCTATATGTCCCGGCATTGTCGACCTTTGCATTGTAGATGGTGAGAGTGGAAGACGTCTCGTCGTTGCGAATAACACTCACGTCTTGTTTGCCGGGCTCGATTCTCTCCCCGGTTGGTGCGAACCAATCGATTTCCTTGGCCCCACCGATAACTGCAACCCAGACCAAATGAACACATCGGAATTCGTAGGCTGATCTTGTGTATTAAATGTGTCATCATATAAATCCTTCTGTCAAAAATAAAGCTGGTTTAACATCCACAGAGCAGCGACGGATCAATCAAAAACGGATCAGGCCTGATGCGATTGAATTATTTGCGTGAATCGGTTGGGATTAGGTGTCGCTGGCTCAACAGCTGTCAGAAGAAACAACCTAAAACTTCAACCGATTCTCAGGTTACCAGTCTATTACCCAAATCAGTGGACCGTAGGACACAGCACTGGTGAAGACTCGAGTGTTGAGAGCAATTATCAGAGCCGCTGTTCCACGCCTTTGGGTCTTCAAATGAAACCCAGGAGAGTGTAACCACGAAAAAACGGTTTCCAAAGTGAGATATATGCAGCACACAAAGGTTTAACGTATTCCTATTGTAAGCCTTATTCACATGGGTCCTCTGTGATATTTGCTGACACAGAACACCATCAGTGACATTAAAGTTGAATTCTAAGTAGTGTACTATTTCAGTAAAAGAATCATCTAGAAGATTACTGCTTTTTACGTCACAAAAAAACAAACAAACTCCCATTCAACCTTTTAGGATCAGACATCAGGCAACTAAAACAGCGTACCAGATTTTTTGGAAACACAGGAAGAATTATGAACAGGGGACACACATCTATAAATACTGTAACAACTGTAGCAACAGGCAATCAACAAGTGAACAACTGATGAATATGAATCATGAATATGATATTTTATATTCCTGAAATATTAAGCTGTTTTACAGAGAATATTGGCTTAAAAAAACGGTAAACAAGATAAGGCAGCAGTGGGCGAGGACGAACTTCCAAGAAAGATGCCTAGATAAAAAAAAAAAAAAAAATTGTATTTGTGCTCTCTCTCTCTCTTTCTCTCTCTCTCCACACACACCACCGTTCAGAAGTTCGGGGTCAGAAATTAATACTTTATTGCAAAGATCATCAATTGATCAGAAGTAAAAGCAAAGACATAAATGTTACATTTTATTTTTCAAAATCAAAGAAAATAGCTGCAAAAAAATCAGCTTTGCCATCACAGGATACAATTATCTTTTAAAATATATCAAAATGGAAAACAGTTTTTTAAAACAGTAATAATTTATATTAATATTAAAAATCATAAGAATGAAACCATACATGGTCAAATTCAACAAATTACACTTTTTTATTAGCCTACCTTTTTTTTTATGAATATTTTTCACAAACCCATAACAATCTCATTCCTAGCTTGACCCTTTCTAAAATAAATGTGCCTTTCCTGAAGGAAACACATTTGCTCATAAAGCATAATGAGCAGTGTTAATGTTTTTGGTTAAATGACAGCAGGAGAGAAAGAAAGATTGACAGTAATATGCAATACAGATGGAAAAACAGACCCATCACAGTTGGTATAGGCAAAGAACACAATGACATGTTTGTTTGAATGCCAAATATGTTGTCAATATCTGTATCTGAACCAGATGTAACCTGGTTGCCTGCGCCTCGCCCACACCGGACTCATTGGAACAAAATCTTGCAACTTGTTTACAAAAACCAAGACCAAGTCTAAGGCTGAAAGTATCTATAAAACAAAGCCCTGCGGTAATCGGCGCTGAATTAATAGCAGAAACTCCTCAAAGCGCTGTAATAAGGGCCAGAAGGTTCCTGGTCAATATGAAAACTTACCTTCACACAAAAAGAACCGAGACTCTCCAACACTGATCTCGCTCTGTGCAGGTGTAATCTCGACCTGCAGAGAAACTGAAGAGAGGGGAAAGTATTAGGATTAAAGAACACATTAAACAAACCTTCTATAATAGAGCTAAAGTTAGCCAACAAAAAAAAGAAAAAATTCATACAACTGAGAAACTTCTTAAACTGTATTTCTCCACATGCATAATTCAGCAGTCTCTGAGAGCACTTTTCATTAATTCCACACAAGCAGCTGATCTCTTCACTTTTACAGCCGCACAAGTAACTATGGAAACCCCTCTGACATAGGCTCTTCAGATAAACAACGACGCGTCATTTTGATCCGACTAAACGAGAGGCGACAACAGACAGTGAAGCTAACAAGCTCATTGTCAACTCGGCCATTTCACCTCCTTAAGAGTTTTGCAGGTTCATTTATTGCCTTATTGCCGCTGCATCTGACAGTGGCATCAGCGCATTCAGCACTATGTCACAAATGCATCCCATTACGCAGAGATTTATTTAGGAGAAACTCTCAATCCCCACTTAAACCCATTCTTAGCTACGCCTAAAAGCCTGTTTGGTTTTAAAAACGATACATCTGTCTAGTTTGTCGCCAGAAACTCTAGGAATGGAAAGAGTAAAACAGATCGATATGTTTCAATTGAGGAAACGTAAAACCCAGAGCTTGGGCGTTAACTTCAGTGAGACTGTTCCTCATTTCTCATTCACATGTCGGAACACGGGGGATGTTTGGGAAATGAGTAAAGACAAAGAGAGCCGACTGAAGACAAAATTGATCCGCTCACAGATGGTGGCCTTTAGTCTTCGAGGTAATTTAATAAATGGACAAAGCCGGACGAGGGTAAACTTCAATTAAATCAGCATATTCAATCAATACAATTGAATGTTTGTTGTTCTTAGTGGAAGGGCCATTTATTTAATGTGTCTTCACACATTTATAGTCTTTATTTAGATAAAAGAATAACTTTAATCTGTGAACTTGGCAAAGCAGTCAACTTTGGAAATGACACAAAAAGGCTGAAGTTCTGCTGAGGACAGGATTTTAAATTAATTAGCCTCTCATTAGCAGGGCATGCTGGGAGATGCATGGTGACACTGGAGTCGTCTGTGTAAGGGCCACAGACCTCTAATCTCTGAAGTCCCCGCTTGAATTCGCTTTAAAGAATTACAAGAGCAATGCTGCCTACATTGAACAGTTTTGTTCTACTAAAGACAGATTTGACTTCCACATTATGTAGGGCCCTATAATTTTCGCGATCACGGAATCGCGGACGGAATCGCGGAATTGGCGAATTAACGCGAAATCTAGTGTTAACGCAGAATTGCAGAATTTTACATATTTGGAAAGAAATTCTGTTTTTGTGTGGGAGAAGAACGTATGTCTGGGGAAAATGCAGACCGGTGGAAGCAAATCTGGGCGACACAACCCCTCCAGTCATTTCTGATCGCGGGATTGCTACAGTCGATTTAACCTGATTTCTATGGTTGAATGCATAGACAGAATATAGGTTGAATGATGGCTTATAAAACTGTAAGCCACGCCCATTCTGGCAGGCTCTGCGAACACGCGAACCAATCAGGCATGCCAGGGCGCGAAGTCAGGTCTGAGCCACCTCGCCATAGGTTTGTGCAGTTGCCACAGCACAGCCAATGACCACGCTAGACGCTCAGCAAACACAGCTGCACTACGTTTTAACCAGTTAATACTGTATAACCATTAATATTTTTAAGCTCATAAGCATTCATATTTTCTTGTTACTTGAAGTACTTGGAGTACAGTGTTACTGTATGTTGCATCATGCAGTATTTGTCCTGAAAAGTACTGAGTAATGTGTAATGTGATGTTTGTTACCTCAATACATTTAAGGTCATTCCTTTTCAAGTAGCCTATACATTTTAATAATTAACATTAAAAGCACACTCTTTTTACGACTAAAATAACAGTAAAGGGTAAAAAAAAAAAAGGAATTCCCAAGAAAAACGGAAAAAATTAGATTTTGCAAAAAATAAAACGGACAAGAATGAACTTGGGAAAAAATTTAACTGAATTTGGGAAAAAATAACAATAAACAATCCCCGCCCATCATGGAACACACAAAAAGCGGAGAAGACCTGGCTGAGCTGCATTAGAGAATACAGTGCTGTCGCTCGCTATGTCAAAGAATACAGTTTTTTTTCCCTCAACGTTTCCAAAACTCATTTGTCTAGCCTAAGGCTGACAAACGTAGAGTGGTAAAAATGTCATTTTAAACACTGTTCCTGAACATTATAACCTCAAATTGTATATGTGCGCTGCACATTTATGGAGAACAATTTGTTTTCGGTTTCTTTTGTAAGCTCTCGCTTTTGTAAGACAGTTCACCTGTTTGTTTTTGTGATCGATTACGGTTTGTATTACCTTAGTTTTCCGACAAATATCATGATTAAATGGTGGACATCGTATCTATAATAGGCCTAATGTCTAAGGAAATGACCCAAATAAATATACCACTCTGAAATATCCTGTGAAATCCAGGCTTGCAAAGTCCGCGCATGAAATGCGTTGTGCACGATCCTCTCGTTTGTTAACATTGTCAGGGTCTGAATCGGGCTCGAATTGGTTTGGAATTGATGCCTTCTGTAATATTTACTCTAGACAAGAACTTGCAGTTATGAAGGGAGTTATGTTAAGAACTTGCAGTTATGTTTGAATTTCCCAAACACGCGCTAAGCGGAAGGAGGGGCTTTATCAAATTTGGCGTGTTTGAGCCAGATTGGGGTGATTTTTGAACGTGATTGCATTTTTTGCACAATCAAGTATGAAAACATATTTAGATTAAATGATTAGAGAAGTCCTGCATACTTCACCACAGAGAAGTCTGCCATTTTTACAGGAAGGTCCAGTTATGGCATTTTTATTAAACATGACATGTTATTCTGAAAATGTAACGCTACACCGATGAATTGGTCAAAAGAAGTTCAATAACATGCATTTAGAAAATAGGGTGAATTTTCATTTCATGCCGACTTTCAAACTCTGCTGGGCTTCAAGGAACCACTTGAAACCACTTGAGTCGGTGGAACAGAATATTTCATAACTGGTATGAAAGCAATCCATTTTACTTTGTGAATGTGAACAGCTATTGGTGGCATATCATTTGCCTGTTATGGTATTATAATGCATTTTTCATTGCTGCTGACCTCCGTAGAAATTGGCTTACAAATCAATTGAACCAAGTTTGACAACAGCATTAGTGACAGCAAAAAAATAAATTCAAAATAAATTTGTGCACAGACACTTCCATCTCACTTCTGGCCTTTCTGTTTTATGTTTAAAGGATCAGTTCACACAAAATTCAGAAAATTCTGTCTTTATTTATTCACCCTCACATCATATGACTTTTTTCTTTTGTGGAACACAAAGATGAATATGGCAAAAAAAAAAACAAAGTCACTATAAAAAAAGTCCATATGATGGGTGAACTAGTCACCTTTATGGGAGAAACAGACTGAAATTTGCTGAAAATCTATCTAATTTTATTTTGCTCAGATCTTTAACAAATTGACTTAAGCAGTTCACAAAATCGGTCCAATGATTATCGAGTTCAGTTCATTGATTCAAACCGGTTACAGTGATCAACAGCTCACTGGAAGAAAAGAAACTCAGTGAATATCATCTTGAATTTCAATAGTGTGATGAACAGTGAGCAGGTTTATGGTAGTTTAATGACACTTTTATGGTGCTTGTGCATCATTTTTGAAGCTTGAGAGTTCCAGCAGTGTTTCCCATCCATAAGGTTTACCTGGGCGACCCGATGTCCATTCATTGCAAAAAGTAACCAGTACACTTTAGAAAAAAATATATACTTTTTCGTGTCACACACATGGAAGAAACACACGTTGAAATGACACGAGTGTCTTCATCTGAGAAATCAATGGATGTGTGAATAGTGTTTCATGCACTATTTTTCAGTGAGTCGTGAGTATGTGCTGTAGTGATGAGGGAGCTCTGTGTGTGTGTGTGTGCGTGTGTGTGTGTGTTTGTGACTGCAGCTGGATGTGTCTGTCCTCACAGTCCCACCCTCCCAGACACACATCATCTCACCTCATCCGTTTATCACATCCAAAATGACGCAAATGCAAAACATTTTTGAACATTGTTGACAGGATTATTTTTCGTATGCCATGTTTTCTATGCAAATATTTGAATGAATCATCTTAAATTTTAGCATTTGGCTTCAAATATTATTTGAAATCATCTTTTATATATTCCTCTGGGAAATCAAATGGCCCTGCAGAACTGTCAGACTGAATCTTAAAGTAAGAGATAAAGAGATTCACAGGCATTTCTTCCTCAGCATCACTGCTGGAGACTGGGAATACCTGAGCTTGTGCTGTTTTCTACAAAACAACTGAACTGCATCTGTAACCAGCTGGGTTAGTAGACGTCGATTTCAAATGCACAGCCTGCAGTCTGACGGTGGTATCATGGGTAGGTTACCATCCCTCAAGCAAGAGTTTATTCATCACAAAAGGGAAAAGCACCATGAGAAAAGTGGTGGTGGTGGTTGGGGGGGCACCACATCTGAAACCAACACTGAAGACTGGAGTAATGATGCTGAAAACTCAGCTTTGATAGATATCTATATATCTATATCTAACTATATATTTCTAGATCTATGAATTATAATATTTCACAATATCACAGTTTATACTGTATTTTCTTTTTTTCTTTTTTTAAATGCAGCCTTGGTGATTGCAAGACATCTTTCAAAAAATGTAAAATCTTACCAACACCCGACAGTGTACACGATTAAATACAGTAATGAATAAATTGACCAAATGAAAGATAAATTGGAAATGCCATTAATAAAAATATCCTTAATCTGTTCTAAAAGTGATTTCACTTGACCCATTTAAAAAGTAAAGAAAATAAATGACGACACCATGATACAAATTTTCCCAAGACAGGTTTTGTCATAACACATTTTTAATAAGATAAGAATTTTAACACAATAGCCCAAAGTTGAACAAACTCCTAAGGCGACAAAGGAATATAAATGTAAACCCTCTGGGATCTAAGAGGGTTTTGGGGCCCTGGAGAAGTTAAACATTAGCTATTTGAAACAGCTATTTGGATATTATCAATATTATAGCTAGCAGAGTGCAAATCCAAATTCAAATCGCTAAAATTGCATCACATTATGCAACAGTTTCCATCTGGCTATTGCAAACACGCCTGATTAGGATACAATCAATGACTTCACTTGAGGTTTATTTTTAGTGAACTCAAGACAAAGTGGGGGGAAGATTTACAATCTAGGACTCAGACATAAATTGAAAATGACATGTTTAAAAAAAACTCTTTTGTAGCTTGATTAATTGTCTAATTCTGAAGCTTCAGTACTGTGTCTGAGCGCACTTCTGATCTCTGCCGAACACAAACTTACATTGTTCAAATGCAAATGTGTTAATCATTTTAACAAGTTGTCCGAGATCCCAGCTCTGATTCAACCTAGATTCAGCACGAGTGCTTCTGTTTTTCCATGCTTCAATGATAAATGCGCGCGCACACACACACACACACACACACGCGCGTGCGCACACACACACACACACACACACACACACACACACACACACACACACACACGAAGAGCTCTAAAATGCATTCAGGAATCTTTCCCTAATCTCAGGCTGCACAAAAGGGCCATGATAAAAGTGATAATGGGGATAGAGGGGACTCAATTATGAGGCTATTTATTTGGAAAATTCATCTGCTTTTATTCGCACTTCTACACTCTGTTTCAGCTTTTAAGGTGCATTTGTGTGAATATAAACCGTTACCGAACCAATAAGACATGTTTGCTCTGAACTGGATGCTCCTCAGGTCTCGTACCTTTTTCCACGAGTGTAATTCTCCAAAAAAACAGCTCCCAACATTCTCTATGTGATGTGGCGCTGTTGCTTGGCAACATGACATCCCGTGTGTGTGCAGAGTATGTTAATGAGCGGAGTGGCAGGGGTGTCCGGCGATCCACCAGAGCAGAGCTGAGGGCTATGTAACATATGTAATGAGAACGCAGAGACGATGACATTTCCGTGCAGAGCGCTGCGTCGAATTCTACATAGTGCTGTATTATTTTCAAAGCTGTAGGGCCGTTGTTTTACATAGTGGCATTTTAAGACGCAGCCAGATTCGGAGCCCCATGGGTACCACGCTGTTGTTTACACCCCGCTGTTCCATTCACCTGGGCAGACTTATTTCCACAAAAGCCACAAACAACTAAAAGTCATCTGAAAAGGTTACAGAATGGTACATTTGTTCTGAATGAGGCCAACTCTGTGAAAGAACAGGGCGGTTGGAGAAAGAAACCAATCAGCTTGGCTCAATAAACGACTAGTCAATTGTTTAATCCAGGGGTTTTCAGACTTTTCAGCGCCAAGGACCTCTAAATATGAAGATCCCCAGTGAGGGTCTGCCTTTTGAAAATATAAAGACAGGTGTTTATTTTCATGTATAAAAACTTGTTGATAGTGTGTGAGAAAAATAGTAAAAAATAGCCTAATATTATAAAAGGCAGCAAAAATTTTATTTCCATAAGACTAACGCAAATACTAAAATATAAAGGCAACAAACATTTAATTTCCATAATACCAACGCAAATACAAAAATATAAACTATAATATTATTTATATGTATAACATAAATATATACCAAATAACATTGGTTAGAAAATATTTTCCCTCCACAAGACTACAGTATGCAGACAGATATCCATTTAAAACTAGTGATATCAATAGAATAAGTAATCACAATCAATGTTTTTCCTGAGACAACAGTCCATGCAAGCAGAATGAAAATAAATATTAAAATTATGTTTAATTAATAATTTCATACATGAGAAATCCAATTTGCCTTGATCTTTTGACATGTGAGGTCTTCGTTTGTACCACTAAAACATCCTGCAAGTTTCAGATCTTAAAATAACCTCCTCATAAGCAAAGCATTTGTCCAAATCAAGCTCCAAAAACAGCTTGTTTGTGATGTCACTGCATATGACTGCCTCAAGAGCAAGACATCAACGAATCATTATACAGCATCGCAACATACTGTAGACCCCGCCTACTGGCGTTCAGTCGCTTAATGGCAGGCATTTGTTTACATTGGATGTGAGCGTTGCGTTGTGACGCGTAAAAAGCAAATAGAACCCATTACAATCACTAACGCTGTCTACAGTATACAGATGCACATTGACTTATTCCCCCGCGCTTGAGTCTGCTGACAGGAGGAGAAATGGAAGAGTAAATAGAATTGTAAAGAAATGTTCGCTTTGACAGCTCGTTTGCATCTCTGTGCAGACTTTAGAAGGATACCAGCGTCATTTATTTTTAATGGTGTCCTGGATCACATGTTTGTTCAGAGAATTTGACCGCACAGTGTAATGGAGAGCTCACAAAGAAGCTTTAGTTGACAGTTAAAGCAACCAGATGTATTGGATCTGACAGCACCTGCATCAGAAACCATAAGTAAATTATTTCATAATGCTTTGTCTGTAAATTATGGTTTTAAATGAATGTTTTCAAAACACTCTTGTGCAATAGTGAGTGGGAGTTGATACTGTTTCCTTTGCAATAATGTTAGCCAACAATCATAACAGTGGCCGTTTACTGACAACACTGTACAAAAATATATGATCAGTAGAGGGTATGCATAGAGAACACGCCCCCTCAGCCGGACTGAGTGGCAGAAGAGCCTGCTGCGTAACTGGATTAAATAGGGGAAACTGCAAAAACACGAGTAAAACAAACGATTATCATTTTAAACTAAAGGACTCGATAGTGTTCCTTATAACTTACCAAAGATCCAGTGATCCATGGATATTGATATGCAGAATCGGGTTTTCCTGACATTTATTTGTGCCTGATTTTGATGCCGGGGAAATACATAAAGCAAATTTGCCTGTGAACGCTTTATATTATACAATAATCCAGGTGATCACTTATATCAATGTCATATCGTCCAGCCCTAAAACTTATTTATAGTTTAATTAAACTTATTTGAAAACATCCAATTATGCGAAATATAAGATGGTAAATTTATAAATTGTTATAATACAATAACAATACAATATAAAGAGTATAATTTTACACCAAAATTCAACATATTGACAAAATGATAACTTCAAATCCACGTTTTGCTGCGTGTAGTCTTGTTTCTGAATGGCAGCGGTCCATTTGCTTCTCTTTTCTGTACTGTAGCTTTCAGCTGTAATATACCTCAGGTTTCTTGTTAAATCTATTTGTACAGTCAATCTCAAAGCTCTTTCCCGTTTAAGATGTGTTTTGAGTGTTTTTCACGGCATTCACGCTAAAAACCTGTCACTTTTTTGTTTGTTTTTTACATGTTTTTGAAAGTTTTTACAATGCTTTAACTCATCAAAATAAGTTAAGCAACTTGTTTATAAGTTATACAAGATTCAACTAATTTTCTAAGTCGGTTTAATGTAATTTAAGTTGAAATTACTTATTTTTTTAAGTACAAGCAACTTGGATGTTCAAGGCAACTTTTTTTTCTTTTTACACAGTAAAGCCTCAATGGAGCCGCCCCTGAAAAACTGTAAAAGTAAAACGGGTTACGATTCCAAATGTCACTTCATATTACCCAATACCAATATAGTCAATGAGATTTTGTGATAACTGCAATTGAATTTGTTTTCAGAAGGATACCAAAGTGTATTATTTTGAACAAATTCCTCAAGTTACCTCACTTAACTAGATGCTCTGTCATGTTGCGACTCATGGGTAAAACATCAAGTAGCACAGTGTTTTCATTCCACATAATTAAGCTGATTTCAGTCACACCATTGCTCAGTTTAAAGTGCTGACGTGACAAGTTAATACTGTACAACAAGCTTTACAGTTTCTACTGCTATCACAGTGTGAATTGTCGAGCTGCTGTTGCTGCTATTTTTGCAGGAGCTACTGTATGTGTAAGACACCTGTCACACTGCACTGGCTCATGGGCCAGCTTAAGCAGATTACCTCTGTGTATTTACAGTCGGCACTGCACCCAGAGAGATGCCACTGTGTGGAGAATATGATGAGCTACTTATCCGCAGCCCTGGGGTGGGAGAAACCCTTTCCCAAACGAGGGCGCCATCGGCAATCTGCTGAGCTACGGGTATTTCAAGCTCTGACTTTTTTTTTTTAATGAGATAAAAATGATACACAAGCCTCACACACCGGCTGTGTAAAACAGCATGCGATAAATCCAGTGACGTTACATAATACTGTCAGTCGCTTGCATATGGGGGACAATCTGGGGTAAACCTTCAGGCTGTGAGTGTTTGGTAAGTCAGGCTTGCATTTGCTTGCTGATCATGCCACAACCACAGTGATCGTCCCTGCTACCCGTTGCTATGGAAACCACGCCTCCCCCCCCAAAACCCCATCCCTCTCTGCTCGTAAAATCCATGTGAATAGGATGCAATAGACAACCACTGGAAAAAGTCCACCATGGGCAGAGCCTGAACAGGGGCTGAGGAGGACAACATACACTTAGCCAAATGCTAGTGGTCCTTATGACCACAATTTTTTATATTATGGATACTTTAAGATGATTTAATTTATTGTTAATAACTATTATAAATGACTACATATAATAAAATAATATAACATTTTTTATTAAAGAAATGCCTAGTGGAAATCCAGTGAGAGTATTATCTTTTTTTTTTTTTGCTTTATGCTAAATATAACCCTACCCACATCTTGACATTATATAATAAAAGTGCCTCTGAAGTACAGCGTGTACTGTTTACAATGCAAAAAGCAGACAAAAATGCTGACATTTTGAAATAATCACCCTTTTAATGTCTATTTAATAAATGAGAAACAGTTTGTCTTTTCCATTAAACTATAATATAATTAAACATAATTTAATTCACATGATTTAAGTGGCAAAACACACTGCATACTACTCTAGCTGAAATACCATGATTTTACTTCACCCGTTGCTATATGGTTGCTATGGTGGTGGCTGTTCACTGGTCCAAGTCACAAAATCCTACACCCAAGTCTCTATGATATTCTGGTCTCTAGATCCCTCCTTTAAATGTAAGTACATCCTTTTTACAATTCTCCAGTCATTGTAAGTCTGATTGCTTAGAAAAGTAATTGTGTACAGCTTTCCTTAAAGGTGCAATAAGCGATTTCTGAGAAACGCTGTTAAAAGTTTAAATCAACACCTAAATGTCGGTTTTGTTTGGGCATTAAGCAAATGTCTCATTTAAAATTGTAACATCTGGCAACCATCAATCAAAAGCTCGTAGAGGTTTGTTAAAAGCGGCACCCCCCTTTTTTTTAATAGACATGAAAATGCACATTCCGAACTTAAATGGTTGTAATTCAAGAATGCTTTGGAATAGATGTAAGATTGGTCTTGTTTTAAAGAAGACATTTGGCAGATTTTTGTAGAAGTGAAATAAAGGAAGGAATACAAATAAAGGAAGGAAGGAATAAATAAAGGAAGGAATAAAAATAAATTAAGGAAGTTAAACAGAAAAAAAGTTATAGAAGTTTGAGTTTATGAAAATGTACAATGTTAAACATTTAATTATTCATATTTTATATAAAATATATATTTTTCAAAACCTTTAGGACTCTAAAAATGCAAAATCTGAACAAGTTGTGTTTCAAATTTTAGGTTGATATTATTATTAGGTTGATAAAATAAGCTTTCAGTAAGATTTTGTTTGGGCGCAGTACCAAACTTTTTCACTAGTTGACATTACTGCCCATATAAGGGCGCCTCCATTTCCATATGTTGTTTGAGTGATCTGAACCATTATTTTTACTATTTTCATACAATTTATGAAGTAGACATCCAATTCAGAAGTATAGGATGGTTTGGCAAAAGTTTGGCAGATTTTAAAATGAATTAAACCTCTAAGAAACACAAAAAGAACATGTATGTGCATTATAGCTCGCTGCCACATGGTGAATCTACTCTTTTTTTCTTTAGATTTAAAACATTTTCATACCTTTTTTTCTAAAAGAATTGAATGGATGCTATCTTTTGAACTCTTGGCATGAAAACAAATGGAGATTTCTACCATTCTTTCATGATTTTTCATGTTCATCACTAGGGCTGGGCGATAAAACGATAACGATAATTATCGCAATATAATTTTTCTCGATAAAACGATATCAAGAGTTTGATAAATGTTCGATAATGTTTATGCACCAAAAGCGGAACGAAACTCATTTGAACCGTGCGCGCCACACGGACCGTTTATCCGCTCGGCTCAAAGTCCAAACGGCACAAGAGGGTAATCCATCCGCCGGAAACTGAAGCTTCCCCGGGCGCCGCCATTGATTAGCGGACCCCCACCTGCTGTTAGCATTCCATTGACTCCCATTCATTTTGGCGTCACTTTGACAGTGAATACCTTCACATCTGAGGCGTTTAAAGACTCCATTTGTCCATTGTTTATTTCTAAAGAAACACGACAATGTATAAAAGGCTTCATTACCTTGTATCTTACGTTATGGCCCCGTAGAAGCAGTTTTTTAAAAAATAGGCTAACGATTGCGTGCGTCATAACCACACGACTATGTCGCACAAGTCGAGAAATTACCGTATAGATCGGAGGAGAAGCTCGCAAGCAATCGGGGGGACGTGGAGGCATAAAGTCCGATAAAGTCAAGGGAGAAGCCCATAGAGTCATAAAGTTGATCCTGCTGCTAGCTCATGGACAGCTAATACTCACGCTCTCCGTCTGCGAGATTCGGAAGGGAATGATTCAGATTTCTCTCGGCACGGCTACTAGAAGACCTACAGCTGTCAGACAGGTTCCTCACGTCACATCTACGTCGTCAAGCTCAGTTTGAGCCTGCGCAGTACGCCTGCCGATCAGGAAGTGAGTGCTTCTAATTGACTTTACTTTTCTCCGTTGAAACCTATGGGGTCGCTGTGTCCAGTTTATATACGGTCTATGAAACGGCAGGGCGAGCGCGAGCTCACTGACAAACGCGTTTACTCTGATCGGTCTCGTTCACGAGATCCAGTGAGAAGCGCTTGAATTCAGCGAAGAACACAAATGTCTCAGTGATTTAAACTAGTTTAAAGGCAGATGAAACAGCGCTGACGAACAGGAGAAACTGTGCTCAACGATACAGTCAGAAGGCTTTTCCGTTTACAAATTTCCATCATTTACCACGGATTTACTGTAACGTTAGCCTAGTAATATTAACTACACCATGAAATGTGGGATATACATATTGAATTGTAATATATTATTAATGTAGACAATGTATTAAAGGACTAATGGAATACAATTACAGTATTTAATAATGCATTTAGGCTACTGGTTTTCATACATATACCATAGAAACCATAGAGAAACAGTTTGCCATGATAGTGAGGTGCTATAGGCTATGCCCGGGTTTATCTGTGGTTATCATGATCTAAATGCATGATGCTGGATGACCAATTGTTAATTTTAATAAAACTCAAACAGTCATAATATTACATTTTACCAAACAAAAATGATCACATGCAGAAACTAAGAAATATGTTTTTCTATTAAGATATTTATTTTGTTAAGGAAAAATGACAAATGTTTGAATGTTCTACCTCAGATTTGTGAATGTTCACCTGTTTGGCAAGTGTTTGTCATGTCAGGAGAAAATCTACCTTTAAACTTGAAAGAAAGAAATAAATAAGTGATAATGAAATGATAAAGTGATAATTATCGATATCGACTGATATAAAAAAAATTATCGTGATAATTTTTTTTGCCATATCGCCCAGCCCTATTCATCACTATTTCAAAATAAAGGTCTGAACACAGCCTTAGGAGTATGAAAATATTCTATTTGCAAATTGATAAATTACGGCTTCTCTGTAATTTATTTTGAAAATCAGTCACCAAATATGTAAACTAGAGACTGTAAGCTTTCAAATGATATATAGTTTGTCAAGATTAGTTTAGGTTTAGTATAGGATATTACGGTTTTAAATATGTAATGGCTGTGGGGTTATAATGGGTTAAAAACAGTGTGAAATATTTTGTCTCCTCTTTTTTCCTCCGACAAAAACAGACAGATTATGGTAAAGATATGTTTTAACTACTGTTATGGCAATTCGTTTTACTTCATGTAATGTATGTGCTTGCATGATAACAGACAATAGTTTAGTGGAAAATGACTGTGTACTGCTGTGTGTAACTCCAAATCTCTGCTCATACGAGCTGAAGATGTCTTTGCAACAAAAGGTAAAGGTGTTAGGCAACTTGTCTACTCAACATCCTGCTATTTCTTAGAAACGGTAGCCTTGACTTTTGGGCCTAGAAAATAAGTGATGTTGTATCTCCTTATATGGTATAGATCTTCAATTAATTTAAGACAACAGGAAACCAGCAGGCTAAGGGGTGAATATAAGGCAGCCCGCACTCTGCAGAAGAACTCTGTCTGTATGTGAATGACCATTCTTGCAAGAATAAAATACTTAAAGGCCTTTCCTGAGTGATTGGTTCATTACTCACTATTAACTAAATCATTTTTCACAACACTACATTTTAGTCTTGCATTTTTACGTTAATGATATTCCATGTTGATATAGTCATAGTTCTCGTTTAATGACGTTGGTGTCGTCTCGTCATCATTGTGTGTGTAAGTCATGGAAAAGGTCACTGACAAACATTTCTTGTCATAGATTTTGTTAACGAGCATAACAATATAGCGTGAGCGATCTGATGCGCTAGCTGTTGGTGGTTGCCTGCTCTTTTGCATAGACTGCTTGTTATTTTGTGGAAGGAGCAATGAAGGAAGGGGTGTGTTTGTTTGGGTGTCGATTTCACATATCAATAATGTTTCTCAGAAATAGCCAACTACGCCTTTTAACAAGACACAATTTTAAGTATTATTCATGCGCTTAATAACCTGGGGCAAGTAAATGTTTAAGTTTGGCGTTGAGGGATCAAAAATGCAGTCCGAAATCAGCAGGTTTTCTGTAAAGTTGTACAGACTTAAGTTGCAACATGTATTCAATACTTCAAATGTTAGATAACAGTTAATACTTTTATTCAGCAAGTACATTGAATGAAGACATTTATTATGTTACAAATACTTCTATTTCAAATAAATGCTTTTGAACTTACTATTCATCAAAGAATCCTAAAAGAATTACCACGGTTTCCACAACAACAAAAAATTATATTATATATATATTTCTTCTTTTTTTTCCTTTTTCTTTTTTTAAACAGCAGGTACGATTTCAGTAAGACTAAAGTTTTTGTTGTTGTTGTTTTCCCAATTATTGTTTGTCTCCCGGTAGAAAATATAGGTCATACAATCAATAATTAGTTGCAATAATAATTGAGGAGCAAGTTGGTACAAATAAACTGGGTACTGACTGACTCATGTTTCCAGAGCAAGCATTTTGTGAATATCGCGATGAACTCACATTGAATATGAGAAGTAATCAAACAATGTGGAAGAAAAGAGCTGTCACTACAGTTTCATCATCATTTTAAAAGCCTGATTTTAGTCAGACTAAAAAAAAAAAAGTATAATAAAATAAAAACTTTAGTCTGCCTGAAATCGTTCCTGCTGTTTTTTTGTTTAGTTTTTAAGTTGGTCTAACAGACTTAGTTAGGCATGCAACATGTAGGCCTATTTAATCCTTCAAATATTCAATTAAAGATTGTGTCATATATTTAGAGTGAAAAAGACTGTACTTTGCAAAAACCTGAATATAACTGTGCCTGTAAACGTACCGAGTACTGATTGCCTTAGCAAGCATCTCTAATTAATTTATCTTAGCGTTGGCAATTATGAAACATAAATCACAGCCATTATCAAAGGCTTAATGTGTCTAATCACAACACCGCACTTCAAACGCGTGCAAAACTTGCTTTCCCCGGCCTGTTAAAAATGATCAGTGAGTCAGAGCGCAGAGGCAGCGCACATCTGAGAGTTACTCGAGGCAGATGAGATCTGACCATATTCAGGCAATTTGCGCTGAGTGCCCATCAACATCTGCGCATAACTTTACAGAAGCTCTCCAATGCAGCGGAGGCCAGAGGATAATTCCCTCTCCCTGCCCGTAATGAGACTTTATTTAAGTGGCAGACTAAAGAGAGTAGGGAAGGCAGATATTCGGAGGCACTTAAAAAGGCTGGATAACAGCATCAGGCCCCTCCTCCAGCCTCTTCAATCGCAGCTGCTGCCTGTGAAGGCAGGACTGTTGGTGCTAAAGTCAAGGCTCTCATGTTGCATTCTGGTAACAAGAGGAAAACATCAGCCACTGAAAGACTAGGCTTAGGCTCAATAATTTGATAAGGCCTCTGGCGCACGAGGCTATTATGATATCAAGCATTCATGCCTGTAAATGATGAGGGGGTTCATGACCGGACCACCAGTGGAGAGAGTGGACAGAACCTTGTGCTTTCCCATAATCCTCAGTTGATCATATAACCATTTACCTGTTGCAATTCCTAGTTGATACCATGTTGTTTGCAGCATTTCAGCAAAAATTAAACAAAAAATATATTCAATTATTTGCTATAAAATATGATTTAGTAAATTTGTTTTAGTAATTAATCCACACAGACAAACAAATCAAAAATAATAATACCTTTCTAGAACACATTAATTTCGTCTTAGTATTTGCTTTCCTGGACACTGCATTTGTTTTGTTGAGATCAAAACATAGTTTGCGCTCAAAACACTGTGCTTTGCATAAATCATTTCATGTTTTTTTTTGACCTGCTTAAAAACTCAGATGCACAACCCATGCCTACTTTAGTATGTAAAATGTAGATCCCTTTCCGTAGTGAGCTGCCAATACAGCAATTTAAGACATCATATCCAAAGTGAAGGCTGTTCCAAATAGATAAGATGCAAGATGCAATCCCAGAGTGCACTGCAGCAAGCTCAGTGAAAAAAAAAAAAAAATTATCATCCAAGGCGGAAAATGTCAAACTAAAAATATACTAACATTCAAATCAATACTAAAAAGTACACATAAAATAGTTCAATCTAGCTAAAATGGATTATTTTACTGTGTGTGTGTGTGTGTGTGTGTGTGTGTGTGTGTGTGTGTGTGTGTGTGTGTGTGTGTGTGTGTGTGTGTGTGTGTGTGTGTGTGTGTGTGTGTGTGTGTGTGTGTGTGTGAATCAATTGAGTATCTTGTGCACTTCACAACAGCAGAGTTTCTGCCCATAGAATGTAAAGCGTTTCAAATCATGTGCAAATTCATAAGTCAACACCATTGCTGAGTATTTTCTCTTTAAAACTGCAGTGAAGCAAATGTTTGAATTAGCTGGTGTTTCTGACGTCACAAACTACCTTGTAACCAATCACATCAACATGTGCTCATCAACGAGTGGATCTCTGAGCTGGTGTAAATGATTGGAGGCGGGGCTAATTTGCATATTCATAGAACCGCATATACTAAATGAGGCAAGGGTGTAGAGTTACATTAAAGCTATTTTAAAGGAGAACTTGGCAACTTTTTTAACTTAATAAAACTGTCTAGAAATCATTTGGATGGTTAAATAACCTGTTCTGGTGATATTGGTGACTTTCCTTTCGGAAAACCAACCTTGCAACTTGGGGACTACCGTCCCGGCAAGATAGAAATTGGAAGTCTCGTGAGAAGCGGGAACGAGCGAGAAACACAAACTGCTTTACGCCCTGTTACGGTTTATGGTTGATAAGTTACAGAATACAAAATGTACGTGTTAATGTTCTATGATAATGTATTACCCACCTCGGTAGACATAGCTCCACAGTCCATATGATAAAATTGGCTTGCTCCGATCATAACAAATGCACATGAGCAGCGGTTGAAAGGGAGAGGAGGGTGCCGCAAGTAGGGCTGGGACGGTTACCGCATTACCGCGGTCACGTGACGCCTACCGCGGGTCTGAGCTCGTCACAGTCATCACCGCAAAAAAAACAAAAAAAAAAAAACATTGGCCTGCACATGTGTGCACGTTCTGTCTATTGACATGGATTAATTGATTCTAATTCTAATGACATGGATTATGTCTAATGACATTGTGTGTCTTACATGGATTCACGGTTTTCTAAACAAAACTTATCAAACGATGGAGAAAATCTGACCTTTCAAGAGTTGGGGAACGCAATGTTTCATGACCCATAATATAGATTCCTTTCTAGAGATGCGCGGATGGGCTATTATTTCATCCGCAAGCGCATCACAAAACTCATCATCTGTTCACCATCCATCCGCACCAACTTTTTTTGACCAATTTTCAAAACCGAACCCGCCCGCCATCCGCGGATTGTTTTAAGGTCTATGGGACGAGTTCTGTTTTAAAGATGAACTGAACTGAAAATAATCAATGTTGATAACGTGTAGTTTATGACAGTTAAAAGTAAATTACACCAAAAAAAATTATTACAAATATCAATATAGCTTTTTTTTAAGCTACACAAAAACTGTTATAAGAACGCTGGCAATTTCGATGACGTCACTGGCGTGGTAGGACCTGCGGTTCTGTATATTCGCTAGTTGCACAGAGCGAATACACAGGAAAATTAGTCATTTTAATGGCATGGGTTACGCATTTGTGCCTGAGGGACAGGCCAGTAGTATGACTAGTACACATTTACGAACTAATCAGTGGCGTAACTTTGTTTTAAAAAGTGGGTGGGACAGGGGTTGCTAATACAATGCTAAATCAGATGTATGTATAATAACATGGCGATGTCCAGCAATCATAAATAGTACATGGGGTTTGTCGTTAAATGAGATGTAATATATGTTGTCAGTGCCGAGAACTTTCGCGTGAATAAATACACAGATCCGCCTATTTAACATGTGCCGTAATGGTCCAGTGGTAGAACTTTCGCCAAGCGTGTCAGAGGTTTTGAGATCAAATCCGCAGTCCCATAGTTTTTTTTTGTTTTGTTTTTTCATCATAACCGAATATGTTCATCAGTGGTTGTATATCAAGCAGGGACACGTCTGTGTGCATTATGTTTTCTAATTTCACCGGGACGAATAGAGTCTCCGCGCGTCCGAGTGAAGACTGCGGTGTGTGCGCGAGCCACACGCCACTGATCGCAGCAGCAATGAGCACTTTGATCACTTGATTTAATATTATTATGTACCAATTAATTTTGTCTCAAAATATTGCATACAATACAAAGTTTTGTCTAAAATATGCATTAGATTGTATTTGCAATGTACATAGTCAATTATGAATGGAGCAATAGTGGTTCACGGTAGGGCTGCACGATATGAGGAAAAGCTGCGATGTGCGATAACATTGTTTAATATTGCGATGACGATATGACTTGCGATAAATGTGATTGTTAACTATACTGTTCCCATGTCTTAGTGCTTTAATAGGTTCTTTGCGTGATAGGTCAAACGTTTATTACCTGCCTGGTTCAGAATACACGATTTTAGCGCGATTTTGGCACGATCCGTTTGACGTATGGGTGTCGTGGAGATTCGTAATAACGACAACGGGCGTCGGGACGCAAGATTCGATCGTTTCATCTCGTATAGTGTGTCATAGTGGGCGACAACCTACGTCGCGTCTACGATGCTTCACGACAGAAAGACTATAGCATGTTTAATTCTTTAACGGTCCTCCACGACGGGTTGAATATGTGAGCGAGGCGAGACGTGAGTGAGTGAGAGAGTGCAACAGTGAGTGTGAGCATGTGTGTGTGTGTGTGTGTGTGTGTGCGTGCGTGAGTGAGCGAGTGAGTGAGCGAGGGACAGTGAGTGTGTGTGTTTGTGTGTCTTGCGTGCGAGTGAATGTTTGCGAGTGAATGTGTGCGTGTGACGGCACGCGATGACTGGTCGGAAAAGCAACGTGTAGTCTGACATGTTTCTTGTCCACGACAAGATTTTAGGAGTCAAAAACGTGTAGTGCTAATCTGAACCAGGCATTATTCATCGTGTCAGGCTGTCTGTTGCGATGTGTTCATCGCGGGAGTTCATATCGCGATGACGATGAAAATTCGATGTATCGTTCAGCCCTAGTTCACGGTGTTATAAGAGGGAAATGCGGTTGGAGTGCTATAGCCTGTCATGCACTCTTATTTATTGTATCCACGCACATTATGCATTTTAGGAAATAGAAACTGCTTATATATGTCGTGTGCATTTAGAGAAAATACAAAAACAAGCTTGAGGTCCTGTGCGTTTTAGAAAATCGAGGCAGATAAATGAAAATTTTATATTATTTTTAAGATGGAAATTTGATTGGACGAATTTATCCAATGGGATCGCTTGTCAAGTTAGCTGCAAGCAAAGTGTTAAAACCAAAATAAATAAAGTTGGGGCGGGCAAAAAAGTTAGCCTGCGCATAGGAGTTTCAGTCAATCCTCACCAGTGAACGGAGTAGCTACCATGCCAGTGACGTAGTCGAATGTTGAAATCCAATATGGCGGCGCCCGTGCAACAACAACAACATTTTCAATGTACCATTTTATCCCTTTTAACAAATTCTGCCATTTTAATAATTGTACCAATGAGAATAAATAAAATATATCTGTTATATCACCTTTACTCAAATTCCAGTTCAGTTCATCTTTAAGGCATGGCGATTTTTTTTTTTTTTTTCAATGAAAAAAAAAACGTTTAAATGTCATTTTGGTGATTAAAGATAAGTTTTAAGGGATAAAATGGTTGACTACAAGGGCTGGGTCTCGTTAAAAAAAATTTATACCGATACCATGACTTCGATACCAGTTCCTAAACTATACTTTTTTCGATACCAATTTTATGAACAGATAATGCTATAGCAGAGGCTGTAACATTAATGTGAAGAGGGAAAAAACAAGATCTAAACTGTAAACTGTTAATGCAGCAAACATTAAGGATAAGCACACTTTACAAGATGCCTAGTTTAATGTGTAATTAATTTAAATCATGAACAGTGTTCAATTTAACAGCGATTTATTAACAGTTTAACAAAAATTACATGCTTAAATGTTTTTTTTTTCATGTCCCCCGATTGCTTGCGAGCTTCTCTGCCTGTCTATACGGTAATTTCTCTACTGTGCGACAGAGAGTCGAGAGGTTATGACGCAATCGTTAGACTATTTTTACAAAAACTGCTATAACGCAAGATACAAGGTAAAGGTAATGAAGCCTTTTATACATTGTCGTGTTTCTTTAGAAATAAACAATGGACAAATGGAGTCTTTAAACGCCTCAGATGTAAAGTTATTCGAGGTTAAAGTGACGCCAAAATGAATGGGAGTCAATGGAATGCTAACAGCAGGTGATGGCTTAAGGCGAGACACTACAGGTGAATTGGGTACAATTTATAGATATCACCATGAAACTTCCTCAGTTGATTACTTATGAGTCCATAAAAAAAATGTATTACAAGTTTTTGAAATTTGTATGTTTAATTATGCAAATTATGCATTATCTCATTAAATATGCGCAATTTTGCATATATTTTCGGTAGATAGATCTGAACATATGATAAAGACAAGTGCAAAATTCTTTTTTCATTTTGATTACACACAAGATGAAAAAAGATGTTCAGAGGGATTTCAGGATATGCTTTCATTACCTAGGAAATCTAAATATACTGTCCACTCCATAGCCTTAAAAAAATCGATTTTCGCCATATTTTTTTGATTAAAATGTCACATAAATCAGGCCAGGAATGATTTATTAACAAATCCCTCTGAACATATCTTCAGAATACTGCTAAGTGTATAACTGGAAAGTTTGGTGTACATCGGTGCTACATAGGCTGAGATGTTTATACTGGAGAATGACAAAAAACTAATTTTGAGAAAAGGGCATTTGAAGATTTGTAATGTAAAAATTCATACTTTTTTAGTGTCTGTAAATAATCTGTAAAAACTATTTACAGACACAATATCTCATCAAATCATTAGCAACAACAATACAAACCACCTAAATCACATCAAAACTTATAAACACAGCATTTATGGCCTTTAACTGAGCAGAAAAACAGTCAAAAACACACATCTGAGTGAAAAAAACACATATAAATGTCAGAGCACGTCACGTGATGCATCTGAACGAATCACGTTGTCAGAAATTGACATCAGCCAATGAGATTTCGCTTTTACAGTTAAATGCCCATTGTACTTTCACGATTAGTTGCTGATAAAAAAAAAAGACCATATTTGGATCCGACAGCATTGTACATGAGAGAAAGAGAGCTTCACAGCGGTGTGCGAGATTAAAAGAAGCAAACAGATCGCGGAGCAGCGCGTTGATTCAGAACGCCAACTCTTGTTGAATTTCTGAGAAATCTACAGACGCAAATAGACAAAATGTAGTAAAATAAAGACCTAAATGTGTATTTTTTGGACTTTTTTTCACCACAAGTCTGAAAGAAGACATGTTATTGAAGACAAATTTTTCCCTGCCGTGTCTCTCCTTAATAGCCAATGGCGGCGCCCGGGTAGGCTTCGGTTTCCGGCTGATGGATCTTCCCTTTGGAATCTTCGGAAGCGGAGCCGCTCGCAAAACATGCAGCGCCAGAATGAAAAATGATTTATATGTGCGTCATATTTTCGCTTACATTTCCGGCTTTTTTTCTCTTTCAGCATTTTACTTTTTTGGCCGAAAGAGAAAAAAGGCCGGAAATGTAAGCGAAAATTATTTCAGCGGCCAAAATTTTGGTGCATCCCTACTTTTGGACCCATTTGAATTCTACACAGAATGCTGTAGTTTAAAGCGATACGGAGGAGATTATGAGGAAAAACGGTTAGACTGGCTCGGCATTAGAAACACCGCTTATGAGTAGAAGGGATAACATCAGTGGCATGCACCAACATAAAACTACACACTATTCAAACTACACATCCTCAGCATGATTAGGTTGACTGTTTCATATTAAATCTATTAGACAGTGGCTATCGTAAGCTGTCAAATGCGGTTTTGAAGAGCTTAACAGCTCTGGGAGTTTTTTGGCCGAAAGAGAAAAAAGGCCAAAAATATTCCGCCCAGAATTTTGATTTCGGTGCATCCCTAGCTCGATATGTCCTGCCCTGTCTTCCGGTTTCAGTGAAAATGACGTCAACACATTAAATAATGCTGTGCGATTCACGTCACTTCAGAGGGCCTTTAAGCTAGGATGCTGTCTTAGAAGACCGCTACATAGGTATTACACAGCGAATCAGCTCATTAGGCTTGGAACAGAGCTCATTTCACACATTTTATCGCCTGCTAGTAATCAGGACGTAATTGAGCCATCAAGTGGAACCGCTGATGAGATATCACCGTAGCATTTTTCATTCAGAACACAAAGAATTTCAGGAAAATAGACCTTTATGTGTTTATATACGATCTTAAAAAGTATATAAAAATCATTTTTATCTTAAAATGACGGTGCTCCTTTATAACAGCTGCAGCACAATAGAAGATAAATGTACTGTCGCCACTGTGAAATAAAGATTTAGTACCAAACCAACAGAGTCGAATGCTTGTTATGATCTTTGAGGCTCATGGGCGCAAACAGTCATGTGAGTAAGTTAATTACGACAAAGACAATATGGAGAGACAAAGAAAAATACAAATGGTCATGTAGAATACAAATCATCTTTTAGCAACTGCTCTCTTCAGTAATTTTCTCCATTAATATCATGCAGCAACTGTGGCGATAAAGATATATTAAGCTGCAAAACAAATAAACACTTCAGAGCCCCTCCCCCTCATGCTGGCAGCCGGTCGCCCACTGAGAGAAATGTGTGGAGCTCTGGCCATACTTGTTTCTGAAGAAAACACAGCGAGTTTGAAAGCCCAGCACACACCTGCATTTCATCTTTTGCTCACAACCCACTTTGTTGGCTCTAAACGGCACAGCCAGACACCTACGACTCGTCTATAACCACCCTGACGAAATAACACTTTTACACAGTGGTGGTAAACAGTAACCATGACAATGAATGTTACTTCAGCTGATTTAAAGTGATAACTCGCACAGAAATGAAAAATGAGCCATCTTTCTCTCCCCTTTATGTCCCCAAACTTGTATGACTTTATCTTCTGTGGAGAACAAAACAAGACAATCTGAAAAATGTCTCTGTTATTTTCCCACAACAAAGAAACTCAATGGGCTCCAATGTCGTTTCGACGCCATTAACTTTCATTGTTCAGACAAAAAGAAGAAAAGTGTATTTTCACCACTACAGAATCTTGAAACTCACCTCAACTCATGCTTTGGATAGTTCAAGGCAAATATAATAGGATTTTAAAGTTGGTTTGAAATAGATAGATGCATTTAATTAAAAATGGATTTATTGACCTTATTGAACAACTAATTAATGCAAGTGTTAATTGTTGTTCAATTATTTTGAGCCCGTAATTTTTAATCAAAATGTCATAACTCCGTCTTCCAGAGAAACGATAGACTTCTCTCTGGTGATGTCATTCATTTAGTCAGCATTAACTCCACCCCTTTTGATACTATTGACCTCAAGCCTGCATTCAGATATGCCTCCGTCCAATCAGCAACCGGTGTATAGAACCAAGTCTCCACCCAACTTTTTTTTCTCCATAATCGGTTTCACAATATTAGAGAAACTATCTGTCACCACTTTCATAAATTTAAGACCTATAATATAAAAAATATAAAGATTATTTTGAGTGATTTTTAAATCTAAATTAGGTCTTTAAATCAGTTCACTATAATGGTCTGAAAGTAGCCTGGCTAACGCCAGACCCAATTCTCGTTGAAACTTGGGTCTGGGAACCACATGTTCATTTTCTTGTATTTGAGGCGTGGTTTACGAATGCGCCGGCGCCGTTTATTGGGTGCTAAGAATGTCTATCAAATGCGCCTGTACGTAGCTCATAGCCAATCGTTTCCATTATACCAGATGACGTATGTAGAGAAATGGTTTAACGCCAAACGCTGCTCTTTTTTCTAAATAAAATTGCGATCTAAACTATTTAGAACAATATCTAAGGCTTCATCAAAAGGTAGCTTCGCGTCTGCTGCCATGTTGACTCCATATAAACAAACTGCTTAGTTGTGTCGCAAAGATGTCGTCATCGTCTTGCTGCTCCCTCCCCGTTCTGTGATTGGTTCCCTAAACGAGGCGAAAATCAGGTCCATGGTTTCCAGACTGCCTTTCAGCGAGAATAAAATCGCGCTGCGCAAAGGCAGTCTGGGGAAACCCAGGCTAGTCTGAAAGATTAATTCATAAATGGACTAATCCAATTCTTAAGTTCAATGATTCCATTGCAGCAGTTAATAATAGTTAATGGTCCACTTGAGAGAGAGATAATCAATTAAACATATTTGCTTTATTCTTCACATTACCTATTTGAATTCAGAAGACATGGAATAAAGTGCATTAGTTGTGAGGACTACATTCAATAATTTCATGGCGCTGCCAAGCAGCTATACAATCCATGATTTTATTCCCCATGTTTTAGGCCTTAGACTAGTTGGAGACTGCTTCACTGACCAAAAATGTGGCTCAAATCACATACTACTCAGTTGGGTTTTTCAGACTGTCATTGTACCTGCACAGTGTACACGAGGGGTGAGTCTCGTCAAGCTTGGACATGACCAGTAAGGGGATCAGCTAGAGGTAAATAACTGATCCAAATCCGAAGAGACACTGGATTGACTGTGAGAGAGGATTCCTTTAAAGCGAGTTGTGAGTGGGCAGACACTGTATGTGGGATACTGTGAGAGCCTCTTAACAGCAGAAAATCACATTTTGGGCCAATTTGTTTCACAAGGTCTGATGGTATGGCAAATAACCCAGGGCATTTTCTCAAACACCTGGGTAACAGTGGATAAAGATTAGGACTGGATAATATGTCAATTAGTCACAATGGACTCAATATTTTTAAAACACATTGTGAAAATTGCAGTGATTGTATTAAGTCATTTAGTTTTTGGGTTTACTTTAATTTGGGTCACAGCTTAAAGTATTTGTGAGGCATTAAACATGCTTATACCTTATTTTTTTTACTAAAATATTTATGTGTAGGCTAATGTATTCTCCTCTTTAGTACTTATTTACTTTTTTTTTATTCTTATGACTTTATTATATTTTGATTACTTGCCATTAAACATATTTGAATTTGAGTCAATCTTGTGACAATTTCTTGCCATTGCCCAGCCCTAGTAAAACCTACAGTGGTAAATCTAACTAGTAGGATGTCTAAACGATATGACTCATATTTTGAGTCAGCACTGAATCTATATCGGTATAAAGAATTCAGAGAGGGGGCAACCCCTCTGCGTAAAAAAATTCCAAACCCTCTTATATCACTGTTATTTTCCAAAAAGATAGGGATTTTCTCTTCCAATAATTTCCATTTCATCTAGGCATTTGCAAATAATACGAATCTCTGACATTTAAGAGGGCGTAAGGGCCTGTTATGCAACATTTTTGAGCACTTCTTTACAGTCAACTCAAAAATACTTTAACAACTGAATGAAATGTCAACAGAGGTTGCTGCCTGCAGTATCTTACCACTGAAATACTACTGTTAATATATTTAACTGCTGAAACGTAACCACATAAACAGCTTTCCATAACGTGCAGATTTCCATCCGTCAAATTTATGCTGAACTATTAGTGCATCTACTGGAGCCAAATGAAGAGACTGGAGTCACACATTTGGAATATACTAGGCATATAGCTTCACACACAGCAACAGAACGAAACAAAAACAAACATTCATGAAATTGTGGGTATTCCCAAGTAAGTTTGATTAATGCACTGAATAGCCAGTAAGACAGGCAGTACAGGGGGAGAAGACAGATCACCAGTAGAAAACTGAATGTAATGTAAGGCTGTAGACATGGAAATACTCTTTCAGTTAAAACGGCCAATCATATTTTTGATAGTTTGTTTATGTGCGGAAACTGTAAAAAGACAGTTTTAGACATTTCCAGCTGCTAGTAGGTGCTCTTACTGCTGGTGATGTTTATTAGTGGGCAGTACGAATCTTTATTAATGGGTGGAATACGTATATAAATGTCTATAATGCACCACAAGCTACACCCCAAAGCAGACCATCAGAGCGGCGCCGGTTTTTGCGGCCTGCTGCCAACAAAGAGTCAGTGTGGCGACAGTTTGATGAAGATGTTGATGCAGCCCTTGAAGCAACAGCCAAGGGTGGTGTGGACCAGAGGCTCCGAACCATGAGCACGTTCATAATCAGCATCGCTTCAGAAAGGTTTGGCGCCAAGGAACAACGCGCCACCAAGACGTCTACTGCGGCACCAATTCCGAACCGACGAGAGGTCAAGATTGCCCAACACAGACAAGAGCTGAGGACACTCAGGAGCCAGTACCGAAAGGCAAGCGAGGAGGAAAAGGTAGCCCTGGCAGAACTTAGGGGTGTGGTAAGGAAAAGGCTAATCACCCTTCGGCGGGCTGAGTGGCACAGGAAGAGGGGCAAGGAGAGGGCACGTAGGCGCAGTGCCTTCATTGCAGATCCATTCGGTTTTACAAGGAAGCTGCTGGGAGAGAAACGCAGTGGTCAACTCTCATGTCCTGAGGAGGATATCAACCGCTATATCCGCAACACCTACAGCGATGGCATGAGGGAGCACGACCTTGGTCACTGTGCAGCCCTTATATGACCACCTGAACCTAGCACCCTCTTTAACATCAACGAACCTACCCTTAAGGAAGTCAAAGAGGTTATTAAATCTGCCAGAACATCATCAGCACCGGGCCCAAGTGGAGTTCCATACAAGGTCTTCAAACATTGCCCCAGGCTTCTGGAACGTCTTTGGAAGATTCTAAGAACTATCTGGAGAAGAGGGAAAGTACCTCAGCAGTGGAGATATGCAGAGGGCGTGTGGATTCCCAAGGAGGAGAATGCAAGTAACATCGAGCAGTTTAGGACAATCTCCCTCCTCAGTGTGGAATGCAAAACCTTCTTCAAGATTGTTTCCAATCGTCTGATGGGATTTCTCCTTAAGAACACCTACATAGACACCTCGGTGCAGAAAGGAGGAATACCAGGGGTCCCAGGGTGTATTGAACACACAGGGGTTGTGACACAGCTGATCAGGGAGGCACGAGAGGGCAAAGGGGACTTGGCAGTGCTGTGGCTGGACCTTGCCAATGCTTATGGATCGATACCACACAGATTGGTGGAATTGGCCCTGAGCAGATACCACGTCCCAGAGAAGATTCAAAATCTCATCCTTGACTATTATAACAACTTCAGTCTTAGGGTGTCCTCTGGGACTTCAATATCGGAGTGGCATCGTCTGGAGAAGGGTATAATTACAGGCTGCACAATCTCTGTGTCTCTGTTTGCACTGGCCATGAATATGCTCGTGAAGTCTGCAGAAGTGGAATGTAGAGGTCCACTGTCCAGATCTGGCACCCGACAACCCCCGATTAGAGCATTCATGGACGATCTCACGGTCACCACAACCACAGTGCCCGGATGCAGGTGGCTTCTGCGAGGCCTCGAACAGCTCATTACTTGGGCAAGAATGAGCTTCAAGCCCGCGAAATCCAGGTCCTTGGTCTTGAGGAAAGGAAAAGTAGCTGATCAGTTCCGCTTCATGTTGGGAGACACCAGAATTCCATCAGTGTCAGAAAAGCCAGTGAAGAGCCTGGGCAAGCTCTTCACTCACAACCTGAAGGACACCGCTGCACGGAGGGGAACCAGCGATGACCTCGACACATGGCTCTCGGCAGTGGATAAGTCAGGGCTTCCTGGTAGGTTCAAGGCCTGGATCTACCAACATGGCATCCTCCCTCGTCTCCTCTGGCCACTGCTGATATACGAAGTCCCAATTACCACCGTGGAGGGCTTTGAGCGGAAGGTCAGCCGATTTCTGCGCAGGTGGCTGGGCCTGCCACGGAGCCTAAGCAGCATTGCTCTCTTTGGCCATAACACCAAGCTACAGCTTCCCTTTAGTAGTCTGGCAGAGGAGTTCAAGGTCACCCGAGCCAGAGAAGTCCTGCTCTACCGAGACTCAGTTGACACCAAGGTCTCCTCAGCAGGGGTAGAGGTCAGAACAGGAAGGAAGTGGCGCGCCCAGGATGCAGTGGAACGGGCGGAGGCAAGGCTGCGGCATAGCACCCTGGTGGGTACGGTGGCTACTGGGCGGGCCGGACTTGGTAGCAATCCCAAGCCATGCTACAGCAAAGCCAGAGGAAAGGAGAAGCGGAAGCTTATCCAGGAGGAGGTACGAGCCGAGGTGGAGGAAGCTCGCTTCAGCAGAGTGGTGGGCATGTCCAAGCAGGGGGCCTGGACAAAGTGGGAGCAAACAGCTGGCCGTAAGATCACTTGGGCAGAACTCTGGAAGGCGGAACCACACCATTTCAAGTTCTTGGTCCAGTCAGTGTATGATGTCCTTCCTAGCCCTGCCAACCTGTTCACCTGGGGCCTGGTGGACTCACCTGCTTGCCAACTCTGCCAGAAAAGGGGATCATTAGAGCACATCCTTAGCTGCTGCTCAAAAGCCTTGGGAGATGGGCGTTATCGTTGGCGCCATGACCAGATCCTGAAGGCAGTAGCAGACGCCATCTGCACTGGCATTAATATCAGCAAGCAGCATCATCCAACCAAGTCTGCAATTGCCTTTGTTCGAGCAGGCGAGAAGCCTCAGCCCCCTAGAAAGACCCAAAGGGGGCTTGCTCGCAACAGCAAGAGACTGGCACCTCCTGGTGGACCTGGGGACTCAATTGAGGTTCCCAGAATCCATTGCCGTCACATCATTACGACCGGACATGGTCTTGATGTCTGCAGCAAGTAAGCAGGTGGTGTTACTTGAACTAACGGTCCCCTGGGAAGATAGAATGGAGGAAGCCCAGGAAAGGAAGAGGGCCAAGTACGCTGATCTGGTAGCTGAGTGTCGGAGGAATGGGTGGAAGGCCCGCTGTGAGCCTGTTGAAGTGGGCTGTAGGGGCTTCGCAGGACAGTCTCTACACCGGGTCCTGGGACTCTTAGGGATTTGCGGACTGCACAGGCAAAGAGCCATTAAGAACATCCTGGAAGCCGCTGAAAAGGCAGCACGGTGGCTCTGGTTAAGGAGGGGGGACGCGTGGCGTAGGGCGCTACCTGGACACAAGTCGGGGCCTGATCACCCCCGGCTGGGTCGCCCGGGTGAGGGTGTCTGATGTAAGACCCGAAACACCCTATGACCCCGGGAGTATCACTGACGATGTGTCCAGGTTGCACCACAAGGTGTATAGTACTAAGTCATTTAGTTTTTGGGTTTACTTTAATTTGGGTCACAGCTTAAAGTATTTGTGAGGCATTAAACATGCTTATACCTTATTTTTTTTACTAAAATATTTATGTGTAGGCTAATGTATTCTCCTCTTTAGTACTTATTTACAAAAAAACAAGATTTTATCATTTTTTTTATTCTTATGACTTTATTATATTTTGATTACTTGCCATTAAACATATTTGAATTTGAGTCAATCTTGTGACAATTTCTTGCCATTGCCCAGCCCTAGTAAAACCTACAGTGGTAAATCTAACTAGTAGGATGTCTAAACGATATGACTCATATTTTGAGTCAGCACTGAATCTATATCGGTATAAAGAATTCAGAGAGGGGGCAACCCCTCTGCGTAAAAAAATTCCAAACCCTCTTATATCACTGTTATTTTCCAAAAAGATAGGGATTTTCTCTTCCAATAATTTCCATTTCATCTAGGCATTTGCAAATAATACGAATCTCTGACATTTAAGAGGGCGTAAGGGCCTGTTATGCAACATTTTTGAGCACTTCTTTACAGTCAACTCAAAAATACTTTAACAACTGAATGAAATGTCAACAGAGGTTGCTGCCTGCAGTATCTTACCACTGAAATACTACTGTTAATATATTTAACTGCTGAAACGTAACCACATAAACAGCTTTCCATAACGTGCAGATTTCCATCCGTCAAATTTATGCTGAACTATTAGTGCATCTACTGGAGCCAAATGAAGAGACTGGAGTCACACATTTGGAATATACTAGGCCTATACTGTAGCTTCACACACAGCAACAGAACGAAACAAAAACAAACATTCATGAAATTGTGGGTATTCCCAAGTAAGTTTGATTAATGCACTGAATAGCCAGTAAGACAGGCAGTACAGGGGGAGAAGACAGATCACCAGTAGAAAACTGAATGTAATGTAAGGCTGTAGACATGGAAATACTCTTTCAGTTAAAACGGCCAATCATATTTTTGATAGTTTGTTTATGTGCGGAAACTGTAAAAAGACAGTTTTAGACATTTCCAGCTGCTAGTAGGTGCTCTTACTGCTGGTGATGTTTATTAGTGGGCAGTACGAATCTTTATTAATGGGTGGAATACGTATATAAATGTCTATATGCAGTATGCATCATATCATATTAGATGAAGGAGAATCAGTGTGTGCTCTTTGTCATTGCTGCAGTCTACTCGCGGCGAAAATGCAAGCACCAGACTATCTGGGTCGTTGCAAAGCCATCGGCTGGTGCAGAATCTGCGCCTGGATGAGGTCAGATTCCTGTAGTAGTTATGACAGGAAACAGTTTGGTTTGATGAGATTTGGTTTGATGGTCAAAATTATCTGCAAAGGAAGTTCACTTGTTACCACCGGTATGCCCCGGACATGTATTTTTCCATGTACTATACTGTAATTAACATGCAAGTAAAGCAACAACCTACTTGAATAGGTCAAGACCGTAAACAAAAATTGTTTGTCAAAATTACGTTTCAATAACATTAATTTAAATATAGCATGCAATAAATTACAATTCGACATATTTTTTAAATCAACTAGTCGTAAAGAAAGTAGCGATAGATCTTTTCTTACAAATTGTGAGGTATAGATCGGAGTGAATGACAAAAAAATAATAATAATTAGGCCGGGATCTTGGTTGGAGCCCATTGGTTGTCGGTTGGATTTTGAGATGTGTGTTACACTCAAAAATGAATTCAAGCTTGAAGTGGATTGTGGAGGTACGAGATTTAAGCAGACTACATGATTGGAGAAGTCCGGTATGTGTCAGATTTAACCAGAAGATCAAGTTATGATTATGACCTTTTTATTAAAGGGGTGGTATAATGCCCCTTTTTACAATATGTAAAATAAGTCTATGTTGTCCCCATAGTGTATGTGAAGTTTTAGCTCAAAATACCCCACAGGTATTTTTTTACAGCATGTTAAAATTGTCCCTTTTGAGGGTCAGTAAAAAATGAGTCATTTGTGCGTGTCCCTTTAAATGCAAATGAGCTGCTGCTCCCGGCACATAGGGCGGAGCTTCAACAGCTTGTGTGTGTTAGGAGTGTTCCTGGGGCCGGGGTTTATGTAAATGTAGGGTTTGTGATGTCACTAACCCGGGAGGAATGTTGTGTAGTCCCTACCAGCTGTTTGTTGTAGTTCTTAAAAAACAATTTCTTTAAAAGCAAATATCTACCTTTGCTTTGAACTTTCGAGCGTTGTAACTTTGCCGTTTATGCTCAAACAGCAACATTACACACTAACTAAAGTTAGAAAAGTTAAATCATAATCAATCACCCCTTTAAACAATTAAAGCAATAACAAAATGGATAAATGGTTCACACAATAAAATCTTTAACTTTAGACCTATACATTTGGAGTGTAACAATACACTTATGTCACAATAAAAAAAATAAAAATTTTTTTTTTTTTTTTTTAAATCACGATACTTAACTCAACTCACGATATGATATCGCAATATTTTTAGCCAAAATAAAGAAGAGGTTTTTTTTTAATTATTAATAGATTATTAAAATAATAATTGTATTATCAGGACCCACAAATGTTTCCCCACTGCATTATTACACATTTCAACATATAGTTTAATGTAGTAATGACCCTGAAACTCTGTAAACCTAAAAAAAATTATCACGCAGTACTCGCACTTTAAATGCATTCATTCGTTGGTTCTCACAAGCCGCGCACACATAAACTCCCCCGGTGCTCACTATGTCCTGCCTCTCCCACTATTAATGCACTATTCAGTACACTTAATAATAAACCATCTAAAACACTTTTCAGTAATACGATATATCACAATAATGAACATGCACAATATTGTTATCATGGGCACTTCAAAACACTGTGAATAATTATTTATTACAAATTATTCCTATTTTTGAGTATTCAACCGTTTAAAAAGCAAAACGCCGCTGTATGCTGCGTCAAAGAGGCACATGCACTGATGTAAACAAGCCCAACACGCATGAGAAGCGCATGGCGGAACGAGTGAAGGAGATGCGCTGAATGAAAATGCACATTCACTCTCTGACAGTATAGATGGCGCTGAATAAGGATCCATTTTGTGGTTAATTTATTAGTAACATATCCTGACAATGAAAAATACTTCTAAAGCATTTATTAATCTTAGTTAACTTAATTTCAACATTTAATAACACTTTATTAAAACCAAAAGTTGTAACTGTATTATTACAGTTACATGAACTAACATTGTATTTTTTTTTTACTTGCTGTGCGTTCACCCCGCGGCGGCGAGAGCGTCAAATTGGCCGGAAGCCATTCATTTTCAATGAGAGCCGGCGGCGAGCTCCGGCGAGGGCGGCGCTGCGCGTCTTGGACGGCTAGAAGAGTTGAAATCAAGTCAACTTTATGGTAATAAGCTATGACGCGTTTCGGCGGCAACCAATCGTAATGTAGAAGTCCTCCGCCTGAGAGGATACCAGAGAACACAATCCTGTAAACTTTGGTTCCGACCACATTAGTTCCTAAGCAAAATGAAGGAAAAGTTAATTATTTCTGTTGCGGGTTTCCCGTTATTGTACGACGTGTCCCTGTTTACATACAGGGACATTAATAAAAAGAACGACGAATGGAAAAAGTTGTCTGAAATGGTTGGTGTTTTGTTACTTTCACATTTAAAAGATTTTAATAGGTTAACTTATACCCTACGTGTAGCCAGTATGCACAAAATAGGATACTGATTTATGTTCAGTTCTTATTTGCTTTGCAGTTCTTAAATCACGCATTCTAAAATCTACGTCAGAGCGTCAGAGAATCCCCGAATCTCACGGCGTCGATGGCAGGGCGGTGAGAGCGAATTTTGCCGCTCTCGCCGGCCGCGGTGTGAACGCACAGTAACTTTAACAAAGAATAACACTTTCTGTAACAAATGTAGCTATTTCACATTGTTTATGTGTTAATGCATTACCGTTAACTAATAAGACCTTTGTAAAGTGTTACATTGTTCTTTATAATTCTTTTGCACTTTAATCTGTATTAAAAATTTGTTTACTTTATACATTGTGTATTTCTTTATTGTATTTAAATGTTCAGTTCTGTTAGTTACAAGAAAAAGTTATTAAACCTGTTACCTATAGTATGAAAACACTTTTTTTGCATCTTATTTCAATATCGTGATAATCCCGTATACCATGATAAAAGCTTCAGCAATTATCACAACATGAACATTTTATGTGTTAACAGGCCTAAACATGACTATGGTTTTTAAAAACTACCTGAAGTTGACATGCAACGCTAAATTCAAGGGACGCAACGGCCAAAGGCCTCCGAGGTGATCACTTCGCAAAATCCACTGCATAAAGCATAAAGCATCAAGTATAAAACGGTGTTATAGTTCTTCTAATTAAATGCACTGATGCTTTCATCGCTAATTGGTAGTTCAATGATTAGTCTGCCATCTAGGCCCACTAGTGACTGAGCAGTACTGGTGATCTGCGGTGTTAAAACTCCCTGTGAGTGTGAACTCACCTTTTGAGATGCTGAATGAGAATTTTTAAATGTCTCACACAGTATTCAAGGTTGGTTGGCTGCTTTGATGAACCAATGCATCTCAATATGCTGCTATCTGCCGTTTGCCATAACAAATGAAATTAATGTGCAAATTAGCTCATGAGCTGGGGAAATGAAAACTGCCAAAATGAGTCTGAAACCGTTTGAGAACTGAGTCTGAAAGGTTTGAGAACACGGCCGGGGCGTAAGACACTGACCCCACTGACCCTGAGTGGGAGTTCACATGAACAGCCTTCATGAGTTACTTAATATGATGTTTGAATCCAAGCCCACACGTCAGTGGAACAGTACGGTCTACTTTCCCAAGGCACATTTTTAAATATCATGGAAAACAAACTGGTGGGCGTCTATTCAAAAGAGGTGATGACTTGAGTTTGCGCCGTCTGGCTCAAAATAACCGTACGTCTGCGTTCAGATGTCCTGTGCACCGGCGCGGAGGAGATGCTGAGGAGATGTGGGAGGAAAATTCACAAAGTAATTTACGAAAATGTAATTTCAACCAGTGAAAACTGTTCAATGTCACGAGGCTCGTTCCATTTCCTCCACTGCTCATTTCGTTGTCACCTGAGACGCTATTTCAAGATGATTAAGTGGCATATTTAAAAGGGGAGGAAGGAGCGAATTGTTATCAAATAGGATGTAGAGGGAGGGGGGAATATCCAGCAGGCCAAGGAATTACAAAACTGTATTAAACAGTCATTTTTTCCATCCTCAAAGTGTCTTTGAGGAATTTTGGCAATCCAGAATATATATATGGCTTAGCTTCAGCGTAACACCGCACTGTGAGCGCGGAGTTAATGCTGTCTGAGAATGAATAAATCCTACTTCTGATACAGTTCCATATTTCTGAAAAGAAATTAGATCATGATCATGGTGGGAAATGCTAAATGTGGATCCCCCAGTCACCGAAAGTTTTATTAATCTGATTTTTGGAAATCGGGAGTTATGATGAGAGTCCAGAACTCAGTAACTGATAAACTCACACTGCGTGATTGACAGCTCCAGCGAATATAAAGGGAAGGTTCGTTGATCGCTTTCTGTATATAAATTAATCACAACTTAAATAAGATATATTTTCACTCTATTAAAGGTGCTGTATGGAGTTTTCAGCGGCATCTAGCAGTGATGTTTCAGATTGCAACCAATACGTTTTACAAGCGAGTGCTCGTGCTTTCTTTTTATTATTATGTGGAGTTTGTGTTGGAGTCTGTGTTGTGCTAGTTGTTTCCTAGTATTAGCAGACTCCATGTCATAAAGTTGCAGTGTCGTCGCTGTTGAGTGCAAAGTCAGTAGACGAGGCGAGAGGCGAGACGCTCGGGAGTGCACATGCAGGTCTCAGTCACGTCACTGGATTTTGCGGCAAATCCGACCCGGAGACTTCACATAGATCATTTTATTGTGAGATTACAACCCCTTCACACACAGGTAATAAAAAATGGATTCATTTTAGTAGAAAAACTCCATACAGCACCTTTAAGAGAAACAATGTGAAGTCGACCATTTGGGCACTGATTTTTCTAAAATATTGTATTCGAATATTCAAGCTCATAAAAATCTAATATTCGTCTATTTAAATTAAGTTTAACGAGAAAGACGTTATTTTTAAGTTTAAGGTTGTTGTTTTTTGTCACCATTTCTGAAAAACCTTACAATTAGGCAATATACATAAGCTTACGATAGGCCTACATCTTAAGGTTTTCTTTTAGTTGAAAACAAACAACATGACAAACAAAATATAAAGAACAAAAGCATTTAAGCTCAAGCAGCGCAATCGGAAAAAACGCTAATAAAGCAGACTGCCCCAGTTATATTATAGAATATACACTCGAGTCAGCAATGCAGCATACGGTTATCGTGTTTAGGCCTATATTGTTTCAATAATTATCCACATGCTTGAGAAAACGCGCTGCGCTGACAGACGTAGCAGAGACAGAAATATAACGGTGTGCGAAGCAAAATTCTGTTCTTAAACATGTCTCCCTCAACGAAACTTAAAGGAAGCATATGTCTCAAAATCATTTTGCTATCAGAAGTTATCATCTCGGATCACTCGGATCACCTCAGTCTTTCCTCATTCAACTGCTGTTTGGATTTCATAGGATATCTCATTGTGGTGGTGATATTATTGATATAACTCAGTTTCATTAATTAATTTGATTGAAAGTAATTCCATTTTGTAATATAATTTAGTAAGATCATTTTCATCTAAGTAATTCCATCCAAACTTCGCGAGGCAGACGACGACATTATGTGATCACAATACAATCAACTTGTGACGCTCCACAGCGCCAACCAGTGCATTCAATTATAACTGTGGGTTAGTGCTTGGGATTTATCATGGATTCAATGCATTTACAGCCAGCAAAGCAACGTAGTAAAATTCAAATTGCATTTTACTTTTTGAATAATAATTACAATTTGAATATTCGTGCAGCCTAATTTACACAGTTACTGACATGTTGCGGCATAGCATTACTGTCGGCTCCATATCTTAAAGTAAAAGTCTGTTTGCGAAGCCTGCGCCGAAATTATGACTGATTTACCAAAGAATTCACAGTGGAATGTACTGCATATGTCTCCGATACAAACACAAATGTCATGGTGATTTAAACTAGTTTAAAGCCAGATGAAACCAGCGTTGACATTCTCAACAACACTGACACAGAAAACAGGAGAAACACTGTAAGACAACAATCCAGTTATATACTTTTCAATCCATGAATCACAAACATGTACCATGAATTTACTGTAGTAACACTAACTGTAAACATCAAGCGTAGCGTTAGTAGCGTAGTTAGGTCACGTTAGTCAAGCTCGCATCAGCTGACTCTCAGCTGATCCACATCTATATAGGAATACGACGCCTATCACTGTGTACATATAAGCTCCTTCAGTATTATCAGCAGCTATCGCGTTTCTCAAAAGCGAATTACCCTCCTCCATCCCCAGCTCCTCCTCTCTCACCCAGTCAGGATTTGGCATTCTGATTCCCCTCGAATCAGAATAAATTCTTGAATTATGTTGCAATTTAAAATCTTGAATTAAATCAGAAGGTTCTGTTCTGTATACCCAACGGGGGGTTATTGCTGATCTCCCTGTTCTTATTCATGCTAGGCTGCATGGATGCGCAGGGAGTTCTCGCCCAGAACGGAACAATGCCGCCAATCCAAACTGTATGCTAATTGTCAATCCTATTTGACGATAGAGGTCCTGACAGAAATGGTATTGTGTCAGAAATGTGGGAAATAAATGTATTTTTTTAAAATAATATTTTTTAAATATGCTAAGCTCATATAGGCCTATAGCCTACCAGCAATTCTGGTATTTCCAGCAAAGTATACTGGCTAATGAAACCAGTGATCAATATCAATATTCTTTGGCACTAGGTTCTTCCAGAACCCTACAAACAATTGGCAGCACAGAGCTGTTTTTCATACATCAAGTGCGTCAGGGACATCTCTCATTAATCCATGCCATTCCTAATTATGCTAATCCACCACAGTCTGTCTTCTTGCTCTCAGGCAACTCAGCGTGTACCAAGCAATACCCCTAACTACTCTTAAATCAGACCTACTGTAAAAATGCTAAACAAACCACAGCAACATAAGCAACGAGGACCTGATAGAAACCCCAGAACAGTGACAAACGAGTCAGTAGATGCGTGCAGTTATTCAGTTTTATATCTGTTGTAACCTCATTTTCTCTTGCTGTAGTCGTGGGAGTAACATGGCCCCTAATCTCATTGTTAGAGCACAAAATGGCAGCATTCAGAATCTGCAACTATTCTAGACTTCTGTATTCAGTTTTAGCAACAGATGGCCCTGTCTCCATCTCTTAGCCATAAGACCTTTCCTGAAGAAGGAAAAAAAAAATAACAATTTGGCCATTCATATCCAATGAACTTTTCAATACATACCCAAATTGAACTGAGGTCAACTTGGCAGTGGCACTCAGAAATTGAATTACTGTATGAATTAAGTGTTGTGAAGTACAATGCTTGTCACACCATCCAGGAACAGAATTGAACCTCCGGAAAACACCCAAATACTAGGGTCAATAACATGATGATCTGTTTTTTTCACAAACAGTCAAAAACATCAGGGTGATTCAACTGGCCTGATATAGTAATGTAGAAGAAAAACATAATTCATTAAAATAATACAATTATTTAAAAAAAAACGAATAATCATATTTATGACTATTAATAAAGGGAGAAGCTTATGTATAGTTCATCCAAAAATTGTAATTATGTCATCATTGACTCACCCTCACATTGTTCCAAACCTGTATAAATTTCTTTCTTCTGCTGAACACAAAAGATTATTTTTTGAAGAACATGGGTAACCAAACAGTTGATGGGCCCCATTGACTTACAATTGCGCCCATCAACTGTTCCATCATTCTTTGAAATAGCTTCTTTTGTGTTCACTTCAGCAGAATAAAATAAAAAAAATCATACAGGTTTGGAACAACGTGAGGATGAGTAAATGACAGAATTTTCATTTTTGGGTGAACTAACTATTTATTATTTGAAAAACTGGGACAGAGTTGTCCACGTTTAGAAAAGTGTGCGAACATGCTTCCTTTACACACAGCTCGTGCATGTGCACGAGAGCGAGAGAGCTTTTTGATATTAGTCTGAAAGAAATATCAGATTACTATTATAATTCCTTAGACTACATCTCTGGGAACCTGCATGCGTTTTAAACTAGATTTTTATAAGATAATGGATATTAATAACACTCCAGCTGACACTTTTACGTGTTCAAATAACCAGCTTCAAGTGTAAATATAATGCCTACATAGCTCAGAATTGATTAAGGCAAAAATCAATGGCCCACAAAAAAGAATGCAATAAGATCTGCCAAAAAACTGCTGTTATTTGGTGGAAAAGCTGCTGGAAAAAGCGCGTGTCATCTTAGTGACAGGGCAACAGATGGCGGAGAGACACCTCCTCCCCGTACACCAGCCGTAGGCAGCCACAATACTTAACAGTCATGCCAACATTACAGCAGCACGCTCAAATGCACGGGTCAACTTCATTCTTGGACATCTTGAGATATACAGTGTCTAACGACAAAGGAGAATCAAGGATTCCCTTCTCTCGTCTGGTCCAGGTCTGTGAGACTCTGGGCTTGACTCCTTGAGCTGAGGGAGCTTATCGGAGCTCTCATTACAGAGAACAGAGATGATCAGAGAGAACAGATCCATGGCTGGGAGCGATGCTCACATCCAACCATTCCTCTTGTTCTAATTATAGAATAACAAGCGGTGTGTCTGCTGAAACATTCACATGCTAAACGGAGCCTGTTGTATGAAAGAAGATGAGCTACCAACTAAATAAACAATTTATTAAACAACTGCTTAGATATTTAGCATTGGAGTGAGCCTGCCAATGCCAAACTCAACGTCATCACGCTGGGATGTTATGGTTGATAGGATGTTCTGGGTGATTTTAGGGCATTCCTCCTAGGTGGTTGCTAAGGTGTTAGCAAGGTGTTACCCTCTCAAAATCTAGGATTCCTTTAGAATTCAAGTTCTCAAGATCCCAATGTGATTTTGTTTTAAATTTCTTTGGGTATACTTTTAATTATAATATCCATTTTATTTATAAATTATTTTATCTATTCATATAAATCAAATAATTTATTACTCTGATTATGCTGAATTGGCAAATTTGTGGAATTGGATCACATTGGTTATTTGCTTCGTGAATTATGCTACTGTATAGATACATTTCTAACAAAAGACTAATCTTAGGATTTTAGGATAATTCAAATTAAAATCACAATTGAAATTATTTGATGACCAATGGCAAGGCCAATATCATGGAGAGCAGGCTGGCCAATAAACCCACATACTGTATGATATTACACTTATTAAAACATGTTTCAATGAAATTTAGATTTATTTTACAAAATATTTTCTAAATTAGGAATAATTTGAAAATGAATCAATATGTTAAAAGAAAGAACTTGATGAAAAAATAAACCTGTAAAATAAACAGATTCAAACTTTAGTTAGCAACTTGTTGTTGTGATCCTATTATAATATATATATATATATATATATATATATATATATATATATATATATATATATATATATATATATATTACAAATTAATGGTTTTATTTCAATTTAAAGTTAAATCAAACATAGATATTCAAATACGTGTTTAAATTATATAAAGCCATTTTTGCTGAATGTGAACAGTAGAAAGTATTATGATGGTTGCCTTCATATTACTAACAGTATAATTTCATATGCCATTTAATTCCTTTGTTTAACATTTCTATCTTTCCATCTATATATCTATCTATTAATTTATTATTTTGACAGAAGTTTAAAAAGACTAAACTAAGTAAACTAACCAGGACAGAGAATGGGAGTTCCTCACTCAGCGCTGTCAAAATAAAAGCCCCACTTCCGACACTTAAAGAGGCTATATGCGTTTTTCTGAAATTTAAACTCGCGACTGACACCTGTGGCCAAAAAACAGAACTGCTCTTCCTTTCTGCTCGCTCGTACGTGCACACTTCACGTCATCTGCTGCAAGGAGGTCAGGTCAACATTATGTTTACAGAGGTAAGAACAGTCAAATACATATATTGTTTGAGATAAGTGTTCTGAGTGATCTGAAACGTTTAACATGAACGCGCTTGACGTCACATCCGCAGACAGCGCGGGAAAAATCCGACCCGACAGAAAATAGGAAAAATAGGATACAGGCTTATAGGTGCACCCACTGTGAGCAGACAAGGTGTCAGTATGCTCATCAGGAGATGTTTGTGTCATAAATGGTAAAATAAAAAGGCGTTTTCGTTTATTTTGGGGAAAAAGTTCCATATAGCCCCTTTAATGAGCCAAACTGTAAATCCGATCATAAAAAAAAAAAAAAAAAAGGGGCCACACATTGGCCGATATATCAGCCTTGCCAATATATCGGTAACACATTTCAAGAATGAGCAATAGTAATAGTGATGCTTACACAAGCACCAGTATAAAAAAAGGATTAAATATGCAAGATTGTATAGGCTATATGTTTTTCTAACCTAAAAGCATAATTCTTGAGGCTTCATGGCTGCTCTGTGCAACTATATGATGGAGCTCAGAATGAAAAAAGAGGTAGTGACCCTGTTCCGTCATCATGTATTTACAGAGCGGTGGACAGAGGCAGTGAAGTAGAAAGACTAATGCATGTTCTCGTCAAGCTGTGGGTCTTGGATGACGCACTCGCTGCAGCCTGACGTAGCAAATTTTCTGCCATCAGACCAGAAGGGACATTCCTGATTGAGTGCCTCGTAATGCTGCCTGCTGGTCCACATAGCCACCCATTTAAAAAAAAAATAACTATCCCTAAAATAAACCACTCTCTATTCACAAGTACACTTTGAGATGCATCATGAGCATGAAGGAAGCCCCAATAAAGCAGCTTGGTTAGTAATAATACTGGTATCTACATTAGCACTAGTAATAGGGAGCTTCTTGCCAAAAAGTGAGATTGTTTGTTTGGCTTATTCATTTGCGTTTCTGTTGTCTCTGATGGTCGGACTGCTTGTGGACATTTTTTTAATCAAACTCCACATGGAATATCCAGTAGAAAAAAAGACAACACGGCAGGGGTCATGACACATCCTGCTTCTGTTGGCCAAGTATGTGTGAGGCATTTCAGGCAGGGGAGGTCACCCAGTCACACTGGACTCTCCATCTGTGTGTGTGTCTGTGCGTGAGTGTGTTCCTGCTCGTAAGTGAGAGGGGGGGGGGGATACGGACAGAAGGGGAGGCAGAAAAAGAGGCAGAGAGGGGAGATGTGTGTGTCTGTGAGTCAGAGAGAGAAAGAATGAGCGAGAAAAAGAGAGATGAGACAGTAAAAAAAAAATTGTAAGACACTTGGGTAGACACTCATCTATCAGCGTTACATGAAAAGTGCCGCTCTCCACAAATAGACAAAATGGGACTTGAAATGTATTATCTATTTTTTTAACAGATGGTAAGAAAATGACGATTGTCCACATCACATCAAGTCGTCACACTAAATAATATATGAAAAAATGTGTGTGGGGGAGAATGAAAACATTAAAATAAATGGAAAGTGAAAAGTGTAACGGAAAGGGAAACTGGACAAGTGTAAATGCATATGGTTGTTGAAACTACATGGAAATTGTACTCCTCCCAAAATGGTTCAAACTAAGTAAACATGAGTGCGTTATAGGCTATATATATATGTCATGTTATAGCCAGATATGACAACGCTACTGCAACACGCAGAGGAGTAGTGTAGTAATCTCTTCAGCAAGCCGACGCAAAATCTGCCGCAAATGAAACTGAAAGTTCAGCATCACAGACACTCATCATACAATCAATCATCATCTTTAAAATCAGTGAGAATAAATTATCTTACCAGTATTGATGCCGCTCTCTCTCCTACTCTTTAATGTTGAAATTAGCAGATAAATAAAAAGCAGCTCTTATCTGTTGCTTCCGCTGACGTGAACTCTGTTAAATTTGCATATAGCACGATAATTGAAGATCGGATTTGTATTCGTTTTGCGGAGACACATTTATGTGGCCAAGTGTAAATGGAACGGTTTTAACAATTCAGATATCTATCCGATCAGTAAAAGCGCATGAAATGACCAGTTGTGAAAAAGGCCCATATTTATCATTAAAACCTTTTTTTTTTTTGGATCATTTCGCAATAAATGGGGTAAGAGGAGTCAGGGCTGAAGTTTGGGACACATAAAATTATATTTATCTCTACATTTTTGGAAAATGAAAATAATCCGTAAATAAAAAAAACAGATCTTCGTAAAGTGATCTGGATGTGCTGTAAAATTGTATTTATTGGATATAGAGAAGATCAAGACCTCAAAAAGTGGCAAATGCAGGCCAACCACACTATTTTGCAAGTGAGTTTAATTTTGTTACATCATGTTTCTTACAACAAAAAAACATGGGATTTAACTGATGGCAGAAAAAAACACGTGCCTTTAAAAAAAACATTAAGACACCAAAGTGTACCATATTTATGACAAGTGCCACATACTGTCTGGTTTTGAGACGCAATGTAAATAATAATAATAATAAAAGCAAACCATACTGGGATTAAATATGCTATGGTTTTAGCTGTAAATGCCTGCAAGGACAAATAACTTTGCAAATGCTTCAGAAAGAATTAAGCCTACACAATTTCATAGGCAAAGAAAACAGAAGGCTCAAGTGACCCTTGAAACACAAACGCACAATGTTGCTCATTCCACATGCGAATCGCTATGTGATAGTTAGCCATTTTTCACTTACAAAATACAACCTCTAATTGCATTTCTTAATTCAGTTTGTCAATATTTTTCAGCAGTAGACAGATGCTATAAAGACATCAAGCACTGTGGAAGAATTAACACCAACCCTGCAAAGAGAGAACATGCCCTCGGGAAAGAAGAAGCTAGTGAATAAATCAGAACCATTAATGAAGAAAAAAATACTGCCAGAACTGATGTTTTTGACTGCAATGTGTGTAATACATTTGGATCATCATGTATTGTGATTCATTTAACTTATTAATATTTTGGTTGAATTATTGCATCCTTAGTGTTTTAATTATATTTAATTTTATACCATGGTCTGTTTGAATGTTCGATTCAAATTGGCTGGAAGGTCTGTATTAAAAACGTTTAATGCACAGGTAGTTCCAGTCAGTTTAAAATCACTGCTCTATATCAATGTATGCTTTTATTGAAGCACACACACAGTTTTTTAGTAACACTATTTTACAGTGTCATTGTTACACGTTAAATCTAGTCACTGGAGTAATAAATTATGCATAATTATTTGCATGCAATTAACACTAAACTCTCATCCTAACCTTATAGTAAGTGCAAGTTAATTATTATAACTCAGTACTTAAATGTATAGCTAATTTCACTATAACACAGAGACAACAGTGTGCACGCACCACTAATGTATGTTTCTGTCAATGGATACGCTCCACATGTGTTTCACGTGAGAGTAGCTGTCCAATCAGCTGTTAGTATGTAAATCTGTTGCTGACATCACAGTTCTTCACGCGCTGGTGTGTGGGCTGGAGAGACACGCTGCTGATAGAGACTCTGCATCTAGCCTATAGCCTATATCTCCTGTCTGGGAACATTCTGGCTTCCCAATACGTTACAGCAGCTATGGTGAAAAAAAGTGGACAAAACAGTCCCGCTTTCTAAACTATGTTCGATGCGAGTGCCGAATGCTCCATTTACGGCGTCATCACCCGGGTCGGTGTTGATAGTGCGCGAGCACAGGGGAGACCAAAATAGCACACATTACCTTCTGTGTGTAAACAGACACTCAGTGTTAATTCAGACAGGCACAAAACAATGATGAAAGCCCTGGGCAGGGCTTGACAATAAGGAGTGCCCGATGGCCCAGGGCTATCCTAGTAAACAGTCGGTTATGCCTTAAGTGAACAGTCGAAGACAGTGCATGTATCAGTATATTGGATTCGTGCATTGGTCTTAAAGTGACAGCAGCCTAATATCCCTGCCGCTGTCTTTGTTTTTAACATTAAATCAAAGATACGCTGTGTAATTTTTTAAGTTGATTCTTCTTAGCAAAAAAACACTTTGTTCTTTCAAAATTAAATGTGCTCATTAATGTATAATTCCTTCTACCAACTAATCAAGTATTCTCGTAAGTGTAGAATCTGCCATTTATAATACATATGAGCGGGTCGGTCGAATGGCGGAAACCATGTTGCGCCTCCATCTTGAAAATACATTAGCCAAAGAAGGACACACCTGGAAATTCAAGCTTCACCTTTCGCGTTTTTACACTCAGTGGCACCGTGACGAATGCGAGGGGGAGATTACTCGCGACTGCCGGCAGATTTGAAATAATACGGCCACCATAAGGAGTTAAAACGCCCTCGGAATGGGAGGGGCTAGAAAGTAATATTCAGTTGGTAGTCATATACAATTTCACCGCTAGATGGGATTAATTCCTACACAGTGTAGCTTTAAATAAAATATAAAATAAATCACTCATGGCCCTTGACTGAATAACTTTTTGTAACTTTAAAAAGGGTTCATCTTTATTTCATTTAGTGAAGAATGTTATACAATTATTTTACATGCGATTACTTTATTCATTTTCTGTACCTGAAAACTACCGTTAGACCTACCTGAAAATCCTGAACAGCATTGTTTATTTTATTTGTATTTTTTGCTCTGTTGTATTTATTTCTGCTATCGCGTAGTTCGATTTTTTGTTCTTATTTTATTTTTCTTTCTTTTGTATTTGACAGAAGTCCTTTTTTCCTGAACACTGCACATACCGAAACCAAAACCGTGACCCTAAAACCCTGAAACAAACCGAACCGTGAGTAATTTGAACCGTTACACACCTAGGTAATTCAAAAAGGAAACCGATATTTTAAATTACAATAATATTTAGCAAAACTAATGTTTTTAATTTTGATCAAACAAATCCAGCGTTGGTATAAAAAAATATATATTTCAAAAACATTTGACTGATCCCAAACTTTTGAACAGAAGTACATATTTTATGGACAAGTTTGGATAAAGAATCATTTAGTTTCTAATCTGCTTTTACTAATTGTGCTTTTCAAAGCATTGCATTTTTATCAGTGGTATTAATCCATATAACACTCTGAAACACCTCAGAGTTGAAGGATAGCATATACAGGATACCACTGAACCGGAGAGCTTGACAGTAATTATTTGCCAGTGTTCAGGCCAACACTGTTAGACTATGTCCATAACAAATGTACAGTATCATGGACAGAGGCTACATTTCAACAATCTCTTACTGAATAAAAACAACAGCCACACATCACTGAAGCCATAGCCTGGTTCTACCAGACTCTCGTACATTTCATTTGTACAGAGAGTCTGGCCTCTCTCCATTGACAAGGCATGCGTTAACTTCCTTGAAGGCGGGTACTCTGTTAAAGTTTAAAACTATTGGATCTGCCCAGAGCCACTCTGGATCTGCCATAACCAATCGCTAACGTTTAGTCGTGACGTATGACGACTCAAACGACGCTCATTGTCATCGTTCTCCGCCACTCCCTCTGTTTGCTGATTGGACCGGTAAAAAATTGAACGGAGAGAACCCAAGAATACACCACAATCCCAGACGTAGTTCTGAAGGAAAATTTAAATTGAGCGGAAGTACGTAGGAGGGCGAAGCCAGGCTACTGAAGCCACCCATTAGTTTGGAAACCTTTAGAGAAATGACAGCACATCGAAAAACAGAAGTCATAAATAATATTTATTACAGGTGATGTGTTAAGGTAAAGGGTTGGCCTCATTAAGCACGAACTCATATGCTGCTGTTCCTCCAGCATTCTGCAGGCCTAAATCTGCCAGCTTTACTCACAATCAAAGGTGAGGCCAAGCAGAAGAGCTACATCCCAGGGAGCCATTTAGTCAAACAGGATGTCCCGCACAACTCAGGGCTCATTCCCAGACATTGCCATTTACTGTCCATGCAACTCCCATCCAACATCACTGTGAGAGAGGCACATCCATCCCTATTCCATCACAGACACTAGCTCATTTAATACCATTGTATCGCATTGGCATCAGTAATATGTCATATGCTGTTAAAACATCCGCTGAAGCTCTCTGGGAAATAATCATGGAAGTTTAAAACCATCTACTGGGACACAACATGTTAGACAGGATAAGTATGTGACCTCTGCTGTACCAAACAATCCCGGCTGAAGGCTTTACGGTTTCAATGATTCAGTTGCACATATGGGGAAGCCCTAGACAGGAACTCACCACCAAATGGTGTAGAAACGCTGAATGTAACACACTTTTGCACCCTGAAGGCCTTCCCGGATTATCCAGCTTATGACATATGCCATCGCTACACTATTTGAACCTTGAAATAGAAACAGGCGACCAAGAAAGACCTCTTGGGGGGGAAATGGTTAGGCAGTTCACAAGACAACATGCCAGGACAACATGTATCATGATATGATACAACAAGATAAATAAACCTTGATTGTCCGGATGTGTTAAAAAAAAAATCATGACCTGAATAGTCTTATGACTATGAGCATGTTAAAAATTATTCATTTGAGTGTTATATATATATATATACACACATACACATCAGCGATGAAACAGATTCCCAACGTGTCAGACTTATATAAACCAAACAGCTTCACTGCTTAGTAATATAAAAAATAAAAAATAAATGACGCCAAGTCAAAGCCATGTGGTTTTGACTAAAAACAAATGTCATCAACAATATACAGAAAAATGCAGGCACATTTTTTATACAACAGGATGAATGACCCTCGATTGTGTGGATGCATTCATTTATTAATAAAAATATTAGAAATTACAAATTAAATGCAATTTATACTTTGGTCAATTACTTATTTGAGCATGTTTTGAATTTCTGAATTAAAATTCATTTTGATGATCTTTTATCAATATTTATTACAAACATTTTTTAAAAGTTCTGAAAAAAAAACAATGAGTAAGAGGTTTACACACAGCACAGGCATTCTGGTGTGTAGAAATTTTTTTTTTAAAAAAAGAAGAAAATTGTATTACTTCTAGTTTATGATTAGACCACATGACGTTTTTAAAAACTTTAAATTGAAAAGTTTCTTGAAAATGGTCTAACATTTTTCAAAGCCATAGAAAACCAACATGAACGCAAAAAAAAGTGAATTTCTAAGAACTCTGCACGCGTTTTAAACTAGATTTTTGGACACGCATATGCCATTGACCTAACACTGGATTATGGTTGAAGGCTAAGTGCAAACAGTAATCTACTTCTTGGGACATACTGCAAAACAGACAAAATATTTGACGTTCCAATGAAATGTCAAATACAGATGCACAAATCTCATCAGCGATGAAACAGATTCCCACCGTGTCAGACCTTATGCATGACAACCCCTCTGCGCGCATTTGTGTGGGTGTACGGTGGTAATGATCAAGGGAAATTGATCTGTCAGCACAACATCTGTCCTGTTAAATCCTATTTTCTTTAGGCCACATCCCCTCAAATTCAGATTCGAGGATGTGAGATCAGCCTGTCGTGTTTCCGGATCAGTGGCGGCGCTGTGGGTTACATCATATTTATTGTTTTTGTCTTGCTCGGGCCCTCAGAGTCAGGGCAGGCTATCTCTAGCACAGCTAATTAAAAGCCCAATAAGAGCTTAACTGCATATCAGGAGATTACATCACAAAGATGACTCATGCCCACAGCCTGGGGGAGTGCATCATGTGACCGCAGGGCTCCGCCTCCACCCATCTAGTCTCTCAGATGACACTGATGAGGTCCCAGAGCATCTCCAGAAGAACAGCCTTGCGTTTTCCTCTCATCATCAAAACAATGACATAAGAGGAGGGGATGCACAGCAAGCATCACTATTTCTTTTGCTCATTTATCAAATTTCTTGCACACCGAGTCCGAAATTCGCGTCCAAAATTTCCGCACGTTAAAAAATAAATACAACCTCACGTTATGTCAATCACGCTTGCACACTGCCTGCGAAATTTTCGTCCGTCATACATTTTTTTGGATCAGGTTAGATTTTCTGCATTTTTCGCATCCCTAGCAAGCATTTTTAATGGGGTTTTGACAATTGAGAGCCACCGAATCACGAATACGAAAAAACGCAAAATCTTGCACTCAGTGAGCAAGGACCTTTAGAATTAAACGTTGTGTGTGATACCCAAAATCTGACATTTTCGTCTAGCTCACAATAAAACAGTAAAAAAAATACGTTTTAGACCTTTTTACTTCCGGAACCCACTTTTTGTATGTAGTGTGTAGTCTTATAAGCCAAAAGTTTCACATTAATTTTAATGTGTCAATACCGTTTTTTTTGGGGGGTTTTTCATAATATACAGTAAGTTATACATCAAACATGGACTTTCAAACCAATTAAAAACATAAAAGGATTACAACTATACCACAAAAGATGCGTTTACTGTACGTGCTTGACAAATTAGACAACTGTTAGTACTGACATACGTTTTGTAGAAACACAATTGCTTCAAAATTCACATTTGAGGTATGAAATCAATGTATGGAGCCCTTAAAGGGACATGGTATAGGAAAGAATGTGAGATGGGAGCAAAAAAAGTATTTGCGTTCTCTCGCAAATGTTTTATGTTCCCCCGAGAAACTTTTGTGTTCTTTGCGAGCGAACGTAAAGTTGGGGAACACAACAGTTTTGCGAGTGAACACAGTTCCTCTGGGGAACGCAAATCTTTTGCAAGAGGCAAAAGCATTAGGCTATATTTTGTTTCCCGCCCATTCATATATTTTTTTCTATAGACATTTAATTTATGTTGTAAAACAATATGAGGAAGTCTCTCTAAGTCGTTAACCACTGATTTTATTTCGCTCATAAATACAAAACACTAAAAGCCCATAGGAAAATCCAGAGGGAATCTATTGTGAATTAGGGCCTATCCCAATACCCACACTTGTGGTCTTCTTGGCCACTTGAAAGCATGTGCAAGGCACACCACAGAAAGAAAGTGTGCAAGACTGTCCTAGGTCTGAAAAATGCCACAGCTCAGTGCCCTTAACACACACTAAATCCATTCCAATCCACACTACCTCTCAGCGCGGTATTTGGCTATGCATATCCCATCATTCACCATGTTCAGGAACTCAACACTTTCCAGTGCAAGTTAAAAGAATTATATTTCATATAATTTGGCAGTAAAATGTACTGTTGCTCATAAATAAATAACAAAACCTCAAATACGAAACTAACAGTGAAATAAAATAATGTAAAATTTAGCATAATTACTATAAATTAATGGAAATAAGATGTACTAGTTAAATTAATAAAGGAATTCATTTTAAGACAAAAGCAATGCAAATTAACCATACATTTATATCAAATGACTTCTGAAGAACAGTAATAACACACTTCATAACTGTAATGTAACTGTTATTTGGGATTCCTTGTTGCATGATGTAATACACAAAACAGGTTAATTACATCATTTACAGTTCCCGCCCAAACTCGCTGATTGGATCATTCTCGACTCGTGCAGCAGGTGGATTGCCAAGAAATTCATCCCACCACACCACCACAGTCCCATAAGGATTTAGAAAGGATCAATTCAAATCAATGCGATGCCTTCGAATCCTTCTGCTATCCTATAGACGCTTTAACACAGAGCACAAAGTACAGGACTGCTTATAATATTAGCTCAGATAATCCGGTCTTCTTAAAGGACAGGTTCCATTGTCAAAGCCAATGGGGTAGCCTAGCAAATTAGCTCATAACAAACAGTCCCTATAAACTGTATTATAAGAATAACTGCGTTAGCAGGCAAGCAAAGTAAACAACACATTTTCTCTCTCGCATAACGTTACTGTTACAGAAACATACGCAACAGTGCTGATCAATGAATGAGCACGGGAGAATTCAAACAGGTCCACAGATGCACCTGCCACCGACACTACATCACTGACCATAAAAGTAGAACGCAAATCAGAAATATGCACAAAACCGAAGCTATTTATTATATAACAGTTTGTATTTTATGTACGGTTATTGCATAACACTTGAACGCGGTCTTACCTGCGCTGCCAAAGAAAAGAAGCACCAAGATTATCGCCTTGGTCGGAAACATTTCAATCCCTTTATGAAACACAGTGTGTTTACTGTTTATTATTGTCTTCCGATTCTTGAAATGAAGAATTCGTAATCCGTAAAATGAAGCCTGCGAAGTTCCCACGAAGTTTTATGGCTGGGACGCGAATGGACGATGATTCTGACCGTTGGACTGTATTGATATTTTTGCGGTTTAAATTCGCGTGTCCATATGTCGCGCGCTGAGAATGAGAGACAAGAGCGCGTGCACACGCCGCTTCAAGATGCACGCGAAATAATCCGCCCAATCAGCGGCGCCTCTGAGGAAAGACAACGATATCATCAAATAATGCACTGAACCCAGCTTGGAAACTAAACACGACTACCACATACAACTGGACTGCCCGGAGAAATGAATTGGAGAGGGGTCGATTTATAAACAAATATTGTTCACATACTGTAGGCTATTTCGGGTAGGCTAAATTTAATAGACACGAATATTTAAAGTGATAGTAAAATTAAAATGTTGTGTCGATATACTCTCATGTGTTGATGTATAATATTCTTTCTCCTGCGCATAAAAGCGGAGATATTACGCAGATTCAGAATGTCAATTCTGTCACAATTCACTGTTGATGTATGGAGAAAATGCATGGTGACTCAGTCCTTAGGCTATTCTCTGTAACAACATGGAAATTACGACAGTTTATTATTAGGATAACTGTTCTTTTTAAGACACCTTTTGGTAAGAAAAAAATAAAATTTGGCAGACATCTTTTCTCGACATATCGAAGTGTAGATAATGTGCATGCAGGCGGTGCCCCATTTTGTCATTCTGGAAATAATGATCTCCCCCATGCATCAGTTCACTGATGTTTCCTTTATCTCTCTATATCCCGACCCATGCAGTGCTAAAGAGGAACTGCTTTTCACTGTGGCTTTTGAAATGGATCCATGGACTTTTAGAGAACAATGATCATTTAAAAGTAGAATACAAGTATCCAATTTAAAGCCTTGCTTAGGGGCTGGCCAAGTGTTTTAGTTGAAGTGAGAACTGCAGTATTGTCCTCATGCATTGCACATTATTTGCAATGATGATATTTGATTCCCCCAATCACACACAAGGCATCTTTAGTTGAGGTATAGATATAGTAAACTGTCACGTTCAGAGCATATTAGGCTACATATTCATATTTATTTAATATTTATACATTCATGATGTCATGTTATTATACTTTTATAACAATTATGTTTTTCCAATATGTATACTGTATAGCTTCTGCCTTTTTTGTGGTGTAAAGACACCAACAGACACAATGTATGGGAAAAAATCGAACTGAAAGGAGCGAGGTGAAACAAAATAGTAGTTCATCATCATTATCTTAATCTTCTTCATTTTGGCTATCATCACTATAGAACAATTTGAGTACAATTCCTGGACAATGTTACTTTGTTAGTAAAGATCTCGACGGCTATCAGATTACCACCACGAGCAATCACGTCCTTAAAAGTGGGTGTCATTGTCATTTGAGACATCTTGCATGGTATAGTAACCTTCTTTGTGTGATTTCCGTGCAATTGTGATTGTTTCTTTGTACACCATAGAATTCAATAGGTGTGCTTTTCTGCCTCTCAAATTTTCCTCTGTCTGAAAATAAGCGGATATAGGCCTACTCTTTCTAGTAATAACCTTCAGAACTGCCACATGCAGTTCACATGCACAGTTTTGCAGTCAGCCGAACAAGCATATACATTTACTGTTAGCAATCAGTAGACTAGATATACATTGGATTTGCTTGTATAATGTCTTTTATAGTAACTTATTATGAAAAAAATAATTACATATTGAATACAACTGCAAAATAAATAAAGTGGATGGTAAAGTAGAGGTGCTTGAGAGATGGGGGAAATAATTTAGCTTAAAAAAACAATTGTAGTGGTTTAAAAACAATCAGTTTGGAAACTCTCTTATTTGTGTTTCCACAGAGGAGCTGGCAAGAGTTGTACAGATGGCACTAACAGCAAAAGGAAATGTGTTTCTGCCAAAGTTTTGTTTGATGAGTCCTCAATAAGAGAATAGCTAGCTCACATTTCATGCTTGGGCAAGAGAATTAGTGTTGACAATAGCATTCATCAGTGTCACGCTTAATATGGCTGTTCCTACAGTGATCATTTAATTTGTGTGTGTGACAGTTATTCTAACACAAGTAGTCTATCCCTTCTCCTGTGAGAAATTTTCTAACATAAATCGTGAAATTGGCTTGGAGAGAATGGATGAAAGCGCTGAATGATGAATTGTTTGTATCTGCTGACATCTGCTGGTCGGATCATATAGGCTACCCCAACACGATCCTGCCATTTGGTACATTTTCATGTAGAGGGCAGGCTTGTAACGGTTTTTTTTATTATTTTTTTTTAGAAGAAGTGAAAAGTGACCTGTAGCCAAGTATGATGTCCCATACTCCGAATTTGTGCTCTGCATTTCACCCATCCAAGCGCATATAGCAGTGAGTTTTGAAACCACACACACACAGTTCAGATTGGCTCCTTTACAAGAACACAAGAACAACTGAAGTATAATAGGACTTAGGTAAAGTTGGTTTTATATTCGCACATTCGCGGACTTCCGCGTTCAAGTTCTCGTGAACTAAACTTTGTACTACACAAATAACACCTGACACATAACTACACATATAACACCAGCAGATACAACCTAATTTTCCTCAAAACTAGCTTTCCTTCGCAGTGGACAGAATACATTGATCTCTATGCGCAGGCTGCTGAGAAGGGACCGTCTGCAAAGTGCAAAACCCGAAAAGTATTAGGCTACTACAAAATAATAAAAAACTTCACTGTAATTCTCTGTATTGTTGCCAAATTCAGATCACACATCACTGCTGTCCTGCTGGTTATATAACAACACTTTGTTTGGATAAATGCAATACAATTGTATAATTTTTCATAATAACAAATCATAAAAATAATGCAAAAATAAAACTTTTCCCAAAATAATTGTTGTTGTATAGCCTATAACCATCAGAACAACAGTGATGTGTGATCTAAATTTGACTGTTACTGACTGGTCCCTTCGGATCTGTCTCTCAGCTGCCTGCACAGAGATCAATGTATTTTGACTACTTCGAAGGAAAGCTCGTATTGAGGAAAATTATTAAACATTATTAAAACAATGTTATTTGTGTAGGCTAGTAACAATATTCAGCTCACGAGTTATTGAACGCGGAAGTCCGCGAATGTGCGTATATAAAACCAACTTTACCCTGTTTGACTTGTTCTTTTGATGTGTATATTGCTGCATTTCACAGTCAACTAAATGCAATACATATGCCAATCCCCATGGTGTAGTGTGTTGTTTGGAGAGTGCTTAATAACCTTCAAGTGTTTAACTTGGGTAACCACTGAAACGTTATTGAAATATTGAAATTTTAAGGCGCAGGTATGGATCACGTGGGACCTTCAGTACCACATACATGGACAGCGCCATGTCACACGAACATAGTAAAGTTTTCCTAAAAAGTAAAGTTGCCAAGCGGGGTAACGTTAGTTTTAGGTTTGATGTTTGATAGTTTTTAGGCTGCTTTAGTATCTTTAGTTCTGTATGTCTGTTCGTACAGTGCACACATATTTTTTTAATGTAAAACTTACAGTAATTCACCAAAGGGATTTGTTTTCATGTTCCAAAGGTTGTAGTATTTTCCCAGTGACCAGACTGACTTACTCCAGGTGAAATTTTGACAATACCTCCCTTACTGTTCATGCAATAGTCAAATATGTTTATGAAACAATTACTGTAATTCACCTAAATCATAATAGACCGTTCATATTTCAGATTTAGGTCTGGATTTCCAGGCTACTGGTATAGTGTAACTGTCACAAAATTAAGGCAGCTTGCAATCCCTCAAATTAGGGTAATTATGACAAATGTCAGTGTTTTTCTTCAATTTCACTCCTCAGACTTTGAATATAATGCATTACGTTTGTTTGCCATTTGTTTAGCTCTTATAAACTCCTTTCTAGGATACACCCTCATCACACATACATTAGCATTTCAGACATGTACGCAATTTATGATAATCATAATTGGTGCTGCTTTTAATTGTAACAGTTTCCAGATTCTTTGGATTTCCTGTATGTTCTGAGCACAAATATCTTGGAGTCATTTTCATTTTCAAGCTAATAAATTCCCCTGTTTGTAGAGATAAACGCCTAATGTAATGATGTTTTCCGGAGAAGAATCGCCCCCACTGTGACAAATGAGAGAGCTGAATTACTGCCATTGGATGTAGCTCCAATACGACTGTCTAATAAAAAATGAACCAAACAACAGAATCCATTACATGCCTCTAAATGCCTTGATTCAAAAAAGCAAATTGGAATAAACAATTTTAGTTTGATTATGGTTTCTAGATACCCCCCCCCCCCCCCCCCCCCCCATAATGCAAATTAAAGTCTGAAGTGTGGGCTGGTTGACAATAGAAAGTGACATAAAAGGCTTGTGATTCTTAGTTTGGATTTATATACAATAGACACGGTTTTCCATGACAAAAGGTTTAACGCGCACAAACATGCATGTTAACAATAAATGTATCTGCTCTTTGTTTGCACAATCATAGCGTTTCATTGCAATCCAGTATGATACTGAAATGTGATGTTCTTTTAGGTCAGATATTCTTATTGGGATTAGGCCTACTCTATAGCATTGATAGCAAAGGTTTTTTGTTTGTAAAAGTGAATTTTGCATGATAGATCCCCTTTAAAAAGATGGGATAACATCACATTACATCCACTACTGTGGTGGTCTAAGTGTATGATGATTCATTCATGAGCCGTATCAAACTTCTTCCGAGCCCAATAACGTCAATGTTCAAAGAGAATAAGCCATACTTTGAAGAATGATGTTTTTTGTATTCTTTGTTATTGATTGTGTGGTACACTATATGAAAGCAACAGAGAGGTAGATGGAACATTCACCTTTCATTTCCAGCACTTTAGTCTCTATTCTCATTTCCACACAGAAAGAGCAATTTTTTGCCCAATAGATGTTGCTTTGAGCAAAATCAAAATAACAAACACCAAAAAAGAAAAGAAAGACTATAATAGAAAGCACACCATTCTCACATTTGTACACAAAGCTGAAATAGACCTTTTCGTTGAACCTGATAGTGTTCAATTTCAGACAGAGTAAACAATAAGGCATACTGTAGCCTACTTCCATTTCACTCGCTGGCATTGCTTTCTGCCATACTGTGTGGAGAACTCCACCTTATTATTATTATTTTATTTCAAATTATCCCTGAATATGAATCTTTTATTTGCCGTGTCCTTCTGTTTTGTACCCTGCATAACAACAAGCTATTTGACTCATTTCTTCCAGAACAGCGCTGAAAAGAGAAATTCTCACACACACATACATGCTGATTTTTATAAAGCATATTTTTATGGCCTGGCAGGACCACATTAATGTGCTGGACCCACCTGAGTTTATCTTTTTCTCACTCTCACTATGTTTCTCCTAATTTGTTATCAACACAACCGCTTAACCACTCCTTTTTCTTTTTAAGAAACAGGCCTATTCATAATTTTTTAAAAAAAGTTTATGCCAAACCACTAGATACACTTAAAAAAATTATCTTGACATTTTGACAGCCTCACAAGAATATAAAAATACATTTGAATTCAAACAGTGTATTCATATGTTGCAACACTACTTACTGTTTATGCACTTAAATGCTAATGGATGTTTAATTGTTTTGCAAGCATAATTGCAAGCATTGTAAGCAACCTTGAGCTTTGGAAAGGTAATATAAATGGGTTAATATATTATAGTCACAGTTTGGTTGACAAAGAGACAGTAGAGGATCTACTTGCAAGTAGTAGCTAAAATAAAAAGTTCTCAGGAGCACTAGGAGAACTGAAAACCAAACCACATAACAGACGAGAACAGACAAAAAATATTGAGGTGTAAAATAGGGCACAAGTCAAGTCAAGTCCTGTTTGTGGAGACTTTTTAAAAGTCTCGCTGCAGCATTTTGAACTACCTGAAGACGTGCTGAAGTAGTGGAATTTATTCCATAAGGAATTACAGTAATCTAATCGAGATGATAAAATGATAAAAAATGCATGGATCACCCATTCAAAGGCTTGGGGACAAAGAAATGGCTTAACTTTGGTTAGCAGACGAAGATGGAAAAAAACACGATCTGACAACAGAATTTACTTGCTTATCAAGTTTCAAGTCACTATCTAGAAAAACACCAAGATTTTTCACACAGGTGTTCACTGATGAGGTAAGTGTACGTACTTGTGGATGGTGCCTTATACTACAATTAGAAGGGCCAAAGACTATTAGCTAAGATTTGTTTTCATTTCATTTAAAAAAGTTAGCAGACATCACTTTTTAATGTCATCTAGGCACGCCAACAGGGGCTCGAGTGAATTGTTGCCCGACCGTTTAATAGGAACTTAGATCTGAGTGTCATCTGCGTAACAATGAAACGACACATCATATTTCATAAAAATGGATCCCAAAGGGAGCATATACAGCGAAAAAAGAGCAGGGGCCAAAATGGAGCCCTGAAGGGACCCTCCAGTGACGGTGGGCAGCAGAGGACACAGAGGAGCCAAAACGGACAGAACATTTTCGATCTTTCAAATATGAACTAAAACAATTTAGGACTGTTCCTTTCAGCCCCAAATCATGTTCAAGTCTAGATAAAAGCCTGCTGTCTGCTGTAAAGTCAGATAGACCAAGGCGGAGTCAAAAGAACAAGGGACCCACGTGAGGGATGACAGGCCCCAGTGGATCCGAGGGAGCCATGGTTCAATTGATGGGTCGAAAGGCCGAGGTTGAGTATGGGCTCAGGATGGATGTGTCAGAACCGTTGGTTCGAAAGCCAGAGGCCACCCCTCGTAAGACCACGTGGACCTGGGTGACCAGGAGAATGTGGTCACGCTGGTGGAGCTGGTGAGCTACTGAGGAGAGCTGGTTAGAAGGGGCCAGGGAACTGGACAGAACCAGCCGGTCTAAGAAGCCAGACAAGACAGGCAGAGGATGAAGAAATGTCAGGGTGGGAGTTGACTCCAGGACTGACAGGGCAGCTGACACAAACTCAGGGACGGACATGGTGGCGGGCTCTGGGACAGACAGAGCCTCTGACTGAGGGTTTGTGGTGGGTGGGGGTGCAGGCTCAGGGTCCACAGTTGTGGCTTCCATGACTGAGACAAAGGAGAGCAGGGTGGCCTATGTTGTTGACACAAGGAAGCGAGGAACGGGAGTGGGCTGGGAAGGCTGTAGCTGAATGGTCATGTAATCTTCCACTTCACCTACAGTAAGGGAGGATCCATGCAGCCACAGATAATACTCAATGCACTGAACCACGGTACAGGTAGTCTTGCGCATCCAGACCTTCAGACTGACTGCAGAAGGTCTGGACTCCAAAACAGCTTTCATTGGACAAGGACTGTGCAAAGGCTGTCTGACTGTCACAGCAGCCAACCAATCACAGTTCCCCCCCCCCCCTGCCTTTACCCATTATAGATTTACCATCATCATCGTAGAACGCTTTGCGGAGGCTTGCAAGTTAATTGCACTGAAAGGTCTCCCTACTGGTCTGGAAACAGCCGCAACCCTCTTCCAACAACTCTTTCGTCATTTTGGGATACCTGAGGACATCGTCTCCAACCGCGATCCCCAATTCATCTCCTGTGTTTAGCACACCTTCCTCCAACTTCTCGGAGTTACAGTAAGCCTGTCATCTAGATACTGTACCACCAACAGTCCAATGTACAGACTGAGCGGAAGATACAAGAGATCGGGAGATACCTGCGGTCATATTGCCATGATCACAGAGTCAGCTGGAGTCGTTTTCTCCCATGAGCCAAACATACACAGAACTCTCTCCGTCAAGCCACAAAAGGACTAACACCCTTTCACTGCATACTCGGCTACCAACCAGGTTTCCCTGGTCAGATGAGCCTTTTCGACATTCCAGCTGTCCATCATTGGTTTCAGGAGAGCGAGAGGGTCTGGGACTCAGCTCACATCCATCTACAGAGGGCAACTTGAAGACAAAAGAGCCAGGCCGACATTAGAGGAGCTGAGATACCCCAATACCATCCTGGGCAGAAGATCTCTCTCTTGTCTCGGGACATCCGCCTTTGACTGTCCTGTGGCAAGCGGAGTCCTCGCCATGTTGGTCCCTTCACCATCTAGAGGCAGATCAACGAAGTCACCTACAGGCTAAACCTTCCTCCTCACTACCACATTGCACCTTCAATCCATGAGTCTCCACTCAAGCCCTTCACTTACTCTCTGACTCCTTCCCCAGAGTCTGTTGCTGATAACATGCCTTCTCCTCCTCCAGTGGACCCTGCGGATCAGAAAATTTACAAGGTTAGCACCATTCTGGACTCTTGATTTCCACACTCCACCCACTCGTTCCTAATCACCAGAGTTCTGATCAGCAGCACAGCAGTCACTCATCACCCATGCACTATATAAACAGTCATATATATCATTTAACTTTTGTCTGGCCTCGTCGTTCCTACCAAGAACCACCTAGCTTCAGCGATCCAGTCATCTATCATCTTCACCTACACAGAGATAAGAACTATCATTCACCGTCAGCATCTCAGCATTGATCATTCAATTCAGTACTCAACTGTTCACGTCATTAGTTTCCTGCAATAAAACTCTGTTTGGATTTTACCTGGACTTCTTACAATATTTACAATATTTATATTAAAAGTCAAGTTTAAGAGGCTTTGAGAGACCAGCATAACAACACAGTTGGTCATAATATTTCACAATAACATAATTATATAGCAGTTTGTCCTTGAGAAATATTCTGATTATTGAAGAAGAAAAATAACAAAGGGCCTTTATTGAAGTTGTCAGTTGTCCTTTCAAATATCCCCCACCATGTTGTAATTCCAGGCTTGTCAGTGGCGGAATACTGTATTTGATTCAACTCTAGTCAGCTGGAGCTGTCTGCCAAGAATTCATTTGTATTCACAACCCTTTTACTATGCACGTCTCTTTTTTGTCATGAGCTTCTTATCAATTTTCAATTCTCTGCTTGACTTCTTTGCACACACAAACATTTCATTACTGTGATAGCTCACTCCGGGATCAATCTGGCAATTCAAGTGACCCTGGTATACCAAACAGCTCATGTAACCCTTTTAAGTGTCATCCGTCAGAAACCGACGAATGCCTGTTTGAGTCGTCCTACCTGTTGAATACAAAGAGCAATCAAGGATGGGGGCATAGGGACAATGCACATAATTGGAGGGTATCAGATTCAATTTGCTGCAGATCATTTAAATGGCAATTAGGTGATTTTTCAGCGAGAGATATGCGCTTGCTAAGAGCAAGGGAGAAGTGTTAGAGCAATCACACACCAAGGGCTCACACAGAGTCCTTTAGTTTTGTGTCACTGAAGTTGGAACATTTGCATGTGAATGTGATGCGATGAAAATATGGAGAATTAAGCCAATCACAAAGCAGGTTGTTAACATAGTGATTACACTGACAGAACGGTGAAAGCATCAAAGGAACATCTTTTGGTAACATGGTACAGAATTTAGTTCAGAGTCACTTTGTAATAATAAAAAAAAGAATAATACAAACATGTTAAGGTCACAGATATGCATGACCTTTATGCTTCAGTGTTCCGTAGGAATCCAAGCGCTGCGAGATTTGTGCTCAGCGACACAAGGACAAACGGAGAAATATGCATGACTCGCACCTCCCTGGCGTACTACTTCAATAACACTGAATATTGATGTGATTGTTGATTTGTTCTGTGGGCACTGAAAATGCCCTCTCTGATGGTTTTCAGAATAAGAACACAGAGGAACAGGACAAAAAAAGGAATTCAGGTGCATATGACGGCAGACTTCTTCCATAAAGGATGTTTTATTCAAAATGCGCTTACCGGTATACATCGTAGAGCTTTTTATTTAGTTATTTTATTCTATCTGAGCATTGTGGTACAGTTTACATCTTGTTTCAATTTTATCTAGACTCTATCATAGTTCTATATCAGTTGCTCTGTATTTGGAAGCCCTAAAAGGTTCCATATGGAACAATTTTAACGGGTTAAATCAACAGAAGAGTTCTAAGTGAAAAGATTCAATATAGAACCTTTCAGGGGTTCTAACATGAGAATATAACATTTGAACTTTTGGACATTTGAAGTTGAACACTTAAAAAGTACATGAAGTAAATGTTTAAAAGAGCCTAAAATATTATTATATTTATTTATTGTTTAGCCTAAAGAGATATTTTGTGTTGAAAAATATTTATATAAATACTTTTAATTGTATAAAAGCTTTTAATTGTACTATAATTTATACGTATATACGTGTATATATATATATATATATATATATATATATAATGTTTTTACAGATATTAATACAATTAAATACAATTAATAAAAAATAAAAAACTTTAACTTAAACTTAATTTTAAAATTAAACAACCACGACTACCGTAATACTTTATAGAAACTGTCTCAGAGATATCCTACACTGATATCCTACACTGTGTAGGAATTACTCCCATCTAGCAGTGAAATTGTATATGACTACCAACTGAATATTACTTTCTAGCCCCTCCCATTCTGAGGGTGTTTTAACTCCTACGGTGGCCGTATTATTTCAAATCTGCCGGCAGTCGCGAGGAATCTCCCCCTCGCATTCGTCACGGTGCCACTGAGTGTAAAAACGTGAAAGGTGAAGCTTGAATTTCCAGGTATGTCCCTCTTTAGCTAATGTATTTTCAAGATGGAGGCGCAACATGGCTTCCGCCATTCGAGCAGTTCACCCGTATGTATTATAAATGGCAGATTCTACGCTTACGAGAATACTTGATTAGTTGGTAGAAGTAATTATACATTAATGAGCACATATAAATTTGAAAGAACAAAGTGTTTTTTCTAAGAATCAACTTAAAAAATGACACAGTGTAGCTTTAAAATATTTGTTTATTAATTTAATTACTAAAGAACTTTGAAATGTTTTATATGTAACATTTAAAATCGTGATAATAACAATTAACAATAACAATATATATATATATATATATATATATATATATATATATATATATATATATATATATATATATATATTTTTTTTTTTTATGGAATCTTTTTAGCAAAGGTTTATTTGGAGCTTAGTAAAGAGCTGTAGGGAACCCTATTCCTTTTTCTTCTCTGAGTGTATACATTACTGCAAAACTATTCGTCCATAAGTATAACAGTATAAATTGCCACTCTGCAATATCACCAGTAGGAGACAAATGCTAATGAGAATCAGCAGGGAGTTATTTTATAGAGATAATGCACATGTGCCAACTGGGACAGCTCATCAAACAATACAGCTATTAAAACTGAAACATATGAAACCACAATTGAGAAAAAAAATGCATGACAGACAGAGATGGTGGTATTATCAAAGGGAATTATTTATACCCGTCCCAGCTTTTATCTGGTGGAAAAGGTGGTCATCTGCTGAACACTCAATACATCACAATTGGTTTGGGCATGTTGTTTGAATGCAAGGATGACCATACTAGAGTGCACAGAGATGTTTCACCGTTTGTACAGTATATCACTCCTGTTCACAGCATTCCCGACTACCCCCCTCTAAGAGTATGTATAGGCTACTTCCCTACTACAAAATGCAAAAAGTAGTAGGTGAACATTACTGTACTGAATCTATCTATCTATCTATCTATCTATCTATCTATCTATCTATCTATCTATCTATCTATCTATCTATCTATCTATCTATCTATCTATCTATCTATCTATCTATCTATCTATCTATCTATCTATCTATCTATCTTTCCACTTCCTGCTCAGATTCCACTTCCTGCTCAGCTACTGTTCGGACGCTCTTGCTTACTGCTCCGCGCTTTGCTCTATCGCTTTTATATTTTTTTATATTTTATCTTCTTTTATCAACTAATTTTAACCTCAGCAAATCAGCACAGTGCTCAAACGCTTGGATTACTACAAAAAAGCTGAATTATTTTATTCGACCAGCCTCCCACTGAAAGCTTACATTCCGGGGAAGAGAAAACACAACTGCATAAGGATAAGAGAAAATGCCTCTTCTGGAATCTACTTGCTGCACTAACTGCCACAGACTTTTGCAAAGGATTGCAGTTCTTGAAACAAAGTTATTTGCGGGACCACCAAACCAGACGGAACACACAACAGAGCTCCGTCATGGACGCCCTCAGCATACAGCTGGTGAGTTTCATGAATCTACTGCTCCTCAACAGGCCATACTGAGTGTAGAGAAACAAGCCGATCGACTTACAAATCGATGGCACACACAGGGAGCGAGACCCAAAGGCACCCGAGACATCAGATTGTCACGAGTATCACATATTGCCGCAATAGCATCCTCTACCCCAGATACGGCTCTGACAAGGATTGCAAACACTGGTCTCCTACCACCGCCTATACATCTTGAGAACAGATTTGAAGTATTAATGAATGTAAATGAGGAATCTCCAAACGTGATCGAACACAGACTGGATAAGCCAGTAGCTAACACTGATGCTAACTTGCGCTCAAGGTCGAGCAGACAGCGGCACAGAGCTCAGAGCCTAGCCGAGCACACGACTCTGATAGTGGGTGATTCAATTATCCGACACACTAGTAGCAGAGATACAACTACGTGCTGCCTTCCACAAGCAACAACTTCTGATGTAAACAGGGAACTTGAGAACATTCTGATGAAACATAAGACTGCAAATCGACTCATCATTCATGTGGGGAAAAATGATATTCATAAAGAGCAGTCAGAACCCCTTAAGAAGGATTTCAATGAACTTCTTGAAACACTTAAAAGACTGAAAGTACAAACATTCATCAGTGGACCACTCCCAGCAAGAGGAACAAACAGGTTTTCACGGTTGCTTGGGCTTAATACATGGCTCCAAAAAACCTGCAATATAAAAGGAGTGAACTTCATTGACAACTTCAATCTTTTCTGGAGTCAGAGGCAACTGTTCCAACAGGACGGCCTCCACCCAAACAAACTTGGTTCAAGAGTGCTAAAGGACAATATCTACTTCTCCCTCAATCATCCTTCTGCAGTGTGTGCCAATCCACTCAACCTGAATGGCACACACACACCTGGACACAGTATGAATGACCACAGGACTTCACTCCAGCACCTGAATGGACATGCGGTTGACACGTCACACAAGGACAATGATAACACCACTCAGCCACAACAACTTCTGCTCACGGACACAATCTCAGCTGAGCCCTGCCCACAGACAGACTGTGACATACTAGAACTGCTCCAAGATTCAACACCCAAGGACGACTTCCTGGAAAACAGCCAGGGAAACCAGGACAGCATATTACAGCCTCCGATAACACCAGAACAACAACAGCCCCTCTCACCAGACACGCTATCTCTATCTCCAGCATCTCCACTTCTGTGCTTCTCAGAGAGAATGGAAAAACTGGTCTTTGCTGGAACCAAACTATCACACTCTTTTGCGAGCCCCCAGATATCAACCAAAAAACGGCAGGCCCCAAAACCACCAAAGCCAGCGGGCCCCGCTCGCCCTCCCCCCCCTCCTGCAAGAGTTCTTCGGGCTCTGCCACAACGACAGGGCTCACACCCTCCTCCTTCTGCTCGAGGTGAACTAAAAACAACTGATACCAGCTCTCATTGATATGTGTCGGGTCCCCGCTATGATAACAGTAACTTTCTCAAATGTTTACAGAACAAGCGGGAACCCTGTGTGCCTGTATCTTTCTCTATTGCTGTTCGATTACATGATAGAAAGTCTAAGGCCTTCAAAAGCCGTACAGCAAACCCATCTAATCTGGTGCCTATTACACGCCAAACTAAGACTGCTGTGCGGACAAAAAGTAAGACTGTTAAGTTAGCACTCTTAAACATCTGCTCACTTAAAAATAAATCACTTCTAGTCAATGACTTAATAACCACATACAACCTGGATTTTATGTTTCTAAATGAAACTTGGCTAGAAGACAACTGCAGTGCAACTGTCCTCAATGAAACATCACCTCCTAACTTCACTTTTATGAGTGTCTGCAGAGCGGGTAGGAGAGGTGGGGGAGTAGCTGCTCTTTTTAAAGATGTCTATCCATGTAAGCAAATATCATTTGGTAATTACCCGTCTTTTGAATATCTGGGTATTGTGTTAAAAGGTGCTCCACGCATTTTACTAATCATTGTTTACAGGCCTCCAAAATACTCTTCAGCCTTTGCTGAGGATTTTACAGAACTGTTATCAACCATTTCCTCAGAGTTTGACTGTTTTGCTATTGCCGGAGATTTCAACATCCACATAGACAATGCAGAAAACAATATGGCAAAAGAAATCAAAACTGTTTTAAAAACTTTTGATCTGACTCAGCATGTACATGGACCGACACACAATCGTGGACACACTCTAGATTTACTTATCAGTAAGGGTCTAAACATTTCATCGATTGTTATTAAGGATGTAGCACTGTCTGATCATTTCTGTATTTTCTTTGATATATTGATCTCTCCTGCCATTGAAGCTAGATCTGTGTCTGTCAAAAAGAGATGCTTAAATGAGAACACTAGTGTACTATTTATGAAGGCTATATCTTTAACACCAAGCATATCTGCTGACTCTGTTGATTTTCTCCTTGATTCTTTTAACTCAAAAGTTAAAAGTGTAATTGATGATATTGCTCCTGTGAAGGTCAGGAAGAGTGGTAGACAAAAGGCACCCTGGAGAAACTCAACAGCAGTGCAAAATATGAAAAGACAATGCAGAAAAGCAGAGCGCATGTGGCGGAAGACAAAACTTGTAGTCCATTATAACATCTACAAAGACACCATCCATGCTTTCAATATGGAACTAGGCAAAGCTAGACAGACTTTCTTCTCAAATATTATTAACAGCAACTTAAACAACACACGCACTCTTTTTGCTACTGTAGAGAGATTAACAAACCCCCCGAGCCAGATTCCCAGTGAAATGCTCTCAGACAGCAAGTGCAGTGAGTTTGCTTCTTTCTTCTCTGAGAAAATCAATAATATCAGAAAGGTGATCAGCACATCCTTGAGTTGCACTAGGGTCAGACAGATCAGACCACAACCTGAGAAAGTTACTATGTCTGATTTCAAAGAAATTGATGGCAAAATTTTGGAAGAAACCGTACAGCACCTTAAAACATCAACCTGCGCCCTTGACGCTCTTCCCACATCTTTCTTCAAAAGTGTGTTAAACAGCTTAGAAGCAGATCTCCTAGAAGTGGTAAATGCCTCACTTCTCTCTGGAAGTTTTCCAAACTCCCTGAAAACTGCAGTTGTCAAACCCCTCCTAAAAAAGAGTAATCTTGATAAGACTATATTAAGCAATTATAGACCGATCTCAAATCTTCCTTTCATTGGCAAGATCATTGAAAAAGTTGTTTTCAATCAGCTGAACAAATTCTTAAGCTCAAATGGATACTTTGACAATTTTCAATCTGGTTTCCGATCGCATCACAGCACAGAGACAGCGCTCATAAAGATAATTAACGATATTCGCTTAAATACTGATACAGGCAAAATATCAGTGCTGGTACTACTCGACCTCAGTGCTGCATTTGACACTGTTGATCACAACATACTTCTTGACAGGCTGGAAAACTGGGTGGGTCTTTCTGGGATAGTCCTAAAATGGTTCAGGTCATACTTAGAAGCGAGAGGTTATTATGTGAGTATAGGAGACCATAAGTCTGAGTGGACATCCATGACATGCGGAGTTCCTCAAGGCTCAATTCTTGCGCCACTCCTATTCAACCTGTACATGCTTCCAATGAGCCAAATAATGAGAAAGAACCAAATCTCTTACCACAGCTATGCAGACGACACACAGATCTACTTAGCCCTATCGCCTAACGATTACAGCCCCATTGACTCCCTGTTCCAATGCATTGATGAAGTCAACAGCTGGATGTGCCAAAACTTTCTTCAGTTAAACAAAGACAAAACTGAAGTCATTGCGTTTGGAAACAAAGATGAAGTTCTCAAGGTGAATGCATACCTCCACTCTAGAGGTCAAACAACTAAAAATCAAGTCAGGAATCTTGGTGTGTCTCTAGAGTCAGACCTTAGCTTCAGTAGTCATGTCAAAGCAATAACTAAATCAGCATACTATCATCTAAAAAATATTGCAAGAATTAGATGCTTTGTTTCCAGTCAAGACTTAGAGAAAATTGTGCATGCTTTCATCACCAGCAGGGTGGATTATTGTAATGGACTCCTCACTGGCCTTCCCAAAAAGACCATAAGACAGTTGCAGCTCGTACAGAACGCTGCCGCCAGGATCCTGAGCAGAACCAGAAAATATGAACATATCACACCAGTCCTCAGGTCTTTACACTGGCTTCCAGTCACATTTAGGATTGATTTTAAAGTATTATTACTGGTATATAAATCATTTAATGGCCTAGGACCTCAATACATTGCAGATATGCTCACTGAATATAAACCCAACAGATCACTGAGATCATTAGGATCACATCAACTAGAAATACCAAGGGTTCACTCAAAGCAAGGAGAGTCCGCTTTTAGCTATTATGCCAGCCGCAGCTGGAACCAGCTTCCAGAAGAGATCAGGTGTGCTCCTACAGTAGCCACATTCAAATCCAGACTCAAAACACTTCTGTTTAACATTGCATTTACTGAATGAGCACTGTGCCGCTGTTCGTCCGACTGTTTGCACTGTATTTTATTTTATTTTATTTTTATTTTTTACTCTAAACTGTTTTAATTATTCTTATTTCTTTTGATTATTTTAATTTCTTCTATGTAAAGCACTTTGAATTACCATTGTGTATGAAATGTGCTATATAAATAAACTTGCCTTGCCTTGCCTTGCCTATCTATCTATCTATCTATCTATCTATCTATCTATCTATCATCTCCATCCATCCATCCATCCACATACATACATACATACATACATTTCCACCAAGGCACTTGCAAGTTCACGGACATGTATGGGACATATGCCCATCTCTGGGCAAATCATACAAATATGGTGGATGTTCATAGAACGTCACATTGTCATCTCATAATCACAGTAATTACAACATGGCATGAACCAGTGTTTGGTGTAATGCATTACTAAGTATGTAATTATAGTTATTTAATTACTTTTCCCTTGAAAAAGTATTAGGGGATTATACTCTTAATTTTTCAAAAATGTAATTATAGGTACTAATTGCACATAGGCCTACTGTATAGACTATAGAACAATTCTGCATACAACAATGGTGGAATTACTGTAACATCAAAATTTAACTTCTGATGACAAAATTTATGTTTAAATATGGAGAAGAAGAATTTCGATAATATTTTATGTCATTTTATATTATTTATTTAAAAGCCTTAACAATCAGTTTTATGTCTATCCTTGTTTTGGTTCCTTGTCACTGTCGCCTTTGGCTTTTGGCTTGCTTAGTTGGGAACTAAATTAATAACTTTTTTACAACAAAAATGAACCATCACTGAACTTACTTAAGCTGGGCGCTATTTTCATCTTGTTCTGCTGTACAGCCTTAACAATCTTTGTTGCATTATTTTCATGTTATCACTGTAAAGCTGATTTGAAATATATGAAAGGTGACTTGACTTGTATTGCAGTTGATATGGAATTTGAAATATTAGTAGTATACAATACTTTTTAGAGAGAGTAATTGCTATCAGTAATCTAATTACATTGTTGACATTATTATTAGTATGTAGCTAGTAATTAATTCCATTTTTAGAGTAACTTACCCAACACTGGTGCGAACACAGCAATAGTAGAGCCATTGACACCAATAGTTTCTATCCGATCAACTTAGCTCACAATCCTTTTGAGAAACGCAGCGCTGACCTACAAATAGCTATGAGTGCAAATATTATGAACAAATGACAGAAGTGAGCCATATTAGTGCATAATTAAATTTCACCTCCATTGAAATTCACTTCTGAACACAGTGCGCCCACCCATCCAAATACCAAAACCATTCAGATGCCTTAGAAACCTGTTTGCACAGAGCAGACCTTGTACATTGCGGTCTAATTATGCAATTTCTCACAAAATGTCATGGTTGCCCATTTCATAAAGTTTGACAGCTCTCAGATAATTACATAATGTGACAAATTTGATCATTACCAAGAGAAAATTAAATTCTGTGCTTGGGCGCATTAAGTATGGCAGCCTCACACGGCCTATTCGAACATTTGCTGATCTGTCATGCAGTCCCCTAATGCTCAACATTGTGCCAAATTGAAAATGACAGCGGGGCTGAGATTCCCCCAGTGAATTTTAAAACCACAAGTATCCTGGTGGAGGAGAAAGGAAAACTCTTTCTGTCTACCTGTTTTCACTTGTTCAAAATAACCCAGAGCATTTGACTTGTAGAGCGAAGCAAAAGCGTGATCTAGCCCACTGTGTGCTCTTAGCTTTTGTCCAACATGTTTTGATTGCCTTGAGCACTGAATAAGAACCATTTTAAACATTTCTTTTAACATTTGCAGGCATGTTTTCTTTCCTTCATAGTAAACGACCTTCGGTAAAATTCAATAGAGTGTTTTGGGGATTTTGAACTATTATAAGAATCACTACTATTCAGTAGCAGCTCTTGACCAGGTAGAGCTAGGGCAGATTCTGGGTTTTAGCACTAGTAAATGATAAACATTTTGTGCGCTTTATATTCTAATTCCTGAACACAGGCAGACACACTTTTGGCAGAGGTCTTAAAGGACACGTTCGGTATTTTACACTTAAAGCCCTGTTTTCATGAAATAGAACGGTTAAGATTGAAATTTGGACACATACAGTACTGCTGGCCCAAGAATTTTTGGTTTCTGTGGTAGCGGTTGTAGTTCCACCTGAGTTCCACTGGGGGCGACCGCCCATGAATGCAAAATGAATGGGAGTCTATGGAGCTTGACGGCTAAATTTGTCTCTTTCACCCGATTGCCGTTTAGAATTTGATTGTAGGTTTTGCAAGTTCAACATGGGTTATAAGTCGAAAGTTGAATGAACGAGTACTTAGGCTATGTCCTTTCGATTTCTTACAGGTTGAGTTGTTGTTGCCCATAACGCGCTAGCATTCTGCTAATGAACACTGATTGGTCAGTGAAGGACTGATTACGACCAGAGATACCGCTTGATGGCATCGTGGCATCCAAAGCGGGACCAGAATGTCTTCTAGCAAAAACTCTTCTAGCACGTGTATTTACCTGTGTCAGCTGTGTTGTCAATGCCTCAAGAGAAAAGAAAGTGCAGAGCGCGAAAACACAAAAGTGACTGAAGGATTACCGTAAAGCAGTATCTCTAGTCGTACGATATGTATGACGTCATTGACATTTTTAAGACTTTTTAAAGCAAATAAGTGACTCTAAAAAATCTAACACCCAGCTATGTGTAATTTTTTTGCATCTCCTTTCGAATAAAACATTCAAATTACTATACAAAAAATTATATCATGAGAAAAGTGGATTTTGAGGGGTATAGCTCCATAGACCTCCATTCATTCTGCACTCGTCCTGTGAGCGCCCTCATATGGAACCAGAGTGGAACTGCAACCAGTTCAGAAGCCGGAAGTTTACTGAGAGTGTCAGTTCTCCCCTTATTAGACATTCTCTGATCCTGCTCACTTTATGACTTAAAGAAAATCCGAAAATATTTTTTACAGAATGCTGAGCACATATACAATTTATTATTTATTCAGTTTATACAAACATCTATGTTTTGGATTAATATTTTGGTGGGGCTCTACCCCATCCGCCCTTACAGACTAGCCTCGGCTGGTACAATTAATTTACTTGATCTTTGCCATCTTGCTTTAGTGCAAAAATTATATACAATAATATGTTTAGGACAATATTTGTGAAGCCGTAACACTCTACCTTTTGACTCAAATTAGGCAAATGCACAAATTGTTATTAGAGGATTAGAATAATTAAGGTCACTTTGTTAATAAAGCCCTCTGGTTCAATACTGCATTATGAATAATCCACAGGGAAGACACTATGTTAAATTAAGCACACTGTGCTCCAACAGTGACTTAATATTTTGCAGTACTTATGCATTCATCTTCTCTAGTAACACCCTGGCTTTTGTCATTCAATGGCATTTTACACCAAGGCTAATGATGGCTTTTAAATTACAAATTTGCTCTATTATATCAGACTTAGTTTTAACGCTAAAAGAACTTGAGTCAATAACATGACGTTCATTATTTTGTCTGGATCTATTACTCTATTCAGAAATACATAAAAAATGCAGTACATACAGTACATGCAATGGCTTGAATACACCTCTTCTGTTTGTGTGTGTTTGTGTGTGTGTGTGCGTGTGTGTGTGTGTGTGTGTGTGTGTGTGTGTGTGTGTGTGTGTGCGTGTGTGTGTGCCTTTTCTTATGTCATTGACCCATTTGTCTTCTAAACTTTATTCACTTTCTCACTAACTTTTGTTAATGCATTAAGTTAATGCAAAAGTGAGAGAGTGAATAAAGTTGAGTAGAAAGTAGATTTTCATGAAATGGAAAATAGAAGCAAGATACTAAATATCTTCTTTAGTGTTCAACACAAGAACGAAAGTCAAATGATTTCATAATTAAGGTTATACTACAGGGCTGTTGAATGCTTGAATCTGATAGATTGATGAACATTCTAAGGTGTGTAATTATTTTCAAGGGAAATACATGGCTAAAGTTGTCTCAGGCAGGTCTTGACCACATTACGTGTCCATATCACTTCGCCAAATGATTTCAGTTATTTCAAAGGTCCGCAGCCTACAACAGCAAAAGAACCAAACCCCGAAACGACACTGTCCAAGCAAATAAATATAGCAAACAATAAGATTAAAAAAAAATTATTTCCATGTTTTTTGTAGGGAAAGCACTCTTTCTCTCGCTCTTTCTCCCTCTCAAGCGCACATACACAGGGCTACAGTATGTACACACACTCGCACATAAACGTGTTGTCAGCGCTGCTCTGCCAATTTCATCAGTAAAATAGTTTAGCAACTTGAAAGTTACATGACATTTCTCACTAGCGAGGTAAAATCGGCACTGTTCTTGAAGCAGATAAACTTACAGTTTCGTTGTTAAAAACACTGCCGCTGAAAACTGTTGAAAGATGCGCAGACTCAAGTAAGTGGAACACTTAATCTTTCTCTCTCTCTAATAACTGCATTAATAACTGCATTAGTCTACCATCAATGGCTCAAGCCTCCATTACTAGCTCTAAAATTATCTTTTGCAAAGCAATGGAGGCGTGGGATGAGATGCGTAAGAAAATAGTATACAGACAAAAATGCTTTAAGGACAAAAACCTGACAAAAAACCTGTTTTGAAATACAACATCTGAACAATGTCTTGAGGTGTCACCGTATATAAGCTAAATAATTGACTCCGGTCCGTTGAATTATTAAAAAAATATGCACAGCCGATGTGGGCCCGTTCGTCAGTTATTCCTTACATAATATAAGGATGTCAGGATGATAAACTTAAGGATAATAACGAGGATGATCAAATATACTTTTTAATTATTTATTCCTTTAATTATTAGCAATGCATAAACATGCAAACACAATAAAATAACAATAAACAAAATCTTCACCTCTAGCGAGGCATTCACACAGATGCTCCCCACTGATTACTGGAGTGTATCCTTTAAATGCGCCATATCCAATAATCCTTTCCTATTAATGCTTGAAGAGCTCCATGCTCAATATTTTGCAGTGCATTGTTACACCGTGTGATCTTTATAAGAAAAAACAATCCAAGGCACTCAAGTAATTAGTTTTTAGAAAAATATAAAAAGCCTTTATTCTTTCATGACTTAGATTTCAAAAACAGGGGACAAGCATCGGCACAACGGTGAGATACATTTTCTTTCTAATATTGGAACTTTCTCTCCTCTGTTTGTCCTGTGCCGCAACAGTGATCTTTATCTGAGCAACATTTTTTTAATTCTTTGTGAAAAAAACACATTTCATGTATTTTTTAATGCACTACACATGGCCTTGCTGGCCAACACAAAATAGAAAATACTATATGTGGTATTGGTTTTATTATTACATTAAGGCTTGTATCTCTTTAACTGTAAATGCCATATAAGGTTTGAATGTTTTGTTAGGAGTTTGACATCGGGTCTCTATTAGGACCCATCTGCTCTATAAAATATTTGGAGTATATATGGCTGAAAAACAGTTTCCTTATACTTTTTGGAAGGCTGGATATTCTCACCCTGATACCAGCCTAATATCTCCCTTTCAAAGCTCTTATAAAGGTGCAGTCCATGAATGACTTGCACATTTCTGCCTGATTATTGGATAGATTCTGCTGCAAATAGATTAATAGTAGACCTATCCACACAGTTCCCTCTGCAGTATATGATTGGCAGGTTGGTGTAGAAAAACCCAGTTAAAATGGTCTCGAGGGTATGAAGAGGAACTTGTTACATCCAAATTGCCAGAGGACTGCAGTTCTGCTTTGTGAGCCATGAAGCTAATGTTTATCTCTGGGCCAGACACAGTCAGCACAGTGTAATGAGCCACACAGCATTGAAATGCCCCAGAGAGTTGAACCTTAGTAATCTGATTTGATAGTTAAAAAATAGCGTTTAATTTGAGCATTTTACATGTTCTATACAGTATATTGTCTTATAATTAGTAATGGAATGGAAAGAGATGTTCTTTTCATACAAGTCAAAAGCATTTTTATATATTAGAATTCACAGATTATTTCAAGTTTGTTTTTATTTGGTCGATACCCATTCAGGATGATTTTCAGAACATTAGTAAACATAATAGATGGGCATATTCGAATTGGCAGGGGAATCAGCCAGTCAGTGTTGTGTGTTCACTAACTTTTTGTAGACTCTTTAGGCTCTTGTAATGCAAAAATATTTGTTAATATGTTCTTATTTTTATCCAGTATAAATACCTAAATATCCTTAATATAAAATTACTTGAGTAACAAAAATGCATTAGTTTGTTGAAAGTAGTTTGTTCCCAGATAATATATATATATACATATATATTTTTTTTTTAATTTTTTTTTTTATATACCGGTATATATATATATATATATTTTTTTTTGTGTGTGTGTGTGCTTATTGTATGTTATAATATGCGTAGAACAACAAAATATTCTTAAAGAAGTACATTTTATTTTTAAGGGATTAGATTAGTAGTCAGTCTTGATATTACATTTTCTGAGAATATATCATCCCCACACATTGACAAATAATGTTTCTTTTTTTATCGTAAACCCTTTGTTTTATGACGCTTATATATTTTTACAAGGACATATGACAAAATACTGATGTAGAAAAGAGGATTTTTTAAAAGTATGCTTTCACTAGACATGGCAGGCTGCATTGCTGCCCAGGGAATGCATTTCAAACCCTGTTGTGCTCTCTTTGATGGTAGACACACCTTTTGATGGACATTGGATTGATGGCTCCACTCTCTGAATGATATCTGCTTTGACCAAATCTGTTGAGCAGACTGGAAAGTGCACTTTCAATTCCTCAGAACCATTGTTCCTTGTCCCCACAAAATTTTGCTATTGCAGCCTCGTTTTGAAGCATAATCTTGACTCGAATCAAAAAGATCTATTTGATATATATAACGGTTTATTCGGGTACAATCTCCACTACTGACAAGCCAGGAGATTTACTGACTTTACTTTCCATGAACCGAGAATGGAGTATCGTTACGCTAAACTTCTTTATTTACTCATCACTGTCACTACTGGCCTAAAAAACAGTGCAAAACTTCATAATGTGTGTAGAACCTTTTGCCACAGGTCTAGTCTTCAGATCATAATATTGTTTTTTTTTTCTTTCTAAAAAATAGTCATTGACCAGTGAGCAATAGGTAATTATCCTACTATTCAAATGACAAGAAGCTCAAAGATGTTCATTTAAAATGACCCTTTGTGACAGAACACTTCTCTAATTAATATTATGCAAATACAAGAGTACATATGGCATTGGAAAGAATGGTAAAGTAATTATGGATTATGATGTTTGAAGATACATAAAACTAATTTCCTTATGCAAATTAATCCAATTAAAAATACCTAACCTTCCTTACAATCTCACTCTTTAATTTGAATATGAATACTCAATACTTCACTCCTAAAATTAGTTAATGAACTCCGAAACAGTAACTTAGAGTTTGGAATTGGCAGTACAGTGGGGGGGAAAAAAGCTTGAAAGATTTTATTGCAATGCTGCCATGGCACACTCTTGTGAATCTTACTTTATGAAACAAGGCTTTTATGAAACTCGCAGTAGATACTGAAAATGCAACTATATATGTATCAAGGGAAACACTAAGCTCTGTGAACGCTCTTCTTCCGCTGCCTGACTCTGAAATGTCCTGTTTATGATTTCCTCGAAAGCCCTCCAATCAGTGTACATTGTTACTTGGTCATCAGTAAAAAATAATAAAAAAACCTCTCAAGTACAACCAACACTTCGGTCCACCCCAGTATGTCACAGTTCAAAAATACAAATATAATTAATACACTCATCAGTCCAGCATAAAAAAGGGCAAAATCACAAGCTAAAATGTTTGGTTTGTTATCACTGACCCTTACACTGATTGCAGATGTCACTTATGGATATTGATTTCAATCAAGAAGGTTGTTAAGGTTATCTAACTTTTGACATGAATAAGTCAGCTGGTTTTACTTTTGGACTAAAAGTTTTACATGGTGGAACCAAAATGATTTATCATACAAAAATTTTTTTTGTAGGGAAGCCTCAGAGTAAAAACAATAAAGTGGTAATTGTGACTTTATTTCTTGTGAGTTTGGTAAAACTTTAACCACAATAAGTTCCCATTAGTTAATGCATTAACTAACACTAAAGGCCCGTTCACACCAAGGATGATAACAATAACAATAAAGATGTGGTTCTATATATCGTTCTAAATGTAAATGTAAATGTCAAGGTAAAGGTCAACTTTATTTATAAAGCACATTTCCAAGCAGTCATTACTGCCACAAAGTGCTGTACAGATATACCAAACATAAAAACATGCTAATTTAATCAAAGAGAGAAATGACAAAGGTAAAAATGTCCCAATAATAGTAGTAATAGTTAAAACACATATAAACATTGTTACAATCAAACATCACAACGTCACAGCTCATATTGTATTAAAAGATTTTTCAAAATGTGAGTCCACTCCACAATAACCACTATGATAACGGCACAGAGAATCGATATCGTTGGAATCACTTTTCCCAGCAGACAAAAAAAATATTTTGATAGCCAATCAGAATCCAATCAGAGCTTGAGCATTTAAAGCTGCAGACGACAAACGGCACATACTTAGAATAAACAGGGCTGCGTTTCCCAAAAGCATCGTAAGCCGTAGGCCACCAATACGAAACACTTACAATGCTTTTAGGAAACGCAGCCCAGAATGATATCGTAAGATGGTGTGGACGCTAATATAGTTATTGTTATAGTTATCGTTATCGTTCTTGGTGTGAACGGGCCTTAAAGGCACACTATGTCATTTTTCGCCGCTAGAGGTCGCTTATTCAAAACAAAGGCGTAGGTTGATGACGCCGTGATTTTGGCTAGAGAGCAGTGGAGCTTTTATTATGCCGCAGACGACCTCTTCTGCTTCTTCCTGTCATATATGTGGGGTAACAGTTTAGATACATTTGAGTGTGTTTAAAGTTATGTTATAATGCTACTCTGTGCGTTCGCTACAATGAGACAATTGTGACACACTGCAGTGAGCTAGATCAATATTAGGTATTAGGGTAAAACATGGTACCTGCGATAAATCAAGAAAACGAGATTTAAACAATACTGTGTTGAGCTTGTCTATATAAGAACGATTAGTTTTCTGTCGATGAATGTATCCAAACAGGTGCTCACCTGTTAATAAAATACATAATATATTAAAGCGTCTTTTGTGTTTCCATGGATTTACAGAATAAAAAGGAAATCAAGGGTAACACAGGTATGATGTCATTGATAGGCGTGGTCTGTGTCCTGGTTAAAATTGCTTATTTCTCTTTAAACATTCTTGGAAACATTTGGGATAATGTAAGTACACAAGTCAACTAAGTATATAACATTATTCTAGTGTTTTTTGGATATTTTAATCCAAAAATCTTACACAGTGTCCCTTTAACTAACAATGAGCAACACATTTGTTACAGTATTTATTCATCTTTGTTATAATTATTTATTAAAAATGCATATTTTTGTTGTTAGTTCATGTTAGCTCAGGTCCATTAAGTAACATTAACAGATAGAACTTTTGATTTAATAATTAAGCGTAGCGTCAGTTCTGGCAGGTCACGTTAGTCAAGCTCGCATCAGCTGACTATCAGCTGATCCACATCTATATAGGAATACGACGCCTATCACCGTGTACGTATACAGTATAAGCTCCTTCAGTATTATCAGCAGCTATCGCGTTTCTCAGGAGCGAATTACCCTCCTCCATCCCCAGCTCCTCCTCTCACCCAGTCAGTTTGGCATTCTGATTCCCCTCAAATCAGAATAAATTCTCGAAATATGTTGTACTTTAAAATCTTAAATGAATGATATCTGCAATATATTCATGTTGGTTCTGTTCTGTTACCCCAAGAGGGGTTATTGCTGCTCTCCCTGCTCTTATTTATGCTAAGCTGCTTGGATGCGCAGGGAGTTCTCGCCCAGAACGGAACCATACCGCCAATCCAAACTGTATGCTAATTGTCAAATGTTTTTGGCAACAGTGGTCCTGACAGAAATTAGTAAAAGTTGGAATTAACATAAGATTATTAAATGCCTTTGAAGTATTTTTCATAGTTCATATTAACTATAATGTAGTTAGATAATGAAACTTCTTGTAAAGTGTTACCGTGAGATTATATCCCATTATGGTAATAATAGCAAATCTCACAATTTAGATTTTAGCTGTTTTTGCAATACTTTATTTTTCACAATTGTGAATAATTCTGGCTTCATTTTTCATTAATGTCACGGGATCATAATGTTGTTTACCTTGTGTAGTTTTGTTCATGCTTTTTGAGGATGAGGTTTTTGCGTAGAGTTTGATTGGCCGTTAATTCTTTTCCTTCCTACAAATAATTCAAGTTTTTATTCTGCTATCAGAATAAAATGTAAGTTTTGAAGCTGGTCAGTTGAAAGGACAGGGTTATCCTTCAGTGTGTATTTTGAGAATGTTTTAATATGAACAGAGCGCCATTAAATCAATACTCACAGCAAGAACATTTGCGTATTTCTTGTGCTTGCCTCTTCAGCACAGAGAAGACTGCAGCACCAGCATTCAATAGATCATTCTTCGCACATCCATAAAAATACCCCTATGGCGAAACCCATTTAGAAGCATCATATAAATTAAACAAAAGCTAATTAGCAAAGCAGTAAATAAAATACATTATGTATTATGTTATAAAACTGTGCGGTTTTATATCTACACGAGTTGGACAACTGCTTTCCATTTCCACATGTATAACTGCCAGAGCGATCCTAAAATATAACAGTCTTGTACAGCAAGGAAACACAAATAAAGGCAATGAATACCACGATGCCTTTGATGTTGACAGATTTCTTAAAATATATAACAGATATAATATTACATTCAGTCAATCTTGAAAGAGAAGCTGACAGGATCATAAAGGATCATCACGATCAGGCACGGAGGTTTATTTTATTCCAACAGACAATGACTCACTGTATCTACCAGAGTGCTGCGCTTTAATACAACACTGCAGTTAGCAGTGGGAAAAAAACATGGGTAAATTGTTGCGCGTCACTAGGCAATGAATAGGTGGTGTAGTTTATCATTGAGACTGTCATCGTGACTGAAGCAAATGCATTCTTAGAACACACACATACACAATTACACATTCTGTATGTCAGTTCTACAAAAAAGTTAATGCTTTTTCACCAAATTGACTTACAGGAAATGACAAGTACAATTGTCACACCGCACCTAATGAAATCATACTGTCTTCCAAAATGTAGTTATAACTTCTAAGAAATCTTTGAACCATGGAAACTCATACAGTAAGTGAACCTCACAATTTGGACTCACAATTTATTTTAGTAGTAGAGTATATGATGTTAGCTTGTTGCTATAAATGAACAGAATAACGCTGTGTTCAGGCTATGTTGTGATAACTGTAGATGACAACATGACGTGATGTTCTCTGAGCTGTTGTATGCAGACCCAGAAGTGTGCATTTGGCAACACTATCAATGCCAAACTGAATCCGCAGAGGTCAGGTACAACGGTCACGTGGTACAGTAGGACTAGCTCTCAGAAAAGCAGCGTACAAGATGTAATTACGAGTTGTAAAAGGATGTGAACGCTTTTTACAAGTCGTAATGGCTACGACATGGCTGAATGCACCTTAGTCTTCCAATATGCAAAAAAATAACAACATTTAAATGTGAAAATCTTGTATTTTTACGATTTCCATATTCCGCCATTTTACGTGGATAAAAAAAACAAAACAAAAAAACAGGGAACGTTCCCATAACTTTCATTCATGACCCTTAGTGTAAAGTTATGTAAATGTTTGTAAAAAATGTTCTTGAAATAATATTTTTGTAATGTTTTCATAGTTAAAATACATTCTTGTAACGTTGAGAGGAAACATGCTTATAACAACAATATTGAAGCGATGTTATTTGTACTAGGCTACTTGACTGATCTCATAATGAGTGAAAACATTCTTAGAACAGCGTAACTTCTTGGAACGTCCTTACAATGTTATTTTTACTTGATGAACATTCTTGTTCTTAGAACAGCATTCTCGGAACGTCTTTATGATGTTATTAATATTTGCTAAATGCTTTTTGGAATGGTTTAGTTTTACATTCAAATTTTTTTTTTTAAATGTTACTACTTGTTTGATCATTAAAACTCATCATTGATCCCCAAAATTACATTTTTAAATGACATTTCTTCATGCCATAAAATAATTGTGTAACACCCTTGCTTAATTTAGAAGACATTGATATGCTAATTAGCCCCACCCCCACTCACTCACGCACGACGCACCACGCCAGCTCAGAGATTCACTGACACTCGGCCAACTGAACTTACTGGTAAATGCTGCTGCACAATGGTCTCGCTCTTTACAACGTCGAACACATAAAGGTAATTAATATGATTAGCCTTTTGCTGCAGCTTTACTGTGTTATCATCCAGCTAATAATAATGTTGTTATTGTCACACAAACCATGCTCCCGTTCGCCATCTCAGTGTCAGACAGACATGTCAGAAACTATTAACAACTCAGAACGTCAGTGGAGAAAGGCATGTATGCATATTTCATCATAGCATCGCAATATGCACCATACACCCACTATATAGCTTAACTACAATATTATTTTTTAACAACAGAAAATACAGGGAAAACCCGGCTTCTCCCGAGACTCCCATGCTATTGCTAGTTCTCTGTTAATGATATGCTAAAGCCCGCTGCTGACACATGACGTGATTGGTTAATTTACAACGTAGTTCGTGACGTCAGAAACACAAGCGATTTGTTCTTTGGTTTACACATTTTTTAAAGAGAAAATACTCCTCAATGGCGTTGACTTATGAATGTGCACATGGTTTGTCTTAAAGCATAGACAAACAACATTTAAAATTTGCTTTTCACCACAGGGGGACTTTAACAGTAGGTTTTTGGTAGCCTACTTAAAAATGATGTTACCTTGAAATCCATACCTGTGGCTGCAAGACGATTCCCGGATCGAGCCCCGACTGAGCCAGGAGACAGGAGTTAGCAGGTTCTCCGTGTGTCAGTGTGGGTTTCCTCCAGGTAGGTCTACTCCAGTTTCCACAGTTCAAAGACATGCAGTATAGGTAAATAACAGCGATAGGCCTACTCAAGTGTCTGTGTGTTAGCCTGGTGATGGACTGGCCATCCATCCGTTCAGGGTGTTTTGAACGTTCAGAAACATTTCCAAAATGATAGAATGGAATGTTCCTCTAACGGTTACATAAAAAACAAAAACTAACTTTCTTAATACGTTTTTAAAAAACTGATGTAGTAAACGTTCAGAAACTTTCAGAGTACGTTTTCATAACATTTTCTTAGAAATGGAATCACTCAGTGGTGGGCCGTCAGGGCCAGCAAGGCCTTCTCTGCTGGCCTAAACATTATCAGAATCACTGACTTGAACTTTAATATATATATTTTATGAATGAGTATTACATGATTCCCAATAGTCCATTCTCGTAATGTCATAGTTTTTCTCTTGGTTGCGCTGCTTCCAGTAGTGTATGTTTATTTTAGCGCTTTTATCCAATCATATTTCAGCCATCATGTGTTGCCAGGTCAAATATATCTGCCTCGAGGCCTTCAGAATCGATAGTGCGGGCGCCTGTAGCTTAAAATGAATGGCAATGAAACTGTTGCTTTAACCAATCAGATAATCAGTCAGATTTAATAAGCCAATCAGATTTCGAGTTGATTGCACCGGGGCCATCTAGCAGGCATACAATAACGTAGGTATTTTCACGCCCTTTGATTGGATGGTCAGAGCGTGTACTATTATTACTGGTAGTCAGAGATAGCTAACCGCATCAGTAGCGAACTGTGTAAACTAAAATATATTCCTGTAGATTTAATAGTTTTTCAACCCACAAATTAATGTTTCTTTCCTTCCTCGACCACCAGCAGGTTCAAACCTACCGGAAAAAATCCCTTATTCAGCTTTATCCAGCTTACGCAGAGTCACGGATCTCTATCGATCTGTCCGGGTAAAAACAGAACAGACTGCAATGTAAAGTTATGCCAGGACTGATTTTGAAGCCAAAAGTCGCGCTGATCTCATTGATATCGTTCAAAAATCTGTGTGAGAGCTTGTGTCGGCTGTAACGTTACACATCATCATGTTTTGCGGTGTTTTCCCGGTTTACTGCTTCTGTCGAGCAGACACTCTCAGCACTAAAGCCAATTAAAACTTATGCCAGAAATACGACGGAACAGACTGGACTTTCAGCACATTAACCTCGATGGCGATAGAAAAGGTTGCTGGGACTGAAAAGCACAGACAACCTGTACAACCAAGTAATTCAAGTCTTTTTGAGGAAATAAATTAGAATGGATTTTGTGTAAAAAAAAAATAGGCAGTAGTTTTGGTGAGTATAATGCATTTTTTGCCCCCGTTTTTGTCCGTGCATAATATTTTCTTCCTAATTTTTCTTGTAAATTTATGATCGAAACAACTTTTTTCAAACATTAATACTTTTGTAACCATTGAAGGACAAGACAAGGGAGTTTCCTTTTCTGAATTTATAATCAGAACGCCACTGTAGCCAGCCGAACGCACTCGCTCGTTTCTCTCTACCCAGCCTTTCCCGAACTCACCGCATTAACCCTATAACTGCCGGTGCAAAATAAAAACAGGAATTTCACTGTTTTTCGTTATTAATTCAGGTTGGACATCACTGAAGGCCTAGGTGTGAAATGCACGGCCCGCCACTGGAATCACTATAACGTCCACCTTAACCAAGAAAAAACATAATACTTAATTAAACTTAATGAGAATGTTAGCAAAACATTCTAAGAACATATTTTTGTTAGCTGGGTTGCTTTTCTGTTCACTGATCTATATTTGTATGTAAGGGATAATCCACGGCTAGTCTGTGCAGTAAACAATTTGGTAACACTTAGAATTACAGGTTTTCCACTTGTAAATACATACAACTTTGCATTGTGTTTCATGTGCTCTTAACTCTTAGTTAGAATATTTCCGACTCCACTTGAAGGTCACATTACTCCATGTGTTATATGTTCCAGTAGTTTTCCACAACACAAGGCATTTGATTTGAGTTATACCAAATCATATTGAATTAAACCACTTACCTACCTTTTGGAAAAGCCTTTCAAGTGATCTTATACAGCGTGTGTTTTACATTGATGCATTTTGCATATGCTATTATCCAAAGGAACTTGTAAGTGTATTCAAAGCATAGCCTAATTTTATTTCTTCAGTTTTCATATTCCCTGGGATGCGAACCCATGACCTTGGTGATGCAACTTTTCTGAAAAACCTGTTTATATGCACCGCAGAATCACATTTAATCAGGCTTGCCGACAGAGTATCTGAACAGAGAGGTCCCCAGACGGATTGAACTCTTCTTTCTTCATAGCGATATTTTTGATAGAGAACTCTGTAAGCAAGGATGATCTGAAGCAGTGATTTGAAACGGTCTAGAATGCTTTGTGATTTTTTATGCATGCCTCCACATCTATCGGGGAGGCCTGATAAATTGCTTAATGCCTTTTAAATCTGACACTGCCATTGCACTGATACCATTGGGCTAGAGGAAATGTGTGGCACCCCAGTATGAGGAATTTATGAGTTTTGTCAGCATTCATTACGGCCATAGCCTCAAGGCAAAACAAAGGGAATTCAACTGTCTTGGCTCTCTGTTCCTCCTGTGGTTCCCCGGAGAGTTCAATGGCACACAGCGGTCAACCTGCGCACACAAACACACACGCATACACAGTCTCACCAGTGGATAGGATTTGCGGTTCAGTGCTCTTATGTGCTACAGGGATCAGGCTGAGCTGTGACCAGCCTGCACTACAGGGAAGCTTCAATCATCCAATATACCACATCTCACATTTTCTTGTTTTGTATGATTTATGTTGGACCTAGAAAGATGGAAAAATCCTTAGAAAACCAACTGTCTGAATGGACTCTTTTCTTAAAGAAATCTCAGGACATGTCAGAGTGCCTGAAGAGTTAGGGATGCGCAATATAGTGGTCCCATATCGTTTATCAACCAATATTAAAATTTTTGTTGTTGTAATTTAGCCTATCAGTATACATTTTTTACCGTACTGCCCTAATGAAAGCCAGATTGTATGCACTTTTTACTGTATCAGTCTTTTTTACGAACCCTTGAACTTGGCAAATTCTACAATGCACACAGCCGTATTGCGCCACCAGTCCATTTATTAGCCGCCAGGATGCGTTAAAGCGGACATAAGGAAGTGATATTACAATGTATAAAAAGTTGCTGCCTTAAACATCCAAGTTGATTGTACTTCAACATTTAAGTAATTTCAACTTAAAGCTACAGTCTTTTTTGGGTTACAAATTATATCCAAAATACATTTTTGAGCAAGTACATAACCAGCCAGTGTTCAAAACTATCTGCTTGCCTTAGCTCGATTCAAAACGGTGAGCTTGTAATAATGTTTTTAATTCCAGTGGTACTGGTGGATTTCTGCAAGAAATTCAACCATGTCTTTGCGTCATTACGTCACATCATGGTGTCTCGGCTATATTGCGTGTGAGGATTTTGGAGTTGGAGATGTACAGTATAGCCTTTTCCCGCAGCACTTGATATAATTAAACTTATAAATTTGATGGCGGATCCAGAAAGGTACAAACGACAATCTCCAGTGACAACTTAAGATTCACACGTTGTAAAATGCAAAATACTTCGGAGTGGCTACAGAAAAAAAGAGACTGCAACCAGGCCCTTGCAAACATAAATAAATAAATAAAGGATAAATATCGGAAGGGCTTTTGAAAGGTGGCATGAACTCTTGTGTTTTGAAGGGGTTAAAAACGGACGCAGAGATGGTAATGATGGTAATGACACATGTATGTGACTGATTATACTCGATTATATTAAATATGCATCTGATTACAGATATGTGCAGGGCTGTACGTTAACCTTTTTTGCACATAGCACTGGTGCTACAGAGGTTGAACGTTTTGTAGCACAGGCCAAACAGTTGTAGCACAAGTGTAAAACGTCTGTTATCATCCCTGAAAACAAACACAAGTAGGCCTAAATTAATGGAGTTAATCATTTAAAGAGGAATTGATGTTCCATAAAGTGCACAAAAAATACAAAACTATCACAAAAATTGTTTTTAGACAAACTTTTTATTTATTTGCTAAAAATGGAAGAGTGCAGAAACATACAGTAACACCTCGCTCTTACACCTCAACATTACACATCAAAGTAGAACAGATCCGTGGGCATCCATCAGTAAATAAAAATTCTTTTTTGCAAACTAGCACTAACCTATCCCATGACACTCATGAGACTAATACTGTCAACAGTTGCATCTTTTCTTTAGTTTAGTGCAAAATGCAGTTATCCATCACAAAGGGGTTGTCTATTTTAATATTTTCTGGAGCCTCCTTGCACAAGCTACAAAACAATAACTGTTGGTCAGCATCGAAAGTTGACCACGGAAAATCCTTTTTCCACACTGGGTTAGGCTATATCTATAAATGTTCCTTTTTTTTCTCCCTTTCTTTGAATTGGTAAAATTGCTTCTATCGATTCTTCCTCGCGGGCTCATTTGGGGTTTTCGTGGGTCACTTGAAAATAGCGCTTCATTTTTCTCGTCAACTAGCAGCTGCGTAGAAATTATGGGCGCTTTACTTAGGAATTGCAGGAAAAGGAGTTAGACAAAATTACTCAATGCAGCCGGGAACGAGTTTTAATCACACAATAGACAACTGCCAAGTATAATAGCAGTGCCCCATCAATCTCACACTGCAAACAAGCACAATAATCACTTCACACTATTAAGCGGCTGGGTTATAAACATGCAAAACTGTATCGCACGCGTGCTACAGTGGTAAATGTATTCATCGCACAGACCAATTTTTTCGTAGCACGTCGCACTGTACAGCCCTGTGATATGTGTGAGAACCAGTTCTAAGGAACATTAATTTGTTGGTATGACAATTAGAAATTAGACTGCACAGAAATGGAAACTGAACTACAGGTATCCCTAATACACATTAAATGTAGTCACGCAATGCTGATATCGTTAACATTAACAATTTGAAAAAGTATAGGGTAATTTGCACGGTTTGACGTGATATGATTAGCTATCGTTAGATTTAATTAGTGTGGTTTACTGCAATGCTTTTTCCCCCTTAGTTGGTCAGAACAAAATTGGATGTTACTTGTTCAGATGGCATTTTCTGGTGAAAATTATTTTGGTCATACTTCCAAAAAGTAGAATCTGTGATTCCGAATGACAGTATCCACACCGGCACGGTGACTGACAGCCGCACATTCTCCTCAAAACATTGGATTCATCCGCACTGTGCCTTGCCGAGGCACAACCCACGTAAAAATTATATGTCCGCTAATAACTTTAACGACAGAGGAAAAACTACGGAGCATCTTTAAATTATATTAAACTGATGGAAAACATTTTTTTATCTTATATGACAAAGTTGAATTGACTTGAAATTTTTAAAAATTGCTTAACTTATTTCGATGAGTTAAAGGAACACTCCGACTTTTTGGGACTTTAGCCTATTCAACTTATCCCCCAGAGTTAGATAAGTCCATACATACCTTTTTCATCTCCGTGCGTGCTATAAGTCTGTTTGACGCACCCACCGAAGCACTGCTGCTTGGGCGGAGTGATAACCGCAGCACCTGAGACGCGCTCTGAACGAACTCTCTGCTCCTCACCACGGCGCGTCTCAGGTGCTGCGGTTATCACTCCGCCCAAGCAGCAGTGCTTCGCCTTCAGAGAATATAGTTCCCAGTATTTATACGGTTAAAATATGTCTGTGTCTCATGGGACTTTTTTTTTTGTACACTCTGTGATTATACAAATCACAACATGTAAATAGGAAAATGTTTGCGTTATTTTGTCACTTATTTGGATTAGTATGCTAGCTGCAACCATTTACATCCAGTCTTTGTGCTAAGCTAGGATAGCAGTGGGTGCGTCAAACAGACTTATAGCACGCACGGAGATGAAAACGGTATGTATGGACTTATCTAACTCTGGGGGATAAGTTGAATAGGCTAAAGTCCCAAAAAGTCAGAGTGTTCCTTTAAAGCAATGTAAAAACATATTGTTATAACTTATGATCACATCATTTTTTAGTGTACATAAAACCTATAATCTCTATTAATTCATGCGCATCCCTACTCTCGTTTTCTTCACAGTAAAATGGCAGTGGTGCACAAAGAAATACATTATACAGTATATAAACCGGAAATTGCAACATGTTAGCACGCAACAAATTCCCATGTGCACTTGAAAAGTTTTTCGTGCACACGCAACATTTCTCGTGTGCTATAGCAAACGTCTGAATAGTTTTGATTTTTGCAAAGCTCCGTAGATATTTAATTGTAAAACAGTTTTAACAAAAAAACGATGTGGTTGCCAGATATTCAACATAAGAAATATTGTGACAATGTTTCCAGTATTACAGGATGGTATGTTGCTTTCCTGTATATTTTACAACTTATAACAGTATTATAATTAAGTGATCTAATGTTAACTAACAAAATCTACCGGATGAATTGAGTTTACTGCAAGTTGCCGGTGTCACGAACACACACAAGATGAGAAGATCCAATAGCAGTAGTTTATTTGAAGGGTAATCCGTACTCACAATCCAGTCCAGGCAAGGGTCAAAAACCATAAAGGCAATCCGAAGACACAACACATAAACAAGATACAGGCCGCAACAGGAACGGAAGTGTGGGGACATTAAACAAGGACTCCGTTACAAACACTGAAACAGACAGGGTATATATACACAAGTGCAAACAAGGTGACGAGAAACAGCTGAAGGAAATGAACAATCAGTGACAGACAGGATTATGGGAAATGTAGTGAAAATGCCTAGACACCGTGAAAACTGAGACCTTTAGTGTTAAACCCAGGGAACCACCAGACACTGTGACAGCCGGTTCATAAAACTTGTCCAATAGTCATATATAGACAGTGCCAGTGTCATACACACAAAGACTAAACATCAGCTGGGAAACACACGCACTGAAAAAATGCAATGAATACTAACTAACTAACTAACTAACTAACTAACATAATGACTAACATAACACAAAACATCCTATAATGTACATTACTGATAACAAAATTGAGAAGAAATAAAATTGTTTTAATAAAATTATGCACAGGGACTTCTGGGATTGTCCTTTTATTGTTTTACACTGTACATAATATGGTAATTTGCATTTTTTCACTGGCAAAAACCCTTACTTTGATAGTATTTTGCAGTAAAATGACATATAATACGATGTTCAACCATTTACAATTTTTCACCATAGGTAACAGTTAAACAATTAACTGGCTAATGTAGCATTTAGATTTTTTTGGTAAACGTTTAAAAGATTTTTATACAAAGCACCTTTGCCATCATAAAATTTTCATACTGTACATTATAATGTTCTGATGCCTAAATTCACTTTAAAATAAAGAGCATAGCAGCTCTACACATATAGAATTCAGAGTCTAAACTATCCACTTCATAAACTAGACAGTCAGATTCTCAGCAAGCCTTTTACAGTGTCGAAAACTGATATTTATTGATAAAAAATGAAGCCCGGGGATGCAGAAACACTGTGTCACATACAACAGCCCTGCCATATATTACCCAAAGCTTGTTATCATGCTGTTATACAATATCTCATTGCAGAATTTGCTACAGTACCTTTAAGAACGGTAAAGTTGGCAGCCTGCCATGGATAATGATATCAAAAGTGATTTTGATGCGTGGAAATCAATCGTTGCAAAGAAAACTGGCTGGGAGATTAAAATTAGGTTCTAAATGCTATCTGTGGCTGCCTTAGAATGAGGATTGACACGAAACACTCAGAAAAAAAGATGCAAATAGATTGAGCAATTAGATGGCATTCTGTCTACTCTGCTACTGGTACTGCCATGGCAATACAGACAGGGCAGATAATGCACTGTTCCAATCCCTGCACTTCTCTGCTGTAATTTTCTGTTTATTTTTCCCTAGTTTCCTTTTTTATTTATTTTATACACACCGCTACAAGCACACAGTTATATATGCTGCTATTCTTTAGTTAAGAATTCAATTACACTCAACATTTAAACAGAGAAGTCTAGGCTTTGGTCTCTCATGTCCGCTATGAATAGGGCTATTGATATGGATAGCTTTGCCTCTCTTTGGTGTTCCAGAGAAAAATGTGTATTTGTCAATGTAATTGATGAGTCCGCCTTTTCATAATTCTTGATAGTGATTGCTGGGTAAAAAAAAGAAAAAAGTTTTTGTTGCAAACCTGAGCTACACTTGATTCAATTGCTTGTTTAGAACTGGATGTGGAACAAAAACATTTAGACTGGAATAGAGCTACAAATCACTAAAACAACTTGCAAAGTTTTGGAGTTTTAACAAAAGTGTTTCCCTATCCCCTTCAAAACTGTACTATTGTATTTGTCTCGCACTGTTCTGAAACACGGGTTGAGGATCCAAGTGCAGTTTTATTAGGGTAATTTACTGGAATACTTTCCCCCCCCCTTAGTTGGTCAGAACAAAAGTGGATTTTACTTACTTGTTCAGATGGCATTTTCTGGTGAAAATTCTTTTGGTCATACTTCCAAAAAGTAGAATCTGTGATTCCGAATGACAGTATCCACACCGGCGCGGTGACTGACAGCCGCACATTCTCCTCAAAACATTGGATTCATCCGCGCAGTGCCTTGCCGAGGCACAACGTAAAGTTGATAATTCCGCTAATAACTGCAATTGCAGATTTCGAACAGAGATGACGACAAAGAGGAAAAACTACGGAGTGCAGCTTTAAATTAAATTAAACTGACTTAAGAATTTTTTTTATCTTGTATGACAAAAAAAAGTTGATTGGACTTGAAAAATGAAAAAAAAAAAAATTGGTTGACTTATTTTGATGCAATGCAATTAAAGCAATGTAAAAACATAATGTTATAACTTATTGATCACATAATATTTTAGTGTACAGATAGCATATAATGCCCCACTGAAAGCCAAATTTTGAGCAAATAGATCTTTATTAATTCATCCGCATCCCTACTCTCGTTTTCTTCACAGTAAAATGGCAGTGGTGCACAAAGAAATACATTATACAGTATATAAACCGGAAATTGCAACATGTTAGCACGCAAAAAATTCCCATGTGCACTTGAAAAGTTTCTCGTGCACACGCAACATTTCTTGTGTGCTATAGCAAACGTCTGTATAGTTTTTATTTTTGCAAAGCTCCGTAAAAATTGTTTAAAATAAACAATTTTAGAAAATTGGATTGTTTAGAAAAAACAATTTCAAAATAAGAAATATCGTGACAATGTTTCATTACACCAAAATCTACGGGATGAATCGAGTTTACCGCAATCCAAATCGTAATTCAAATAAAAGGCAAGAGATCTAAACACAGGGCTAACAATCCAAACCCTGAGTCCAAATCACAGGCAAATCAAAAAACAAAACAGGTAGTTGTTCACAACCATAACACGGGAAAACAAAGCAAGAATGCTCAGAATTGCAGTGTGACACAAACAAGACTTCGCAATGAATGAGTGAATACACATGGCTTATATGGCATAATGAGTCCGGGCAATGGGTTACGGGAAATGCAGTCCATGATGAGATAACAAAGACGGAAGGAGTGCCCTCTGGTGTCTATATAGGCACTGCTATAGTTACGAATGTAAGATTTAGCGTCCTTTTTAGTGCGCCCGCCTCCCATGCTGGAAACATTCAAAGTCCCCGGTTCGAATCCTGCTCGGAGCGGGTTGAGTAGGACCGATTACATTTAGTGCCTGCATGGGAGTGAGGTGTAAGGGGGTGAATGTAACGGATGTAGGCCAATAGGAGCTGAATGTGTAAACCTAACTCCCCTGGCCTCAAGAGGTGCTCTATGCTGTAGTGTTTAGTGTGCCCGCCTCCCACGCTGGAGACCCCGGTTCGACTCCCTCTCGGAGCAGGTTGAGTAGGATGAACGTATCTGATCAAAATATTATTCTAGTTGTCATGATTCTGAATGATTATCATATGCACACAGTATACCATATTTACATGATGGTACTACAAAGTATATCAAGGAATACTATTTACCATAGGATATTACTCTCCAACCATTCCCATGTTACAAGTTAGAGGCTAAAAAAGCTGGTTTGGTTTTTGATTACAGTTTGCTTCTAGTTATAAATACGGAAAGCCTGTGGTTCAGTAGGTTTTCTTTTTACAATAATATTTTAATTACTGTGTGAGCCCTGTATAGGGTAATGTTATAATTTTACAAAACTGTTACAAAACAGTTGTTTAAGTAAACCAAAGGTTTAGCTCTAGCAAAGGATGTGAAAAGCAGGATGCTCTGAAGTTTATTTGCATTTTGCTACCTTTAGATGACTGACGGGTTAATGCAGTAGAATGCAACAAAATGATTGCACTCATAAATCACTACAAATACTCATGCACAGATGGATGAGTATTCGGTGTGATTTATGGGTGGGCAGCTGGACAACTGCAATGACACCGCTATATTTTGCTGTGTCACTTAGGCCTCATGTTGGTTTTTATTCTTCTCGATCGTTTTTATTGTGTCTCGATCTATTATTTCAAATAAGTTTTTGTCTGATCATGCCGTATGTAAGACATATTGGTGAGGATCTAATGAAAAACCCTAGTCTCATCTGAAATTGGGTTTGGTTGAGGCTGCTCTCCCTTTATTATGAACACAGGGGGCGCTGTTTGTGTGTGAAACACTGTGAAATAAGCTTGCGCTAGAGACAGGCTTGATTCACAAAAAACATTTGACCAAATTATTCATTTAGTAAAATAATAATAATAAAATAAATTTCGCATAAAAATTGTAATATTGTGAATCCTTTCTATGAATTTTTTTATATTTTTTTATAGTGCTTTATTCACCTTTGAGATTATTATGGGCACCAAAAGTGTTATTTTTAAGGCAGATATAGATAGTCTAGATCTAAGAAAGAAAGAAAGAAAGAAAGAAAGAAAGAAAGAAAGAAAGGTTCTGATAATATTGTCAGGGTTTGGTTGGTTATAGCCTAATTACCGGCTGGCTGTACACCTTTACGTAAATGTATGGGCTACGTATAATGGGATAATTTAATTTCCAGAAATTTGAATAAAACTGACACTTTCTGTAGGCTAATTGACAGATAACGTTACTTCTAAAGCTGGCTGCTCGCGCTCGTTTGCGTGTGTGTGTGTGCGTGCGCGGGGGCGCGCGCGCGTGTTTACTCCCTCCCAGTTCTCCGCATCTCATGATCCTGTGAGCGTCTCTAGGTGATTTAGCGCCGCCAGTCCGAAGCAGGTGTTCAACATGGCGATCTCGGGACTCGGATCTCACTCTATTTCACTCTTTTTCTGCGTGATTTTAGCAACGTTTCTGCATAAAGGTAAGACAAGCGGAGTGTGAATGAAAGCTTGTGTTTAGTATGGAAGCCAGAGCAGTGTGTAAACAACATATGTAATACTTGCGCACGTCCCTGATGCTGTGCAAAGCGCTCATAGTTTTCCTGCGATATTCTGCATGGAAAAAGCTTTCACATGAAGTGGTCTTTAGCACGTTTAACTGTTCTGAATGGTTTTTTTTTTTGTTTAGCTAGAGAAAAGTGTTGTAAGATGTTGTAGGCTACAGGATAGTGCTGCTGATGAGAGGAACGCAAGTCCTTATCACAGCTCAGATGTCAGAATTACATGCTGGTGATCTGAAAACGAGTATATGATTAAACGAGTATAGGATGTCCTTCTGTATCTAATGCACATGTTTAATATAGATTGTAAACGAGTAACGCGCGCATTGCAGAATAACGCACACTTGCATCGACTTTATGGAGTGACAGCGGCATTGCGCGCACTTGTCTGTTTAAGCATACCGGTCATCTTCAGTTCTTTGTGAACTTATACGTACAGTTCGTGCATTGTCATTTTACCTAGTCGGCTGTTGTTGTGTGTTGTGTTGTTGAAAAGACTGTTTTCAGCTTAAAGTAGTTTTACATGGGAAACAATCCTCCGTTAGATTGAGCACGCTGTGAGATTCGCTTATGGCAAGCTGTTTTAATATTTATCACTTTATACTGTAGCTACTAGCTATAGCTCCCACTTTCATGTAACTAGAATGGCTACTTATTTTGATTTGCTGCTAATCCTATTGTGACTAATATCTTTTTTTTTAATGGCACAACTTCATTATCAGGGGCGTAGTTTAGAAGAGGGGACAGAAAAATGTGTAATACCAGTTTATTCTGACCCTTATCTAATTGATTTTTTTTCTTATTTCTTGCTTTTAATTGCACCTCTGAAAGACAATAATTTTAATGCTCTATAATATTTGTACTATATTTTCCTAGTGACAATTTTCTAATTGGTTTATGGAGACCTATTGGAGCACCTTTGGATTAAGTCATTTTTAATGAAGTAAGATTTTATACAATGTTAAAAAACACTTAATGAGGCTTTTATGATAGAATAAGGCGAAAAAATATATATTTTAGAATTTACAATAAAGGCTATGCCAATTAACACTGCATAATTCATATACTTTATTATTATGAAAATACCCGGAAATAGCTTGAAAAAACACATGAACCATATTGTCGCAATCGTGTGTTTATTGTCAAAACTGTTTTTTATTCAGTTCAGTGATGGCTGCATGCCTTTGTCAATATAAGGGATTTCCTGGGACGTCATAACAAGTTATTACTTCTATGAGTCTGTTTTGGACTTTCTGCACGAGGGCGCCCTCCAGCTTATAGTTTGAATGAAACAGACTTTACATGAGAGTGTTTAGCGCTCCATAATGCTCACATCGCCTTGTTTTGAATGAGAATAAGAATTAAATGTCAGGTCATAAATAGACTTGTCTCTTTAAATTTAAATCAATATTTTTTCACATTGGCCCATGAAAACCTCTACGTGAACACACTTGCCTAATAAAAGTGTGTGGGAAGAATTTACATTTTAATTAAAAGTCCTCATTCTGCACCCATGCCATGGATACTAGTCACTATCCCAGTTGCGTCAAGTAGCCTAACTATTTAATTATTATTGAGTCTTATAGGGATCTGTGATCAGCCACATCACCCTGTACCCCACTGGTTGCCCACTAAAGCTAAGCAGGGTTGAGCAGGGTTGGTACCTGGATGGGAGATCTCCTGGGAAAACCAGGTTGCTGCTAGTGATAGTGATGAGGCCAGCAGGGAGTGCTCACCATGGTCTGTGTGGGTCCTAATGCCCCAGTATAGTAACAGGGACACTATACAACACAAGCACAGTATAGTCCTTTGGTTGAGACGTTAAACCGAGGTCCTGACTTTCCTGTGGTCATTAAAAATCCCATGGAACTTCTCGTAAAGAGTAGGGGTGAGATCCCGGTGTCCTGTTCAAATTCCCTCCATTAGCCTTTATCAATCATGGCCTCCTAATCCCCATCCTTTGATTTGGCTCTATCTCTCTCTCTCTGTCCTCTCCAGCTGTAGCTGGTGTGTGGTGAGCGCACTGGTACGGTTGTTCTGTGGCTCCCGTCGCATCATCCCAGTGGATGGGTGCAGAGACCCCTGATGTACATAGCAAAGCCTCATTCATTCAGATATCATCTCACCTCTCACTAGGTTTTTTTAGTACTGGTGCTCGTTTTACTATTAACTATTCATTATGTACTA